>NC_059425.1:69859777-70459777 GCF_021028975.2 Sphaerodactylus townsendi
CCCCCCCACCCCCCCCCCCCCCCACCCCCCCCCCCCCCCACCCCCCCCCCCCCCCACCCCCCCCCCCCCCCACCCCCCCCCCCCCCCACCCCCCCCCCCCCCCACCCCCCCCCCCCCCCACCCCCCCCCCCCCCCACCCCCCCCCCCCCCCACCCCCCCCCCCCCCCACCCCCCCCCCCCCCCACCCCCCCCCCCCCCCACCCCCCCCCCCCCCCACCCCCCCCCCCCCCCACCCCCCCCCCCCCCCACCCCCCCCCCCCCCCACCCCCCCCCCCCCCCACCCCCCCCCCCCCCCACCCCCCCCCCCCCCCACCCCCCCCCCCCCCCACCCCCCCCCCCCCCCACCCCCCCCCCCCCCCACCCCCCCCCCCCCCCACCCCCCCCCCCCCCCACCCCCCCCCCCCCCCACCCCCCCCCCCCCCCACCCCCCCCCCCCCCCACCCCCCCCCCCCCCCACCCCCCCCCCCCCCCACCCCCCCCCCCCCCCACCCCCCCCCCCCCCCACCCCCCCCCCCCCCCACCCCCCCCCCCCCCCACCCCCCCCCCCCCCCACCCCCCCCCCCCCCCACCCCCCCCCCCCCCCACCCCCCCCCCCCCCCACCCCCCCCCCCCCCCACCCCCCCCCCCCCCCACCCCCCCCCCCCCCCACCCCCCCCCCCCCCCACCCCCCCCCCCCCCCACCCCCCCCCCCCCCCACCCCCCCCCCCCCCCACCCCCCCCCCCCCCCACCCCCCCCCCCCCCCACCCCCCCCCCCCCCCACCCCCCCCCCCCCCCACCCCCCCCCCCCCCCACCCCCCCCCCCCCCCACCCCCCCCCCCCCCCACCCCCCCCCCCCCCCACCCCCCCCCCCCCCCACCCCCCCCCCCCCCCACCCCCCCCCCCCCCCACCCCCCCCCCCCCCCACCCCCCCCCCCCCCCACCCCCCCCCCCCCCCACCCCCCCCCCCCCCCACCCCCCCCCCCCCCCACCCCCCCCCCCCCCCACCCCCCCCCCCCCCCACCCCCCCCCCCCCCCACCCCCCCCCCCCCCCACCCCCCCCCCCCCCCACCCCCCCCCCCCCCCACCCCCCCCCCCCCCCACCCCCCCCCCCCCCCACCCCCCCCCCCCCCCACCCCCCCCCCCCCCCACCCCCCCCCCCCCCCACCCCCCCCCCCCCCCACCCCCCCCCCCCCCCACCCCCCCCCCCCCCCACCCCCCCCCCCCCCCACCCCCCCCCCCCCCCACCCCCCCCCCCCCCCACCCCCCCCCCCCCCCACCCCCCCCCCCCCCCACCCCCCCCCCCCCCCACCCCCCCCCCCCCCCACCCCCCCCCCCCCCCACCCCCCCCCCCCCCCACCCCCCCCCCCCCCCACCCCCCCCCCCCCCCACCCCCCCCCCCCCCCACCCCCCCCCCCCCCCACCCCCCCCCCCCCCCACCCCCCCCCCCCCCCACCCCCCCCCCCCCCCACCCCCCCCCCCCCCCACCCCCCCCCCCCCCCACCCCCCCCCCCCCCCACCCCCCCCCCCCCCCACCCCCCCCCCCCCCCACCCCCCCCCCCCCCCACCCCCCCCCCCCCCCACCCCCCCCCCCCCCCACCCCCCCCCCCCCCCACCCCCCCCCCCCCCCACCCCCCCCCCCCCCCACCCCCCCCCCCCCCCACCCCCCCCCCCCCCCACCCCCCCCCCCCCCCACCCCCCCCCCCCCCCACCCCCCCCCCCCCCCACCCCCCCCCCCCCCCACCCCCCCCCCCCCCCACCCCCCCCCCCCCCCACCCCCCCCCCCCCCCACCCCCCCCCCCCCCCACCCCCCCCCCCCCCCACCCCCCCCCCCCCCCACCCCCCCCCCCCCCCACCCCCCCCCCCCCCCACCCCCCCCCCCCCCCACCCCCCCCCCCCCCCACCCCCCCCCCCCCCCACCCCCCCCCCCCCCCACCCCCCCCCCCCCCCACCCCCCCCCCCCCCCACCCCCCCCCCCCCCCACCCCCCCCCCCCCCCACCCCCCCCCCCCCCCACCCCCCCCCCCCCCCACCCCCCCCCCCCCCCACCCCCCCCCCCCCCCACCCCCCCCCCCCCCCACCCCCCCCCCCCCCCACCCCCCCCCCCCCCCACCCCCCCCCCCCCCCACCCCCCCCCCCCCCCACCCCCCCCCCCCCCCACCCCCCCCCCCCCCCACCCCCCCCCCCCCCCACCCCCCCCCCCCCCCACCCCCCCCCCCCCCCACCCCCCCCCCCCCCCACCCCCCCCCCCCCCCACCCCCCCCCCCCCCCACCCCCCCCCCCCCCCACCCCCCCCCCCCCCCACCCCCCCCCCCCCCCACCCCCCCCCCCCCCCACCCCCCCCCCCCCCCACCCCCCCCCCCCCCCACCCCCCCCCCCCCCCACCCCCCCCCCCCCCCACCCCCCCCCCCCCCCACCCCCCCCCCCCCCCACCCCCCCCCCCCCCCACCCCCCCCCCCCCCCACCCCCCCCCCCCCCCACCCCCCCCCCCCCCCACCCCCCCCCCCCCCCACCCCCCCCCCCCCCCACCCCCCCCCCCCCCCACCCCCCCCCCCCCCCACCCCCCCCCCCCCCCACCCCCCCCCCCCCCCACCCCCCCCCCCCCCCACCCCCCCCCCCCCCCACCCCCCCCCCCCCCCACCCCCCCCCCCCCCCACCCCCCCCCCCCCCCACCCCCCCCCCCCCCCACCCCCCCCCCCCCCCCCCCCCCCCCCCCCCCCCCCCCCCCGCCCCCCACCCCCCCCCCACCACACCCCCACCACCCCCCACCCCCCCCCCCCCCCACCCCCCCCCCCCCCCACCCCACCCCCACACCCCCCCCCCCCCCCCACCCCCCCCACCCCCCCCCCCCCCCCCCCCCCACCCCCCCCCCCCCCCCCCCCCACCCCCACACCCCCCCCACACCCCCCACACCCCCCCCCCCAAACCCCCCCCACCCCCCCCCCCCCCCCCCCACCCCCCCCAGAAAACTTGCCCAAGCCCAATAATCTGTGGCCCCCTTCGGTCTGGGAACCTCTTTCTTCCAGACTTCTTGATAATGCATGAACCATCATCATCCATGTTTGGTCATGGATCAGATCCCAGCGGAACCTGCTCTTATGGAAAGCACTGCACTGCACTTCTTTGTCATAAGCAATGGCAGTGGTGTCGCCTGCCAATGCCCTGACTTGGAGGACATGGTTCATGTGAGCCACTAAGTGCCAACCCTGAGCAGGATAAGCTGCCGTAATCAAGGCTAGGTATTTCCCAAAACCCCTAAGCCAGTTATTGAAGGTGCAGTCTACACCATACTTGCCTTGCTGTTTTTCTCTTTACTAAAACCCTAGGTCACCTTTGGCCTTCACACACCGAAAAACTTCCGTAAAATACCCGTCCAGGGCCCTCTCCCTAATTGTCTTAGGAAGGTGTGAACCAGGAGGGTTACCAGGATCCCAGGATGAAACCTGTCTAGCCAACCTGGCTGGTGCTGACCCACCCTTCTGATGGGTACGCCTGTGAGCAAGCCAGTCTGGAAGAACGGGAACCCCTTCCCCAACCTTCCAAAAGGTCCTGTCTGCTTGCATGGATCCTTCATCAGAGAACTCACCTGAAGAGGAGGATCTGGGCGATGACTCGAACCTGCCCACTGGGATGAACTACGTCTTTCTGCAGCCCTGCCCTTTCAGTCTGCAGGAAGAGGCCACTGCCCTGGGCTCCCTCCAGGGAGCTGGCACCCCACTAGTGGGCATTCCCCATAGTGGGACTGGGAACCAAATCGCCCCCCCCCCCGGCTGTTCTAAAGTAGCTAATGTGCTCGTCAGGCTCTGATGTATAGGGGCAACTGGCGGGACCCCTGAAATCCCAGGTGTAGCCGACCCACTGCCATAAGCCCCAAACCAGGGAATAAAATAGGAGAAAGGACCCCCTACCAGGGCAGGTGGGCCTGCAAAGGTCGACCCCGGGCTTCCCATGCCTTACATCAAGTGCACGGGTGTACTGCAACCTGGCCACATTACCGCCAATGGCGGGGTCGTGAAACTGGGAGTTAACTGTGCTGAAGCAGACAAGGGAGTTGATGAAGCTGCAGAGGGTGTCTCCCCCTTTTGCTGCCAGTCCTCCAATTCCTGCACTGCATCCCCTGGATGGTGGGGGAAGGGTCTGGTGTTGGCTGTACTCCAAGCCCCAAAACATTCTGCCTAGTCCAGAGTCTAGATACTCCAGTGGCCTGTATGCCTAATAATCTGCTCTCTGCTTCCTCCCTTGCTAACTCACACGCCACTTGGGTTGCCAAACAGCCCCCGTTGCATTTTTTCGGCACCATAGCCAGAGCAAAGAACCTTCCCAGCAAGGTGCCACTGAAGAGGGAGCTACTATGCCCTATCTCAAAGGTACCCCAAAGGCCATTCTCCTCTCACCGTCTCTTCGGCCTAGCTCCCTGAACAAGCGACAGCACCAGCTCAGTTTGCTCCTGGCATTGAAGAAGGTCGGAGCAACCGCATGCTGCCTGATATATGGGGAGCATGCTCCACCCCTTGAACTCCTGTGCATCGCACGATCAGGCCGGGTGTGGCTTGGCCGCCCAGCCGGCCCAGGGCATGCATGCTCACTGCTCCAGAGCCTTGCCCCCTGTCGCAATCACGGCCTAGTTGATTCTAGTGCCTTTATTTATTCAAACACTGTATTCCTACAGTCTCTTTCCACTAATATTTGAAAAAGACATTTGGGACATTTAAATCCAGAGAGCTGTAAAGAACTCTTAAGTGCCACTGCCTGTAATTTTAACTTACTTCAGTCTGTGCCCTTTCTTATAATTTCACCCTCTGCATATTTTGAAAGGAGATCCAGATAGCAATTCTTTGTTGTTTATACTCACTGCTGTCCTGTTCACCACATTTCCCTTTTAATTTTATTTCAAGGTTAACACTCTTTTAATCTTATCTCAAGTTTAGGTATTGCCAATTCTGTACAAGGTGTAAAAATGTAGTCATTCAAATTAGCATTTTTTATTGTGCTTGCATTGATCCTCAAAGGAGCTTATAGGTATCATAACTACTTCATATTTTTTATTACCACAATGTGCAGAATTTGATTTTATTTCATATGGTGGTGGTGATTAGAATAGTAATAATAGTGGTGGCTGTAGAAATCAGCAAGAGAGCACATGAGAGGTTATATCAGTGGTTCTCAACCTGGGGGTCGGGACCCCTTTGGGGGTCGAATGACCCTTTCACAGGGGTCGCCTAAGACTCTCTGCATCAGTGTTCTCCATCTGTAAAAAGGATAAATGTTAGGGTTGGGGGTCACCACAACATGAGGAACTGTATTAAAGGGTCACGACATTAGGAAGGTTGAGAACCACTGGGTTATAGGAACAGCTGAATTTTTTTTGTTTATTTTGTGGGTAATTTCAAGGCACATGCAAGCTAGAAATGTGAGGGAAAATTCATTATAATTCTAGATCTGGACTTGGAGGGACCATGATGTGTTGTTCTGGAGTTCAGGACCATTATTTTCAATTGGGGATTCTATACAATGTCTGTGGAAGCTGTTTTTTTAATAGATACTTTTATTGATAAATCTTAAAAATAAAGATAACAATTACTGTCAATCAAAAGCTTACAATTACCATTATAATTCATCAGCAATTTATCAAAACTCAAAATATAACATCACATGCCACCAAAGCAATTCAAATTCATTTGTTATATGCATAGACTTTCCACCAAACCATCAATGCACACATCTTTCACAAATTGTCCCACTTACCCTAAATTTAATAACTGAAAAAAGATTACTTTCCTAAGTAGAGATGATTATTTTAGAGTTGAATCATAGTAATATTAATTTTACTATGAATTATCTGACATTTCTCTCTTCTTCTCTAATCCTTGAAGCTTTTCAGCATTAATTTATTCTTATATATGTTTTCAAGATAGTTTGCTGTGTCCATTCATTCTTAAACTCAGATAACATTCTTCCATTAATAATTCTCGTTAATATTGCCATTTGAGCAAAGTACTAGAAGACTTCACCAATTGTTTTCTCCATCTTCTTGTCTATGAAACCCAGAAAATATAATTTAGGTTTAAATTGTATTTTCAATTTAATTTTTAAATTTCATTATGCACACTTTGCCGGAATGTTTTTAGTTTTTTACACTACCACCATAACTGATATGTTCCCTTTTCTTACATTTCCAAAATTAATTCAAAACTATCTTATTCATTTTTGACAATTTTTGTGGGGTCATGTGCCATCTATAATACATTTCATAGAAATTTTCTCTAAGATTATATCTAGCTGTGAACTTTAGATCCCTTTCCCACTGTAAGACTGAGTTGTTCCGCCGGGCCTTTGGAGTGTCCAGTCGCTGATTCGCGCCCCCCCCCCTTATGCTTTATGCACTTATTTACCATCTTAATTCTGGTTCCATCTATGTTACCCTCCTCGAGAGGAGTCTGGCCTCTCCTTCTTTTTGGGGAGATTTTAATGAACTGGGCTATAGGACGCCTGTCATTGTTATGTTAACCGCTGTTTTAATAGATTTTAATGGATTTTAGTTACTATATTGATATGTGGTCACTATTTGTGAACCTCTATTTAATTGTGTATATATCGATGTTGTGCACCGCCCAGAGCCCCTTGGGGATGGGGCGGTTTATAAATCGAATAAATAAATAAATAAATAAATAAATAAATAAATTCCCAATGTTCTAATGGTATATTATAGCCTAAATTCATTGCCCATTTTATCAAGAACTCTTTAACTGTATCCATTTCTGTATCTATGTTCATCAGCAGGTCATAGATTTTACTTATGTGATCTTTAATTTTGCATAATTATTTTTCAAAATCCACATGCTGAAGTTCAAATCTCTCTCTAATCTCTCTTTTAATTTGGGTGCTGTGTGGTTTCCGGGCTGTATGGCCGTGTTCTAGCAGCATTCTCTCCTGACGTTTCGCCTGCATCTGTGGCTGGCATCTTCAGAGGATCTGATGTTGGGAAAGCAAGTGGAGTATATATATGTGTTGGAGTGTCCAGGGTGGGTGAAGAAACATTCTCTGTGAGTAACAAAGAAGGCAACCAGGTCAATAGTTGAGAACATCTGAATAGAAGTATGAGTAACAATGAAGTCTATAGCATGGGAGTAACAATGGAGATAGCAAGGTCACTGGTGGGAGCATCTGAATAGAGGTATCCTGGCCTTTGTTTCCTTTGTCTATGGTCATCCTGTGTTAGTGTGGAACTGGTTAGACACTGTCTTGACTCTAGTATTTTTCAACACTGGCAGCCAAGTTCTGTTCATTTTCATAGTTTCTTCCGTTCTGTTAAAATTGTCCATGTGCTTATAGATTTCAATGGCTTCTCTGTGTAGTCTGACGTAGTGGCTTTCAGAGTGGTCCAGAATTTCTGTTTTTTCAAATAATATTCTATGTCCAGGTTGGTTTATCATGTGTTCTGCTATTGCTGATTTTTCTGGCTGAAATAGTCTGCAGTGCCTTTTGTGTTCTTTGATACGTGTCTGCGCGCTGCGTTTGGTGGTTCCTATGTAGACTTGTCCACAGCTGCATGGTATGCGGTAGACTCCTGCAGTAGCTAGAGGATCCCTCTTATCCTTTGCTGAACGTAGCATCTGTTGAATTTTCTTAGTGGGTCTGTAGATTGTTTGTAGGTTATGTTTCTTCATCAGTTTTCCTATGCAGTCAGTGGTTCCCTTGATGTATGGTAAGAACACTTTCCCTCTAGATGGCTCTTTATCTTTGTTCATGTGGCTTGTTCTTGGTCTTGCAGCCCTTCTGATGTCTGTATTAGAGTAACCATTAGCCTGTAGAGCCCTGTTTAGGTGATTCAATTCATCTTGAAGGAGGTGGGGTTCACAGATTCTGTTTGCGCGATCTACCAAAGTTTTTATGGTGCTCCTTTTTTGCCCTGGATGATGATTGGAGTTTTTGTGTAGATATCTATCTGTGTGCGTAGGTTTTCTGTATACTGTGTGGCCCAATTGCTGGTTTGGTTTGCGGATGACTAAAACATCTAAAAATGGCAGTTTTCCTTCATTTTCTTTTTCCATAGTAAATTGGATGTTTGGGTGGATCTTGTTGATATGGTCCAGGAACTTGTTTAGTTCTTCTTCTCCGTGGCTCCAAATGGTGAATGTGTCATCCACATAATGGAACCATATGGTGGGCTTTTTTGGTGCTGTTTCCAGGGCTTGTTCCTCAAAATGTTCCATATTAAAAAAAATCGCTATTACAGGGCTAAGAGGGCTGCCCATGGCTACACCATCTTTCTGTTCATAGTATTCATTACCCCACTGGAAGTAGCTAGTAGTGAGACAGTGAGTGAGACCTTGCTATCTCCATTGTTACTCCCATGCCATAGACTTCATTGTTACTCATACTTCTATTCAGATGCCCTCAACTATTGACCTGGTTGCCTTCTTTGTTACTCACAGACAATGTTTCTTCACCCACCCTGGACACTCCAACACATATATATACTCCACTTGCTTTCCCAACATCAGATCCTCTGAAGATGCCAGCCACAGATGCAGGCGAAACGTCAGGAGAGAATGCTGCTAGAACATGGCCATACAGCCCGGAAACCACACAGCACCCAAGTGATTCCGGCCATGAAAGCCTTCGACAATACATTGAACATCTCTTTTAATTGTCTGCATAGCCACCAGTCATATTTCTTTCCTTCTAGTAACATCTTCTCCTGGGGTTTCAGTTTATAGTCTTTCTTTTGTTCTATAATTCACATTTCCAATATATCATTATACTTAAACCAATTATGTGAGATAGTAAACTGTGACTTCATGTGGAGAAACCCAAAGGGGTATTTTCTATATATATATTGTATTTATAGGTGTTCCATATGCTCAAGAGGCCCCTTCTCATTACATGATCCTGAAACTGTGTGGCAGCTGTTTATGAAGTTAATGCCTCCAATTTTAACAGCATTTGAACAGTACTCCCTGTAATCAAAAAATTAAGCATGCCAGCCTCTAGGTGGGACCTGAGGTTCCCCCAGAATTACAGCTCATCTCCAAACTGCAGAGATCAGTTCCCCTGGAGAAAATGAATGCTTTGGAAGGTGGACTTTATGGCACTATGCCCAACTGAGGTCCCTGCTCTCCCCGGTCTCCCTACAAAATCTCCAGTGAACTTCATTAACAATAGCCATAAGGCCCTGCATAGGGATGGGGAGTCCAGTCAGGAACACAAAAAGGAAGCACTAGTTATCCTTGTTGCTTTCTAAAAGAAAAAAAACCCTTCAGTTCACACTAGAGCTTATTTTGTCAACATTTATACATTAATGCATACTCTTGCAAACTGTTTTGGATATACTACTGAGTGTCTTACATCCCTTAGCTAATTTGCTTCAGCTTCTTCATGTAGGCATCAAGGTCACTGTTTCAAACAGTGCATCCACTGCAGCATCTGTTCTCAATGGCAGGAGTCTAGTTGGTAATAATAGGGCATCTTGATCCCCTATCCAAGGACATCCCATTAAAAGGGAGACTCAGAGCAAACACAAATCCTGAGGTTTGAATCCACAAACTTCAGCTTTGGTAGCTGTCACCAACCCTAAACAGCCAGAAGCCAAGCTTCCAACCTCTCTGGGATTACAGTTAAGGAAGTCACTTCTATGAGGCAGACCACTTGCAGAGTGAGTTTCACAAAACAAGTTAACCTGGTAGGTGTAGCCACAAGGGTCAAAACTGGATTTAGATTGAAGCCACCTGAAGACAAAACATAATCTAATGTGCTACTGATACATATTCAGTTTCTGTGCTGAATAATTCTGTGATATCCTGTTTCTTACTTGAACAGGATATGGCTCATCCTCCATATAAAAATATGTGACCACTGATGGATTCTCTTATTTTCATATCTCCTCCCCAGTCTAAGTCTACATATGCAGTCAGTTAGGGATTTCATTAATTTGTTTATTTACTTATTAATTAGATTTGTACCTGCCCTTCGCCTCACAGACTCAGGACAGATAACATAATTTAAAATAAATAACAATTAAAATCTATAAAACAAGACAATAAAATTATACTAACACCTGCTGTGCTGACTATACAATTTCTTCCATAATGGGGCTAGCAGTCATAGACTACATAATTTGTGAGTTTACTAAGTCTGCAATACATACATTTAAAGGGGCTGTGTCTCAGTGATGTGCCGGTACACCTTCAAATGCTTCTCTCATACAGACATTCATAAGAACGAGTCAGCACTATTACAATTGCTTCTTTAGTCTCTTCAGGGATAGCTGTCAACTAAATATTGAAAACCTAACACAAACTGGCCAGCTTCTGAATATGTTCTGGTTTTGAAAATCTTCAAAAACTCATGAGTATGTGGTATTTTCAGTGTTGATCAGTAGGTCACATACAAGCTTGTCTTTACAAAAATCAAGTCAAACTTTATTTGTCATGGCAAAGCTTTTTCTCACTTCAAAAATGTCCTATTTGCAAAAATGGCCTTCTGAGATTAAGGCCGTTTCCGCACGGCCCATTAACGACGGCCTGGGGGCGTTAAAAACCTGACTCTGCTTCCCTCCTCCCAGGGCGGCGTCAGGCCGCCCTAAACAAAAACACTTTAAAGGGTTGTTGTTGGGGAGGAAGCGTCTTCCCTCAGCGTGGTGCGAACCGCGCCGCTGGGAAGACGCGGCCTTCATTTCTAAGCCGCTCTCACGGTGTCGCAGGTCGTTGGCTGCAACGATTATTATGGCCAGCTCACGCACTGTCCTCCTGACCTCCAGGGGTCAGAGGGCGGAGTGGGCAATTGCAACTCGAAGCATTCGACGACAAGGATACCGTGAGTGGGGCGTGTAAGGGGGAAGAATTCCACGTCGCGGAGCCGCATGCCAGATCTGCCGACACTTCGCATGCATGCTCGCCGCGTGCTAGCGGTCTTGACGATTCTTCGCCTTGCATCAGAACTCTTGGCGGTGGGGGGGCGACTGGAAGACTTTCGGTAGAGCGGCTTCGAAGAGAATGGCAACCCAAGGGACAACCTTCTTGAAAGTGGCACCAAAAATCTGAAACACTCTTCCCAAAGAGACTTGTCTTTCCCCCTTCTGTTTCCATCTTCCACTAGCAGATGAAGCCTTTTTTATTCTATATATTGTCAAAGGCTTTCATGGCTGGAACCAACTGACTGTTTGGGGTATTCCAGGCTGTGTGGCTGTGGTCTGGTAGTTTTTATTTGTTTGTTTTGTTTGGCATTCCCTCAGTGATCCTTTCTCCCTGTGCAACATTTTAATTGTTGTGTTTGTTGTTTTTATGTATTTCAGTTGTGGTTTTAGCATTGGTTGTTATTTTTGTAGTTTTTAAGGAGTAATTTTTACTATGTATATTTTAATTTGTTAGCCCTTATGAGGGCAGAAGGGTGATGCATAAATTCTGTAAAATAAAATAAACACCTCCCGTTGCTATCAAGTGTAATGTACAGCAGATGAGGGATCGGAGAAAGGACTGTGGAAGGTATAAGTTGGTGGAGCCATGATCAACTTGTGCCATGTTTGAGTTGAAAATTTAAAGTGTTATTTTCCATTTACAGAATGCAAAGTGGCAACCCCAACAGATATTTATGAGTTTGCAAAAGAAAAAAGTGATGTAAAAATGTTATCACCTACACTGCCATATCTTTTTGCCCTTCAAAGCAAAACCCATCCCATCTTATTTATTTTCAAAAAGATTGACTTAAGCACCCACCAAAGTGGTTATTTTCATTCCTATTGAGAGAAGAACTAGGTTTATTATTCATTATTTATCCTGAATCAGAATAGAATTTAAAAATTGAATTCATGGTTCTTTAGCATATTTAATATCGTGTCAGAATTTTGCCTGCAAAAAATACCCCACATTGAATATTTCATACAAAGAATATTGTGCATTGTCTTTCATGCCATTGCTTTTTTACTGCCCAGTCATATAACTGGTTGTAACAGTAGACTACCTTTTTCTGTTGTGGTGTAGCTTTTTTTTTTAAAGCTCACCAAGTTCAATTCAAATTTGACTGTTCACATTTGTGCTCTTCCTGCCTCTTTCTACTTGCTGATGTTGCAGCTAATTCAGCATTGCTTGAATAAAATAATGCCAGGGCAGAAGGGCAACAGTCTGCGCAGTAAGGAGGAAACATCCTCTAGAAACCATAAAGGTCATCCTTGTGACCAGATGATTCAGAGAATGCTAATTTTATCCAGACATTCTAAAATTATGACTAGCTCAGTGGAAGCAGAACACAGCTTCTTCAAAAGTAAGACCAGTTTCTTCCTCATAAAGAATTACAAAATGTATATTCACAAGGAACTCTAACAACAGTTGATGGTTTTTCTCCTATTAGGTCTGTGTTAAGATGGCCATTTCTATCCCATCTTCCCACCACATTTTGTTCCACCAATTTGCTTAAAACCATTAAAAAAATTCTTTCAGAATCACCATAAAAACAAAAACATTGCAATAAAATATTACTGCTAATTAAAATCAATACAAAAATGCATATAAAACAATAGAAACAAAAACCTTTCAATTTCTGAAGACATGGTGAACCTGCAAAGAAATAACTACTAAAAATCGAACTATAATTTCAAACAATACTGAACAGGAGAAATGAAAACAAATGTTTTCCATACACACTCCTAGTAATGAATTACTCTTTCAGAAGGTCAGATGAAGCTAATTGACAATATTGTGGCTCCACTTTTTAAAAAACCTGACATGAACTCTCAGAAATGACCTGATGGTGATTGCCTCTCCAATCCATTCTCACAGCACAATCCAGTTCAGAGGGGTGCACTGAAGCAGCTGGAGGCAGCACAATGCCACCTCCAAATGGGCTTCATGCAGTACAGAAGGGAGGGAAACTCAAAATCCTCTCTGTTACCTGAATAGCTGATAATTACTTACAACACACTTCTGTGTGGAGTAAGTCTGAAGGTTCAGGGGCCAGTGTTCCTGGGCTGGAGCACCCATGAATGCAGACTAATGTTGGCTCCATCCAAGGGAATGCACCATGTTCTGGCACCAGTGCAGCCCTCTGCCACGTTCCACGGCCCATCTGGATTGGGCTGCCCATCTAATAAGTCACTTGGTCCTTGCCTTCAGACCTTTCTGATGCCCATTAAGGCTTTACTGGCTTACCTTTCACCATTTTAACAGTAAACTGGATGCAGAAATTCAAGTGTTAACCTGAAGCATGAGGCATGGCAACTGAAACACAACTTTGAATAAATTTACGGATAGGAAATGATAGTGTCTTTCAAGTTAGCTGCTCATTACAAAAAGATACTATCAGTTCCCCATAAATAATCTACCCAGTAATTTGAGGTGGGGAAAGAATCACAAGAGGATTGGGAAAGCAAACTAGAAAGCAAACTATGCAGTAATGCCAAAATTAACCAATTTTGGGAATAAGAGACCAATCAAAAAATTTCAAGATGTGGAAAACATAATATTTATGAAATGGTGAGTTGAGAAGGTTGTTGAAAATTATATGAATGCTATTAATAATCCTCATGAAAAGCTATACCGATAAGAGGCTTAAAGAAAAGAAGACATATATAACTTTTAAATATATTATTAATAGGTAATAAAAACTATATGGTCTGAACATTGATCATGTGATAAATATTTTTAGAAACAACAATAATAATTTATTGATTTTCTGATCTATTTTAATTTAGTAGAATTACTATAGCATTGTCAAATATAGTTTTAGCAGATATTGTATAATATATTATTATGATTTCTGTAAGATTATATAGAGAAGTATTATTTCATGTCTATTATTATACGATTTCTTATTGTCAATAATAACTACTTGTATTAATTATCTATTGTTTAGTAGAACATTGTGTATAATATCATGAGTAATTTCTTTTTTGTTGTTTTCAGATATAATTGTTATAATTGTTTTGATTATTTTCTTTTCTCTGTTTTGTTTATATTTATTTACAGCAAATAAAAAATAAGAGTCATCAGGTTTAGGCATCTGTAATAAAGGATCTGAAAAACTCCCCCCCCCCAAAAAAAAGAGAGGAGAAAGAGGAATAGGGACAAGAAGCATTACATTCACTCTGAATGGGTTTCATAACGTCAACGAAGATATACTGTATATACTCGTATATAAGTCGATCCGAATATAAGTCGAGGCATTTAATTTTACCACAAAAACCCAGGAAAACGTATTAACTCGAGTATAAGTCTAGGGTGGAAATGCAGCAGCTATTGGTAAATTTCAAAAATAAAAATAGATACGGCCGGGCGCTATTTGGGTGTCTCTGCCACTGACTCCCCATCTCACCAATCCCAAGGTCTCTGCCACCGACCTCTCCATCCCGCAGCTTGTCCAGCTTGCCCAGGTAGACTGGCTGTCACCCGCCAAGAGCCAGGAGCTAGCTGCCGCTGAGAAGAAGGCAAAGGCAGAGAAAGAGGCTGCAAGGGGGAAGGCAGAGAAGAAGGCAGAGGAGAGGGAAGCAGAGAAGGAGACTGAGAAAGTGGCTGAAAGGGGGGAGGCAGAGAAGAAGGCAGAGGAGAGCGAAGCAGAGGCAGAGAAAGTGGCTGAAAAAGGGAAGGCAGAGAAGAAGGCAGGAGAGAGCAAAGATGGGAGAGAGGGAACGCCCCACAAGAATTAAGTGGGACCCTCACTCACATAAAAGTTGAGGGGGTTTTTTTTCAGCACAAAAAATGTGCTGAAAAAGTAGACTTATACGCGAGTATATAAGGTAACCTAACCTGCTTGCATAGGACATGATCACAATGGTTATGTTACCAGTTGTGTCTCTTTTCAGGAAGAATATCCTCTTCTTTTAAAAGAAAGAATGGAAAAGTAACTGCTGATGGGCAGTGAACATAGGGTTGTTGGCTTCCACCTCCGATTTCTACTTCTCACCTGCCATGATAGATGATTCAGAAACTGGAAGTAACATCACAGAAAAAATGTGGGGTATTGCTACTACTGTCAACATATTTTATCAAAGTACATCATCCTTTTTACTTTGCTCTCCTTTACGCTTCAAGCTTGAGGTGAAGTGGAGAAAATGGAGAGGCAAAAGAAATATGTCATTGGTTTCCATAGCACCCTTGTAGATTTGTGAAACAGTTGAAGCAGGAACAAATCATATCCATTTATTTATTTTATTATTTATATCTCATGCTCTGAATTAAATCATGCACAAGCCCAAAAATATTCCTTATGAGGTAGTGTATACATTCATTACAATAAAGCACATAATTTTGTTTAAACCTCCTGTCTGGCTGAATGGTGGCTACTGATGTTATGGATCAGCATTCAGAAAGTGGTGAGGTATACAAAATGCAGGATATGGCTATGTGCTTTGCCGCTAGGCCGACTCTTGGTCACAACTTTGGTTCAAAGGAATAGTGGAGAAAAATACTGGGAGCTGTGCTTAACAATACAGAGAGGAGGGAGGGTAGTAGGACCCGAAGCATGGCAGGGCCGAAGTGAAGCAGAGCCTGTGGGTGCAGGGTATAGAAAAAGAAGAGTTATTTCCAGTAAACTTCGTGTTCAGCATACAGAACAGTATAGAATCAATATATTGCTTATTAAACTGCCAGCTGGCAAGAAGGAAGTACTCATTATGGGACTTTTAGGGGGTTTTAGGGTGGGATGCCATGTGAAAGGAGCATAGCACTGTAAGCAGTAAGAGATTGGAGTGCTAGAACAACGTGAACAATGCATGCTTCTGCCTTGTTGGAGGAATAGGAGCCTCTGGGTCAAAACTGGATGTACATGTGGTAAATCCCTAGGTGTGGAAGTGATGACGGGAGTAGGGGCCTTTTGGAATTGGCTGTTGCTGCACACAGATCGCTGGATGACCAGCCCAGGGTTAGCGTTTATCCTCCACTATAGATGTAACAATAAAAAAGCTACCGATTGCCTACTAGGACTGTTTGTAGTATTGATTGGGATTAGGTAAATTGAAAATTCATAACAATTGGGAAGCCTGAACAGGGACCCTCTCAATAAAAGAGGGAGAGGGCTTCTGAGGTAATACTGGGCACCGGAGCTGCCTGACCCGAAAGGGAAAAGAGTTCGAGAATAGGCGGTGCACCGGGGCGACCTTTGTTGACCCTCCTCGTTGGCCTGGCGTTTCCAAGTCAAAAGAACCCCCAAATTACAGTGGCGTAGCTGGCGGCGTGCAATCAAAGTCAAGGCGTCTGCGGTTGGGTAAAGTTATCTGCCTGTAGAACAAGTAGGGAGAAGATAAAGCAAGGGATGGCGGAGAGAAAAAAGGGCAATTCCGGTTATTGTTGGATCTGGAGCGTTGAACAGAAATGATGGGAAACCAATACTAATCACCTGATACTAGCCGGTAGGCGGAATTATAACAATGGGGACAGTCTAGGACACAGAGGTCCCTTAAAATGATGGTAGAAATTGGCACAAATGTTTGGCCAACTGCTGAACTACAGTCAGACGGAGATAGCCCGATGTTTGAAACTACATCGTTAGGAATTATGTAAAGAAATGTATATGTATGTAGTGGGTTTGCTGGATTTACAGAGCCTATGAGGGACAGGAATTCAGGAATTTGCCTACCATAAGATACCACGAGAATGAGTTTGTATTTGCAAGAATAGGGTTGCAGAGAGCTGGAGTTTATGTAAGGCTGTATGCGACTAGAGAACTACCAGAGGAGGCCTTCATATGGAGCATAAAAAACAAAATACGTCCTCTTGATTGTCTCCCCACCTTATAGACCCAGACCAGAATAATCCTTACAGTGGGGCCTCGAGATGGGGAGCGGGCCTCTGGCGGCACCGGTACGCCCACAGGCGCTGGGGCAGCTGGGCAGATGTGGCTTAGCGAGCCCTGAAAGATCCCACTACGATAAGACAACAGATGAATATCAGATGAAGTTAAGAAATGTCAGAACTTGGGATCTAGCGGAGGAAGAATGGGAGAAGCAAGAAAGCAGCATTGTTGACGGGGGGGGGGTGGGGAGAGGGAGAGAAACAAAATAGAGTCAAGCTGTTGGCCCTCTAGGCAGGTGCCTGGGGCAGGATTAATAGGATATGTTGAGGGTTCCCCTCACTTCCCTTAAATCTCTGAGGAAATGAGAAGTCCCATCTCCCAAAATTTGTAAAGACCCAAGGAAGGAGCTTTATTGGCAACGAATTCTTTGGGACCCTCTGTTTTCACACCCACAGAACTGCTGCACATATTGCAACAGCTCACCAATATGAGGTGACTAACCAGCGGTAGAAGAGGCCGGAGAGAAAGCCTGGAGGGAGGATAACTCAGGCAGGGGATGAGTCAGGCCGAAATACACTTTGGTCACCCGACAAACCAGAGTTGGAACTTGCAAAATTCCGTAGGCCGAACCCGATGTGAACTTTAGAAGAAGGAGGTTTTCAGGGTTTAATTAAAACCATCACATTCTGTCAACATTGCCAAAGCTTTTCGGAATTTGTGAGGACGAGACACTGGGATTATATACTTAGACAAAGACAGCATAGAAATTTGCAGTCTAGACCCGAAGGAGGCGAATGCAGCCATATTAAAGTTGAGGTTTATAGGAGGAGCTCATGAAGATATCAGGAAAAAACTACAAAAGATTGATGGTTTGATGGAAAAACCATAACAGGGCGTTGGCGGCACAAAAAAAGTTATTGTGCGCCGTGGCAGGAAAACTGGAAAAAAGAAAATCAATCTCATGGTGCAGACAGTACAGGGGTAACAAGGAGTAACAAACAGCAAGACAGACAGAATGCGGTGGGGAAATAGACCAGGGGGGGTCTGGGCCGAGAATGGGAGTGATAGGAAGGGACCTATGGTAGCTAGACCAGGAGGGATTCAGGACAGATAAGACCAGTGGGGCCAGACTGGAACAATAGAACTTGAATCAGCGAGAGACAGCCATTTAGGGTCTGGGGAGATTACGAGGATGGCTCCCCATGACGACCGGGCAAAAGGTGGGAGTACACAGCAGCAAGGAGGTGACTAAACGCCCGTGATGTCTGTAGGATCTGTAAACAACCCCTGGGCACTGGGGGCCGAGAGTGGTGCAGCCAGAGAATAGAGAGGTGGGAGGGCAACTGGATACCTTCATGAGGTATCACAGCTGGAGAGGATGATTGAAGGGGTGGGAGTTTTCTGTACGCACTGTGGACCTACCCTACATAGAGAACCCCTTATTAACCTAAGTGGGATGGGACAAAGACACCTATAACCTACTTGTAGACAGGGTGCCCTGGAGTCCAGCGTTATGTGAAAAGGTCCCCACCTTGAGCAGAAACTGGGGGGGCCATGTAGGAGTGATAAATTACAAGGGATCCCCTTGGGAGGTCCCTATCTTAGCACCCCTCCCGTGTGATGCAAATGACGAAAACTCCCTTGCATGCACTTAGACCCTTTCCCGGATGCCGACTAGTGAGGACAAGCTTGATGGGTGAGACTTGCAGGCCAAATTGGGGATGGTTGTGGTAAAGAATGATAATCAGTGTATAGCCGTTTAGAATGTTGACAAGAAGTTGATAGAAACAGATCAACCCCCCAGGTCTGGGCGGCCCCGGTAATCTGGACTGCTAGAAATATCACCCCGGTGACTGTCACAATCAAACATGATGGAGCCTGTGTATGTCCAAGCAATATCCGGTTCCAAAGGGAATCCCAGAAGGGTTTAGCACCAGTTATAAGGAACTTTATGATGATATGGTTTAATTAGCGAATCCACTACTATTTTTTATACATTCACTTTGGTTAGTAAGCCAGATGGGTCCCTACAGCATGGTGCAGGACACAAGGGAAGTAATAAAGATAGTGATCCCAAAAGAACTCCAATGGATTCAAGACCCTTACCAACTAATGACAAAATTCCAGGAGGTCATGTCCCCTTTGATGGAGCTGTTGAAAAAATTCTTGTGCCCCTGGACCAAAGTCGGTTAAACCATTGTTAAACACTCAATGGCCACACCCATATACAGGATTGATTACTGGAGAGCTGGAATGGAATGTCTTGCCTCCAAGACTATTGTGAATCCCCACCATTTTGGGAATAGCCAAGCCCAGGTACTGAAGACCGGTGGGACACCCCTCTCCGGGGACCACATTGGTTCAATATATTTGATGATCACTTGCTACAAGTGGAAGGAGCAAAGGCTTGAGGGCTTCCTCCATTAGAGCTGCTTGAACACAACTGACTTAGGGGTCTGAGGGGTATCAGAAAAGAAATACAGTTTTGCCAATCAGGTGAAATATGTAGACCATCTCTAAAGAAGGACAGAAGCTAATGAACCCGGGGAGAGTGGCAGGAATCCAAATTTGTCTCTCCCACAAACCAAGCGACAGTTGAGGGATTTCTAGGCACGGTAAGTACGAACTTGGCTACGGTTTTACAGTTTCACTACACCCCTAATGACTAGAATTGAGAAGAGCGAACAACCTGACAGGCTAAGTGGGGAAAAGCATGAATAAAAGCATTTAGAAATCTTCAACAAGCACTTTTGAGTGCTCCGGCATTCGGGGTTGCAATTTAAACAAACCACTTGCTGCGAGCATAAGTAAGAGAGACCACATGGTAGCAGCAGTGAGTACAAAGAAAGGTGGATCGGCCAAGACACCTATTTCTCTAAGTTCTTGACCCCGTTGTGAGGAGGTGGCCTGCCTCAGGCATACTCAGCAGTAACTTTAGCGGGTGGGAATGACTGTGTCACGGTACGGTGATTGGCACACACCCCTCATCAAGTTAGAGACTGTGTTGACTCTATGCATGGATGACGACTCTAGACTTTGCACTCCCGAGGGCTCCAGTTATTTGGAACAGTCTGACAGGTCAGCCTACAACCAGGCAAAAATATCAGGACCAATGGCTGGCCTACCTCCTATAGGAGCCAGCAGGTGGCTGGAACATGATTGCATCCCGATATAATTCGGCTACAAACAAAAAAATAGGGGAGATTTGGAAGAAACACCTTCAAGCAGGGCTGTCAGGTGGTTCCTTAGGCGGTTCATCGGTGTGGTTGCCGAAGAAGCGGTTATGCCATTACTATAGAAGAGAGGGCACAAGAAGGCCGTCGAGAACTCCCCTCTTACTCCTTAAACACTTGAACTGTTTCAGCAGGGCTTTAGAATTGCTTGAGGATTAAAGTGAACATATTCCTGAATTGAGAAGTATGTGTGTGGGGTAGCACTCATGTGTTTGGGAAAATCTGGAATGAAAAGACTTCTTAATGCAGGAAGACTGTAATGTAAAATTGAGGATATATCCAGATGTGT
Source organism: Sphaerodactylus townsendi (assembly GCF_021028975.2). NCBI lineage: Eukaryota > Metazoa > Chordata > Lepidosauria > Squamata > Sphaerodactylidae > Sphaerodactylus > Sphaerodactylus townsendi. Next base: position 69,879,995 of record NC_059425.1, read on the forward strand.
TAAGCCCTTCAGGTCCCTGCTCAGATAGCCATATTACGTATTTAGGAGTCACTAGAGGTATCCCTGGGAGGCAGTGGGAAGTGCGTGGGGGCGCAAACAGGCAGCCATACAGAAGGAACCTAGTGCCTAGCCACCATGATACCCGGTGGGGAAAGGAGTGGAGACATACAAAAATATACTCAGAAAAGAGGAGAATGTGCAGTGAAGCAGAGGCTCAGTGGGAACAGGAACCAACTGTATTGCCAGGATGGCAGGGTGTGGCTGGGAGGCAGCCCGGGGAAATTACTAATAGCCTTACATGATGGAGGTCACTGGGAAGAACACAAGCTGTAGAGCATTCTTGCAAATATGTCCAGCAAAGAGTGGACCCTATCAAAATGGATCCACGTCTAGCTGCCATATTTACTTGCAGGAGATAAACAAAAAAGAACTGCTCCCAAACCCTCTGGAGGGAGCCGTCCGCTGGCTGATGCATCCCTTCCAGGATGTTCAGTTAGATTTTATAGACTTGTACCACCCTATAGGAAAAGTGAAGCCCCACTGTTTGGTATTCACGGACAAATTAACGGGATGGGTAGAAGCCTTCCCTACAGCCAGAGACCTGGCGAGTTAGAAACTGATTTTAGAACACGGTGCCCTCGGTTGCATAATAATGCGGCGATTAAGTGGACCCGCGGCCTACATTTCACCGGAAGGTACCAGATGGTGATGGAACAGTGGGCATCCCGTTGGGACCTACATACACCGCCGGCTTTAAAGTTCAGGTCAGACAGAAAAGATGAATGCGACTTTAAACTATGAGGTAAAAGTTGATGTTGCAAGAAGCGGCGCGACGGACTAAGTCACCTTGCAGCGCACTGGCATTAAGAACAAAACAGAACAGGACTGGCCCGCAACTGAGATATTTGTATGGAGTTTTTTTTCTATGGGATGTGGCTCGAAGCAAAGCCTGCAGAACCAGCCGCAGGAGTAAAAGATGGCGCTGGCGAGGAAGCGGCGCTTTCTTCGCCAATTTTATCTGCTAACAGGGAAACAGGATTGATCCATAAAACCCACCATGGGGTTGGAGACGTGGTGGACGGACGGGATGGAAGTTGGAACGGGACGGATGATGGTTCATGAATGGGATGGATGGACGGATGGATGGATGATGGATGGATGAATGAATGAATTGGAACGGATGAACGATGATGATTGGAAATCGATCCCTGGACGATATATGGGCGAATATGGCAATATGAACCGGAAAAAGAACAACAGGCACCGGAACAATAGCGATAACGAACGAATGGAACTGGAATGGACGCTTTAAGAATCGACCGCTTGCAAAATGGCGAACATGACTAAACTACTCCAAAAAAAACTCCGAAACTAAACCAACAATAGGCAATGCTCCACCACAAAGTTACTACCGGAAGTACACCAGACTCAGAGCGGATAGCACCACAATCAGTTCCACCTCTTAATAGAAACACCAGTCGGGCCCTGAATGTATCTGATACTGATTTATTAACCACAGTCGACCAAGGATCGGTAGCCTCTACTACCCTCTCAGCCTGTCCTTTGGAACCAACACCCTATTAATACGAACAGCAGGCCCTCTCAAATCCCTGGGAAAGCAGCCAGGGGGTTTGGGACCAAGGCTCCCTATGCATCAATGGCATTCATATACCAAAGAGAGAGAAGGGCGAATTAATGGAAGAAGAGGTTAGAGAGGCTGAAGAAAGGACCAAGATAACTGAGAAGCCATGTAGTTACGCCAATGCAACAGAAGATCCAGGTTTTCAGGCATATCATAAGAGCGAATGCGAGGAAGGCCAATAACAGATAGGGAATATAATAGTCTCAAGCGGTGTGTCACCCTCCACTTAACCAGCCTGACGGGGCACTTGAACAAAGATGTGTTTGAGTAGGGGTATGTGGGGAGACTCCACCTGGTTATGGGGAAAGAGCAAGGGCAGCGCCGCCAGGGAGGTTCTCCTCGCCAGGGAGCCCAGGGCGGACACAGTTAAGCCAATTCCTCACCTCTACCAGAGGGCAGCCCTGGTTCCAGCTATAGAATTAAGGGTGGTGTCCCTCGCGTGTGAAAGAACCTGATTTTGTGTCCCAGGATGGTGGGATATGTAGGATAACAGCATGAAGCGAAAAGTAGTCACTGCTTTTAGCTGCTCCTAGTGGACTTGAAAAGTTCCAGAAGGCACTTTTATTGTTTGATAACTTCCAGGCCTGTGTTTAATATATGGTCCCATCTGGGCAAATCAGGTGATGAAATAGGTATATATATATTCTCAAGGCCCTACCTCAGGGAATATCATGTTGGGTTGCAGGGAGGCAGGCCTCAAGATGCACTTCCCCTCTGGGCAGGGGACATGTTCTCTGGGAACCAGCCGGACCCCGGTGGGAATGACCTGGCCACCCCAAGGGAACAACCAAAAAAGGCCTGGGAGAGGCAGATACAATGCTGACAGCGAGAAGGACTGTGGAGTCCCCTCCCTGGGTTGCTGTGATCCCCAGACACCTACCTCACTGAAGGGGAACGATTTGCTTCAGTCATGCATAATGATAGGTGGGATGGAGCGTCAGGCGATTCTGAGAGTACTGTCAACACAATTAGAAGCCCTAGCTAATGAAGCAGCAGGACAGTACCAAAAGACCTAGAAAGTAGAAATCGATTCCTTAGCTAAGTGTCTTTTCAATATGGAATTGCTCCTGAATTATTTATTGAGAGTGCCAGGGGAGGCATTGTGCTTTGGTTAAAGCACAACTTTGCTGCCACTAATATCAACAGAGACAGGAGACAGATTGAAAACAAATATTCATAGAGTTGCATGCCAGCTAGCTAAAACAGTTACATGAGCACCTATGAAGAAGAGACCATTGGATTTATGGTGAGGTAATGGCTGACCAGGTTGGCTGCCAGACTGGGGTTGGGTGAAAATCTTATCGATGGAATGGGGGTGCTGGGCAATAGAGGTTGATGATTTGCTGTTTGTAGTACAATGCCCACCTTTGCTGGCCAGAGTCACTGTGTGTCCCCAATTCCGAGTACTCAGGTCTCCCACTGGTTGAAGTGGCTAATGAGAGTGGAAATGCCCAAGGGCGTAAGAACCGCGAGGGTGAGGGTTCCTAAGCCTCTCTGCTTTCGATAGAAAACTCCCACTGTGTACGTGATTGTATCCGATCGATAGCTTCACCCAATTAGAGTTAAGTGATACCTCACCATTTGTCTGATCAAAAGAAAAGGAGGGATTGTTATGGATCAGCATTCAGAAAGTGGTGAGGTATACAAGCTCTGGAGACAATATGTGCTTGCCGCTTTGCCGTGGGCATGAATTACTGGTCAGCGAGATCTCTGGTTCAAGGGTATAATTAGAGAAAAAATGCTGAGGGCCGTATTATGCAGCAATACAGAGGGAGGGAGGGCCAGTAAGGCCAGCACTTAGTAACAGGTTGAAAAGGTAGTGAGCAGGAAACCCTGGCTGGGGGTGTGGGATATGAAAAGAAGAGTTATTTCCAGGTAAACTCGTGTTCGTAGCCTTATGGAACAGTATGAATCAGCTATATTATATAGGCTTCACCAAGGCCTGGCAGAATAGAAGAGGAAGTGCTCATTATAGGGACTTTGGGGAGTTTTGGGGTGGGATGCCATGCCAAGATGAAAAAGGCGTGGCATAGCTTGTAAGGGTAAGCTAGAACACGTGAACAATGCATGCGTAAGCCTTGTTATTTAAGGAGATGGGAGCCTAACTGGGTCCGACTGGATGTACATGTGGTAAAATCTGATTGGCTAGAGCATAGGGTAGCCTTTAAATTAAGCTGTTGAAAACACACACCAGATCTTCAAGATGACCAGCGCCTTAGGAATGTGAGGATTATCCTCCACTTCTATAGATGTGACAATAAAAGCTACTTGATTGCCTACTGGACTGTTTGTGAGTATTGATTGGGATTAATTAAATTGAAAAATTCATAACACTGACTTCATTTTGTATTCCTTTTGTCAGTGCCAAAAAATGTGCTTAGCAATTGTCAGTACTCATCTTGTAAATTTGTTCTCTTCTCCTCAGTGCCATTGTCCTCCTGTCTTCTCACTGTCTAACTTGCTGCCATTGCCATTTAGTGGCAGATTCAGACAATGATATCACAGTGATGCAATTAGGTAGCAAGATTTTTAAAAAGTCAAATCAACCATTCACAGAAGCCAGGTGGGAATAAATGAATAGTTTGGGGAAAGGCTTTCATTTTAATTGCATAACCATTCCACTTCCTATGTTGGTTCCAGCTGCCTGTGTAGGTAGATGGTTCAGGTTGAGGCTTCTAAAGAAAGTGAAAAAGAAACTGGCAAAGGGTCATAGCTGGGGGAAAAGTCTGGTGATTTTGGAAGCAGTGAGTCCCTCAGAAGATGGGATGTGGGCAGGGTGCCTGCTCTGTATTTTTATCATTTTTGAAGCCCTGGTAACCACATGTACTTCATTGCTATTAACTACTTTAAGGCTGCACTTTCAAGAAGGCACCATTGAGCTCATTGGGGGTCACATCTGAGAAAATTTGGTAAGATTTTTTTGGTAATTCTGTAATTTTAGTGGAAGAGTTAATTTTATGCAGTTTCTCTGTCATGAAAACAGGAACTGCATAGCTTTGAATGGATTGTGTCTCTTGTTATGCTGTTTTATACTGTATAACATATAATTCACTAGACTGTCTTTGTAACCCTATTATTTCATTGATTTCAATGGGCTTATACTGAAAGTAACTACATAGGATTGAACTGTATATTATGTTAAATGTAATCATGATAGAAATGTTCAATTTTTTTAAAAAAAAAGAGATTGCGACAAACTGTCTTGAAACAACAGGTGTGGCAAAACACGTGAAATTTACATTTGCATTTTATTGTTTGTCACCTGCAGACCATAGTATGATCAGAAACTCAGTGGTTTTGCTTTTTAGAAAATATAAAAAATGCTATTTAAAAACCCTTTAAACTATTGTTAGATTTGTTTGTCGAATTCCTACTTGCGGCGCAGCCATTTAAAATCCAGAAATCCCTGTATATTTAAACGTATGAAAAGGGAAGAAATAGTGGTATAGTAGTGCTTAACATATCAAACTAGGACTAGATAATCCCTAGGTAAGGTTGCCAGCTGCCTGAAGAAAAATATTTTGTCCCTTTAATAGAGGTTTCTTACGATCTTATTTACTCCCATGCTTTTAAAAGCTTCAAATACTATTTTCCATTTTAAAAGCCTCTATTTACTTTTCAATCATGTGTATGTGGGGTGTGTATGATGGTCATTTTTTTAATCAAGTGTATCTAGTATTTTTGATGAAACCTTCTGGTAACCCTAAATGCAATGACATGTTAGAAGCTAATAAAATCGTGGTGAGCTGCCACAGCAATAGGATTAAAAACAAGGAAAATAGCTCTAATAGGTAGTAGTGGGGGAGTGGGGGAGCAAAGGGGGCACTTAACTACAAAAACATTCGCCATGAGATATATTTGGGGGATAATTTTTTTCCAACTACTGTGCCTATTCTAATTTATAAGCAAATATCAAAATGAGAAGCTATTTGTTAGACTCCTAATCTTTGGCTCCAGTCTTCAAACCAGATCAAACTCCATGCTCTTATAGATGCATGAAGCTATTTCTAAACTCCTATTGAAAAGGAGATTATAGTGTCAGTTCATTTATATATAGGCCATACATATAATTATCTCTGGGCTATTTTTTTTGTCCATGTGAACTTTTCCCCTTTGTTGTTAAATAACAGGGTGAAAAATCAAGTGCAAGTGACAGTGCCTAAGTATATTAGTCTAGAATGTATTTGCAGTGTGTTAAAGTGTTTTCAATTACCTTCTAATACACCTCAGGGAGGCTGGGAGAATGGAAGGATTAGTAGGATAATGATTTTAAATTATTTAGATTCCCCCCCACCCTTCCTTTTTATTATATGCCTTTATTAAATTGAATCTTTGGTCCGATGTGTTTGACAATACAAGCCAGATTACATCAAATGAGTTATCTTGGTTGCAAATCAAAAGTCAGGAAATAATTCATATTAATATGCAAATTTCACTTTTCATATTCAGCAAGCAAGGTGGCCACTCAGTTTGTTATTAAACTCAATGGTTAGACAGTTATAATTTATTGTCAACTAGAGGAGCTGGTGAGAAATATAGGGAAGTGAAGGAGACTTAATTTTGTTCAGTCCAATGAAATGATGACAAAACTGTTCCAAATAGAATCTAATTTAGACTTTGGCAAAATGGAAAGGTTTTCTGATTAGAATTGTGAAAGATGCTAATGAATTCTTTAAACTGGCTGAGATATAAGAAAATTACCATCTGTTTGGATTGTATCTGTACCCTCTCAATGTGTATCTCACTATATTTTTCAAAATGTGCATGAAGTCCTCCCCATTTTGTGAACTTCAAAAATGAAACATCTACATAAACATTTAACAATTTAAATGATTGAAAGAACTAAAATAAACCTGTGGATGATCACAGATAAAATTAACTCATGGATGATGAAAATGAATATGATAGGAGATTAATTCTGATTGGTGAATACCATAGCATGGCCAGACAGGGTGTATTTGTCATTACATGATCTTAACCAAGCAAATGAAGACAAACTATCTGAAGAGAATGTGACAAGAACATTGAATGTAAGTGTATATTTGGAGAGGAATTCTTGGGAACATGTTGGCCAATTGAATAAGAGCTGAGTTTCTGGCTGTTTCCGCATGGCCACGCTGTGGGGTGCATTGGCATATACAATGCCGACACCCCCCGGGACTGTTTGCATGAACGGTCCCGGTAGGGGCAGGGAAGACGGCGCAGCGCTGCGCCATCGCCGAATTGACGTACCTTCCCTGTGACCTTCTGGCGTGTCGCCCAGGCCAGGGGACATGCCCCCCTGCCCTGTGCAACAGCTCTGGAGTCACAGGGCGGGGGGGCATGTCCCCAGGACTGGGCAACATGCCGGAAGGTCGCAGGGAAGATACATCAATCGGGAAAGTGGGGGAATGGTGCCTTCCAACTGCTGCCATTCACAGGGCAGCGACTGGAAGCTGCTGTTTCCAGAAAACCTCGCTCAGGGAGCGAGGTTTGGAAACAGTGGCTTCGCGCCGCTGGGGGGAGCGAGGGAGGTGCGACTGCGATGCAGCTGCACCCCCCATGCAAACAGCTCCCTAGGGGCAGCGTTTTTGCCTCCCTAGGGCGCTGTAAATGGCCCGTGCGGAAAGGGCCTCTGTTTTGGGGTTTGGTTTTTTTCTGTTGCAGCTATTTGAATCTGTCCATGGCCAAAGGCATAAGCCTTTTTGCAAAGGTCAAAGTTCTTTTGAACCTTGGCTCTCTGTCCATAGCTTGCATTCTGTGGCCCTGCATGATCTGAGTGAATGCAAGACTAGTCCAGGGCATGGTATATAGTATGTCTTTGTTTCTATTTATTTATTTATTCATTCATTCATTTAAGCCACTTTAAGCCACTTTGAGAAAAACAAGCTAAAGAAAAACAAGCTAAAAATTACCCAATTCAGAGAAACTGAATTATTACCAATGAGATAAAGTTACTGGCACAAAAATTTACAAATTTAAGTCTAAGCATATAGTGGCAGTTGTCAAATGCATTTTTTAATATTCCAGCTAATAACATCAATACTTACTGTAATATTCAGAACCAATTTATTTATTTATTTATTAAACTTTTATACCGCCCCATCCTCTAGGGCCTAAATTGATTTGTGTTTCTGTTCTACCTTCTTAGATGTTGGGCCTTTTGAAATAAAAATAATATTTCTAGAAACAACACCCACTCACAAATGTAGATCTGGAAAGCCTATATGGAATTTGTTAAAAGATCTTGAGAAATATTTTAAATTATCACAAATATTTTCCAAAACTGAAAATTGAAACCAATTAAGGAACATCTCCCCAGAACAACCACAACAAATTTGATAAGAATGTAAACATTTTTTTTCTCGAGGATTCACTAAATAGTCACCAAACATTGCTTAAACTGGTTAAATCTGGGTCCAGTGTTGATATTGTTTGGGAACTATCACTGCTGTACTCCACAATTCCTTCCTGCCCCGCATCTTCATGAAAGAAAGATTTTTCTTAAACATATAAATCTTCAAGGCAGTCTTTTCTGAAGAAAATGGACCTGTAAAATACTACCTTGTACCACCTTCTAGTGAAGACAATGCATTGTTTGAGGATTAAACTATTATTTATTTGAAGAAAACATTAGCAGTGACTCTGTGTTTGTGTGTGTGTTTCACTTTTAAATCACATCTTTCTTGTGGTGATCCTTCGTGGAGTTTTCAAAAACAAGAGACATTCAGAGGTGATTTGTCAGTGCCTGTTTCCATGTCACAACCTTGGCATTCCTTGGCATTCCACTCAAATACTTGCCAGGGTATTATTTAGCTTCTGAGATCTGACTGAGATTAAGCTAGCCTGGGCTATCCAGGTTAGACAACTGCACGTAGTATATCAATGGTATCTATGACAAGTAGAGAAGAGAAGTGAAATGAGTGTCTTCGGCTGAATCCCCACTGAAAATTAAATACAACCAGGTATTAGATACAACCAGGTTTCAAAAGAAATGGCACCATTTCATCGAGGTTTCACCCTCCCCACCACGGCGTGTGTGTGATGAGGACATCCATCTCAATCCCCCCTTCAAACAGTGAAGCAATCCCCACTACCATGCGATCGAATGTGCGATCTGCTCAGCGGCTCTTCCTTCCTTGTCCTGATTGGCTGTCATGCCATGTTAGGGCAGGAACCTTTTTTGTGCAAAATAAGTGTGCTGATGTTGAAGCGAATAATGTTCTCTCGTGCACACATTTAAGTGAGTAATGTTCTCTTGGGCACGCATTATGATAGATTCAGTCGGCGTGAAACAAAAAAAGGCTGCGTGCACATCGCACACAGCCCACCGAGCTCTGATTGGCTGGAAGGCATTTGCATCACTCTCTACGGTGGGAAATTTGAAACTACATTAGACCCCTGAACCTCCCCACCAATCTGGATTGGAGATGTGTTTTTTAAAAGGTTCATATTCAAGCAGGTTCTGGAAAAACACGGGATAAGGGGGGGCACCAGAACCGCGATGGATCTAAGAACATAAGAACATAAGAACAAGCCTGCTGGATCAGACCAGAGTCCATCTAGTCCAGCTCTCTGCTACTCGCAGTGGCCCACCAGGTGCCTTTGGGAGCGCACATGCAGGATGTGAAAGCAATGGCCTTCTGCGGCTGTTGCTCCCGATCACCTGGACTGTTAAGGCATTTGCAACCTCAGATCAAGAAGGATGAAGATGGGTAGCCATAGATCGACTTCTCCTCCATAAATCTGTCCAAGCCCCTTTTAAAGCTATCCAGGTGAGTGGCCATCTATGTTTATGGCGGTTCAGCTGTGGGGAGTTCTTCATGAAACCTGGATATTTTGGGTGAGTATCCTAGGATTAATCAGTAGTGGGGATATAGCCTTACATGACTTGGATCAAAAGCACTGAACATTCTTGGTCATGGGGGCTTTTCAGTTCCATTTTTCCAATGGCTGCCCCTCATTTTTTTTTAAAAAAAATCACTCTTGTAGTCTTGGGGACCCTCTGGAATTGCTCCACTATGAGGTGTGAGTGGTTGAAGTCTAACAAAATATCTCCTTTTTGTTCCCAGAAAGATTTAGGTCCTGGCCATTTTTTAACACTGTAGAGGTTTGCAGTTAAATCTTTTAAAAAAAAGGTTCCTTGAAAAAAATGTCAGGCAACAACACTAAATAAAATAAAAAATGTGTTTTGAAGAAAACATATTTGTTTCATTTATTAAAATGTTTTTGTCCTGTAGCTGCCATCCCCATGAAGGAAGCTCCAAGCAACTTAAAAGCAAAACGTGTATATAATTCCCATGAAAGTCCTCACTGTGGAGTAGGGCAATATGATGAGGAAATTTTCGTTAGAATTTTTCATCTGGACTGAAGGGAATGATTTTTTGCCATGATTATTTATTTTCAGAGTGGGCTATCAGTTTGGCATTTATATCTGTGTGGTTCTGGAGTTTGAGATCATTATTTTAATTGGAGAATATACACGAGGATCTTGAGCAGCTGTTTATAATAGCACTGCCACCAAATTTGCACACAGCACAGTAACAAAATAGTTCTCCATGACTGTTTCAGAATTTTAAATACTGTGTGTGGGGGGAAGGGAAACAAGGTCACCTACTTCCATTGTATCACAGGCCCAATTATGATTGAGCCCTTGCAGTATTTTTAAATGGTCAAATTCTTATTTAAAATGGTGGTGACAGCCATAGGTCAGACCTGTGGCTACCATAACATCAAATTTTGCTCTCAGGTATCTTTGGCGACTTTTGGAAATCTAAGTATAATGTCTATTGAGATGACTCTTGTCCATGGGATTGTTAACCTGCTCAAAATAATCAACAATGTTGGTGAGGCAGTACTTCCCTTTGGTGAGGCAGTACTTCCCATCCATGATGATTTTCTCTCATCAGTGTAAGGAATTCCATAGAAGCAGAAATAAAAGGCTTTTGGAGTAAAAGTCCATTTATTAAGACATCTTAGAAAGCTCAAATACACGCAGTGGCAGGAATGACACTTCCCGCCAGAAGCACAGGTTATAATACCAGTCACCCCATCCCCCCTTCCTGCTTCCCATGGGAACAGAGGTCATCTCCGCCAAGAAAGATAAAGTCTCCACCGATGCATCTGGCCCATCGCCCGGGCTGTGGAATGCACTCAAGGTTACCCCCACCATCAACACTACTGAATCCTTTACACCTGCCCCTTAAAGAAGACCCCTTCCCCAGGTTTGAAGCGTGAAAGCGCTGTGAAAGCAGCAATAAGGGTGGGGCTTCAATGTTTTCGAATAAACCTACTGATTATACCCAGAGGGAATATCCCACCCAAGAAATCCAAATATTGTGCTGCCATATTAAAGCGGTGAGTCCAGGGATAGCCGCCGAAACTCTCAGAAAGTGTTTGCGCGTCATCAATAGTCGGGTGGGGAGTCTCCGGTCGCGCTGTAAGTAACGGGAAGCTGGAGCCCCTTGAGCAAGCTGGAATGGGTATACAGATGGATACATTAAGAGAGTTAAAATCTAAACGGCAGTGCGATAACGCTAACCACTTCTTAGTAATCTGAAAGGTCCCATGTCTCTGCCAAGTTTGGTAAAATTCTATGCACGCTCTAAGATTTTGTGATAAAATACACCCAGGAGCCTGTCGAGAGGGAACCCCGCAGCGTGTTTATCCGCCTGCAGTTTTGGGAACCTTTGCTTGTTGTGGGCGGTTCGACCCACTTCCATCCTCGGCTAGGGATGAAATCCATTGATGAAATTTGGGGGTCCAACGAGCTGCGGTAGTTGCGGCACCAGCGGAAGGACATCAGACACAATTTCAAAGGTAGTTTTCAAAATTACTATGAACCGCATTGTTATAGGCGACCGCAAACGGAATAAGCCCGCATTCAATTGTCTTGGTGGTAGTTGGTGTAACAAATGAAATACTGCTCTGGTTCTTAAGTTCGCTCTTCCGCCTCACCACTACTTTGAACGGTAGCGGCACGTCAAGCGCCCCTAAATAAATCTCAAAACGCTTTCCAAAACTTTGAGATGAATTAGTCATGGGTCGGAGTAATCTCACCTTAACGGGATGGAATGGAGACGGAACATGTTGAATAAACACGCTAACTTAGAGCCGGAGGGGATGGAAGCACATGGAATAAAATGGCTTGCTTAGAGAATAAGTCTACCACCACCCATAAGACTGTGCGTTGCTATGACTTTCGCGGGTAAGTCTGTATTAAAGTCCATAGAGATGACCTCCCAAGGGCGGAGGTATACCGAGAGGTTTTAGCCAGTCCATGGGCTTTCTCTCGAATGGTCTTGGCTTCTGCACAAACCAGTAGCCTTAATGTACGTTCACGTCTTTACATTGCGCCACCAGAACTGCTGGCTAAATGCAGAGTTTTCAAAAGCCAAAATGTCCAGCTGAACGGGTATCGCGGGCGTTTCCTCAAGAACCTGCTTGCGGGGAGGTATCGACAACATTCCCTCCCAAACTCCATTCTCCAAACGCAATTGGGAGTCTCCGCTGTTGGATTGCAGTCTCCGGGCCTCCAGTTCCCGCAGGGAAAGGAGAGAGACGAAGACTGGGAATGGGGTGGAGGAGAAGGACGCTTGAGATCGGGTGACAGCCAACCCCAACTGGGAGGGGAAAGAACAGTGCGTAATGTTCCTGGCAGTTCCACCCCTCCTCGGTAGGCGCCAGAGCCGCTGCCAGCCAGTTTGTTGGTTTTCCCTGGGAAAAAAATGGACTGTAAAAGAGAAACGAAAGAAATCGCCCAACGAAGTTGTTTCAAGGACATCTTGAGGGGGGGTGGAAAGATGCCAGGTTTTATGATCCGACCAAACTTGAAAGTGTTTAGCTCCTCAGTGGCGCCAAGTGAGAGTGCTACTTTGATGGTCGTTAGTCTCTTTGTCTCCCACAGTCCAGCTGAGTTCGCACCAGAGAACTTTTTTTTTAGACAAAATAAGCACACGGAACCAGCCTTACCATCTTTATTTTTCTGCAACAGGGCTGCCCTGCGTTTGTCCCAAGCACCACGGAACCACAAACGGAGATTCAGTCAGGTGTTTAGGATAGGCTCAGTGGTAAAAGCAGATTTTAACAGTTGAAAGGTTGCTTGACATTCCTCACTCAGGAAAGGGGGCCCCGGCTTACGGACAGTGGATCCCACTTTGCGTAAGAGGTCTGTGAGAGGGAGAGTTATTCAGCTTAATTGGGGTATAAAGTCACGCATAGAAATTGAATAAAACCAAGAAATGACTGGAGTTCTTTATGGGTTGGTGGGGTAGGCTATTTGAGACCGCGCTAATTTTAGCAGGATCCATTGCCTCAGCGAGATCCGCAACCCAAATAGTCAATGGAGGTCTGATGGAAACAGCATTTGAGAGTTTAGCAGAGAGAGTTATCAAGCAAGCGTTTCAATACCTCTCGAACCAACATTTCATGCTCTCTACGGTTTGTGAGTAAATTAAACGGGCCATCTAAGGCTAACAACCTTTGTACAGTAAATCATGGAGAACTTCGATAAGGCCATAAAAGTTCAAATCCTACCCTAACCCGAATGGCATTATTAAATATCCAAACTGTCCAAACTTTGTGTTAAACGCAGTCAGGTGTTCATACTTCAGCAATTCTGACTCTGTAGTAAGCTTCTCTCAAGTCCACGGTAAAATTAGCCGAAAGGCATCTAAAAGGTCCTTGATCAAAGGCAAAGGATATTTATTGGACAGGAGACCGCATTGAGACTCCTCGATAATCTGTGCAAAGCCAGAAGACCCATCTTTCTTTGACAAAACAAAACGGAGCAGCGGGTGGGTGTTTGTAGTCTACTGCATGAACCAATGCATATGTTCTATTCAGGCAAAATGGAGTTCCTTCTCCTCATTGGGACTCATACGGCAGATTCTACCCTGGTAGTTGTGCCCTGGTTGTATGACAATTTGCTGTGTCAGTGTCTCTGTGGGTGGCAACTGACGATTCCTGCTCTTGAAAACTCTGGCTAGACTGGCGATATGGCAGTGGGGATGTCAATAGAATCGAGCAATCACTGGAGGTAGCCAGGGATGCAGATGTCAGGAGACGCTAGTTTTCTTCCCAATTCAGCGTTCACCGCAGGGAGGGTCAGCGAATTCTGTGATTCTTTCTTCCAAATGAATTTTGTTCATACACAAATCCGCGCCCAAAATCCATGGAGGTTTATTACCGGCCAAATAAACCAATCTTCTCCCAATGGTCGGGCGAACGGAGGAGAATCGGGCTGTTTTGTAATTACCGGTCCTTCGCTCCCGAAAGGGGCTGCCGGGCCCATTTGGGTGAAAGGTATGGGCTTAGCCAGGGGAATTCGGTCCAGACCTGGCTCCTCCGCCACCCAAATGTGATTAAGCAAATAGCGTTTGAATCCACAAGGGCTTGAGGCAATGCGAGTGTGTTTTAGCTGGGCTGGCCAGAAATGCTTGAACAGTATCGAGCCGCTGCCTCACCACCGTTAGAGTCGTAGCCCATGTCCATGGGGCTGAAGAAAGGCAAACAGCTGCTTCCTCTGGTCAACTGCTTTAGACGAAAGCCAGTGGAGGCTGCCCTGACCTGCGCAGGGTTTGCAGACGAGTGCGCTGGAGCTGGAGCGTTGGTTTTGTTTCTTGGGACAGTTACGCTAGATGACCTGGCCTCCGCGAAAGACACAATCCCAGTCGGCGCACGGCGCTCAGAGGTGGTTTCGTAGGTTGGGTTTGACTTCAGGAAGGTAGTAGTTTTACCTGACGGCAGCGCATATAAACGACGCCACTGGGACCCTAACCGGACCACCCACGGTACGAGGAACCACTCAAAAAAGACCGCTTCACGAAGCTTTGCCGCCCACAGTGCATCTGAGAAGTATTCGTGATTTCATGCTCAGGCTACTCAGCAGGGAGGGGAGTCTGGCAGCCGCACGGCAGCCCACGGCAAAATTCAGGTAAACGGGCGGTTGCCTTGTTGGATGGTTTTGATGGTGCGGATAGCTTCATTCCTCGCGCCTGATCTTTGAAAGGCTTTAAGGCTTGGAGGAATGCGGCACTGTGCGAGTCCTCATCCGGTAAATCCAAGATAGTCAATAACCAGTCGGCCGTTGCCCCATCCAGGACTGAGCCAGCGTTCCATTTTTCAAGGCCAGACCGGGTAGGTATGCAACCATCACAACCTCCAAGTGGCATTGAGTTGCAAGATGTGCAGGGAAGTTTGAACCAGTCCATCAAACGGGCTGGTATCGAGGTCGATAGTAGCCCCGCTCGACGGCTCTGGCCGGCTGGGAGGTGAAGCTGGTTGGGCAGGTTGGGCAGGCAGCTGTTGCAATGGGCCGAACGGGCGCCTGGCGGTGCCGCTGGCGGCTGGGTGGTGGTGACCCAGATACAGGCCCCCCAGCACCCCGGGTACACTGGGGCAACAGCAAACTCAACTTGGGGCTTCCCAGTCTGCTGCCTCTTTAGTTCCCCTCTCCACCAGCCGCCCTCTCCTGCGGTAGCCACGTATCCTGGCGCATGCAGCAGCTTTTTTCTGCCCACTTAGCCAGTTCGGGTCTCCGCTTAAGGGCTTCAGTGAGCTCACTTTATGGCGCAGAGCCTGAACGCTTCGCCGCTGTAAATCCAGTCTGGAACGCTCCAGGACTTTGTCATGGACTGACCGATTCTGGGCATATTGTAGCTGAGCTGCCTCTGGTCTCAGTCCAACTCGAAAGCTGATTCTCTTTATGGCGCTTGCTGCTGTTCCCGGTCCCTCTGTAGGTTTTCGCGCCTTGCTGCACCGTGCCCGCTCTCCTCCCATAGCTGGATGCTCTCGGGTTCCATGCCGCTTGGGCTGCCTCGCAGTCGCCCCACTCTCTCATCCCAGTCCCTCGACAGGTAAAACCGTCCGGCTGGGAAGGCAGGCTTTCTTCGACTCTTCACTGCCTGGAAGCGAGGTATCGAGGCACCGTAGCCGTGAGGCCACCGTGACTTCGAGGCACCTCCGTGCGTTGCTGGCCCGGGATTAGGGGTCCGGACAGTTGCACGGATAACTCCTCCCAATTCCAGGTTTAACTCCGTGTCCTCGACGTGTAAGCTCCAGTGCTGCTGTGCCACGGCGTTCCTTTGGGAGCATCACCAAAATACGGTAGTCCAGGAATCGCTCAATGGATTCCTGGGTTGCCTAATAAGCCCGCTCTCCATGACAGGTTGCATCTGAGGTTTGTAATCCACACCAGAACGGGTGAGATCCGGTCCACAGGCGCCATCCATAGACAGCTTCCCAAACGCACTCCATGGAAGTCTCCCATGCCGCCACGCCCCTCGCCCAACGGAGTAAAGGAAGACTCGGCTGATAATTTAGGATCGGAAAGAGCCACCACAGCCAGGCCCGCCTCCGCTGGTTCCTCCAGATCAAGAAGGGAAAGGCTCCAGCCCTTGGGGCTACCGCATCTTCCTCCGCAGTAACACATTCAAACCCTCTCCATCGCAAGACAAGAGGTCCACTACACAGGAGTATAGATGAATTAGGTTTCCATGTCACAATGTAAGGAATTCCATAGAAGCAGAAATAAAAGGCTTTTGGAGTAAAAGTCCATTTATTAAGACATCTTAGAAAGCTCAAATACACGCAGTGGCAGGAATGACACTTCCCGCCAGAAGCACAGGTTATAATACCAGTCACCCCATCCCCCCTTCCTGCTTCCCATGGGAACAGAGGCTTCATCTCCCGCGCAAAGATAAAGTCTCCGCCGATGCATCTGGCCCATCGCCCGGGCTGTGGAATGCACTCAAGGTTACCTCACCATCAACACCATTGAATCCTTTACAATCAGTTTTTATTTTTCAATGTGCTAAATAATTTTCGATTTAATAACAGTTCCGTGAATTTACCTGAAACAGATGTTAGGCTAAGTGGCTTGTAATTCCTTGGTTCCTCTCTAGAGCTCCCTTTCTTAAATTGGTGTGTCATTGCGTTTGCTACTTCCCAGCTGTCTGGCACAGAGGCTGGTTTTAGTGACTTGTTACATATGCTGGTGATTAGCTTAGCCATTTCCATTTGAATTCTTAAGAATTTTTGGGTAGATGCCATCTGGACCCAGATAATAATCAGTTTGCCTTATAATTTGATAAACTTTCCTAGCAGCCCTGCAAACATAAACTCTTCACCAGAGGCTTATGGGGGAAAATGGTGTCCAGAGACAACTGATTCTCTGGATGCCGCCCCCTGCCCCCGTGCTCAGAGGGCATGGCTCAGGTGTACAGCCCCCCATTGCCCCCTGCAGACCAGCTTTCAAAAGCAGACTTTCCTGCAGGGAGGCAGGGTGGTCAGATGGAAGTGCCACACTCCTGAGCCACATCCCCAGGTATGGGGGAGGTGGGGCCATGTCCCTGAGCCACACCCCCTGCCTCTGTTCAGGAAAGCCAGCTTTTGAAAGCTTTCGAAAGCTGGTTTTCCTGCATGGAGGGGGGATTGGGGGGCAAGGCCATGAGCCATGTCCCCAGACATGGGGGGAGGCAAGGCC
Source organism: Sphaerodactylus townsendi (assembly GCF_021028975.2). Classification (NCBI taxonomy): domain Eukaryota; kingdom Metazoa; phylum Chordata; class Lepidosauria; order Squamata; family Sphaerodactylidae; genus Sphaerodactylus; species Sphaerodactylus townsendi. The sequence continues at coordinate 69,897,100 of NC_059425.1, forward strand.
ATGGCCCTGAGCTATGCACACCAGCCTCCATGCAGGAAAGCCAGCTTTTGAAAGCTTTTGAAAGTCAGCTTTCCTGCACAGAGACTGGGGGCTGGAGCCATGCCCCCAAGGTATGGCCCTGGGAACAGGTAGGGGAAATGGGGCCATGCCCCTGAGTCCCATTCTTGGCCTCCATGCAGGAAATCCAACTTTTGAAAGCTTTTGAAAGCCAGCCTGTGTGGAGGTGGAGGCGGGCTGCCCAGGTGGGCGCCGCAGCTGCCCACCATTGAGACCCGCACCCCTGTCTTCCTGCAGGCTGGCTCCTGGGGGCAGGGCTTGATGGTGTACGGCTGGAGAGCACACTGTTTGATCACATGGGGGTGTCTAGTGCCCCCCCACATGGCCAAAAACCATGCACTTGATGTCCCTAGGGCGGTACACCCCTGCTCTTCCCTAGTGCCTTCAATTTTGTATTGTGAGATCTTAGTTGTAATTTTGGCTTGTTGAGGAAGCTCCAAAAGGGAGAGGTAAGAAGGCCTTGTGGAAGCGGAGAGAAGGAGAACAGAGAAGGAAAGCCGCAATTGTAGGGAACAATATAGAAAAGATAGGTGGTGAAAAAATGGGAAAGAATTGGAAAGGGAGAAAATGGGGGCCAGAAGAAGTCAAGCTAATGGAACTGGATTTCCCTTTCCCCCACAAGTGCTTGTGGATCCTCTACTTCTGCATGCATTGATATATCAGCATTTATATCTGTATCTATCTATATATCATACAAATAAATTTTTGTAATAATTTCTGAAAATACAAAATATTATTGAGTAGGTGCAATCACCAGCAGTCAGAGACATTCACGTACAATAATTGCATTTGCCCTTTTAGCTACCATATCACACTGCTGACTTACATTCAGTTCACAGTATACTAAGAGTCCAAAGTTTCTTTTCATACATCCTACTGCAAGACAAGACTTCCCCAGCCTATAATTATGCAATTCATTTTTCCTACCTAAATGCAGAACTTCACTTTTCTGCTGAAATTCATTTTGTTAGTTTTAGCCCAGTTTTCCAGCCTGATAAGATTATCTTTTATCTTGACTCAGTCTTTGATTGTATTTGCTACCACTCCCAATTTAATACCTTTGGCAAATTTAATGAGCATTCCCTCTACTCTATTCCTTCATGAGGATCCTTTATAAAGATGTTGAACAACTCAGGGACCAGAACAGATCCCTGAAGCACTCCTCTTGGCACTACTCTCTGAGAGGATCTTCCAAATCTTCAATGGGAAAAAAATGCGCCAATGTCTCAATCAGATTAACACAGCAAGGACAAAATCTACAATTAGATAGACTGTTTCTGCATCTTTCTGACAGGAACTACTTTTGGAATATATTGTGCTCCCATCATAAAAGTATTTTATGATTACTTCAACCTCCCTTTTAACCTCAAGTAGGATAGATTCATTATGCAATATTCAACACAATTTATCATCTGAACTAACCCCCAGATATGTATATGACCAATTTCTTCAATTTTATATTCTCCTACATTCCCTACATTTTAGTTGGTGAGAGACAGTTCAATAGACATATCTGGCATATCTGAAGATGGCAATTGGCCATGCTGGCAGGGGCTGATGGGAATTGTAGTCCACGAACATCTGGAGGGCCATAGTTGCCCACCCCTGCTGTAGGGCCTCGGATGGAGGTGGAGAGGGGAAGTGGGCCAGGCTTCACCCTGTGCTTGGCTCAGATCCAGCCTGGATTTAAGCCCAGCGCAGGGTACAGAGATCCCCTGCCCACCTCCATTGGATACCTTGTGGGGCCTCGGATGGAAATGGGCAGGGGAAGCTGGCTGCTGTATTTCCCAACCTAGACTTATACTTGAGTCAGTAAGTTTTCCCAGTTTTTTGGGGCAAAATTAGGTGCCTCGACTTATATTCGGGACAACTTATACTCGAGTATATATGGTATATTTGAATTTACTTCTCTATAATTCATTGATGTATTCTTTAGTATTTAGTTGATTGGTTTGATGTCTTCCTTTAGTTCTCCTCCTTCCTATTTGATCACTGAGATAGGGAATGAATTTAGAATTTCAGTAGATATTTTATTGCTGTGATTTTAATGTACATAATTTTTTATTAGCCAATTGGCCATGCTGGCAGGGGCTGATGGGAATTGTAGTCCACAAACATCTGGAGGGCCATAGTTGCCCACCCCTGCCCTACAGGATCTCCAATGGAGGTGGGCAGGGAATCTCTGCACCCTGCTCCTCCCCCTGCCATGGCAGCTAGAGCAAGGCTTCTGCAAGGCTTTGACAGCTCCCTTGCTTCCTGCCATGACAGGGGGAAGTGAACCAGAACCCTGGCCTGTCTGCAGTGCCCGTCCTGAGGCCATGCACTCTGCCAGGCTGAGCATGAGTGCAAGTGCTCCAGAAGCCCTGGCTACACAGAGCCATACTGGCTCTATATGTTAATAAAGATGGGGTTTTAGAAGACAGGTCCTGCCTTTGGGCTATCTTTAAAGTTATGGTGAGTATTTTTAAAATTATAATTTTTACCTGTAATGTAGGTTTAACATGTTGGTGTTGCCCTGAGCGCTTTTGGGATGGGGAAGGTATAAAGCTAAAATTAAAAATGAATTTTAAATTTTTTTACAGCATACCCATGAGCCTTTGCTGAATATGCAAATTATTAAGCCTGAATGGGGATCTGTAGAGATGTGATAGGCTCACTTGGAATTTTTACCCCTGAAATGGCTGATGGATAAATATGAGAATTGTATATGAAGAAGAAAAATAAAAAATGGCGTATAATGCATATTCCGTTCATTCCATTCAGACAGACTTGCGTAATTCTCAACAAATCCTTACTTGGAAGGAATACAATGCTTCTAAAGACATTGTCTCCTCAACCAGGGCCAGAGCTTTTTTGGCCTGGTGGAATGCTTTGTCAGTTGAGACCCAGGCCTTGGGGATCTTACTCAATTCCACAGGGCCTGAAATGGGAGATATTTCACAGGTTAAGGCAGCAACAGCTACATCTTTGCTGGTTCCCTATTCCCATTTTAATCTTCTTTGGGGGTCCATAACTTTGTGGGTCCCTTTGGGTGTCCATAACTTTGGACCCCCTGAACCAAACTTCACCAACATCAGGACAGTCTCTGGATGAGTTCCTGAAATTTTGGTGCCACTAGCTTTAAAAGTGCACCCCCTGCTGGCACAAACACAAAAAACCCCAAAATACCAAAAAAAAAAAAAACCCAGATGGACCCAAAATTTTCAGCTATATCTGAATATGTTATTTGTCTTATTTGGGCACACAGATAATTTTTTGCCAGAATAAAACCGAATCTGAATTTTACCGAATTTCTAGGGTATTGATCAAGCCTTTTTGTGGATCATGAAGTGGGGGTCTTTGCCCCTAAATGAGAAATTGGGGGAGGAAAACACTATCCTGCTGTGTGTTCTAAAACTCAATGGAAAGACAATTTGAAGAGGACATTCTTTTCCTTTTTATTATTAGATTTATATCTTACCTGTCAACTATTAAAATAGCCTTGTGGTATATTATTACCTGAAATGGAGGGACCTGCCTCTTTTAGAATGGAAAGTTAGTGAATGGTAGATCTGATGCAATGAGTAAGCTTTGTTGCCAATGGTCTCCATTAGAAATCCACAGGAGAACAAAGTAAAAGTTTAACAACTTTATGAAGAAAGTAAATATAACAATCTTACAAACAATTGCATTAAGAAAGCATATGGGCTATACCAGTGGTGGGATTCAAATAATTTAACAACCGGTTCCAGTGGTGGGATTCAAATAATTTAACAACTGGTTGTTTGCAAGCACCATTTTAACAACCGGTTCTGCCAAAGTGGTGCGAACCTGCTGAATCCTACCACTGGGCTATACCTATCTTTTTGACGGCATTAAGTCTCACAACCTTAAGCCAATAAACAGACTCTGAAGTATTGATCAGTAGCATTTATTGAATAGGCATCAAAGCAGCACACTTGACAAAGCCAGTTGTGACAAAGCTGGCATTCACAGTTCCCTTTATCTCCCATAGAGAAACCCCCTCCCATTTTCCCAAGAGTTTGTTAAAAACTGTCTTTGGAGCGAAGGCGCCCCAAGGTCACCAGCAGATAGCAAGACAAAACTACCTGGCTTTCTGATGATGGTTGTAACACAGTTCCCATGGGATACGAGTAGCAGGGGAAGCCTAGTTGTCTCTGACACCAACCTCTTCAGCTCGCAACCTGGGGGTCCACCTGGATTAATCTCTCTCTAGAGAGACCCAGGTGGCCCATGTTACCCAGGTTGCTTTCTTTCACCTTTGTCAGGCCCGGCGGCTGACCCCCTACCTCTCCCAGGCTGACCTGGCCACGGTGATCCATGCAACAGTCACCTCCAGGTTAGACTATTGAAACTCGCTCTATGTGGGCCTTCCCTTGCGGCTGATCTGAAAATTGAAGCTGGTCCAACATGCAGCGGCTCGCCTTCTCATGGGTGGCTCGGTTTGGGACCACATCTCCCCCGTGCTTTGCCACTTACATTGGCTCTCAGTGGAATTCCGGATCATCTTCAAAGTGTTGTTGTTGACCTTTAAGGCCCTTCACGGCCTGGGGCCTTCATACCTACGAGACCGCCTTGCCCCATATGTCCCAGTTCGGCCTCTGCATTCTGCAGAGGGAAATTTATTGGTGGTCCTTGGCCCCACAATGATGTGGCTGGCCTCTACCCGGGCCAGGGCTTTCTCAGCCCTGGCCCCTGCCTGGTGGAACACTCTTCCTCCAGCTGTTAGGGCCCTGCGGAACCTTGGTGAGTTTGCAGGGCCTGCAAAACTGAGCTGTTCCACTGGGCCTTTGGTGAGGCTGGCTGTGGATTGTCAGCCCCCTCCTGATGCCGCATGTATCATCTGGTTTCCATCTGTGGTGATCTGCTGATCCCCTCCCATGGGGGCAGGAGGTAGAGAGTTTGGGGTTCGGATGCCATCCCCAATATGGTTTATCTGAGTTATGATGCTGCTACTGCTTTAATGGATTTTATTTATTTATTTATTTATTAAGCTTTTATACCGCCCCATCCCCGGGGGGCTCTGGGCGGTGTACAGCAGAGGGAAAACAATGTAAGTAATTAAAACATTTAAAAGCAGCGATAACCATAAAAAGCATTCCTAATAAATATAATTTTAATGCATTTTTGATTTATGTTGTATTATGTTTTATCACTACTTGTTCTTGGTTTTATTGTACACTGCCCTGAGCCCTTCGGGGGTTGGGCAGTGTATTACATTTAAACAACAACAACAACAATAATACTACAAAGCATGTGAAGTCATAAAGTAAAGATCAAGTAAAAATGCACAGATGGCAGTGGATACATATAGCAGGCTGGTTAAAAATATCTTTCTAAGCAGCAGCAATTTATGCAGTTGCATGGTTCCAGGAATGTATCTCAATCACCTAGATAGCATCCCCGACAGTTGCAAAATGTCTGAGCCAACAAATGGGGGTGTACCCAGGCTAAAAGATCTCAGGAAGCCAACTAAAGCCAGACCTGTCCCCAGGCACAACCCCTTTGGTGCCAGCACATGCTCTTGACTTAAGGAGTGCTAGTGCTGCCATGGTGCTAGCACCAAGCATTGTACTGTCATGTGGCTCCCCAATACTAACATAAGTATCTCTGCACTGGTGTAATGCCCCTTTCGCCAGTGCAAGTGGCATTAATGGTGGTTCTGGGTCTCCCCCCCCCCCCGTTTTGCACTGTAAGCCAGTAAAAGTAGGGTTGCCAACTACCTGCAGGAAAAAAAGGCTTAATGGGATGTTATTTACCAGATGATGTTATTTGCTTCCATGCCATCAAATGTGTCAACTGCCCATATCTGCACATTAAGTCTCTATTAAAGGACAGTATCTTTTTTCCAGGCCTGTTCACTGCCCTAGTTTATTTGCCCATGATAGTGTTTATGCTGAAGTTCACTGCATGCCTATGAATAACTTTTAATCATCCACAAAGTTTGGTGACTATTTATTCACTCAGACATATTAACAATTATTAGAGAAGAATTAGTAAATGATAAAAATGGCAAAAAATAAAGAAATAAAAAGTGGTAAAAAAACAAGCAATGATGGTTTTTGTTTAAAAAAATGGTGGGAAGAATTTTTGACTTCCTAAAGGAAATGAAAATGTACAGGCTTATTTACTTCTTAAGAAGATTCTGGAATTTCTAGAACAAAGTCAAAAACTGGGTGTAGCATTGGATGCAGAATCTCTGCCCTTTTATTTTAAAATAGAAAAGTGGATTTTAGCTCTAGGTCTTCTGCTATTTTTATTGGAATTTATCAAACATATTGTGAAAAACAAGCACCAAAGGTTGATTAGCCATCTGACTGTTGCATGTAAAAGTAGCAAAACAAATGAACATGTTCAGAGGCATCTGCAACTGTAGGAAAGAACTTGAAATACTTTATGTCTGATTAAATGCATGTATCTTTAGAAATTCATGGGGGTGACTGATAGGATTCACTGTACCTTTGAGCACCAAATAGAATGTCATTTAGAATTTTAAACACTTTGATGGTTTACTTAGTCCAATACTTTTTAAAAGTCTGATGTGTGCATGTGTGGGTATAGGAAAATTTGGTGAAAGGCTTAGGCTGAGGAATGAGTGGGCTGAGAATTATTTCCTGTAGGTTTTAATGCTACAGAATATATTATGCAAAATAAATATTATATAAATACACATCTAAGTTATGCAAAATATATAATTATACATAATTTTATAATTGCAGGATTGACTTTTTCTCAGCACATAATTTAAGGCCCCTTGACTTCTTGCTATACAGTTTTTATTCTTTTAGTGCAGTACACATCGTAGAGTACAATAGCTTAGGTGGGAAGCAAGAATTGTGTTGCAACACTTTCCTACAACCAAATAAATCATCTACTCATAGGACAGGAGAGGCATCTGCAAGTGATTAGAAATAAGTCAAGAAACAAAAATCAAAGAGATTTATGATTTGTGGAATTCAACTTCATGCTGCTAGCGTGGTGCAGTGGTTAGAGTGGCAGGCTAGGACTTGAGAGAGTCATATACAAATTTTTACTTAGGCCCCTTCCGCACTCACAAAATAATGCATTTTCAAACCACTTTCACAACTGTTTGCAAGTGGATTTTACTATTCCGCACAGCTTCAAAGAGCCCTGAAAGCAGTTTGAAAGTGCATTATTCTGCATGTGCGGAATGAGCCTAAGTTATGAATCCAACAGGGTGATATTGGGCCAGTCACCCTCTTTCAGCCTAACACCCCCCACCCCCTTAAGTGCATTGAGTGGGAGAGAGAAATAAGTGCATTGAGTGGGAGAGAGAATTAATTTTGTTGCACTGACATTTTTGAGGGAAGGGAATTAAAATATATATACCGGTATATATTATATATATATATAACAAATATCACTTTGGTAGACAAATCAAATAAATTTTGTTTATTTCTTTAGAAAATAAACCTCTTCAGAAAATAAACCTCTTCCTCTTCAGTCACCTGCTTGAATTGGATCACAACTGAAACTGTACAGTAAAACCATACCACTTTTAAAAACAAACCAGATTATAAAACCAAACCATTAAACATTGGGCCAGCATGCTGCCATGGCTAAAATGTTGGACTAGGCACTGGGAAATCCAGGTTTGAAACTCCACTCATGCTGTGGAAGCTTGCTGGCTGATCTTAGGTAAGTCACACTCTCTCAACCTAACTTACTTCACAGGGGTTTTGTGAATATAAAAGATAGAGCAGAGAATGATGTGAATTACATTGGGCTTCCATTGGAGTGAAAGGCAGGATATAAGTAAAGTAAATAAACAAAAATGCATTAAATAAATAAATAGTTCTCAAACTAAGGCAAACCATAAACACAAATATAAAAGTTCATCTCCTTAGTTAAAAGTCTGGATAAAAAGAAACATTTTGCTCTGTTGACTAAAAGAGAGCAGGAAGGCACCAGGTGAGCCTTAAAGGATGGAGCATTATTTAGATAAGATGCTACTACCAAAAAAAGTTGGGTCTCTAAGATGCTTCAGTAGAAGAAACAAAGCACAAATCCAAGAGTCAGAACAAATATATTGGATGTAGATTAGAGTTGCCTGTCTCCAGGTGGGGCCTGGTGATCTCTTGGAATTGCAACTGATCTCAAAACTGCAGGGAACAGTTCCCCTGGAGAAAATGGCTACTTCGAAGGGTGTTGTCTATGGCATTATAGCCTATTGATGTCACTTTCCTTCCCAAACCCCATCCTCCCCAGGCTCCATACCCAAAATTTCCAAGAATTCTCCAAACTGGAGTTGGTTAGTCTAATATAGATGTATAGAATTCATCTTTGAAGATGAGGCATATAATGGAAATGGACTGACTAACTTGGGCCGTTTCCGCACAGACAAAAGGAGCGACGCGATGACGTCGTAAATAGCAACGCATCTGCGAAAAAATGTTCGCACAGACAGGCGGAGCTGCGTGCGTCAGGAGCCCCGCAGAAATGTGACAGTTCGCATGGAAGTGCTGCGGAAGCGGCATCTCGCCACGCTCCGTTGCGGCTGCGCACTCGCGAAGCAGCGTGATTGGCTGATGTGACTGCCCTGATGTCCTGCCCGTCCCCCATCTGTCATTGCCTCCCCTCCCTGCTACTTTCAGTCCCAGTTCATGTTACCTGTGAGACCAGAGTGTGTATGGGCAGCCACCATCTGCACAGGCGACATGGATCTGGGAAAGGTGCTTGACCATGCAGGGAAATCACCAGGGACAAACGTGTGTGGGGGGGGGGGGGCGTGACCAAGCTTGGCCTTTTGGCAGTCGCCATTGTTGAGAATGGCTCCGTGGCAGCGGTTCACACGACTGCGGCATCGGTGCATCACATGTGGAAAAAGAGCGCTTCAAAGCGTTTTTTGAATACGGCGTCTTCACGCCGATTAAGCGTTTTCGCGATGGCGCAACTGCGCACCTCCGCCGCTATGCATGCGAACGCTCTCGCTCTGACGTTTCTTTTCCCGTTTCCACGACGTCATATTTCGCCGGTGCGGAAACGGCCTTGGTCACTGAAGGATAATCCTGAAAAATTTGAAAATACTTGAAAGATATATATGGACTATATAGGAACAATGTGTAAACTTTATTTCTTTCAGCTATGAACCCAAATGTATAAATCATAAGTTAATAAAGAGAAAAAATGTATTAAGTTAAATTCTCACAGGACAAAATGCTCAGTTTAGTAAATAGTTATAGAGACAAGATGATTAATGTATGTTACCTTTGATGATTAAATAATTAATGACTTTTCAATGTATTGCCAAAGGCTTTCATGGTCAGATTCAGCTGGTTGTTGTGGGTTACACACTGCAGACTTCTCTCTGTGATACACCTCTGAAAATTTCAGCCACAGAAGCAGGCGAAATGTTAGGAACAGGATCTTATAGACCGCAGCCGCACAGCCCAGAAAAACCACAACAACCTAATGACTTTTCCTTTTTCATCTTCCTAATAGAAGAAAACAAGGATTTAGAATCAAATTCTCCTTTACCTATTTTACTTTTTCCATACTTTTCATTTATTTCTATTCTTTTTTCTTTCTGTTTTTTTCTCTTTCCCCTTGCTTCTTAAATAGATATGTATTCAGGAGAATAGATTATATATATACTTATTATATAATTACTGCACTACTTTTTTCATCATTCCTATTACCCATCTCCTCCCACTTATGACTGTATGACTATAGCCTGTGCTGACATTTTATTTTATTTTATTTTATTTTATGATTTTACATTTTATGTTTTCATTACTACTGATTGTTTCCTGATTGCTTACTAGACCTATATGACAATCATTAAGTGCTGTACCTTATGATTAAGTGCTGTACCTTATGATTCTTGACAAATGTATTTTTCTTTTATGTACACTGAGAGCATATGCACCGGAGACAAATTCCTTGTGTGTCCAATCACACTTGGCCAATAAAGATTCTATTCTATTCTATTCTATTCTAGATAAATTTAGACTTATATTTGTAATGATAATGACTACTAAAGATAGTTACAATATGTTTTTTCTTTTTCTTATTGTGCTTTATCTTTTAACAAACTTAATTAAAATGAATTAAAATAATCAATCTTTGGATAAAACAGGGTTAATTAAAAACTTTTTAAAAGGCAATCTAATATTTTCTTCAGATGTTTTAATCATGATTGAATTACTTTTTAAAATGCCACGGTCATTGAGATTTTTGCCTAATTTAAGGAAATTGTGTCTTGTTTGGATAGCCTCAGCAGGAGACATCATTTTTTATTGTTGAAGCTTTGTTTTGGTTTGTTTAATCTTTTCTGCCTTTCTGAATGCTGGCATCAGGAGATCACTGTGCCAGTTGCTTGTCCATAAAGTATTTTTTTTATCACAGAAAATGTCTCCAGACAGGCATCCTGGCAGCAGAGGTCCACCAATAAGCCGGTATTCTGAGGGCCTTTTCTCCCAAAACTCTCTCAGATTGCAACTTTCATCAGCCAGTCATATGTGGCAAGGCAGTTTTGATAATATCAAGCACACCATAATCATATATTTAATACTTCCACTATGACTTTTCTTGAATGTTTGAACAGCAACCAGATACTGGCTTTATACCTGTGATGAAACATAGGATAACTTGACTAACAATCAGGGAGGCCTTGATCTCAGAACATTGAAAGTGCAATCCTAGGCCCTTTCCGCATGGGCGGAATATGGCGGCCTGGGGACGGCAAAAGCACCGTCCCCAGGCCGCCATTCGCACAGGGGGCGCAGCTGCAGCGCAGCCACGCCGCCTCGTGCCGCCCAACTGGCGCGAAGCCGGCGTTCCCAAACCACGCTTCCCCAGCATGGTTTTTCGGGAACCCCCCCACCAGGCGACTTACCAGTCCCGCGGCCCTCCGGCGCATCGCCAAGGCCTGGGGACACGCCCCCTTTGCCCTGCGACCCTGGAGTGGCCGCGCAGGGCAGGGGGCATGTCCCCTGGCCTCGGCGACGTGCCGGAGGCCGCGGGACTGGTAAGTCACCCAGACGACGGCGCAGCTCTGCGCCGTCATCCCAGCTGGTTCCGGGACCGTCCATGCGGACGGTCCCAGCGTCGTCGGGTCGGCGTGAATTACGCCGACCCAACGCCTTCCGCCTCTGTGCGGAAGGGGCCCTTGTTTCCTAGGAATGGAGCAATCAAAGGCTCAGTTTTCAAAGTGAGGAGATGAATTTTCCTTTGTGGAGACAAACAGACAGTAAGCTGTCCCACTTGACAGGAAGAGACAAGATAGATGGCTATTTGGATATTCTAACTTTGACCATAATAATCTGGGGGACATGAAAAGTGTGCTTGGATATTATTAGAGATGGGTGAAAAGCAACATGTGGAGACTCAAATCCAGTTTCAGGATAAGTCCAAATGAAACCCTCCTGGTTGTAAGAAGTGTGCAAACCAAGAAATGGGGGGAAACAGAGTGAAGTTTTGATAATATCAAGGAAACCACAACATTTTCAGATTATATTTCCAAGCAGGCGTGCCCAAATTCAGCACAAATTATGCTTTAGGAGTAACGCAGTGCCTACTAAATAATGTTGAATTCTTCCATCTAGTCATTGGAATCTTGTTTAGCTTTCATTAGAGATGAAACAAATGTAATAATGAAACTTATCATTTTTTCATCACTTTCCATGTTCAAAGTGTTTCATATTTTCTATTAGTAAGGAAACCCAGAATTTTTATTTTCAAACTGCAGACTGAACATTGGAAGTGCAATCCTAAGTAAAATGAGGTTAAAGGGTGTGACTCCATTTAGGATTGTACTGTTAGCCTAAGAGAAAGTGTGGCTTTCTTAAGGGCACCTAGTAAATTTCTAGTAGAGGGCAGACTGATTCAAAATTGTATCTCATTCTCTCAGCACAGTGCCGTACCCACTCAGAATGATCTAGAATTGGACTCCAGATTTGCAATTCTGTTTTGCAAACGTTGATGTTGCTTGTACTATAGCCATTGGTTTGGATCCACTAAAGCATGCTACCAGACAGAAATATTTTCATTCACAGAGCATTAATTTCTCACCCCCTCCTACTGTAGTGGAAAATATTACTTGCAGAAGCAATATTGTGGGGGGGGGAGGGCATTTTTGAACTGGAGGAGGAGGAGAAGGTGAGAAAGTCAAACTGTGGGAAGAAATGGAAATGTTCCAGTGGCTCCAAGCCATTGCCTAAATATTTAATTATTTATTAATTTAATTATTTGCCAAATAGCCAAAGAATAGATAAAATTTATGGAACAACCATTGAATGTATTTGAGACTGAACCTGTAGTATTAATATGTCATAGTATTAAGAGAGGGCAGGCGTGAGGGAAGCACGCTTTTACCTTCTCCGCAAGTCTTTTATCAAATATTTATTAACTTTTACCAAATATTTATTAACTTTTACCAAATATTTATTAACTTTTATCATATTTTTAACCTTCTGCCGTCTCTCATAATAATCCCATCAAGCTTGAATAAGTTGCTCTAAATGTTTTGAATTCCTCCAAGTTGGAATGAGCTTGCGGAGTCTGTGAGCTCTAAATTTTAACTTACTTCTGTTTTAATACAAGCAGCTGGGTCGCAGCAGCTTTCTCCTGCGTTTGTTTCGCTTCTCCTCCCTGGAAAAAACTATTTGGCTGACTGCCATTTTTTAATTGCCTAAACAACGAAGGAGATGACCTTGAGGAAACGCCGCCGGTCAAATCTGAGCTCTAATACCTCGAACCAAAAACCTCCTAAACAAAGTAAAATAGATGATTTTACCACCAATTACTCTCAGCAATCTCATCGTAATGAACTTAAGCTTTCAAATAGGTTTGAGGTTTTGGAAACCTCTGTTTCGGAAACTTTTGCTGCTCCTGCCGACTCCTTTTCACATGAGGAGTCTTTGCTAATGAACGAAGTTGCGAATAATAGCCTACATGAAGAGGAAAGTGCTTATCCTTCACCCTTACTCCCACTTGTAACAACCAAATGCTTACCAGCAGCAGGGAGTTCCTCTGTGTTTAACCATCATGAGCCCTTATCGTATAGCTCAGAAGTAAGGTACTTAACAGATTTACTTTCAAAGGAGGCTTTTCTTATTTCCAAGACCTTCGAGAAATTGCTTGGTTGCCTTGCTTCTTTGAGTGAGAGAGTGGGTTCTCCTGCCTCTTCCATCTCAGAACAATCCAGGATTTCCAACTATCCTGATTCACCCACTTTATATAACTCTAAATACTCATATTCTAATCATTTATTTTTTAACCCAGATAAATTCTCCACCATACTTGTGCTGCAGCACCACCAAGTGTCGGTTGATATAGGGGACTCTGCTCTTAACAATGGTCGGTGGTCAACCTTTCACAGGATACGTATATCCCTTAGCAAACTCCTCAACTGTCAACCAAAGAAGACCCACCTGAAATCCTTTCAAAGACTTCCATATCGAAATAAATATACAAGATTGGTACTAAGCTTTGAGTCCCCTGACACCCCTTCCTATCTTCTCAAGCACAAAGCTTTTTTTGCTAAAAGCTATGACATCTGGGTAAACAGGGTTTTTTACAACACCAAAATCAATAAACTGGTGGACATCTCTAGCAACAAGAAGTCATTTAATAAAGTAATCTCTCTTAAGGAACCCTCGACTTTCGCATCCTGTACTCTACCAGAGACTCTCAACAGAAACACTGAAAGGATGAATGAGATTAACTCCATCCTGACAGAATGGAACTGTCTAAAGGCTCTTATTGAGGGGATGGCGAGTCATCAACGTTCACACAAGAACTCAGACGTAATCCCTCCAACTAAGCAGGTGGCGGAAATTATTAGACAACCCCAGATAGACCCAGCTCCTCACTCACAACTTCTAGATCTCTCCATCCATCAACAGCCAATACAATACCAAACCATTAACAGAGAAAATCTCAAAACCCCTTTAAAACCACTGAATCAAGAAATAGATATTGATCTGCGTTCAGAAAGAGTACTCAATTACAGAGACTTCCGTAGCTTAGGAGGAAAATCTTGGGCAGCCGAACTGGAAGAATTGCAACTATGTTCTATCGATCCTAGTCCAGGTACCACCTCGGACACTATAACTCACAATGGAACAGATGAGACCCTAATATGTATTAGTTCCAAGGTCCCCCCAATCGAACACGAATCCACGATCAATGAAGGAAAGAACACAGAGGGATTTTGTGATCTTTCTATTGGCCTTCAAGAAGATCCAGTTGATATTTCAGCCTCCTCTGCACCTGCACTTGGTCAAAGAAACTTCATTAAATCAACAGCTCAAGTCCACCACTATGACATCATCCCAAATAACGGCTCAACTTCTCAAAACACCGGAACAATTTCCAGAGTACCCATTTCAGTCACACACCCAGACATGAACTCTATTGTTAACAGAATTTCATCTAATGGATGTGTACAGTACCCTCAGTCACAGATCACACCACTGGATGGTACAGCCTGACGCCAGATATGTCCTACACTATCGATACTTTCCTGGAACATATCAGGGTGGTGCCGCCACATAGGTGATTCTGATTTAATGAAATTTCTAGCCAGTTTTAATATTATCTCATTACAAGAGACCTGGACCAGTAGCTTACATTCATCTTGCAGGTTATGCCTCCTTCTCAATTCCAGCATTCAGGTTAAAAGCCAGAGGGAGGATGAGAGCAGGTACTTGTATCCTAGTCTCTCTCAACGCAGAAATCACTGCAGTAGCACTAAACTCGTGGTCACTTTGGCCCAAGTCCCTCCTATTGGATTTCTCGCGAGTTCAATCTGAAATTTTTACTAGTAAATGTTTATTTGCCACCCGCAGAAGAGGCAAGCATTCTTGTAGAGAACTGGTCACGATTCCATCAATACATACTTTCGCTTTTGAGCAAGAACATCCTCTAACACCTGTCGCCATTGTTGGTGATCTAAACACCAGGGATTGGAGAAAATGATTCAGCCCTAAGTCAAAGATGTGGCTTAAATTTGGATGACATTCAATCTGACACCATATCTCAATGCAGGTTGTCCAGCGATCACACCATAAATCAAGCAGCTCCCCATTTGATAGACCTTTGCCTATCAGCAAATAGGGTAATTTTAAATGGTCTTCCTCCCTTTGAGTCATTACTCCTGGAAAGTCTTCACGTTTTAGATCTTGCACGTGGAGTGAGTGTGATCGATTATGTAATAATATCGCCTGAACTAACAAACCACATTGACCACTTTGCAATTATGGCTCGAAACTGAGAAAGCAAGCACTCTCCCCCCTTCTTCTTAGATCTAATAAACAAATCCCTTCGAAGCAAAATCAGCCCAGGAAGAAGGGTCTTTCCCTGTTATGCCCGGCTTCGCCAATGGACGCTTAAGAAACTTCGCAACTAAAACGTTAAGCTCATCTCTATTTCTTGGATGATTCAGGATGGCTAACTTTCTTCAACAGTTAACTGCTTTGCAAGGACAGCAGAGGAGGTTCTGTCAAATCTATAATGAACTGGTTTCCTTATCTAACCACTCAAGGGTTCCAGTAATCAATCGACATCATAAACTTTCACACATCTCAGTGAATCCTTCCACCTGGTTTGATGGAGAATGTATGAGCAGCAGAAGTCCCACCTCGGGAAGTTATTTCATCATTGTGAACTTAGGAGGAAAAGTGTCGCTATCAAAAGAGTACCTGCACTTAACTAGAAAAGTCCTATCATGATCTTTTTAAAGACCAAAAAGAAATTACATCTTTTACAAAGATTTGGGAACAATCTCCATCAAGCCTTTAACTCCAAGAGACAGCAAAAGCTTTTGGCGCATAATTGAATTCAAGTGCCCGGCGAGCCCTATCACAACCATCAGTTCTCAGATTTCGAGGTGGAAACATGGAGGACAACATTTTACATGCTTCATTTTTCTGCAATCCAGAACTTTTTTGGATATATCCGTAATGCAACTGGAGCAGCAAAGCATTTACCAGAATGGCCTCCCTGTCAGCTGCGATGAGGTGGTCACCCCTTATATCAATAACCTAAAACAAGAGGAAAGCCAGGCCCTGATGGCCTGCCACCTGGAACTCTTTTAGAAGATTCCCGGAGTTCTGGGGCCCCTATTTTGGCTACCCTGTTTAACCAAAATTAATAACAGTGGCTGTATCCTAAGTATTATTGGACTGAAGCTTACTCATTGTACCTCTACATAAAAAAAGGTGATCCATCAAATCCATCTAACTATCAGCCCGATAGAACTGCTTTCAGTGGCTACAATGCGGCTTTACACTTAAGGTATTACCTTATGATCATGCGATCTGCTGCCTGGTCCTCTTCTAGTGCTAGGGCCAGTCTCGAACAGATAGGATATATGCCACAGAGTAAATCCACCCTTGTTGACCATTGTCTGGTTTCACAGAAATCATTTAGCGGAGAAATATTGCCACCCCAAGGGTGGGAAACTCCTTATGACTTCCTAGATCTGAAATGCGATTTGACCTCTATCCCCAGGAATCAGCCTGTGGGAAAATTATTGACAGCGTTGGGAATAGAGGCCAGAGATTACTGTTTCTTATTCGCCAGTTGTATTCCTCAAACTCACCTGTCAAGTTCGTTCATGTGATCGTGCTGGACGCCTAA
The DNA here is from genome assembly GCF_021028975.2 of Sphaerodactylus townsendi. Classification (NCBI taxonomy): domain Eukaryota; kingdom Metazoa; phylum Chordata; class Lepidosauria; order Squamata; family Sphaerodactylidae; genus Sphaerodactylus; species Sphaerodactylus townsendi. Next base: position 69,913,762 of record NC_059425.1, read on the forward strand.
CTTCACCTATAATGGTTTCTAACAAGTGGGAGCTCAAGCAGGGTTGTGCCATTCTTGCTCCTCTCCTGTTCAATCTTTTATTTAAAAGCGACCTTGCTCCTCATTTATCTCAGACTGAAAGCTCACGCACCCATTTTGGGACAAAGACTCACATGTGCACTGCTCTATGCAGGCGACACTGTGTTACTGTCGCCGGTCCAAGGTGGGCCTGCAAAGACTACTTTCAAGCCTTTTATGACGGCATTACTGCACAAATAACAGTGCCCTGCGTCGACATTAATTACAACGGAAATCAAAGTGCTGATTTTTTTCAATTCAAAAAAACTCAGCGCGTGGAAAATAAACGGTACATTGATTGAACAGGTCCATTCATACAGATGTTGGGAATCACCTTCCACCATTCCTTAACCTGGACCTCTCATATCCAATTGCCAGACTCTCAATACAAGTAAAACCAAAGTGTTGCGCAATATCCAGATTTTTCACACCAGAAGTGCAGATTTTTTTCCTGTCCGCGAATGGAAGTTTTCAGTGCCAAAACTACTTTGCCACATACTCATTACTTTACGGAGCTCCAATCTGGGGAGCAAAGCAGCTGAGTAATTCTAGAGAGTATTTGCCCAATCTTTTGTTTTTTAAAATGCGTTTATTTGGGTCTTCCCAGCTCTGAGTCGATTTTACCAAGTTCTTTGTTTTAGAAACCGAGCCAAAGACGCATTTTTTTCCCAGGTTTGGCTTTCTTTTTGTTTAAATACTGGCTTCGCCTTCATTTTAGAGAACTCCCGGCAGTCGTTGACATATCTCCTGTTAGTTTAGCTTTACCGCTTCCACTCCACCTGGCACACCAAAATTATGTCAGATCAAATAAACCAACATAGGTGTATCTTTTCGACCAACTCCCTACTGATGGATGAGAAAGATTGCAGGCTTCGGAGTTTTTTGAAAACAACGCGTACTCTTGACATTGAAGGGGCAGCTTCTCACAGCTGGAGCCTGCAGAACTTGTTCTCCCACATTTTATGGCATTTCACCACTCATTTGCAGGGTTTTATGGCTAAATATTCACGGAGTAATTTAATCCAATCCCACATCTCCGTGAGATATTTTATGCTTGCTTTCGGGCTTATCAATGGTATACCGACTGCCACTTAAACAAAGAGGCAGATATCATGGCATCCACACAGGAGAACAGGTGACTTGTTCCTGCGCGAGCGGGCCCAATACGAAACAAACTGAACACGATGCTCTCTTCATTGTAAAAGATTTGGCAGTCTATCGGTTGCTTTTTCTCGAGGAGCCATCTCTTGAAGAAATTTTCAGTGAGATCAGACAAAGGAAATAGTTTCCATAGCTTGCTTAGTGACCATCATCCCAACACTACTTGAATCAGTTGCCAGGTTTTTTTAACAAAGGCACTTGGATCAAGGGCTAGAAACAACAGTAATGTAAGTCTCTTTTAGCTTCAATTGGTTTTAACATAATTCTGTGCATTTTACCACTTTTTTTATATGCCATTAAAGGTATTGTATTTGTATTTGTTGTTGTATTAAGAGATTATGAACAATAATACATACCAATTTTTTTAAACTTTCTATGCTAAGCAAACTGAATTGTTCTTCCAGGAAATCAAAGTATTTTTATCATGGGATTTGGGGGCATGTACTAGAATAATACGCAATATTCAATAAGATCACTGTTGGCCACATCATCACCCATTGTAAACAAAGAACATTCATGAGCAGTTATTTTGAGGAAGATTAACAGTAATAGATTTGTATGTCTTTGGCCCCTTCCACACATGCAGAATAATGCACTTTCAATGTACTTTGCAGCTGTGCAGAATAGCAAAATCCACTTGAAAACAATTGTGAAAGTGGATTATTCTGCAGAAGGGGCCTTAGTGCTGTATGTGGCCAGATTTCATCATGTTTCCCAGATGCACTACCACTACCAGATTTATATAATGTTGCTCAGCACCAAGAGTGCTCCATTACAACCTGCCACTTCTTCCTCTTTGTACTGTTTATGTGCAGGGCTCAGTAGAAAGGTTTACTGTTTCAATTGGTTCACTTTGGTGCTATGCTCTGACCATAGAACTCTTTGGATGATCATATCCAGATTCTGGTTCTCCTTGCTCCTGAGGAGCAGCTTCAAGCCTCTGCAGACAAAGACAGAACAAAGGCCGGAAGAGGTTTTTTTAGTTGGTGGGTTTGCATGCCAAAATAAACACTTAATTCATGTCTGAAATTACAGATGTCATGCCAGATTTTGAATTCATGAAAAATTTCATCTTAGTTTTACAAAAATCCCCATGGTGAGTCCATTCCATGCACATATAAATAGTATAAAGATGTAGGTGGATTCTACATGGGCCAAAAACAGTGGTGTGAAAACGGTGTAAAATGATTTTAAATGGTGTAAAAGGGCTTACAACATTTTCACATCGCTGTTTTTGGCCCATGCGGAATCAGCCATAATGTTCAGTATCAGTACACAGATCATGATGAAGAATCCATTTGTTCTTGCTCTAAATAATTGATAGGATTACTCTTCATTTTTCCACTTCTTAAAAAAATTGATCTGGCAACCCTATTCAAGTTCAAGACTTCTAGCAACCCACAAGGGCAAGATATCATTATAGTTGTATACTGTGTCTCTTGGCTAGGAATTGAATATCATTTGACAAATGAGCCTTTTCTGCAAGTGAAACATAGCTAGCCATGAAGCCCTCATTGTTAATCAAAGCCTGAATGGAAACTTGACTGAAAAAAGGGGGGATAGGAGTAATCGGAGCAAGGAAGGATACTGTATCAGTAGTGCAGACTGCCACTGCTCTGAGAAGAGTGAGAAGCTAAATATTTCAAAAGTTTGGCTAAGGCAGATATCTCTGGGAAGAGAAAAAGGGACTGCAGAGTTGGCTGGTGGCCAAAGAAATGTAAACTCAAAAGAGAAGAGAGATATGGCTCTGAAACATAGAAAACATAGGCATAAATATGCTATATTTGGGGCAGATCCTTAGGTCCATTCTGCACAGCACAAATAAAACATTCTGAGGATGCAAAAAATGTGACTTGGAGAGGAACTCCAAACAACTTTTTCCCCAAGATGTTTTCAGGATACTTACTTCAGCCCAAGTCATCTTATTTTGAAGATGCTAAGGAGAACTTTTTTCCTTCAAGGAGCCTACAAGGCGTCTCCTGCCTGGCTGTGTGGAGTTCAGGAGTTCAGAAGACATCTTATATTTCCTGCCCAACTGTTAAGCTCTCTGTTCAGTTTCCCCCTCAGCTTGTGCCTGACATTTTGTATGCTGTTGAAGGGATTCTCCCTGTCTCCATTTGGTGAAGGTTCCCTCAGGACGTTTGCTCTGCTGGCTCCAATCCTGGGTGCCTTTTCAACCCAAAGAGCACATAGTTGTTCTCAGCTCATCCTGTTAATTCTAGAAATATATAGTTATCCTCTGTTTTATTGCGGGGGGGGGGGGTCTGTATTTGAAGATACACAGATATGAATATGAGAATCTTAGCCACTTAGAAGATGAGTCTACAGCTCATTGAAAAGCATTGGGTAGACATGCCTTCCAAGACCATCCTAGTTTACTGGTTGGCCAGGAAAAAGCCACTTTTCTCCTCTGACACTTGTGCTGTCCAGAACAAAAATGGCAGACAGCATTTTTTTAGATGTCCCCAAGATACTTATTTTGGATGTGCGGAATAAAAAGAAGTCTCCTTTTTTCAAGATGTCCCCCAAACAATTTTTTTGTGGTTTTCAGAATCGACCCTAATTACATTCTAGCATCGGGGTCTCTTCCTTCATGTTTTGTGCAAGGGAAGTATATTTTCACAGCATAAAACTCATGTGAATTGTGGCACTTATAGTAGGTTTACAGAGTTGTTTGTCCTCCAACTTTTATCGTGAATATTCTCAAAGATTTGGATGTTTTGTTCTGCTTTCCCTTAATAAGGAGGGGCTAACTGAAGCTGAAATGGCAAAATAATAGAAATACCTCCTCTGCTGGATTGGAGTCCTGTAGGTGCAACTAAGGCTGCATCTCTTCTAAATTAAAGTCTAACCTCTGTATTCTTTGTATCTTAAAGTCTAGTCAAACCTCAGATCCTGTTCTTTTCTCACCCTGTGAGATGAGACTGTGATGCGACCCATTTTGGTCAGCTGCCAAGAACGGTAGGAACTTGAGGACGCCGGAGATAACATCTGGTGGGAGATCGCCAGCAAGCTGGAGCTGCTTGAGGAGGTCCGTGTTCCTAAGCGTAATCCTCCAGCGTGCTGGTTCCTGGCACCTTTTATTATCATTCTATCGGGGGGCATGGAGAAGGGAGGAGATCGGAGGGAGGAGTTCAGGGAGAGCCCGGGGAGAGTCGGGGAGATCGATCATGCTGATGCATGATCTCACCTGGCTACGTGCGCGAGGAAGGGCGTAAGCTGTCTAAGCCTAATCCTCACCTGGGGGGCAAGACCATTGTCCTAAGCCTCGATGACTGAGCCAGATAGTTTCATGACCGGCCGACTCATAACGGGGTTGGGAGGAGTAAAGAATGCGGTGCGACCAGAAGGCCGTAGGTCCGTTGGTGTGCCAACGTTCTACTACGGTGCTGCTGGGTCAGCAGTGCATTACTACAGAGACCTCTCACCAAGCCACAGGTAGCCTGGCAAGAGATTTGTATCACCCTGGGTGACCTCATGTCAGACAAAACTCTCCTTGCCTCTTATGGTATTGCCCTGCAATGAGAACCTCAGCCTTCGCCATCAACCCTCTGTTGCATGTAGCCAGGGAAGGAGTGTGGCCCTTTTCCTGGACCATTTTGCCTTCCCATCACTGATCATCCATATTGTGCTCCAAAAATAAATACTGGCAGCAATCCTAAGAACACTTTCTTAAGAGTAAGCACTGAATAAAATAGGACTTATTTCTGAGCAGACCTATTTAGGATTATTCCCAATATGTACTGCACATGGAATTCACCTCTACTTTAATTTTTGTCAGATTTTTGCTAAAAACGTTGTGATTCCTGGCTAAACAAAATATCTTTGCAAGAAGTTTCCCCTCCCGCTCTTGCTGTTGGAGAGATATAATTTCCTGATATCTCTCTTACACAACAGTCAAATCAATATCCACTTGAGCATTTGGCAGGAAATTACAAGATCAATTATTTGAAAGGTATAGGTGGAAGGAATCAGGTTACCTCATTAAGATGTTTGCCCACTGGTCAAGTCCTTCCAAGTATCCTTTCTAATGAAGCATTTAGTTCTCCAGTACTCTTAGAGGAGCTTGATTTTGGATTTTTTCCAATGTCAATAAGACCAAAGGGGCATTTGATGATCTCCTCTGGTCTACGTGAGCTGAATTACAAGCACACCTTGGTTTTAGAAGTCTCACAATCCTTGGTTTAGGATAGTGGTGCTGACAATCCTTAATAATGTTTTTATGCTGCATATACAAGTACGGCATGGTGAGCAAGCAGATGGAGAATTAGATTGTTTTAAAAGTGGGTTTTATCCTCACTACTTGGGTGTTAGACCTTAAATCAAGATATAGTCTTGCCTTTATTTTGTTGTTGTTTTACTAAAAGATGAGAGGGTGCTAAATTAATATATGATACCTTAGAGGTGTTTCTGCCATCATTTTGCCAACTGACAGTAGAATCCATTGAATCCTTAGAAGGGCATGTGGCAATCATCTTTAAGAGTCCTGCCTCTTTTCCTTGTGGTTTAGGTCTCATCTCATGTGAACCCAAGTGATTGTCAGCCAATCAGAGCCCAGTGAACTCTACTCGATGGGAGGGGGTGATTCAGTCTCAGTTTAAGTGGGGCGAAGAAAATTTTTTATTTGGATACAGATTTCATAGCTCTGGATAGGAGCACCAGCTTAGATAAGCTTTTATGTAGCTTTTTAGTTAGGATTAAGCGGTCAGCTTAGGGCAGGGGTCTGCAACCTGTGGCTCTCCAGATGTTCATGGACTACAATTCCCATCAGCCCCTGCCAGCATGGCTAATTGGCCATGCTGACAGCGGCTGATGGGATTTGTAGTCCATGAACATCTGGAGAGCCACAGGTTGCAGACCCCTGGCTTAGGAAAAGAAACTTATTTTAGTGTGACAAATAAGCGTGCTGTTAAACACCTGTAATTCTTAACATGTGTATAGGTTCAGTGGAAATGTGCTCTCTGTGGAAAAAGAGCAGCCTTGAACCTGCTGAAGTAAGCTGACTGGACAGAGGAGAATCAACTCTAACTTCAAGGTTTATTTACTTCATTTGAGAGCCAGATTTATTTAATATATTGAAGTCATCCACACATAACATTTTCTAATTAAATACTTTATTTTCTGGGCTCCATTGGAATTCTGACAAAAGTTAGTGGGTGTGACCACAAAATGGCTGCCACTGGAGGCAGAACCAACAACAAAATATCAAAGATGATAACTGTGCATAACTCTAATAGTAACTCTTCAATATTTCAAGCAGAAACCTTTGCTGAATGAACATATGGCTTAAAAAATTTTCTTGCATAAACACAACTTATTTTAAGTTTTACAGTGAACATCTTTGTGTTCTGGTGGCACCTGCTGCCAAAGCAGCGTGATTTTGAATCTGCAACCCTAATCAGTTTGCCAACTGTCAATTAGACAACCTGTGAGCTAACTGCTTTCTGAAATCACTTGGCAGACTGCAGGAAAAGTGTTGATAGGGAGCATGGCACCCACAGGCACCTCTGATATAGGAAAAAGCTATTTCTATTTACCTCACACATGATTACAGTCTTGTCTGGCAGTTTCCCTAATAGGAGACATTTAGGGAGCACACGGCTTACACTCTACCAATCCTTTAATCAAAGCTTGAGTCCTTCTTTTTATTTGATTGTGGATAGTTGGGATTTAAAGAATCTACACAAGAGGACAGAGCGCAGGGACTGGACATTCTTAAGTCCAGAAGGCTCAGAGCCTTCCCATCTTTCTTATCTATCTCATAGCTACCCCAGGTATGACAGTGCAGTTCGATTACGTCTGCAATCCTACAGACATTTGCATGAGTAATTAGTAGGTTCTAGAGGTGGGCAATTAAAAATAATATTTTAATTTTAGGTCTGATTTTTTTTAAGGGTGTGGTTTCAGTTAAAAAAAATCAGGCACAGTTTTTGATTCAGGAATATCTGCAGATGCAAGACTGGCAAACCAAATCAGTAGATTAGCTTAAGCAGCTAACCTCTGTATTGATAGGAAATTTCAGCTGATTTTCTGTGGGCAGAATCTACCTTATTTTGGTTGAGGAGGCTTGTGGAAAGCTGATTGCACTAGAGGTATGCTGTAACCCATGGTTTTATTAATGTAGTTTTCTAATGTCTTATGGTGTGTTGGTTTTTGTATTTGGTAAGTTACCTTGAGTGAGTGGCTCTTGTGACAGATAGGCAAGATAAATATTTCTGGAAAAAAACACACGCAGGTAAATAGATATTTCCCATATATTTCCTTTTGCCAATGGCCTACAGTTTATTATCAAACAGGCTCAACTGTTAACTAAAATATCTCTTATTCAAATTTCTGTTCTCTGATGAACTCCTTTGCAGTGGTGTAGCTACAACAGGAACATCTGGGAACAATGGCCCCGGGTGGGCCCCATTGAGTCATGTGGGGAAGGGATGCTCAGGGCAGTAAGGGATGCTCCTCTCCTTTTCCTGCCAGTTGGTCGGAGCCTGGTTTAGCTCAATTCTTTATCGGTGTGAAATGCCTCCTGTCTTTTGTACTTTTGCTTTGATCCTGTGGGAACAAAATTGGCGCCGCAAACCTAGGGACCTTGCAAAATATTTCCTCCCTGCCCTGGATTCCCAGGCACTAAAAGCCCCATTGCTCTCTCTCCCAGGGGAGGGGGGCCTTAACAAATGGTTCACCCCAATTGGGGTGAGCACCTGAATCCCACCACTGCGCCTGCCCTGTTCTTGGCAGATGCACTCCTCCCAATGGGAGCCTTCCCTTTAACCCTACCCCCAACATTTTAGTTTGGTCTCAAAAGTTACATGCCAAGAAAAGTGTGCCAGCCTCCAGTCTCCCAAGCATTGTGGGGTAGAGGGGTTACTCAAGGGGCAGTAGATTGCACTTACATCAAATCAGGTCAACTCAAGAGGACCTCCCTGAAGCTCAGCCCCAGCAGTTAAAGCACCTTGTGCATGGCCAGCCTGTGCAGCGTGACTCCCAAAGCATCTGCTGGCAGCCGCCTGGCTGCAGCGAGGGGGGGTATGCGGGGAGGGAGGAAGATGACAGCATATGCATGCTCCACAGGAGAGAGGCTCTGAGCCAAAGTCCGCCTTGGGCACCCGTGCCATAGGTTCACCATCATGGAGATAGGGAATCAAAAGCTGACTTAAAGTCTTTAGAGGCAGCACAAAAGGAAATTGTGCTGCAGGAGGATTTTTTCCCAATTAAATACCAAAGTACTAGGCCAGTGGTGGCGAACCTTTGGCACTCCAGATGTTATGGACTACAATTCCCATCAGCCCCTGCCAGGATGACCAATTGTCCATGGGGCTGATGGGAATTGTAGTCCATAACATATGGAGTGCCAAAGGTTCGCCACCACGGTACTAGGCACTAGTCAATAGTAGGTCAGCCTTCTCTAAAGCCGGCTTGCTCTTCTGCAAGTGTGTTTTCATGTTCTAGCCAGACCTGGTGTTTCCATTGTAAATGCCTTACCATACAGTTTACTAATTGTGTTAAGAAGGCTAATTGGTCTATAATTAGCAGGGTGCAGTTTATCATACGTGGTCCATGAAATAATATGCCAAAATAATGCTGAGCTGTTGGAACTGGCTGCCTGAATGAGCTGTGACCATTTGTTTTTCATAGCTTTATTGTTCTTACATGCTAGCAGTTGTTTATAAAGTCTCTTCTGCTGTAAAAGTTCCAGTGCAGCAGTTGGAGAACAGTTGGATACATAAGCCTGATATGTGATGGCAAAAGTTTTTTCAGCATTGATACCATTCTTGTCAAACCATGGCTTAGAATGGTGCTATTGTTGTCTCATGACTGCCATTACAGGCTGGATGTTAGCATAGTTTTGGGGTATATATATTTTAATGGAGGCCGTGCAAGTCAGTAGGAATTCCTAGCTCTTATTATATTCCATGGGTTTTCAGAAAGCAGGTCTCTCCCATTATTCCCAATAGGCATTGTTGTCATTTGCTTCAGTACATCATCATAATAGCAGGCCAACAGAAACGTGTGGGGGGGGGGGGCGTGTCGGCAGAAGAAACCACTTTTAGTTTGTGAAAGGTAACAAATAGGCCACAAGGAAGGAGGGCAAATGCAGAGTTTTCAGTGGAAAGGAAAGGAGTTTTATCATCAGTGAGTCATTGTAAGGATAGGAGAATGCAGAAAATGTTTTTTTTTAATTCTATGGCCAGCCAGAGCTCTCCTACTACAGCCATTTTAGGTATCAGTGGAGAGAATTGAGTCTGAGCCAAGAGGCATCTGCTCTGGTTATCTGTAAAATTGACCCCCTTGGTACAATTCACTGGAAACCTGGGGGAGAGTCAAGATAATGTTATTAGGCATCTTTCCAGAAGATTTCCCAAAGAAACTTTAAAAATTATTTTTGTACTTAATAAGTAACATTGGCATCTAGTTGGAAAGCTGAAAGATGTCACAATATATAAACTTGGAAGGAAAAAGTTGTAGTATGCCACAATGGCTAAATTAACAAATCTTTTAAATAGACAGTCATGAGTTTGATAAAAAGTGGAAACTGAATTTTTTTAAATGTAGCTGAATCAATTATTTAAAAATGTTAATGGGGATTAAAAACAGAATAAGAAAAGTTATTTGAGTATGTGAGTAGCCAAGACTATAATTGTCAGTGTTTATTCAAAATATACAAGTTGATGTTGTTACTTATTAGTGTAGAAGAATGTTAGGTGAAATAAGTAAGATAGAAGAACTTCTCTCTCTTAAATTTATATGATTACATCTTGGTGAAAATTATGATCTATTTTATCTATTACTAGCGGGCCCAGCCATGCGTTGCTGTGGCAATTGTCCTTCTCATCACAGTCCGCAACCCACACAGTCCGCAACCCACAGTCCACAACCCAATGATCCCCAGCATAGCCTTTTGGGGTGATCAAATGAAATCCCTCTTTCCCTTTTCAATTCACATTATTATATGGTGGTGTCTTGTTTTTTTAGTATAAGGTAACCCTTCCCATTCCACAACGGAACTGTCCAGAGTGTGAATCCCGCTGTCCATGAGGCTGGTTGACACGCACAGTCCTGGCTTGGGTAAAAAGGCAAGGGTGAACTGGTAGGCAAGCGAGGCTATCCCAGTCAGGCAGCAGAGGCAGGGTGTGTAAGGTGCTCAGATCGAGGCCAGCTCCCTGGGTTTGGTAAAGGAGCCATGTGCACAAAAAGAAGCGGAGCCAGTAGTGTTGGTTCGCCCCCACCCCGCAGATTTTCTTAGAAGAAAAAGGCAAACTCCAGATTGCTTGTAGTAAAAGAGAGCTGTGGCGAATATGGGTGAGGAAGTGGGTAAGTGGTGGTTGGATGTGAGGGAGGGCAGAGTGAAAGAGGTGTGTGTGGAGGGATGTGAGCTGGATGTGGTGTTGTGTGGTAGCAGTGGGTGAGGCACAGAGAGTGAACGTTACCTGCGTGTGAGTGGGGGGAATCCCACCAGATGCAGTCTCACCACGGCAGAAAAAAAAAAAAAAAAAAAAAAAAGGAGTGTGTATGTGTTTCACTTCCACTCGTATTACTTAACAGTATTACCTATTTACTGTTTCCACTGCTCATCTCTGCCCATCTGCACGAACATTCTAAGCCCTCAGGCCACAGACAGACAGGCTGCATGAACATTCTAAGGGTGACAGTTAAACAGAGGCAGCTTCATGGCCTGGTGCGCCAAGAAAAAGACGTTTTACCTGACTCAGGTATGGACTTTCGGCGGTTTGCAGGTCCGAGTACCTGCCAGCAACAGGGAGGGATGTCCTGTGAAAATTTGGGGGTGATCCGTCCAGCAGCTTCTGAGGGAGACCATCAGGGACAAATGTACTGTTAGATTTTTATATAGAGAGATTTTTAAATCTAGAACTATATTTTTCGAATATTAGTTAATATGTGTTTTTAATTTGGTTTGATATCCTTTTTTCTACTGTTTCTGAAAATGTTTTTACATTGGTAAAAACTAATAAAAGCATTTATAAAAAAGAAACTTGGGGAGGGTCTTTAGATCACATAGAGGACACTGTTGTGTGCAAATTTGTTGGTATTGTCATTATAAGCAGCTACTCCAGACCTTCACATACATTCCCAATCAAAAATAAGGATCCCTAACTCCAGAACCACACAGAACCACACAGATCCAAATCTGAATTGTCCTATCCAAAAATAAACAATCACAGTAAAAATCCCTAAGCCCAATTTCTAAAATTATAATGAATTTTTTCATGGCACACAGCTGCAGTAATAAGTATTCCACCCTCCTCCAGTGAGATGTTTACTGCTTTGTTTCCAGTCAATCCTCTTTCATTCAATGCAATGAGCAGTGAAGGGAAGAGCCAAGTGCTGGTGCTGTATGCCCATCATTCCTAAGCAACTTCTCCATATTCCTGAACAACAATAATGGCTCTACCTTTCCTTTGGAAACCCTTCTCCTCCATCCATGAATAAGTGTCTAGAACCTCCATAAATAGGGTAGTTGTGACTTCAGTGTTGTGTGAAGCAAAATAAATCATACTTGTAAAAAATTCTCCCACTCAGCCAAAGCTACTGAATATTTACACAATGACCAACAAGGTCTACTATCATTCCCAGAAGAGGCTCACATTCTGGAGGCAGCTGAACAGCTACTACTGAGCTTTCTCTGCAAATTCCAGTATTTGTCATAGAGAATGGTCATAGAGAATACAATGAAAGTGGTTCCTGATGCAGGAAAACCCCGAACAGTTCAGATATTTATAGGTTAAAGGCAGCAACTGAAGCATGTTAAACTTGCAAAGAATTATGAGGGAGATTTCATTGATGGGAGCTGCTGATAAACTTAAAGCTGTCCTCTAAGTCCTGGGAAGAAGGAAATGAAGTTCAATGGAATTATCATGGGAGAAATACTTTTTAGGTTAGGAAATCTCAGAAGAGTCTCAAAAGTAAGGCTGAGGGGAGGGAAAAAGATTTTCACAAAGGGACAGGTGTATTAATGCAGAGACTTCTCTATGGCATCTCTGGTGGAAATTTAGCAATCCCAAGAATCATATGGAGTTCAGACATTTGCTGTTCTTTTCCCAAGAACTTTGTGGTTTAATAAGGACCCTGGACTAGAGTCTCAGCTGTAGTATTATACATGTAGCATTCTCAAAGACTCTATGGGCAGCATTGAGAGTTGAGGAACTCTACTAATTAGCAAAAATAAGCTCTGGGGCTGGCTGTTAGCAGAAATTGTTGAAGTCTCGTTAGGTCTCACCAGTTATGCTGTGCACAGTTCTAGTCCAGAGGGGAAAGGAAAGCAGTTTCTTTCCTTCGCTTCACTTGAGTAACATTTCTCTCTTTAAAGAGGCATTTCCATCAGGTTCATTGGAGGATGCCCTAAGAGGATTTAAGAAGCCATTCTAAACCTCACACCAGCCAAAAAAGACCCCCCCCCCATCCATTTCAACCTCCCTTTTTGTTTATCCAATAAAAGGCAAGGGAAAATCATCCTATCTAGCTCGAAAAACATCAGATTGTGTCAGTGAAGAATTATGATGTGTGGCTGGAAGCCAAACAATATAAAGTTTAGAATCATCATAAATTCAGATGGCTGCTTTCCTCCTTGAGTAAGCATAGCACTCCCATGTTGACGCTTAAATTAAAAGACTGATTATGTTTTCCATATTTAAATCTGGAAAGCTATATGTCAGCACCCAAACTTTCCCCCTAGGGCAGGCTGCAAAGAAGAAGGGAGTCGGTTTCCTGGACCAGATTAGCAAAACATTTCATGTGTTTTCAGGGTCTCTGGGCTTGGGATGCTCCAGGGAGCACTTAGAATCCTGAGCTCTGCCTCCTTGTGGCTAATGGGACTTTTTGGTGCTAATGAGACTCTCCATTTGCACAAAAAGCACAAAAAGTACACACAGTCTCCAGACACTAGAAAGGAATTCTGGTGGTGCAACAATGCAGGATAATTCTATAGTTGTAAATGAGAGCATAAGACATCATTAAAGGCCATTTCAATGTATTTCTGTGTCCACAATGTAAAACATCAATGCACACAAATCATATTGTTACTCATGGTGGTAGGCCAGGGAGGTTTTGAAAGCTAAAGGGACCCAAGCTCTAAAGAGGAGATTAGCCCTGCAACTTCTGATGCAAGTGAAGACATTTAAAAGTTGTCCACTTGGCTCCATGTATTTGTGTGTGAGAAACACCTGGAGGGCAACCTCACTATTTACCTCCTTCCAGGAAGGGAGGGTATGGATGTGAAGTAAACTCTAAACAAAGTTTAGGTTGGAATAAGACTCTGCTAGATAATGTTTCCTTATTGTAGCCTGTCTAGTTCTACTATTCTATGTTAATATTTACACTCTGTCTCAGAAAAATATCTTAGTATGGTCAATTGAGGTACAGTGAGCAAGAAAATTATATGCTTCTGCATTAGATTGTAGTCCCAAACAAATATAAGAATTATTTGGTTGTGGTGGGTTTTCTAAGCTGTGTGGCCGTGGTCTGGTGGATCTTGTTCCTTATGTTTCACTTGCATCTGTGGCTGGCATCTTCAGAGGTGTATCACAGTGGGAAGTCTGTTACACATTGTGTCCAGTGAGAAGGGAATGTTTAGTGGGGTATATAATGTCCATGTCCCAGGGTGGGGAACCAATCAGTAAGTGTTTGGGTGGAACTTGCTATGTATAGATGTGGTTGATAGTATTGTATTGGGGGTGGGTTTTTTCAGCCCAGAGAGTGATTCACATTTGCATGCCCTGCAGCAGCAGCAGTATTGGTAAATGCAAATCCTGTGTTTGGGTGGAGTCCATTGTTCATAAGGAAGTAGCTTGGCTGCCACAAGAACTGCAGAAGTTCATTAATTAGAGCTCTTTTGTGTGATCTTCCAAAAAACTCCTTATATCGTAACAATAAGTAATGATTCATGCTTGCAGGATAATAACTGACCATCTTAGAATTTTCTTCACAGTGCAAACTTCTCTGAATCTAATCTGGACCCAGAAAGAGTCATCAGCTCATCTCCTGGCCATTGTCAACAAGTCTGAGTCATTCCTGCCACCCAAGTTAACTCCATAATTTGCAATTACATCATTTAGTGTATGTCTCACTAGTGCCTCTCCCAGTAGAAACTTTGAATTATCCTATGACTGCATGCATTTTGATCTTTCCATTAATGGGATCTCAGATCCTAAGGTTCTACCAATCACAATGCAACCTAGATTTCATCAATGAGCATCTGGATCCTTTGCCCATTGCTATTGAGGATTCTACATCTATGCCACATTTCTCCAACAGCACTACTTTCCTTATTTGCACCCAGGTAAATCCAGGTGCATTAAAATAGCTTGCCAAGCCATCCTTCCTCGTAATTGGCTCTGCTCTGACTTTCTTCCAACATCACTGATATGGAAAGCCTTTTAAATAAAAGCTGAGTATTTTTTTTTTCCTTCAGCCATTCTACTTCCCTTCCTGAAACTGATGGTTCAGTTTGTGCAAATGGAGCTTTTGATCCCTTTCAGTCCGGTTTCCGTGCTGGGCATGGGACGGAGACTGTTCTCGTCGCCGTCACAGATCAGCTCCGCTTACAACTTGACCGAGGCGGATCGGCGCTGTTGGTCTTACTAGATCTGACCGCAGCGTTTGACGTGGTCGATCACGACCTTTTGACCCACCGCCTAGCCGCTTCCGGGGTGCGGGGCACTGTCCTTAAATGGATTGCCTCGTTCCTCCGGGACCGGACTCAGCAAGTGTGGTGTGGGGACCGAGCTTCCCGGAGGTGCTCACTTCATTGTGGTGTACCTCAGGGGGCGCTGTTGTCCCCACTATTATTTAACATCTATATGCGACCCCTTGCTCAGTTGGTGCGGAGCTTTGGGCTGACGTGCCATCAATATGCCGATGACACTCAGCTCATTCTGTTGATGGAGGGGGGAGCGGCCGTCGCCCCTGCAGCTCTCCAGCATTGTTTGGAGGCCGTGGCTGGTTGGTTGAAACAGAGCAGGTTGAAACTGAATCCAGCAAAGACGGAGACTCTTTGGCTGGGTCGTGAGGGGGAGGGGGGGGATTTCCAGCCGCCGGTGTGGGAGGGGACTGTATTGGCACCAGTCCCCTCTGTTCGCTCGTTCCCTGGGGCTCCACCTGGATTCGTCTCTTTCAATGGAGACCCAGGTGGCCCATATAACCCGGGTCGCATTTTACCATCTTTGTCAGGCCCGACGGCTGGCCCTTCCTCTCTCAAGCTGACCTGGCCACTGTGGTCCATGCAACGGTCACCACCAGGTTAGACTATTGCAACTTGCTCTACGCGGGCCTTCCCTTGCGCTTGATTCGGAGATTAAAAATGGTCCAGAATGCAGCGGCTCGTATGCTTACAGGAAGTGCCATGCGAGAACATATAACTCCTGTGCTCAGCCGCTTGCACTGGCTACCAGTAGAATACCGAATCACTTTCAAGGTGCTGGTATTAACCTTTAAGGCCTTACGTGGCCTGGGACCTCCGTACCTGTGGTACCGTCTTACCCCATATGTCCCGAACCGGCCTCTGCGTTCGGCGGAGGCCAATCTACTGGTGATCCCTGGCCCCTCAATGATACGGCGGGCCTCTACCAGGGCCAGAGCCTTCACAGCTCTGGCCCCAGCCTGGTGGAACGCTTTACCACCACCTGTCCGGGCCCTGCGGGACCTTGCTGAGTTCCGCAGGGCCTGTAAGACTGAACTGTTCCGCCAGGCCTTTGGGGAGGCCAGCCGTTGATGAGGGCCCCCTCCTTCCCCTTTGTTCCCCCCCCTCTTCTGATAACATCACTAAACCCTGCCGCCCTCTTGGGGTTGAGGGAGAACAGTGGATGCCATCTCATATTATTATTTTAATGCTGCGTTTTAATGGGGAAGGTTTATATTTTATCTTTAGAGCTTGTATTAATTAATTTAATGAATTTTAATTCAATTTGATATATTGTGCTCTATCCATGTTGTTCACCACCCTGAGCCCTTAGGGGGAGGGCGGTCTATAAACCGAATATATAAATAAATATAAATAAATAAATAAATAAATAAATATGGTTCATTTCTTTGTACCTTACTTGTATCTACTTCCATCTCCTATCATTTCCCATCCCTGTTCTCAGACATTTGGCCTTATAACCAGCCAGTTTTGTCTAATCTGGCTAGGGACATTTGCTCTTCCAGTCCAGAAAAACTGTTCCCTGCTTATTCTGTGTTCCTCTGGTCTCTTTTTTGGCAACCCCTCTACCAATCACTTCTCTCTAGATTGGTTTATCTGGGCTAGCCACATGGGAGGAACACAGTTTGGGTCTAAAGTAATTTCTGTTGAATAATACAACTGAACACTAAAGATTGTGCAAACGTGATTGGATTGGCACAAGTAAACTACTACTATATAGTTATCATTGAGTAGTTCAGTCTTGTATTGCTACCATTTTGCTTTCCTTGGCTAGTCTTTATCTTGATTAGGTCAATAAAAGTTATTCTCTGCTTAAGCATCTTCCTCCTTTTCCCCCTAGAAGACTTATTGCATCATTATGGGTATTGCGTATATTCTAAATTTGAAAGATCCCAGCTTAGGAATCATGTCTCATAGAGAGTGTTTGACATGTGTGGTGTACTGTCCCTTTACCATGAGCAGTCTCCCAGCACAGATGGAAAGTATTTATTACCCAAGTGTTTGCTGAGCAGTCTGCTATCAGTTGCTCCTTGAATCTTCTCGAGATCCTAATAAATTGTTTGCTGTCTGGGATGCCTGAATATTTCATAAACATCCTCTATGCACCCTCATTCAATATAAACATGTTACAACATGTGCAGACTCCAAAAAGTACCTTGGTGATTTGTTTGTGATTCAAAATTGACTGCATTTTGAGTTGTTTGGCATTTATGCAGTGGTAGTCCTCACATTGGAGACTTAGGTGGCTGTTGCTGATGCACACTTACAGTTTACTGGACCAGTTGGCTTGATTTATCTATTTAATATTCATTTACAAAATTTATACTCCACCTTCCTGCCCTCATCAGGGCCATCAAGGCGCATACATAGTAAAACCATCTCTTAAAACCATTAAAACCAAACAAAAATTTATAAAAACAAACTAAAATACACATACAAAATAATAAAAGCAGTAATTGGAACACAGGGCATGACTTGAGAATCATTATGAACATGTAGGGCACCATTTGGAACCAACTACATTAGAGCATATACTTTTGCAGGAGTGCTCCTTTTGCATCTGCACATTCAGTGGTATTCCTCATTTATCATGTTGGTGCATGCTCAGAACTGAATGCATTGTTTGAAACTTTCCAGATGGCAATGTAAGAATGTGTAAAAATCCAGTTTATCCAAACTAACATGAACATGCTTCAGTCTAGTAATCAGGAAAGGAGGTAAAACAGGAAGCATGCAAGACTTGAGACAACCATTTGCAGTTTGAGAGCAACAAAAATTTGATTCAATGGGCATGGCTAGCCTAGAACAGGGAGACAAGTCACATAATTCTGCCTGCCCCCAACCAGAATCAAAAAAAGTTTTTAATTTATTTTGCAATATATAACAAAAATGATGGATGAGAGATGAGGCTGGGAAAAGCAGTGTGAAAATATGCCTGTGCAGAATATTTTCAATCCAATTTCAAACGCTTGAAAAATAATTGAACTTTTTTTTTGCCAAGGTTTGAATCCTGCTTGCATTTTGCTAACAAATTGCAATATGGACAGAGGGGTGATTGAGCAACCCTGGCTAATGCCAGCAAGCTAAATTGTGCTCAAAATTGAATGTCTTCTTGTGACTCATTCAGATTTCTAGTGCATCCCTTGTTTAATGAGGATGGACTATTTTTGAAATAACTTAGAAACAATCATTTTGCTGTTACTTTCTGAAACACCTTGTTATATCAACAATTATAATAACATGACAACAGGGGCAACCTACTTAGTAGTAAGTCCCATTTTATTCAGCGGAGCTTTATCCCAGGAAAATATTCTTAGGGCTACAGCCTCAATCTGGAGACTCCAGATTCACTGAAGTCTACTATTTTTCCCCAAAGGAATAAATACTTTTTGTCTGTTTGCTTTATCATCTCAGGATGTGTATCTTTTTCTCATTTAATAAAGTAACAATTGTGGGAGAAAACCAGGAGATCTTATTCTGTTGTATAAATCAGGGCACATATGCAGGGGTACTAGGAAACTACAAATAATTTCATCACCTTCAGTCAGAAAATATGGAGAGGAATTCGTGTCCATTTTTCTGTTCCTGGCTCCAAATGCACATTTTTCTGATCCTGACTCCAAATGCGCTCCAAAACAAATAATGCCAATTGCAACATCCAATTGAAGAAGCTGTCACATCTGGTTAGTGTGCCAGAAACCTAGATGTGACAGAGCAGTTCCCAGAGCTATCGAATTTCATATTTGTTCCCTGTTATCGATCCATATTGCAACTACTTTGCCCAGAGGCGGAGCGAGGGAAAACTCTGCCCAGGGCGCGTGCATGCCCTGCACCCCTGCTGTGGCGGTACCCACCCTCCACGCCCCCACTGCGGCCTGGCCATGCCTCTGCCGTAGCTCCACCCGGGTCATTGCACCCTTCTGCCCCATTGGTGCTACACCACTGACTTTGCCAACAAAGGAACACTATGGCTGAATTCAGAAAGCATGGGTACTAAGAAACTACAGTTTGCCATGTCAGACATGAACGTGGCTTGGTTCTCTTGGTCATATGCTGTCCTCACTCCTCTCATTCTCCTTTTCACTCAGAATGCAACTAAGGATTCCTGGTTTAAAATAAGCATGAGTTTCCTGTGACAAATGAATACAAGTTCATGGATGAATCAGAGTTTACTTACTTTCTCACATTTTGAGATTCTAAACCAAGATTAAATTTGGGTTTACAATCCAAGGTTTGGAGGAGTAAATAGCCTCTAGTTCTGAATTCACACATAACAGGGACATGGAATTTGTTTTAAAGTTGGAATCATTAATCTTGCTCTTCATGAGAAGAGAAAGAAGACAGCAAAGAACTGAGTACGTAGACATAAAAACCAAGCCAGAATAATGCCTAAGTGGCCCAAGGATTTTTGGTACCCATTGGTGATTTTGGTGACCCATTGAATACAGAGAAAAGTGACAAGTCTAGAATGATCATTAACTTTTATTTTCGGGCATTTGAAATGAACAATGTACAAATAATGATATTTTATTGATTTTATTTTACTTCTCTTTAATTCTGGCATAATGTTTAGTTATCTTTCTGTACTAGACCAATTGGTCTAAACACTTAGACCTTTGCTTTACATTCTTTTAATTTTATCAACTGGATCAAAAGTTGTTGGGGACAAAGTTTTGAACCTATTTTGAAACTAATATTCTGAGCCTTGAGAAACACAGCTCAGTTTTACCTTGCCCATTGGGGGCAAATATGTAGTTTCCAAGCAGACTTGAGCCCTGCAATATATTTCCATTAAGAATTCAAGCAAGCAGGAGTTTTCCAAGCCTTCCTACCCCAGAGGAGTATCAGTGGTGCCATAGCTGCCCCCAACTCTGCCTAGGAACATGCAGGGAACATGCTCCCTAGGAATGCAATATAGGGCTCACTGGCAAAGTATCAAATGCACTCCTTTGCTAATACTCAGCGGAGTGATGGGGGAAAACCAGAAGGGTGGTGGTGGAATTATATAGTGTCCCAACATCATTTCTGGCTGGAACCCAGAATTGGTCTATACAACACAGCAGCACTCTAGGAATTGTCCTGATCTCTATTTTGTAATGTCCAGCGTTTTGCCCAGAAAAGTTGTCAGCTAGAGGGTAACTAGAGTTAACACCAGGCAAGAAAGATCCATTATGGACACCAGCAGATTCTAATAATCTGTAATGGAAGGTAATAGGGAAAAATGAGTTGTTGCCCCTGAAAGCTGTCACTCATGCCCTACACTAGAAAGGTATGACCTTAGGGCAGGGACTTTTTGGAGTGGGAAATCATAAAGAGGGAAATCCTAGTACCAGAGAGCACTGGAAGGAAAGCAGTGATGATGTACAAATGGGGGTGAATCCAGAAGCTGCAGTGCAATACAACTTTGGACATAGTCAGGGGATCCCAGCTGGGAATAACACTCAGGAGCACATCTTGCCTTTTGTGTGTGTGTGTGGGGGGGGGGGGTCAGTTAAGCCTTGCCTAATGTACACCCCTAGTCTAAGCCCTTAATGGCAATTTTGATAATACTTTGTATCTGAATAGCTCTTCAGTACTAAAAAAATTCCACATATATAACAACAAAAATCCTTATAATGACCCTATAAGAGAGAACAGTAATAATACTCTAATCCTGCAGATGAAGAACTAAGACTGAGATCAGTGCTTGCCTAAGTCTAGTAAACCTCTTTCACACTGCTGTTTTAAACCACTGCTGTCCCAATTCCTTGGACAGAGGTTTCAGTAATTAAATCTGTTTATAAGTAGTGTCTGAATCTCTCCACCCATTTCATACCATGCTCTCTTTTCAGCATGTTCTGTTATGGGTTTTTAAAAAATGTTCTAACTTTTGCAATATAGCTCTAGACAAATATAACAATCCAATGACAGATGCAAGCATCCAAATGCTTGTTAATATAGCACTAAATTGCTATGTTTGTCTAACAGGGTAGTGAAAAAGCTTGAACATTTTTTAAAAAGTCAAAATGCACCATGCTGCCAAAAAAGTGCAGGAAATAAGGCGGCACTTTCAGAAGCACCATGGACATTTCAAACACCATGCTGCAGTGATTCAGAAGCGCAGAGAACATCTGAAAAAGAAAGGGAAAAAGAAAGAAAAAGAAAGAAAGAAAGAAAATAGCTCAGCTCCACTTTGCAAATACGATCCAAGTAGCTTTATTGGAAAAGGTAAATAAAATCCATTAGCAGCCGAGAGCCAACATAGTTGTCTGAAATGATACAAAAAAATTATGTTACTAATGGGCACCTAAATCATATTACATAGGGCTGAGATGAGATGTGAAATAATCCCCCATGACTTTAGGATTCACCTCTACCATTTGAGCTCCTTTGAATTTGTGCAGAGTTCTTTTTGTCCAAGTGAAACAATACTGACAACAAAGTTCTATTGAAGACATACAAAATGCCCCCCACCCTTGTATATCAATCCAACATCCAACCCTGCAACAAAATCTAGCAGTCTCACGATCAGCACACCTGTTTAGGGTGGTAGCAGCTTCTCATGCTGAACTGGTTGAGAAGCAACCTGGATAAAAGAGAGAGAAGATTATGTCTTTCTCTGCCTGGCTAGTTCATCAACAGATATATGCTGTCCTTGCATAATATTCTCTGCCCAATAGCATCAGATACTCATGTTAAAGTGGAATTATCAGCTCTGAGTTGAGAAATACCTGGAGATTTTGGGGATAGACCTGGGAGGGAGCAGAATTTAGAGAGGGGAGGAGCTTCAGTGAGGTATAATGCCGTGCAATCCACCTTCCAAAGCAGCCATTTTCTCCAGGTGGACATCTCTATCAGCTGGAGATCAGTTGTAATCCCAGCAGATCTCTAGCCACCCCCTGGATTTTGACAACCCCAAAAGAGCAGGTATTCATGGGGTAGTACATAGCCATTCATCTACATTCATGTCAGTACTCTACAAATGGCAAAAATATTGGAAAGAAAGTATTTAAAAAGCTGTCCCAGAGCAGGGATGAGAGCTGTTTCTTTTGTCAACAGAGGATAAGAGTCACAATAATGGATATAAATTACAGATGGAAACGTACCACCTGGACATCAGGAAGAAATTATTTATTGTAAGAATAGTTCAGCAGTGGAATTGGCTGCCTAAGAAGTTAGAGAGCTCTTTCGCTCTGGCAATCTTCAAGCAGTGGCTGGACAAAGACTTGCCAGGAATGCTCTAGAGCAGTGGTTCCCAAACTTATTTGGCCTACCGCCCCCTTTCCAGAAAAAATATTACTTCGCGCCACCAGGAAATTAATTTTTAAAAATTTTTAATAGCAATTAAACAGAAAGTTATATGTATTAATGTTTCTACCTGAGGCCATCACCGCCCCCCTGGATCGCTGCAGCACCCACCAGGGGGCAGTGGTGCCCACTTTGGGAATCACTGCTCTAGAGTCTAGGCTGACTCTATTGTACAGGATCGGATTAGATGGCCTATATGGTCTCTGCTAAATATACGATTCTGTGATTCTATGAGGTTATGAAAATGCATATCCAATTTGTTGCTGAAAATGCATATTCAACTAGTTTTCACACAACAGTGTCATCCCAATACTCATTTTTGCCCTCAGAGTAATGTCATTTACCTTCAATGTAGCCAGCTCTGTCTGTCGTGGCTTCTGCACGGCCATGATGGGGGTTGGGTCGGCGTACATAACGCCAACCCAACCACTTGCAGGACCCGTCCGCTCTCGCATCTAACCCGGTCCCGGTTGCGACCTTGGGGAGGACCAAGCGCCAGCATCTGCACGAGAGCATGCGCTCGTCCCCGCTAAACAACACCTCACGGTGTCCTCTGGCCTCCAGCGCATTGCACAGGCCAGGACACATGCCCCCCCTGCCCTGCGCGACAGCTCAGAAGTCGCAGGGCGGGGGGGCGTGTCCCCTGGCCTGCACGACGCAGTGAGGCGTTTGGGAAAGGGGAGGGGGAATGGCGCCTTCCAGCCGCTGCCGTTCGCACGGCAGCAGCTGGAAGCCGCTGTTTTCCAAAAACGTCGCTGGGGAAGCGAGGTTGGGAAACAGTGGCTTCGCGCTGCTGGGGAGGCGCCAGGGCGGCGTGGCTGCGATGCAGCTGCGCCCCCATGCGAACAGCTCCCTGGGGATGGCGTTTTTGCCATCCCTAGGGCGCTGTTAAAGGCCCGTGGGGAAAGGGCCTGACTATGGGATACAGTGACATCAGCATGATACAATTCCTGACAGGATGGAATCACATTATAATTGGAAAGAAAGTTGAAGAAATGGGGTCAAGGAGAAACAGTCGTTTGTGAAAGTCAATATAAAATTAGAAGGGGATTTCTTGCTTCTAAAAACAACCTTTTTGCGCTATAAATTTTTTTCTTGTCAAAATTCTGGCAAACTGAAGATAATGAATCCCTAGGTAATGAACTAGATCACGTAGGTCTTTATTTCATGGGCAAGTAGCAGACTCTGTATTAGAACAGTTCAGTAATCAGATTGTAAAGAAGGAAAATTCAATAGAATTTAGATAGTTCTGGGCTTTTAAATTTTTCTTAAATGGACATCAAATGGGGTAATGCTGCGTAGGATGACACTACTAATTCCAGAATTTTTCTCATGAAAATCCCTATCATGCCTTTAAATTTACATCAGCCCTACAGCAGAGGGAACAACTTTATAATAGGGGTTGTCCATGATTTGAAAGCTGATCAGATTTTGGACAAAGCACTCAAGCCCAAGTAGAAATAAATTAGCCCTGTTTGTCCCACTTAACTGTTTTTCCTCAGATGGATTTAGGCTGAATCTGGATTTGTCCCTACCATGCCCTGGGCACACTATAAATTCTGGGCAGCAGGCTTCACTCTTGAATGTGGAGGCTTATCTGAAAAGCAACGGTTTGGATGAAATATTACGACAGCAGCTGTGGTTTGTAGCTAAGTGTCAGCTGCGGTTCCGGATGTGTGCATGGGAGAGTTTCTTCCCTATGGCATGGAGTGTATTTCTGGTTTCCAAGCCTTTTGGCTGTCTGTCTTGGGAGAAAGCTCACTCGTGTATGCAGTGGGAGTCACAAAGAGCTAGGCTGCTGCCTCAGATAAAGCTGCCTAGTGTCACACTGCCAGGTGCATCCATTTTAATCAAAACTCAGCCTATGCAAGATGTAGGGATTTCATTAAATGGTTATTTATTTCCAAGCAAAAGGCAAGAATAATACTTAAAAGGGATTCATCTTCCTAAAAGGATGGCTGATAGTATTGTCGCTATTCTATCTCTGTTTAACATCATGCAGCAATCATTAAGGTGATCTATTTCACAGGGAATGCAAACACATTATTATCAGTTGTAGTTGTAGAGTCAAATGCCTACTGAGGCTACTACTGCTGTAATCCCCTTGTGGCAAGGTGTTGGTTCTCACATGATTATTCATCACATGATAGCTTCAAGATCATGATGAATGAGCTTGTGTGAACTAGGCCTGCATGAACAGCATGTAGTAGTCAGAGTAGTACAGTTTGTCAGATTAGGTTTTCTGGAAAAAGCAGGTTAAAATCCCCATTCTGCCATGAAGTTCATTGTAACCTTGGAATCTAACCTGCCTCACAGGGCTATTGTGAGGATCAAATGCAGAAGGGGAGAACCATGTATGCTGCCTTGAACTTCTTTTAAAAAACTGCAAAAGACTCACTTGCTATAAGGCACTATTTTTATGCTATTTTCTGTTTCCTTATGTAGGATTTTCACCACAAACTGTATGCCTTTTTTCAATTTTGTATGTGCATCAATAAATCATCTTACTATGTTTTATTGTATGACATGCCTAGAGGTTTGAATAAATACTGTAAATTGTATATAGGAAACCCATTCAACATGCATACACAATGCAAAACCAATTTACAAGCCAATAATGAAAAGTGGAGATCTATTTGCAAAACAGAAAAGTGGAGATCTATTTGCAAAACAGAAACAAATATAAAAAGGCATTACATAGGGAACACAAGTTAATCTCTAAGCAAAACCTGTGCCTCAACATAAGGACGATGTTCTGTATTTACTCAGCTCTGATTCATGTATCTGGTACCAATGACAAGGGATGTGAAGTGCTGAAACTTTATGACATGAATGTGTTCTGTGTGTTACAGACAGGAAGGGCACAGATAGATGTGTAGCTGCTGTTTTCTGCACAGCCACACATTTAGCCTTACAAGTCTGGTCCTAATTTATGCAAGTTGTATCTTTTTTCTCCTAATGAGGAAATATGAAGAGAAACAGAAAACTGGAGGGAAAGTCTCCTCTCAAGGACGTAGGTAAGGGGGGGGGGTTTGGATTCAACCCCCCCATTCATGTCCGAAGCTCCGCCCCCCGTTTGTGGGTTTTTAAAACATTTTTAGGTTTTTTGTTTTTGGCCTGCAGGGGGCGCATGGTTTAGGCTAGCAGCACCAAACTTTCAGGGTGCCCCCTTCCTCCATTGTTTCTAATGGGAGCTAATAAAAGATGGGGGCTACACCTTTGAGGGTCCATAACTTTGGACACCCTGAACCAAATTTCACCAAACCTGGGAGGTATCATCAGGAGAGTCTCTTACTGATACCACCCAGGTTTTTTGAAGTTTTCTCCAGGGGGTCCAAAGCTATGGACTCCCGAAGTGAGTACCCCTTTCCTCCATTGTTTCCAATGGGAGCTAATAGAAGATGGGGGCTACATTTTGAGGGTCCATAACTTTGGACCCCCTGAACCAAATTTCACCAAACCTGGGAGGTATCATCAGGAGAGCTTCTTACTGATACACCCAGGTTTTGTGAAGTTTGGTCTGGGGGGTCCAAAGCTATGGACTCCCAAAGCTATGTCCCCATCCCCCATTGTTTCCAATGGGAGCTAATAGGAGATGGGGGCTACACCTTTGAGATTCCATAACTTTGGACAACCTGAACCAAACTTCACCAAACCTGGGTGGTATCATTAGGAGAGTCTCCTAAAGATACCCTGAAAGTTTGGTGTTTCTAGCTTAACAATTGACCCCAGACAGCAGGCACCCCCCCAAATTTCCCCAGATTCTCCTTTTAAATCAACCCCATTCAGCATGGATTTAAAGGGAGAATCTGAGGTCCTCAGTTTAGATTAGAAGAAGAAGAGTTTGGCTTTATATCCCCCTTTTCTCTCCTGTAGGAGACTCAAAGGAGCTTACAATCTCCTTACCCTTCCCCCCTCACAACAAACACCCTGTGAGGTGGGTGGGGCTGAGAAAGTTCCGAAAAGCTGTGACTAGCCCAAGGTCACCCAGCTGGTGTGTGTTGGAGTACACAGGCTTATCTGAATTCCCCAGATAAGCCTCCACAGCTCAAGCGGCAGAGTGGGGAATCAAACCCGGTTCCTCCAGATTAGAATGCACCTGCTCTTAACCACTACGCCACATTGAAAGTGATGCTGTTTCAGAGTGGGGGATAATCCACCACAAAACAGCACCACTTTCAATGTTGTTTAACTGGGGACCCCAGATTCTCCCTTTAAGGTGGATTTAAAAGGAGAATTTGGGCTCTCTAGTTCTCTAGGATCTACATGGTGTTACTGAAGTTAAGATATGGCAATCATTTTGTGACTGGCTCTGCCATCTTGCAGCAGTCATTTTGTTGCTGTGCCCACCATGCTGTGTCAAAATCCAAATGTGTCTGCAGGAGCACCTGGCAGTAGGAGAACCATTGCTATAAAGGAGGCAGGAGAATGCTGGTAGGGAGTTGCAACAGACTCCTGCACCTTTCTAATTCTTTCAGGTAGGGAAACCACTCACAGACCTGTTATGTGAGAATTTTCCTGCATTTTTGTACCTTGGGAACCAAGCTTTTTCAGATAATAGTAGCATATCTTGATTAAAAACCATTTTTCCTCAGCCCTGAAACTGACCCAGAAGGCGAGAGATGCCCTTCTTTCAGCAAACCCCTTAAGGTACATAAAATAATAACAAGGCAGATTTAAATTTAAACAGAATTTTTTTAAAAAGTAACACAGAAGAATTGGGAAAGGGAGATAAGTAACTTGGAGAGAAGGAATGGCTAAGGCAGGAGAAATATGTATACACAAGAGTTTTTGGACAGAGATTTAGTAGTTGGTTTCCCAGGCACAGGCTTACTAAGTTTGTTCAGTTACAGTTCTCAGTTAGCTTAGATATAATTCAGTTTCGTAGATGACATTGTTACTTAATGTGTTGCTGGCTAATGGATTGTTCATACACAGGGTCCTAACAGGCTTGGTATATATACTCAGTACCTTCATGCAGCCCTTAGAAATCAAAACTTTAACACAGATCCTTCTCTTTTGAGGAAAAAACAAAGCAAAAACTGGTACCCAGGAATTCTTCCATCACCAGATGTATTCTTCACCAGTTTATATATATAGCCCTTCAGCTTTGCTCCTCAATAAGCCCTATCACCAACTCTCTTGGTCTGTATATTATTGCTTTTCACACAGCTCACAGGCTATCAGTAGAACCAGTCACAGACATTGACTTAACTACTCTCTTCAGATATGTGATGTTTTAAAGCACAGTTAGCGCTTGACTTCTAGACATTCAGATCCAAAAGTCTTTCAAATTATTCTTCACAGAGTGATAACCTCCTTCTTGGGGTGCTGTGTGGTTTCTGGGCTGTATGGCCATGTTCTAGCAGCATTCTCTCCTGATGTTTCGCCTGCATCTGTGGCTGGCATCTTCAGAGGAACTGATCCGTGAAAGCCTTCAACAACCTCCTTTTTCTCTGTGACATCAAGTTGCTTACCCAAGCAGAATGCTGGTGTGAAGAAGGGATTGGAATGTTGTTCAGTTACTGATTAGCACCTGCTATGAAGTTGTGCTGTCTGTGTTATCTATATGCATTACATTCCATGTGCCACCATTCCCTCGGCCCTTGTATTGGTGAAATTGTTTATCCAGCATATTTATAGAGTTCATTCTGCCTCTGAAACAATAATCTCAGATTGGGGGCCCCAATTCGTCTCAAAGTTTTGGAAAGCATTTCTATCTCTGTTGGGGGTAGAGTCACCTCTGACATCACCTTACCATGCCTAATCTGACAGTCAAACTGAACGCACGAACCAGATGCTGGAGCAGTACCTACGTTACTATACCAACTATCATCAGGACCACTGGATTTACCTTTTGCCTTTTGTGGAATATGCCTACAATAATGCAGTCCATAGCATCACTTGGTTTCCAAGTGGTTAATGGACTGTCAGCTAAGCTTCTTCCCTTTTATGGGGTTACTCCCACTGGGCCCCCGGATTTACAAAAATGGATACAAACTATAGTGGTTGGGTGGGATCCCACTCTCCATGCGTTGCAGAAAACCAAGGACTCCCAGAAGAAGCAGGCAGACAAACAAGCAGCCCCTGGTGCTCAAAATGGATGATTGGGTGTACCTGTCCACCAAGAATATGAGGAAGATTCATAAACCCACTAAGCTTGGGTTCAAGTACATTGGATCCTTTAAAATTGTGCAGGTGATTAATAATGTGACTGCTCGCTTGGAATTGCCTAAAGCACTTAGCAAAATTCATCCTGTTTTTCATTCCAGCTTGCTCAAGCGAGTTCCCGCTTCAGATGTTTGGCACGGCTTGCCCACTCGTCCTCCTCCTCTGATGGTTGATGGGGAAGAACACTATGGTGCTCTATGGTTCATTTGGTGCTCATCAGCAAAGCACCATGTGTCCGTGCTTTTCTTTTGTTCCACTGATTTCCTGGACAAGGCATTTCTCTTTTCCAATAAGATCTGTGCAAAGGAAAAATACAGAGCACTCCAAGCCAATCAGATTTGGAAACAAGCTGCAGAGAGCTGCCTTTGCTCCCTTCTGGGTACCCCTTGTTCCTAGGCAAATACGCCACTCACTCAACCATTCCTGTATTGCCATACTGCATTACAGAGATTTCACTACTACATCAAAATATATCTTGACAATGGTTTCACCCACAAACCCTTTTATGCCTTCTTGAGTCTCCGTGAAAAATAAATGAAAGGAATTACTTTACAGAGCATAAATATTTCCCCTCTTTAAGCTTTATGGTAGGTGAAGTTTCAACTCCATAGACATAGTCCAGCACTCTCCATTATATTTTCCATCCTTTTTTTTAGATGGAAAGAACTGAAATAGACAAGATGTTCCTAAACTTTTGTCTTAGAACTATAGCTTTGAAAAATTGCTGTTCACTTAATCCCAGTGCAATATTGGAGCAGTTATCCCCAGATGATTTGAGGTCATGTAGCTAGAGGCCCTCACAACAGTCAGTGTTGGTACAGCATTGTGCAGTAGTCTGCATAGTACTGGTGCCACCATTTTCTAGGCAGGAAACAGAGGCAACGAAAGAAATTGTGTGACTTTAGAAAAATTCCCAAGATAGCTTGCAACAGTAAGCTTATATTACCTGATTCCCAAGAGATAGTCCATCCTACCCAGTCCTTCTTAGTAACATTCTGTATTCATTAGATGAAGGCATTAGAATCAGAAGAAAAAAAATAAGAGAAAAACTGATAAAGTGGAGATTACATCATAGGAGAAGAGAAGGAGATGCCTAGAAAGGTAAAAGCCCAAAGGGAATATGATCACAGTTTAACATCTTCAAAGTAACCATACAAATAAAGGAAAGAATTAATGCACAGTCTTGAAGATAGTGGAGCAGGAATAAATCCCCTGAAGCTAAGGAAGGAAAAGTTTAGTATAGATATTAGAGAAAGGTTTTTATAGTCAGAGCAAAGGTATAAGCCCCAAGAGAGAATCTATTCCTACAGATATTCCTCAGCTAGGCCTCTTCCACATATGCAGAATAATGCACTTTCAGTCCACTTTGCAGCTGGATTTTACTTTGCAAAATAGCAAAATCCACTTGCAAACAATTGTGAAATTGTGCATTATTCAGCATGTGCAGAAAGGGCCATAGTTAGGTGGATTGGAACTGAAAGGAATGAAATGCAAAGAACGCTGGGAGCAGATGGCGCAAGATTGCTTTTTTGATTCTGCTTCCATGATCTATTTAATACAGCTGTTGCCCTGCCCTTCTTACCCCACTCTACTGAAATATGGATCTCATATTATTTTCCAGTAAAACTATATTGGCAGGAGCCAACTTTCATATTTGTGTGTGTGAGTAGCAGAGTGTCCACTCCAAGAACAGGCCAAAGGCAAAAAGTCTGTTTGCAAGATTAGATCAGTGAATGAGTTACTCCAGGCAATAGATTCTGGAAGCCTCATGGACCATGGACATATCTTGATTACCACACCCCGCTAAGCTGTTCTGATACAATGAATCCTGGAGAACTCCCTGATACTAGGCTGTACATTTACTCTGCTTTTGAGAAGCCATTTCCTCAACAATTGCTCCTTCCCTGCATTTCCTCCACCTTTAGATACAATCTCCCTAACAATCAATCCCTTCCTGGTCCAATCAAAGCCTCATCCAAATTGAATACCTGAGCAGGAACTCCAAGGAGTTACTCTGCATAAAACCTTTCAGAGCTCCCGATGTAATCAAGGAACAATTGACTCTATTATCCCAACACTTAGCAACAGTAGATGAGCCTTTGGTTAGCTCAAGCCAGCAATCCCAGCATCGGAAATCCCAACAGATTCAGGAAAACGAAACTGAAACTTACCTGGCTCCCGCCCCTACCTGTGCTAAGGGGTATAAAAATACTGCGTACCATAGCCTCAGTGCTTTTTACTGGCTAAACCTCTCTTGGTCTAGTTGGTTGGAGACATGATTATCATCCTTCGCACTGGATCCCTATGCTGGCATAGGAATCCTTGCCTTCTCCAAGAACTTCTTCAGCTGAATTTAGGTAATGTATAAGTCCCCTGCTCTTTCTCCCAATTCTATCATCCAAACCTATCCCTCTCCTCCCTTTTTGTATCACTTAGGAACTGTGTGTATGCTTCTCCATATCTTACTGTGTGATTGTTTGCAACCAAAATTTATATAAAAGTATTTTAAACTACAATTTGGTCTCTAGGCAATTCTCTATAGAACGTTTCAAAAGCCAATTCTGGTATAGCTGTCTAAAAGATCCCACCTAGCCTACCTCTTGCACTGCCAAGCTGAGTTATTTTCTCCATTGCTACTTTGAAAAATATATTCATAACTGTTAAGCTAGGTAACACAGCTGTAGAAAGTATAACAGGGCTTGGTGTACAGCACACAAAGACTGAGGCCTTATCTCAGAAAGTATATTGCAGCAAGCACATACAATGTCTCATGGCATCCTCTTTGTCTTTACCTTGCTAGCTCAAAATAACAGGATTTTATGTTTGGTATCTTTTTATTATATTTACTTTTTCTGTATTTTAATCAGTATTTTGTCTAACCTCTGTTTAGCTAAAGATCATGTTTTAGATTCTATGTTTTTAGAAGGCATAATTATGTCCTTGGACTATTTTAGAGTTGCCAGTTCTGGGTTGGGAAATTCCAGAGGTTTTGGCAACAGAGCCCGAAGAGAGTGGAATTTGGTGCAGGAAAAGAACTGTGAGGCCATTGAGCCTGCCCTGTGAAGTTGCCGTTTCTTCCAGGGCAGTTGATCTTTATAGCCTGGTGAGCAGTTGTAATTCTGGGAACTTCCTGGGCCCCATATAGAGGTTGACAATCTTAAGAAAACCTGTTTTAAATTAGCCCCCATGCCAATTATGTTCCTCCAATGTTGCTTTGAATCCAGACCTTGAATCCAGACCTTAAATCCACTTGGAAAAATACTGGCATCCTGTTGAAATCATATGGGCTGGACACATAATTAGATCTTCCTATGGTTGTCAACCGCAAGGTGGAGCCTGGAGTGCTTCCAAAATTGCAACTGACCTCCAGACAACAAAGATCAGTTCCCTTAGAGGAATTAACAGATTTGGAAGGCATACTCTGTGGCATCGTCTCCCCACTGAGTTCCAACCTGTCCCCAAATATTTCCCTTTCTAAGCACTATTTACAAATTGTCATCAATTTCCCAAGGCTGAGGTGGTAGCCCTGGGCCTTCCAAATGACAAATTTAAAAAATGCACTCCAGTACTTGCCATTCATTGTAACCCATTAGGCACTCAACATACCTTTTCCTGTTTCTGCAGTCTCAAGAAGAAACTAAAAGCAGGATGTTGACTGGGTCTCTGATGGGTTGTCACACACAGTAGGTGACCCAACGTTTGGTTTAGTGAATGAGAAATTGTGGAGAATTGATACAGACACTACTGAGAGAAATCACATTTAATAGCCATTATCTCATGCTTTAAAGCACCAGTGTGGATAACTCCTAAAAAACTCAGGATGACTGTATAGATGGAGTCACGGTGGCTTAGGAGGTCTTCTCTAGATTCTGTCAATCTGCCTCAGCAGGTCCAGCAGTCAGAGGCTATGGCAATATGTGCATAGTTCTTGGTTTGGATACTAATGTTTCATGGCAGGAATGTCACTCCACATAATTAGAATTCAAGCTAAGCAAACAGCCAGCGTACTAATTAATTCTGGCAGAAAGCACATGGTTCTCTATTTCAAGTAATTAAGTGCAACGTAACCAATTTGTGTATGTGTGTATGTAAATTGTATAGTTTTTATTGGTTATTTTTTTTTAAAAAAAAAGACAGATCTCGAGCAATTCCACTTGCAGTGTTGTATTCACCAGAAGGAGTTCTCTGCGTGGACAGGACCTTGTAAGAGCTCGGGGGCAGTTTGTTTGGGCTCAAATGTAGAGGGTGTAATAAAACATGCCTGCTTTCTCGCTCCTTTACCATTAAGGGGAGAAAATGACAGACACTAGGAATATGTAACAGAGGTCCTCCATGTGTTATGAGAAAATTGGGTTGGGAACATGCTAATCGTTCAATAAAATGTTGTGCTAAGTGTACTTAAATAAGGTCTACTGTTAATAAATTAATGCATGCTGGAAGCTACTAAATTTGGTGTCCTTCTGGAAAAAAAATCTGTAGCTTTTTTTGTACAAAGAAAAGGTTAGCTAGAGAGGAAGATCTCAACCAGTAGTGAAATGCATAAAAGGGCAAAATTGACAGTCACTACCCCCAAACTGCCTGGCATACAGAAATGAGATTTTACTATAAATGTTTCTTTTAAAAAAAATACAGTTGAAACAAATCAGATGTTTATTAAAGTGTTTAGGCATAAGAGAAGAATCAGTGCAACACTTAACATCAGCTTAGTCAACATAGATATGATACTATCAATGTTTTTTATCTATTTGAAGGACCATATTTTGCCCTGGAAGTCTGTATGACCAGACATCTGTTTCACATCAAAGAGAAATGGGGGAGAGGAGCAGCCTCCTCCCTTGGCACAGGATTTTAGTTCAGTCTCCTTCCAAGATAGTCTTGGCGTGAAAGAGAAATTATGTGAACCTGCTGTACAAGTTCATAGATTAGGTGGCCCCATTGGGTTCACTGCTTCATCTAAAACAACAATTTACCCCATCTATAAATTTCCCCTAGTTTGCAAGAACTGAACAAGACTGCTAACAATAGGACATTTAAGATGTCACAAATTCATAAGGTTTCCATAAGTCAGAAGAAATTTAACAGTACTTACATACACCCCGACATCCAGGAGTGAAGGCACTATATACCAAGATATAGATTAAACTTCATTCCATTAATGGTTGATTTGCACAGCTATTGAACACTAGCAATAAAGTCCACTGTGCAAAAAAAAAAAAATACAATGGACTCTAGAAAACTAATCCTCCCAGGACAAGAGACATGGATGGGACATATCTACAGGAATTGAACCCAGCAAAACACTGAAATTCTGCCTCCACAAACCCCAGCTGTTCCAGTGAGGGGCATATTCATAGGCAGCCCCCGCCCCATTTGCAAAGCTGGATCCCAGCTTTGCAGAAGGGAGGTGAGCCAGCAGGGTGCCTTTGAAAATGGGTAGCCCTCTGTGTGAAAAAATACAATGGGCTCCAGCAAGTGGGAACCCACAAGTGGGGATTGAAGAGGACATTACCTGCATCCTTTTTCTTCTGTTTCCCCCCTTCTTCTCTGCCTCCCACTTTCTATCTTGCCACCCCTTCTCTTAATCATCTCTATTTTTGCCCTAGTTTTCCATACATTCCTTTAAAGTTCCACCTGAAAATATGACACCTCTATCAAGGAAGGGAGGTCTATACCGAAACATTCTGCAAATCTGCATTGAGCATATAGTTGTACTAGCGGGGCCCAGCCACGCGTTGCTGTGGTGAAATGGGAAAGGAACAGTAGCAGCAAATCAATTGCAGAGGCCAGCAGTATGACCTCATGGAAACGCGCAGGCTGATATTGTGCAATGTCATTGATGTGTGTGACTGCATTCCTTGGGGGGGGGGGGTGGAAAGGCACCCCTCCCACACATCTAGGCTGGCTGGTCATGATCCTTTACCTGGGAGTAAGTTGGGGTGGTGGCAATGGGTGTTGCTTCTGAGGGGCGCGACTCAGCCATTCAAAGTATGTCACAGTTGCTTTACCGAGCTTACTCCTGAGTAACGCGTGCCTCGGAGGCAACCTGGTTTTCTGAACTGTAACCTCAGTATTCAGGGAATCTAGGCTAGCTGGGCCCTCCCTCCCCTCCCTTGCATGCCACCCCTCACTCTCTCCCCTCCCTCACTTCTGTTCCCTTGCATGGCACCCCTACCCCTACCTACCTCCCCCTTTCCCTTTGCTAGAATGGATGGGTCATATCCAGATGCTGGGCCCCTTCCCTCCCCTCCCTTGCATGCCACCCCTCATTCTCTCCCCTCCCTAACTTCTCTTCCCTTGCATGCCTCCCCCTCCGTCCCTTCCCTCTCCCACCCTCTCTTCCCTTGCATGCCACCCCTCCTCCTCCCTCCCTTCCATATCCCTCTGCTAGGGTGGGTGGGGCGTATCCAGATGCTGGGCCTGCTCCCTCCCCTCCCTTGCATGCCACCCCTCAATCTCTGTCCCCTCCCTCACTTCTCTTCCCTTGCATGCCTCCCCCTCCGTCCCTTTGCTCTCCCTCCACTGAATGTGTATGAAAGTAGGTGTGTTGAGTGGTAGCAGTGGGTGAGGCACAGAGAGTGAAAGGTACCTGCGTGTGAGGGGAGGAACCCCACCTGAAGGCTCACAAGGCAACGTGTGTATGTGTTCCACTTCCACTTGAGTTATTGCCTATGTACTCTTTTCACTGCTCATATCTGGCCATCTGAGCGAACATTCTAAGGGCACTAACATTCTAAGGGTGACATTTAAACACAGGCAGCTTCATGGCCTGGTGCACCAGGAAAAAGATGTTTTACCTGGCTCAGGTGTGTTGTCTGACAGCGGGAGGTACGTAAGAACACAGTCGGGGGAATGTAAGTGTCTGTGAAATTTTCAGAGTGTTTGGGCCAGCAGGTGCGGGGTTATTCTCGAAGCAACGAACGCATGGTTCCATTTTTATATATATAGATAGATTGCATTTGTACTATGAGGTTTAAAACAAATGCTGTACTAGAAAACACCATGACTTTGACCATTATGCTGTTTTGCAGGAAACTAACCAGCTCTCCTTGAGTGAAATTTCCAACGATAGCTTCAAGGCACAACTAGCCCCAAAGGAGTTGAATAAACGTTACTGTTTAATGCTTTAAAAGATTTTGAGACCGGAGACACATAACCCTTGAGATGATAAAAGCTGATTGCATCTTACTAGGAAGATAGTGCCCCATTGAA
The DNA here is from genome assembly GCF_021028975.2 of Sphaerodactylus townsendi. Lineage (NCBI taxonomy): Eukaryota > Metazoa > Chordata > Lepidosauria > Squamata > Sphaerodactylidae > Sphaerodactylus > Sphaerodactylus townsendi. The sequence continues at coordinate 69,949,298 of NC_059425.1, forward strand.
TTTGCATAGCATTAGCATAAATTGGTCATTACTAAGTTAAAATTAGTTTCTGCTTGTGAAATGCTCAGTAGATGAACAGCCTATATGCCTGATTGTTTGTGTTTTTGTGCTGTTTAAGAAACACGATGCTGCATAACTATTCCACAGAGATTTCCATATCAGTTCTTTTATGTTTTCATACTACGTTTTTAAATAATTGATATAAACCACCTTGGAGATGATGGTTGAAAGGCAGGTCAAAATATTTTTAATTAAAATACTTAGGATGGATGTGAAACTAAGCTTTAGACAGAAAATATTATCTGTATGTTATCAGTAGCTATTTCCCATCACTTCATGATTCAAAGTATGAGCTGAGCACATATGGAAACATGAGTGGTACACGCATGTCCTTCTTGCTCCCACTCTTGCCTCTCTGCTACTGTGTCACTGCTCCTCCATGGGAGTCAGACAAGAACAAGAGTTACCTCTTTGCTGCTGTTTTCAAAATGTCAGCCTAGGATCTGGGAAATCAATATTATTATTTATTATTATTTATTAATTTTATATACCGCCCTTCCCACTGAGGGCTCAGGGCGGTTCACAACAAGGTTAAAACATACATTAAAACATAATTTAAATATCAGTTACATATTCATATCCCCATTTTGCCATGTAAACTTGTTGGGTAACCTTGGGCAAATTATGCACTCTCAGCCTTGACCCCAACAAGTATTTGGATGAGAGACCTCCAAGGAATACCATAGGTGTGCTGCTGAGGCAAGCAATAGCAAACCACCTCTGAATATTTGCCATAAGTCAGCTGTGATTCAATGGCAAAAAAAGCCTTATGGTTCCTCTGGTACTCTCATTACTTTACTTTGTGAAAGTTTGGCTGCCATTTTTGTTTCCTTGGCAACAGGAAACAAGCAGTAAATGGTCAAGTGGAAATCCTGGAGATGTTCAGTATGCATGCATAATTTTAAAAGAAGCCTGAGAGGGGATGGAAATAAGGGGGGAATTATCTGCTGTGACACCTGATTGGGGGCAGCAGTCAAGCATGTGGGAAGCAGTAGGCAACTGGCTGCCGGTTGGGTAGGATCCTTGAAACTCTGCAGCCTGAGGAGACCAGATAGCCTCATTATAGAGGCTGCCTTGGTTACTCTAGAATTTAATGAATCTTGGCTTTTCTACTGACTGACTGCTTATTGTTGAACTGACTCATAAAAGAGTAAAAATTTCAAGCATAGTTCTTTATAAGGTGAAGATTCAAGTGTTCTAATTTGTATCATAACTGAAGGATTTTTCTGCAGTATGTTGTTATGTTTTCAAGTAAAATGTGGCCATGCAAGTAGAGAAGGAGGAAAGCTTGAGCTCAGATTTCTGTGTGGCTTGCAGATGGTAAATCCAATAATCCCCAACCAGAGGCGTAGCTGGGCCAAACTGCGCCCGGTGTGCATTCCAAATTCCCCCCCCCCACACACACACACACCCCATGGCGCTCCCGCTTTGTGGCACCCGCCGTCCCCCTTCCCCTCCCCCTTCCCTCTTCCCCCTTCCCATACCTTAGTTCCTTTTTCAGAACTTTTTCAGGCTTCAAAAGGCCTTGTTCTCAGTAAAAAAAAGGCCTGATGGGAACTATACTTCCCAGGAGACCTTGTGAGCCCCAAGGTCTCCTGGGAACCGTAGTTCCTCAGGCTGTTTTTACTGAGAACAAGGCCTTTTGAAGCCTGAAAAAGTTCTGAAAAAGGAACTAAGGTAAGTATGAGAAGGGGAGTGGGGGGCACTGCAGGAGCCTTGCGGGGGAAGGGGGAGGGGCCTGGGGGCGATTTTTGCACGACGCACTCCCCGCCCGCTTGTGGCTTTGCCACTGCTCCCAACCCCCCAAAAAACATGAATGAAAATTAGCCATTATTAGCCATTTAGTGTGTTAGCCTTAATCATATAATAAATAGCAATGGTATAAAACTGCTAATAATTGTGACTTTCTGGGGCATTTCATCTGCTAAGATTTTCTGGTAAAAGCAGTATATGAGGGGGACAGATATTTTTGCCCATTTGACTTAATTTTGGAATGTGCCCCCTTTTTGCTGCCAGGTTCACTGCCATTTGTTGGCTGCCATTGCTCACTTGGCAGCTGCTTTGTCACCTTTTTGTCCTTTTATTGCTGTCAGTGCCTCTCTAACCAAGGTTACACACTTCTAAATCAGGCTCAGTGTGTGTGTGTGTGTGAGGGGGGGGGGATAGTTGTATTGAACTGTAGTAGAACCACAAGATTCATGTCTAGTAGCACCTTAGATACCAACAAGATTTTGGGGTATGAATTTTCAAGTATCAAAGCTCCCTTCCTCAGGTACAAGTGGGAATGGAGATCCCTAAGGCCTTATATCCCAGTCAGAAGATGATAGGGTGTTGCAAAGAAAGGAGTCAGGATGTACAAATGTAAAGTGAAAAAATAGGGTGGATTTTAAGATTAATTTGGCAATTGCCAAGGTTTTTTGCCAGTTGATTAAGATTAAACTTTTTTTATTATAGCATAAATATATTTTCCATTTTTTTTAGTCTTACTCTTAGTAAGACACTGTTTGGAGTCAAATTGCTTGTAAAATCAGTATCATTAAAGTAAAGAACAATGTAAAATGCAATCACCTTGGTTAGAGCAGGGGAGAAATGCTTCCAAGTCATAGCTAACTTATGGCTAACCTGTAGGGCTTTCAATACAAGAGATGTTCAGAGGTGGTTTCCCTGCCTCCATATCACGCCCCTAGCATTTCTTGTAGGTCTTCCATCTAAATATTTGCTAGAGTTAAGGCTGAGAGTATGTGACTGGCCCAAAATCACCCAGCAGGTTTCCATGACAGAGCAGGGATTTGAACCAGGGCTTCCTAGAACTTAGTCTGCCATCTTAACCACTATACCACATTGGCTCTTAAAGAAATGCTTAGGGACCAAAAAATTAGCAACTGCAATGAGATAAGATGCTAATTTTCTATTCCTAAGCATTTTCCCCCTGCTCTAATCAAGCTGATTACATTTTACGTTGTACTTCTGCATCTGACTGGTGAGTTGTCTCTCTAGTTCTGCCTCCCCGCCCCCATTGATCCTGTCCAAACAATAATCTGAGTTTGTACTACTTCCACTTGGAATCAAGAAAAAGTAGAATATTTTGAGTCAGGCCATCAAACTTTGGAGATAAGAAAAGACAAATTATTTAGACTTATACGAGGCCAGGGCTTAAAGTGAATTTCAAAGAGCCGGTGTTCTGATCTTTATGACAAAGTGCTATAGAACAAAGATAACTTTAATAAAGTGGATGCCTCTGAAGAGAAAATTATTCCTTCAAAGGGACGCAAACTGTCATATTTCCTCAGTGGATAGCCCATCTCCTTAGCAATGCCTTCTAAATGCATGTCACCATACAAGAGTGTTTTTTTTAAGTGATTGGTCATTTATTTAACAAAAAAATGGCAATGCAGTGGAATGACACAAATACCTTGATAATATGCAGTATTAACCAATCTGTAGTCTACAGAGTTTATCTAAATGTTTGGTGGTTGTTTGCCCTTAGTATCTTTACAGGGAATTTCTCTAGGGGCAGAAAGGCCATTTATGCATATGTGCTCTCCTTCGCTTTCATTGTACATTCCCATGGGCAATTAATATTGGTTACTTGGGTGCTGTGTGGTTTCCGGGCTGTATGGCCGTGTTCTAGCAGCATTCTCTCCTGACGTTTCGCCTGCATCTGTGGCTGGCATCTTCAGAGGATCTTGCCAGAGGATGCCAGCCACAGATGCAGGCGAAACGTCAGGAGAGAATGCTGCTAGAACACGGCCATACAGCCCGGAAACCACACAGCACCCAAGTGATTCCGGCCGTGAAAGCCTTCGACAATACAATATTGGTTACGTACATGTTTTCCCCAGTATGGCATTGATCCTGCTTTCAGCTCTGTGATTCCCCATGCTTCATAACTAAATGCAACCCACCCACCCACCCCCCACCGCCTCACAGGGGAAGCAAAGGAGATCTCTCTGCATAAGAATTTCCTCAGGTTTGTTTGGCTCTCCCCAGTCCAGCCTTCCCCTAGCCCACATCACAGCAGTTCCTCCCACTCCACCACCCACCTCCTAACATTTGGGGACAATCTGAAATTTTTGGAAGTTCTCCTGGTAGATTCCTTTTCTTTAATTTTCATGGTGTCTATTGATGGAGTGGTGAACCTCTCCCCCCCCCCCCACCACCCACACACACCAGCAGCAGCTTCTGAGACCTGGCAAGATTTGTGCTTCTCTCTCTCCTGCAGGCTAAGTACTTTGGCTTATTTGAAAATCAAATGATGGCAAGTATGTTGCTTTGCCTTTGACACACACACAGCTCCGGTGGTCTCACAGACTCTGAAATCCCAGCCTGGCTTCCCTACTTAGCATTTCCTCAGCAGTTGAATTGTGGCTAACATGTCTGATTCCTGACAGATTCTCAGGAGGCTTCCTCCATTCAGTTCTAAACGAAAATTTCAAAAAGCCTCCCAGGAATGGGTCAAAATCAGCTTAGCCATTGAGGAAATGCCAAGGGGAGGGGGAAGTCGGGCAGGGATTTCAGAGTATGACAGTCTACCCCAGAGTGGGGGAAGCAAATCAAAGGCAAATAAATGGACTTGCTATCATTTGACTCCCAAGTGAGTCAAGGTACCCAGCCTGGAGGACAGAGAGAGGCATGGGTCTTGCCAGGTCTCACTGAGCAGAGTAGCCTCTTTGTACCATTAAAAGAAACTAATGTGGGGAAAAGGTACCATTTTTTAAAAAAATCCAGAAACAAAAATGAATTTGAAAAATGGTTCATGAAATGTTTAAGTATTGTTCTGTGTGAAGGGAAGCAGGAACTCTCACTCAGTAACACTGGAGAAGCTAGATGAGCCCTCCTCCATTGAGGTACCATGATGGATATTTTGGGCATTAAAACATTAGGAAAAATATTTACCAAAAATATTTACCAAATGTCATAAGAACAAGAACGATTATGTGAGACATTCATACAACCACTCTGCATTGTGTTTGTATTATGTGTCATCAGGTCACCTCTGACTTATGCTGACCCTATGAACTAAAATTAGTGGATATACTATTTGGAAGAAGACAAATCAAGATTCCCTCAGTATAACTTACTGAATTTTGAGAATTCAAATTCTATAACCACACACCCAAGCTCCAGTCTGAGGGAATATACGTGTGTAAAAAATATATGGAAAGAGTTCTTCAGTGACTCTTTTCAAGAGTGGGCGGACCACTGCCTCCTTCAACACATCTGGGAACACTCCTTGCTCAAGGGAGCAATTAATGATATCCAACAGATGGGGTTGTAGCCCTCCTAGGCAAGCTTTCAACAGCCAGGAAGGATACAGATCCAGAGGACAGGTAGTAGGTCTAACAGCAGTCCATGTCAGACTCGGCAAGAAGGGAAAACTGGTCTAAAAGAGGACCTGAAGACAGCAAGGGAGCCTCCAGTTCGCTAATTGTCTCAATTGTGGTAGGAAGGTCACGGCGGAGTGACGTGACTTTATTCGCAAAAAAACTCATAAAAGCCTCACAGCTATGACCCAATTGACTAAAATTAGAGCCCTCAGTCAAAGAGGACAAGGACTGAATGATACTAAACAGTTGTGATGGGCAAGAGCTAACAGACACGAGAGAAGACTAAAAGTAATCTTTCTTCACCTTCTTTGCCATCTCATAGGCTTTCATAAACGTTCCATAAGATGTTCACCTGGCCTCATCGCAAGATTTCCTCCACACTTGCTCTAGTTGTCTGAGCTCACATTTCATTTGGTGAAGCCCCTCCATATACCAAGGGGCCAGCCGTGAACAGGGGCACAGAGGGCGCCGGGGAGCAACCACATCAATGGCCTCGGAGAGCCTGGAGTTCCAGTCTCGCACTTGGTCATCGAGGGTGCCAGCAGGCTCAGGGCCCCACAGAGCATTCAGGAAACCAATTGGATCCATAAATCTCCATGGGCAGGCAAAAATCAGCCCGTCGCCTAGACAGGATTGGTGCAGCAGGTCCATCCGAACCTTCAGGGCATAATGGCACTCTTTCCACAGAGGATACGACCATATCCACACCCGAACTGAAGTATGACCAGCTTCATGCGTGGGGCCAGAGTTAATCAGGGAGAAGCCTAATGTCGCCATGATTGACACCAGGTCCACAGCCACTGCACACGAGGTGGAGTTCACATGGACATTGAAATCCCCCAATTCAATAAGTTTAGGGAACCGCAATGCCCAATTGGCCACCACCTCCAGTAGCTGTGGCAGGCTGTCCGCTGGTGCACTGGTGCGCTAAGCAACTGGTATACCAGCAGGACAGCCAACTTCTCCTCAGCCTCCTATGCCAAGCCAGCATACTCCATTCTGGTGATCCGCACAACAGGGAGCACCCTGAAGGGGATCGACTCACGGATGAACATTGCCACACACCTCCTGGCCCTGGGTTCATGATTGGTGGACACACGCGAAAGCTGGGGGAGAGGTCTCGCACAAGGCGACAGTTTCTTCCTCACACACCCAGGTTTCAGTGATACATGCCAGATCCAGGTCCTGCACTCTGAGGTAATCCCAGAGTGTGTCATTACAAATCATAGGCCCATTCTTCATGGGCCTGTGAAGCAGTGGCACACTGGCATATATGATACTGGTAGAGCCCTGCGATCGTTTGCACGCTCCTATGTGGGCAGTCCTGGAGCTACCACAGTCCACAGAGGCACCTTCACATGGAGGTGCTTCCATTCTGTTTGTAAACTTATCTCCTCTTCCCTGCACAGCTCCACAGGAACAAGGGGACATGCCCCCAGGGCCATGGAAACACCTCAGGGGTTGGAGGCCAGGAGGCATGTCCCCTCATACCTGCAGAGCTGTTCAGGGAACAGGAGCTAAGTTTACAAACAAAATGGAGACGCTTAAAAGTGGTGCCTCCAACTCAGTGCCATTCACTCGGCACTGGATTCAAAACACTTTTTTTGAAAAGACTCTGTCATTGAGCGCGTTTCAAAAACAGTGTTTTCCTGCCGGTGTGTGGGGAGAAGCACAGTGCTGCCTTGCTGCAGAGGCTGCAGCCATGCGAAGCGCACCCCTGGAACAGTGTTTTTACCATTCCAGGGGTGCTGTTTTTGGCCTGTGCGAAGTGGACCATACACTATTGGGGCCGTATCCTATTGCTGGCAGCTAATCTTGATATGACTCCCTGATCTTTATAATATATACTAGCAGGGCACCCATGCTTCGCTACGCATACTTCATCACAAGCTCTCTATGATTTTCAGGGTGACATTCAACATACTTCTTTACAGCCTGTTTATAAACTTTGGTGTGACATGCAGCATATTTCCTAACAGCCTGTCTGTGGACTGATGGGTTTGTTTTCACATATTTTGCAACAGCTTCCTGTAGTTGTCTTTTTCTAATGCAATGTGTTAGTGCTCTCTTTTACCTGGTGGGCTCCAAAATACATCATTTGGAAGCAGCCATTGTATTTTCGGGATGCAGAAAGGAAGTGTTCTGCCATTGGATGCTGATGAGTGAGAAGGCTGTGAAGAGGTTCAGGGTAAGGTTGAAGGGCAGGGAGCTGGACTGTACCGCCACTGCAGCACATTCCTGGGGACTCATCCCGCCACTTCAGAGCACGACGCACAGGGTGATCAGAGGCCAAGAGCAGTAAAGTTGTCTGCACAGTAATCAAACTGATGTCCATATGCAAAACCCGACAAATGTTTAGTAGTCCAAGGTGATAGTGTGGTTTGTAACCTGTTTTGATTGTATTTGGCTGTAGCGGTGTTGTTAATGTGAGGGTGGGTGGAGGAATACTTTTTCACAGCCTGTCAACTTCGGGGTGACATTCAGCATGCTTTTTTGCAGCCTGTTTGTTGAAGCTGGTGGTGTTTAACGGTCACCCTTAGAATGTTCGTGCAGCATGTCTGTGGACTGAGGGGCTGATTTGCCTTAGAATGTTTGCACAGATGACTAGAGATGAGCAGTTAAAACAGTAAATGTGTAATAACTCGAGTAAAACTGAATATTTTGAAAAATCCTTTCTTAGTGAGCACCTAAAGCACATAATAAACCGGTGTGCCAAATTTCAACTTTGTAGGTTCGGTGGTTTTTGAGTTCTTTTGATGAGTCAGTGAGTCAGTCAGTCAGTGGTATTTCCTGTTTATAGATATAGATTAGCACAATACTTATTACAACATTTGGTGTTTATGTGCATGTGTGTGTGTGTATATATATGCATCTAATGCACAAAAGAATACAACTATAAATTTAATGGGAAAATTAGTCTAAAAAAATAGAAAGTGTCAGAAAAATGAAGAATGATGGATTGGATTGGTACAATAGAAAAGGGAGGTTGAAATGGAGATTTTTCTAGTCAAAAGAGCTGAAAAATTCAAAATCCTCCCTACTGACAAGATTCTGAAATTAAATGCAGATGAATGAATCCTGCATATGCTTAGGGAAGAACTCTGTCTTGCTAATTTTGAATAAAAATGTGTGGTGAAGAGATGCTTTACGACAGACCCCATCTCAAAAGATTTCAGGAGCTGGAACATGTGTGAAGCGTATTAAAGTCATTGCCCTATTACTCCTTCCAAATTCCTTCGATTTGGAGCCCTTTCTGCCTTTGAATGGTGTTAAAAAAAAGCCTTGTTGAAACTAAATAAGGAAGCCTCTTCCAGCAGTATCCCTGACAGCAAAACTGATATGACCCTTCGTAAGGAAGCAAGGTGAATCACACAAGCAGAGAACTGGCAGCCAAGTGGAAGTTAAGAAAGGAAGCATCAGCCATGAATATAAGTGCCAGTCCAAGTGAGCATGTTCAATACCTGAACCATGTGCAGGCTTTAGATTTGAATGTCTCATTCTTATGCTTTTTCTCCTAAATTGGAACAAGAGCAGGCAGCTCTGGTAGACCAGACAATCTGCATTACAGAGGCTTCCCACTCAGCCTTCAGTGGTTTTCCATTGTAGAAATAAATAGATACATTTGCATGTAAAAGATTTGTTTTATCATATCTTTGCCTAAGATGGATTGAGAACTGACATACTCCAAAGCAAAAAAGACACAATTTTTTTAAATTGCCATATTCTTCTGGGTTTTTCTCTAGTTTTCATAAAGAAGTGTTTCTTCCTTTCTATAGGAAGCTCATTTATGTTGGAATACAGCAGTCTTGTGTACAAAAAAGAAGAGGAGAGAAGATCTTGTAGGGGGCAGCAAGCTCTAGCTAGGTAGGACTGTACAGGAGTATCTTTTTTTTCTAAATTGACTTTTATTTATTTGTCTGGGAATTATACTCTTAGGCTGTTTTTGCATGGCACAATTACACCGGGGTTGAGTTGGGATTATATATACCTCGACTATTTTATCCCAGTTTCTGCATACACATGGTTCTCCACTTCTGTCCAGGAGCAGAGTTAGTAATGTTCCAGTTTGCTCCACATGACCCAGACTTCTGTATTTGCTTTGGAAGCATTTCTGAGCATGCCCAATGTCCTGCGTTCTGATTGGCTGTTGCTTTTGAGTGGCAACTTGAATGGATTTTAGGCAGGGAGATCAGCTGTATGGGCGGGAACAATATACTTGGTCTGCCTCCGATTGGTGTTTTTGTGTATTTGCTGTGGGAATGAAAGAAATTGATCTGTGTTTTAAATGGTTTAAAATAAGATTTTGCTATCAGAGAATAAACAAACTAGTGAATAGGTCTGTTAATTGATTTAAAATAAAGCATGTACTGAGGAAAATAAACCAAGTGATTGTTTTGATTGACTGTTTCTTTTGAGTGGCAGCTGCAAGCACCTGTGAGCTTGCCCGGTATCCCGCGTTCTGATTGGCTGCTGTTTTTAAGTGACAGCTTGAATGAATATCAGGCAGAGAGATCAACTGGCTGGGTGGGAAAAATGAACCAGTCCTGCTCCTGATTGGTTTTTGCACGGCACAGGCAGTGTCACACCGGGATTTATAAAAAGAACCTCTAGCCTGGCGATTTTTAAAAATTTCAGGCTAAGGTAAATATCACAGGTGGACACCGGGGCAGACCCTTTGCAGCTTCAGGAGCCATGCAGAATTTCCAGCTGCACAGGGATATTTTCTGTGCTCACCCCGGGATATTTTGACTGTGTAAAAATGGCCTTAGGCTTTCTTTCCAGAACAGCCTGGAACTCTCAGCTGGCAAGGCAGCTAAGCTTATCTCTTCTCATTGCTCTCCAGATTGTTAGTTTCAAAGATAAATACTTCATTACTCTTAATCAGTTCAGTGTCCTGACTGCTGGATAGGTCAACAGTTTAACCACCAATGAACAGGAGAAAGCTAATTGCTAGTCTCTTCTTGAAACTACTCCTTCCCCCAGTTCCTTTCTGTTCCAGCCAACCCCCAAGACATCAATACAATTATCAGTCTTCTGTTCAGTAGATTATATTGCTTTGTATATCCCCCTGCAAAGACATTCAGCTCACAAATAGGTGTTTTATCCTCTCCATTCTAAAACAACCATGTAGGGTTAGGTTCATTGGCCTGCATATAAGGATGCTTACTACCTTTCATGTACATATTACATTTCAATCTGTGCAGCTAAATGTGCTCCGGAGGCTACCTTTACAACTAAACAGGCCTCACCCACCATGCATAGAAAGCCCATGTAGGAGTATGGGGATGTGGAATGATTTCTTCTGATTCTCCCTAATTTTTCTACTTACTTCGTGGGGGTCATAAACAATCAACAGAACCCCCAGTTCAACTGAGGCTCATTCTGCACACGCAGAATAATGCACTTTCAAACTGCTTTCAGTGCTCTTTGAAGCTGTGCAGAATAGCAAAATCCACTTGCAAACAGTTGTGAAAGTGGTTTGAAAATGCATTATTTTGCGTGTGCGGAAGGGGCCTGAGATTCCAGGGGATGCAGAATCAGCAAGAGGGGTTCTGTTGATTTTATTGGGTGTACTTTTTTTCTACACATTTATATATTGTGGGTTGGATCCCAGTCTTCTGAAAATGGAGTGAGTTTTCAGAAAATATTTTGACTGCTGTCCCTGGTTCCAGCATGCCCCCTGCATTACTGCTTCTGATGGCAGCCCCAGATGCAGGCGAAATGTCAAGAGCAGCAAAACTCTCTTTCTCTCAGCTCTCTGCCTTTCACTCTGGTCTCTCCTTTCAGTCTCCTCAAAAACACAAACACACACCCTCTGGCCTTTTATAGACAGTTGCAGCAGCAGCCAGCCAATCAGGTGGAGCTCTGGGTTAACTCCTTACATTCCTTCTCTCTGTCAGAACTGCATTTAAAAATTAACCCTTCTTCCAACAGTCTGTCACAGTTACAGTTGGAGAAATTTCACTGCCTCCTGAACTTGCCATTCTAATAGAATTATCCTGTGTAGAGTCACTTCAGTACAAGTCCAATTATTTCACTGGACTTAGACTAGCATGAATGTGTTCTGCAAGTTCCTGAATGCAGGACTCTGTATTTTTGCTTTCATTATTCTGCCATGTGCTTTGTCAATTGATGACACTGTATAAACAATGCCAGTGATAAAAAAAATAATGAAGTAGGAGGAGAGTGGTATGAAGGCAGAGAGTATATTTGTTAGATGGCCTGGCCAAAAGTGGTTGGTAAGATATTTAAGAAAAGAAAGGAGATCAGTCTATTGATGCTTTGAGCCAAGCATGAGAGGTAGCTGCCAAGTCTTCTTATCTGCTTCTTCAAGCAATTGTGTTCTGGAGGATAACATCCGTTCAATAATAAACTTCTTGTCAGGGCAGAGGATGTGATTTGTTGGTCCAGTTAGTTATTGCTTATTTAATAATACCATAATCCAGGGGTCCCAAGCCTTTTGAAGCCTGAGGGTTTCTTTGGAATTTTGATACAGAGTGGTGGGCACAACCACAAATAGCTGTTGCCGGAGATGGAGCCAGCCACAAAATGGATGCCACAGGAGGTGAAGCCAACTGCAAAATATCAGGGAGTAAGGTTATACATAACTCTTCCACATTTCAGGCAGAAGCTCTGGTTAACAAGATCCCATTTAAAATGAATGTATTGTTTAAAAATATTTTCTTGCTTTGCCCTCAGTCACACAGTAAATATTTCTGTGCTATAGTAGCAGCTGCTGCCAAACCACTGTTTGTTTTTTGGTTTTTTGGTTTTTGTTTGCTTGCTTGTTTAACCTGAACAGTCAGTCTGAAGCCCTGCTGGACAAAAGTCCCATTTTGTCCTACCCATTTAAAAAAAACACTTGGCAGGCACCAGAAAAAGTATCAACAGGCAACATAGTGCCCACGAACATCACATTAGGGATCCCTACTATAATTCTCATGATAGGCCTAAATTCTATAGTCCTTAGGAGAGACTACAGACTCCCACCTTTATGAAGGCTCCATGCATTAGAGAATGCATATGAAGGGGAAAATATAAGCTAGCTAAGCCAACCTGGATGGTTCAAATTATATTCATTATGCTTTTAATTTATATTAGAGATTCTGAGTTGTGTTTTGTCATGTTGACAAAACTGGTCTGTGAAACTACAAAAAGCCAGTCCTACACTCAATTCAGAGTTTATAAAACAGATTTGAAATTACATAATAAAAAGGGGGGGTGTTTTGTGCTTCTCTGGCATAAAAATAATTTATGCCTCAAAGAAGTCAGCTAGCCTTGCAAACACAACAGATTGCTGATGCAAATAGATAACCCCATTAATTGTCCTGTCTTGTGTTATTTGAAAATATTATTCATTAAAATATGTTTTATATTGCTTCTAATCCCATATAATCAACCTTTATTAGTCAAGCTGTGTAGCCTTAGCACAGAGCACAATCTACTGCATGCTTTACTCCCCTTGACAATCAACTGTGGAGAACAATGTATGCCGTGACATTTAATGTGAAACTTTTTGTTGTTCATGTTTTGTTTTATATTTCAGCTGCCAGAAATACTTGAGGCTTTGTAGCACAGCTCCTCAACATCTAACCGTTTCAGTGGGAGAATAAGATTTGGAATACAGAGTAAGCTGACTCTTCTCATCAGTGCTTTGAGGCTACTGATTTTTAGATATGAATGCAAATATTAAGTGGGAACTGCGTAGGAAACTGATGAGCAGAGTTTGGTTGTCTAGTAAAGGGGCAGTGGTTTCCTCAGCAATATTAAAGAAACGAGAGATATCAAGTTGCCTTCAAACAGTGTCACCACTAATATAGATGCACTGAAGAACTACGAACACTTGAATGCTCGCAACACGTATCTTCAACAAAGAGAAAAAAAGGATATTCTTGCATACTTCCAATTTTAACATGGAAAATTATTTCTAGGTCTTATCACATGACTTTAAAGAAAAGACCATGACTATTCCTTTAGTTGAAAAGAAGCTCTGTATATATCTGATTCCAAAGTGTGCCCCTTGCTTGCGGATATCTAACTCCATTGTTATGGGGCACCCTGACCCCCAACACGTTTCTGCAGATTTGGGGAACCAGAAAAATCTGAAATTTAAAAAAAAATCTCCTGATTGAAAAAAAAAGTGTAGCTGTGCAAATGCACAGAACACACTTATCATTGAAGTGGAGCGAGTAAGAAGAGAAGCACTCTCTCCACAAGTTTCTTGCAGGTTCCCCCATGTCATATACTAACATTCATGACTATTCAAAATGAACCTCATCAAGTGTAGCATGTGAAACAGTAGGCCATGTGTTACATATTGCTCTAATATGAAACTCCATGAAGAACACCCTGAATTTGTTTAATTTATTTATGTATTTATTATCCCACTTTTCTCTCCCACAGGGACCCAAAGCTGCTCTTCTGTAGTACACTTTTAAACAAATTTACATAAAACACAGAATTAAAAAAACAACAACTGCAGACTATGAACCACAAGCCGAGGGTTGTGCCCCATGGCTTGTGACCTTGGCTACAAGGTCATCCTGGTTGTATCAATGGCATGAAAAGTCACTGAGAGATCAGTGGAAATAATGTCTGCCTCTCAATAAAGGTCTTCTATCAGGTTGACCAAGAAAATTTCATTTCCAAACCTAGATTAGAAGCCGATAACTTTCTAATGTGGAATTCAATTTCTTTTATTGTGCCACAAGGTAGGTACTATTCCAAGAATGGAGCAACTTCTTGCTACTTCAGTGATTATGATAAATGGTTCCAAATATCTTGCTGAATAATAATACATGGTAGCATGATTAGAATTTTAAAACTGTGCATACATATGTATCACGGTTTCACTAATGATTAAAATGTAATTATGCCTATCTTTTATTATCTTTTCTGTAGCACAGGGCTTAATTTCAGCCAGAGTTCTTCAGGCCTCATGGCCAGAACCTAATTTTAGCCCTGGAATATGTAACTTAATAGCTATGTCTTTCACCTAATTAATGTTTAGTTTTATTTGAATAACAATTGGATTTTAATCAATCAGTTTTAAGAAATGTGTGTATTTCCTAAGCATTAATATTAACACCATGAAGCTGCCTAATATTGTCAGATTCTTTGTCCTTCTAGCTTTCCATTGTCTATTCTGTCTGGTAGCAGGAATTTGGAGTCTGGTTTCTGTGGCATTTTATGTGAGGATGTTAGGATTGAATATGGAACTTATAACGGAACACTGCCACCAAATATAATGGACCAACACCCCACTCACTCAGCTGCTGAAGGAATAAACAGCAGAGCCTCTTTTAAAATGGAGGGAAACTCTGTTGAGGGGACTTGGAGGTAACACAGACAGGCACTACCCCGTTCAGACTAACCAAAGACACGCTGGCTCTTGTGGTAATGTGAAAACAGATTTAACTTTATTATTTACAGAAATGAACTGGCTTCTCAGATGGCACGGAGAGGTTATTTAAGCATGTGGTTTCAGAAAAGTTAGAGCTTCTACGTCACAGATTTATCAAACAGTTTCATTCAACAGACTTGGTCACACACAGGTGGTCCACTGAGAGTACTCTTCCCTCTCATTAAAGTCTTCAGCTTTTTAGCTTCTAGCACACCCACTGTCACACACTACCAGCTGAAGCTTAGAGGACTCTTGGCTCCCTAGCCTTCCTCTCTCACTAGTCCCTCTTTGGTTTTCAAAACCCTCTGGACTTCACTCCCAGACTGGATGGAACTGTGTACTGACAAATACACTCTGCCTGGATGCTAAGCTGCGGGCAGTGGCGTAGCTAGAGAAAATGAAGCCCGGGACAAAATCTGAGTTTTGCGGGGGGGGGGGGCGCATATGGGCAGTGTCCCTCTCCCACCACAACCAAACAACATTTTTTGAACCAGGTCATCTCAAAGTCACCATCACATTATAGAACATGCCCCAACACACAAATCTGAACACACCCAGGGCTCCCTAGTTTAAACAACATTGAAAGTGATATTATTTTTTGAAGAGGGGGAATCCACCCTGAAAAAGCATCACTTTTAATGTTATTTAAACTAGGGAGCCCAGATTCTCCTTTTAAATCCATCTTAAAGGGAGACTCTGGGCTCCCTAGTTTAAACAACATTAGAAGTGATGTTGTTTCTGGGTAGATTTCCCACCCACCCACCCCAAACAGCATCATTTTCAATGTTGGTTATTGTGGGTTTTCTGGGCTGCGTGGCTGTGGTCTGGTAGATCTTGTTCCTAATGTTTCACCTGCATCTGTGGCTGGTATCTTCAGAGGTATATCACAGAGAGAAGTTTGTTATACACTGTGTCCAGACTTCTCTTATAACAGACTTCTCTCTGTGATACACCTCTGAAGATGCCAGCCACAGATGGCATGGGCACACTTTAGATTAAGACACAAGATCTACAAGACCACGGCCACACAGCCTGTAAAACCCACAACATCCAGTTGAATTTGTTTGTGAAAGCCTTCAACAATACTTTCAGTGTTTTTTTTAATCTAGGGAGCCCAGATTCTTCCTTTAAATCCACTCCAAAGAGGGTGGATTTAAAGAGAGAACCTGGAGAAAATTTGAGGGTGCCTGTCAGGAGAGCAATGTTTAAGCTAACAGTACCAAAATTTTAGGCAATCTTCAGGAGACTCTCCTGATGAAACCACCCAGGTTTAGTGAAGTTTGGTTCAGGGGGTCCAAAGTTATGGACCCTCAAAATGATAGCCCCATCTACTATTAGCTCCCATTGGAAACAATGGAGGATGGGGTCACCCACTTTGGGGGTCCATAACTTTGGACCCCCTGAACCAAACTTCACCCAATGAGGCTGGTATCATCAGGAGAGTCACCTGATGATAGCCTGAAATTTTGGTGCCTCTAGCCTAAAAACTGCACCCCCTGCAGGCCAAAATGGGAAAAAACAGTAAAAGCCACGAACGAACCTGCAATTTTTGCGCCCACCACAAGGTGGTGCCCGGGGCACTTGCCCCGGATGACCCCATGGTAGCTATGCCTGTGGCTGCAGGTCACCTTCCACAGACTTAGATCCACCTCCACTTAACAAAGCTTTTCACTGCTCAAAGAGCTCTTGCTGACAAAGTCAGACTTCTCTTCAGATCAAGATCCAAACGTGTCAGATTTCAAGTTTTTCTCTGACAGGCTTTCTCCTGTTTTTTAATAACCAGCACTTTTAGCTCCCCCTACCTGAGGCTATAGGCAAACTGCGCCTCTCCCAGCCAAACAGGTGATGGTACCTCCATATAAGGAGCGTGCATTACACTTTGGCTTGCTGTTGCTAAGGCCAGCTAATCTGCACCTTAGAAAACACATTAACCCTTCAGTGTGGACAAATCCATCACAGCACCTTCTCTGTACATGGCCCAGAAGTAGCTATTTTTATTGATTGATTTATTAAAACCTTTACAGCTTGACATTCCTCATGGTTCAAGGAGGCTTTGATTACTGTATCAGGATTGTGTGCCCCTCAGTGTTCCTAGGGCTGAACTATTTGGTTGCAGAAACTAACCTGTGTGGTTTCTGGATTTTGATTCGAGGTAATCTGGAAGTTAAGTGACTGCTAGAGACAGCAGTTCTACAAGCTAACACACTGTACATCAACTCTGTCCCTTTCTCTGTCCCTGAACCATTCCTGGGAAATAGATGTTATGGGGCAGCATTACTTTTAAAAGGGACTTAGAAACCAAAAATATATTTGGCCCCGTTATACGTAGAATACTTACCTCGGCCCTCTTAGCTCATTGGGGTTGTATGGAGTCTCCTCATGTTTCTCTGTTTATACACAAGAAGCCAGCCCACAACCTGCAGTACAGTTTTTTTTATTTCTCCTGTGTGGAAATCACATTGAGAGATTGGTCTCTATATAATAACAGAGGTGGATTTTGTAAGGAACAGTACAAGCAAGGTATCTTTTGGCTCCATCCCACCTCCCCTGCTCTGCTTCCATCCTCCCTGATGATCTGGTTGAGAGAAATAAAACCTTTTAAAATGTTTTGGGGGAGAGAGCTATGTAAATGTCTTCCCCAAAATGCCTTTTAAAGCATCCCCAAGATGTTTTATATCTCTTGTGCAGAAATCACCAATATGAGCAGGGAGGAGCCAAAAGCATGGGGGGAGGGGTATAGGAACAGAAAATAGCCTGAATATTATATTTTATATAGAAGAATAAGGGATCTATATAAACTGAAAATCAAGGAGTCTCTCAATAGTAAAAGGTGATTTGTCAGCAAAGGTACAAAGTAGGAAGATGTTATCATATCACTAAGGAATTTATAACATCCTGAAACAGGACAGACTCTAAAAACAGCATCTTACAGAGTCAGCTGAATGAGGAAACTTAGTTAATAAATACAGATGTCAAATACAAATGTTTAAAAGTTAGAAGACAGGTAAAATCTAATGAGATAATTAAAAATTAGATGCACCTGAATAACCAGGGGCAGCCATTGCTGCCGTGGTGAGCAACGCAGCAAAATAAGGGGCATGCATGGCCTGGCGGCATGCTGCAGAACCGGGTGCAATGATTGGCTCCCAGCAGAAAAGGCGGGAGGAGCCTGGGTATATTAAGACGCCTTCCCCGGTCCGCGCCCTTCCCGGCGGCGAGAACCAGCAAGGCGTGGTCGTGTGGTTGGTGTCTCGTGTAAGGCCTGGAAGGAGACGGGTCACGGCTTTCTTCGCTGACTTTCCTTCTTTTCTCTGGCTCTCTTCGCTTTCTTTCGCTTCAACCTTTTCTTCTTTTCACCGTCTGTTGGGTCGTGACCGGTCTCACAGCCGCCATGGGGCCAAAACGGGCCAAGAGCAGGGAGCCTGCTACAGGGGCGGCGGCGCCATCGGGCAGAGCTCGCGCTCTGCTGAACAGGGTCAGGGCCCAGACTGGCCCTGGGACGTCGGACGACGGCCCGTTGTTGGGCGGATCGGAGCAGCGGCGAGGGCGGCCGCGGGCTTGGGCTTGCCCCCTGTCAGCAGGGGCAGGCCGGTGGGCCTGGCGGGACAGTCTCCTTTGGGGGGGCCCTCCCTGCGGTCCCGGGGGGTGCCGGCCCGGCATCCTCCCAGCCTGAACCTGCCGGCGAGGCAGGCCCTGATCCCGCCTTGGTCCGCAACCTGGCGGACACCTTGATGCACCTTTCCCAAGTCCTTGGTGGAGCAGCTGGCGAGTCTGGTCCCACATCGGGGGTCGGGGGCCCTGAGCCCACCACGTCGGCGGCGGCCGGTGCGGCGCGGGAGGGCGCTGCGAGCGGAGCAGCGGAGGAGCTGCACCTTTCGCCACCGGTCAGCGCGTCCACGTCGGTGGATGCGTCCGTCGGTCCCTCGGAGCGCGAGGGCAGGAGGAGGAAGCGTTCGTTGGGGCGTTCCCGTTCCTCCAGGCGATCTCCCAGCTCTTCATCGTCGGGTGAGTCCACCGAGGATGATGACGCGCAGGCTACCGGGGAATTTTGGGTGTGGGGGGAGAGGGTGCCTGCTCTCCCCCTGTGGCTGGCAAAGCGCAGGCGTTTGGGGGGTGGGGAAGCGCCATCCCCTGGCCCTGCCCAAGACGACCGCGGCAACCCACCCGGGTCCCATCTCCCCAGGAAGCTCCGGGAGCGGGCACTGGATGGGTATTACGTGGACATTTTTAAGTTCCTGCGGCGGGAGGGGGAGTTGGGCTTGTCGGGTGGGAAGGCCGATAAGAAGCGGAAGGACCCGGCAGCATCCGAGCGGAATTTCAATAACTGGCTGCAGGGCTTCACTGAATTCCTGGCCCTCATTGGGGCTGCGTAACCCCTGCGGGCTTGGCACCTGGCGGCCCACATGGCGCATGTGCTGCGGGCTCGGGCGCTGGCCGGGGATACTGCGGCCATCGCTTACGACGAGGCCATCCACAAGAACACTTCGCACAAGTGCCTTTTCCGTTGGGATCTCATTCATGACCAAACTTGGATGGTGGTGGTCCAGCCCGCCATGGGAGGGGCGGCGGAACCATCCGTCCCAGTAAAACCCGGCAGAGCCTACCCGGGGCGGGCGGGGGCAAAGGGGCTGTGCTGGGAATTTAACAGAGGCGCTTGCCAGCGGCCCAAATGCAGATTTGAGCACGTCTGCTCCAACTGTTCCGGCAGCCACAGCAGGGTCAGCTGCCCCAAGCCGGCCGGACGCTCTCCCTTTCGGCAGGCCCGGTCGCCCGGCGCCGGGCCCTCCCAAAAAGAAGCCGGTGGCCAGGGCAGCGCCCCCGCCCCCGCAAAACACTGAGTTGCCCGCGCAGCTGCAGTCTTTGGCTCCTACACCCGTTCAGCTGGGGGTGCTGTTGGAGTGGCTGCAGCGTTATCCCGATAGGAGGGCTGCACGCATGCTGGGGGATGGTTTCTCTTCTGGCTTCCGCATCCCATACCAAGGCCCAAGGAGGGCTTACCAAGCGGGCAACTTAAAATCTGTCCGTGATCTCCCTGGCGTGGTGGCTGACAAGCTTAACAAGGAAATCAGGGCTGGCCGCATTGCTGGCCCTTATAGCCACCCGCCCCTCCCTAACCTCAGGGTCTCCCCCATTGGCATCGTGCCTAAGAAAGCCCTGGGGGAGTTTCGCTTGATTCAACACCTCTCCCACCCCCGGGGCGATTCCGTGAACCATTTCATTGACCCCGAGGTTTGTTCGGTGCCATATGCCACCCTGGACGAGGCAATCCTCTGCATCAGGCAGGCGGGTCCAGGGGCCTTCCTAGCAAAGTGTGACATTCAGTCCGCCTTCCGGCTCCTGCCCATTTCCCCCCTCGATTTCGAGCTGCTGGGCATCCACTTTCAAGGAAATTGGTACGTGGACAAGGCCATGCCCATGGGCTGCTCCTTTGCCTGTCCCGCTTTTGAGACTTTCAGCACTTTCCCAGAATGGGCTTTCAGGCAGAGGGTGCCCTCCGGGTTGGTGACCCATTATCTTGACGATTTCTTGTTTATTGGCAGGCAGGGCACCAGGGAGTGTGACCTTGCCCTGCAGGCTTTCCAGGCCCTGGCAGCCGAGCTGGGGGTTCCCTTGGCTCCCAACAAGACGGAGGGGCCTTCCACTGCCCTCAGCTACCTGGGCATCCACCTGGACACGGTCCTAGGCATGTCTTCACTCCCAGCTGACAAACTCACAGCCCTTTCCGCCCTGCTCCAGTCCGTGCTTCTCCTTCGAAAATGCAGGGTGCGCCTGGTGCAGTCCTTACTCGGCCACCTCAATTTCGCCTGCAGGGTGGTGGCCCCAGGTAGGGCTTTCTGCTCCTGGCTGGCGAGGTCCTTGTCGGGCTGCAAGTCCCCTGACCATCACATCAGGGTCTCCCGGGGCATGAAAGAAGACCCGCAGGTCTGGCTGTCCTTCATCCGAAGCTTCAACGGCATCTCTCTGTGGCAGTCAGCTTTGGAACCTGGCCTGGAGTTGCAGGTGCACTCTGATGCCTCTGGGGCTTTTGGTTTCGGTGTGTACTTCCGGGGTCAGTGGGCACAGGGCCTTTGGCCGCCAGAGTGGCACGCACAGGGCATCACCAGGGATCTCACCTTTTTGGAGCTGTTTCCCATCCTGGTGGCGGAGCACGTTTGGCACAACCTCTGGCTTAACAAAGGGGTGCTTTTCTGGTGTGACAACCAGGCAGTGGTACGTGTGGTGAACAGACAGTCGAGCAAATCGGCACGGGTCATGCGCTTAGTTCGCAATTTGGTTCTTACCTGCCTCACTTACAAAATTTCCTTCAAAGCTGCTTTCGTTCCAGGTTTACAGAATGAGATTGCTGACGCCTTATCTCGCCAGCAGGTGGATCGTTTCCGGCACCTGGCCCCCGGGGCGGAGCTGTTCCCGGCGACAGTGCCGGCGTCCCTCTGGAACGCTTGGCAACGAGGCGTCATCCACAGTGTGTTTTTGAACTTCGTTGGCACCCGGCCCGCGATGCAGGCAAATGACGGAGACGTGCAGGCGACTTCCCTGAAGCTACAGCTGCGACCTCCGGGCGCCCGGTTTTCGCGGTGGGGTGGACACTGGCCTCCTCCTGAGTATCTGGTCCTGGCTCCATGGGCAGGGGATGCACCCAGCGCACCAGCAGGGGGGGGGTGCACTTGGCGGGCATCGCTTTTACTGCAGGGTTTCGGGTTTCCCCTGGGCGTGACCAAAGGCGTTTGTAGTCCGGCGCCTAGTGGCTGGGTGGCGGCGGGTGGGCACCAGGCAGAGTGGACCTCAGGCGCCCAGTCATCCAAGGAAGTGTTGAGGGTGGTTGCACTGGGAGGTGTTAAAGGCAGGTTAATGCGCCATGGGCTTATGAGTAGCTTGCTCTTCACCGCCCATACGCCTTCCACTCTGGCACACTGCACGGGGCCTTCGGAAGGCCTGGTGAACTGGGTAGCCCCTACCAGGGACTCGACCTTCCAGCACCAGCGCTGCAAATGGAACATCTCGTCCTGTCGAGGGGACGACATGGTCCTACGCATGGCTTAGTAGCCCATTCAAAAACCGACCAAGAGGGCCAGCGGGGCCTGGGTTACCACATGCCAGTCCTACCGGGTGATGCCACCTGCCCCCTCCGCCTCATTGGAGTGGGCTACAGCACAGAGCCTCGGGTGGAGTGGTATGCTCCCTGTGGTGCCACGAGGGATGGGTCCCCCTCACCTGGTAGGTTCCAGATGCTGGCGTGATTGTTCCAGGGCATGCGCTTGGCTCGGGCGGGCTACCGGGCCGGGCCCGGTTAGGCTTGCACTCTTTTAGAATAGGGGCCGCCGCGACCGCGGCACAAAGAGGGCAGGGCCCAGGGAGGACATCCAGCCCAACTCTGGGCGAGGTGGCAGTGCGAGGGGCTTTTTGGGCGTACATTCAGCCCACACACACCTGGACTCTGTTGATTTCCTTCCTCAGATTGCCTCCAGGAGACGCCGCAGACTGTCTATGTCGGCGGGTGTGGGTGCGTGGGGCACAGCCTGCGTCCAACGGAGAGTCGGGGACCTACGCCTGCAATTCGAATGGGGCCGGCATCACCGGAGATCGGGGCGCATTACATAAGAATTGCCTGGATGGGGCAGGGGCACATGCTTTGGCATGAGGCTGGGAGCCCAAGGTCATGAGAGTACATTTTCAACTGTTGCCGCGCCCGAGACTCCTCCTGGTCATCCCACCTGGGGAGGAGGATCTCCCTGCCAGGTCGGGCCACTTTGACCTGCGTTTTGCAGTGGCAAGAGCACGCTCAGGAGCTTTGCCAGGCATCGGCTCTGGCATGACCCTATGGTCTGGTCCGGGAGATGTTGCAGTGGGCCCATTGGGCGGAAGCCCGGTGGATCCCCTATGCACGATGGACAGGGCCTGCAGGAAGAAGTAAACAAAGGCTGCCAAGGTGGTTATTGCTTTTCCCTTCGGGGGAGCTGGTGGCAGAACACTCCGAAATCACCCGGGATCGTTATATGGACCTTTTCCAGCCGGATGGCGTCCGCCTGTCCCAATGGGGCATGGACTTGTAGCTTCAGTCAGTTTTACTCTTCGTTGATGGTTAAAGGTAGAGACATGGCTCAGGCTTGAGGAGCTTTGAGGTGCGGTGAGCTGCTGCGAGGGAGGAGCAGCTTCGTGGCGGAGTTTGTAACGGTTATTCGCGACATCTGGGGAGAGAACGAGCCTTCCGGCTGGGGCTCCCGGGCTTGCGCCCTGTGGTAGGGCCGGGGGGTGGGGCTGGCAGGTCGGCAGGCCGGGCCGCTGCCCGACACCCCAGGGAGTGAGGTTGGGTTGGGCAGACGAGGCGACCATGGAAGGCTTAGCGGTGTCCCGACACCCCAGCAAGTTAATGGGAGGAAGGCGGGCTGGGGCCGAGCTTTAGCAGGGGCTCAAGCCGGTGCCCGTCTCCTCAGCATGGGCGGGAAGTGTGGGGAAGCAAGCAGGAGTATGATCTCTGGGAGCTTCCCTTCCCGCCAGTTTCCCATTCACTGGGATGTGATGTGCGACCCGTTTGCCGCCCAGCTCTGGATGTAAATAGTTCTTGTTGATATGTTTGTTGTTTTAATAGAAGCGGGCTCGCGGCCCATTCCCTTTCCAGCCTGTCGTTGTGGTGTAATTATTATTGAAGCCGAAGGGGGGTCTCAACCATCTGCAGCAACCCCCCCCCCCCCCCACCCCCCCCCCCCCCACCACCCCCCCCCCCCACCCCCCCCCCCGCCCCCCCCCCCCCCCCCCCACCCCCCCCCCCCCCCCCCCCACCCCCCACACCCCCCCCCACCCCCACCCCCCCACCCCCCCCCCCCCCCACCCCCCCCCCCCCCCACCCCCCCCCCCCCCCCCCCCCCCCCCCCCCCCCCCCCCCCCCCCCCCACCCCCCTCCCCCCTCACCCCCCCCCCCCCCCACCCCCCCCCCCCCCCACCCCCCCCCCCCCCCACCCCCCCCCCCCCCCACCCCCCCCCCCCCCCACCCCCCCCCCCCCCCACCCCCCCCCCCCCCCACCCCCCCCCCCCCCCACCCCCCCCCCCCCCCACCCCCCCCCCCCCCCACCCCCCCCCCCCCCCACCCCCCCCCCCCCCCACCCCCCCCCCCCCCCACCCCCCCCCCCCCCCACCCCCCCCCCCCCCCACCCCCCCCCCCCCCCACCCCCCCCCCCCCCCACCCCCCCCCCCCCCCACCCCCCCCCCCCCCCACCCCCCCCCCCCCCCACCCCCCCCCCCCCCCACCCCCCCCCCCCCCCACCCCCCCCCCCCCCCACCCCCCCCCCCCCCCACCCCCCCCCCCCCCCACCCCCCCCCCCCCCCACCCCCCCCCCCCCCCACCCCCCCCCCCCCCCACCCCCCCCCCCCCCCACCCCCCCCCCCCCCCACCCCCCCCCCCCCCCACCCCCCCCCCCCCCCACCCCCCCCCCCCCCCACCCCCCCCCCCCCCCACCCCCCCCCCCCCCCACCCCCCCCCCCCCCCACCCCCCCCCCCCCCCACCCCCCCCCCCCCCCACCCCCCCCCCCCCCCACCCCCCCCCCCCCCCACCCCCCCCCCCCCCCACCCCCCCCCCCCCCCACCCCCCCCCCCCCCCACCCCCCCCCCCCCCCACCCCCCCCCCCCCCCACCCCCCCCCCCCCCCACCCCCCCCCCCCCCCACCCCCCCCCCCCCCCACCCCCCCCCCCCCCCACCCCCCCCCCCCCCCACCCCCCCCCCCCCCCACCCCCCCCCCCCCCCACCCCCCCCCCCCCCCACCCCCCCCCCCCCCCACCCCCCCCCCCCCCCACCCCCCCCCCCCCCCACCCCCCCCCCCCCCCACCCCCCCCCCCCCCCACCCCCCCCCCCCCCCACCCCCCCCCCCCCCCACCCCCCCCCCCCCCCACCCCCCCCCCCCCCCACCCCCCCCCCCCCCCACCCCCCCCCCCCCCCACCCCCCCCCCCCCCCACCCCCCCCCCCCCCCACCCCCCCCCCCCCCCACCCCCCCCCCCCCCCACCCCCCCCCCCCCCCACCCCCCCCCCCCCCCACCCCCCCCCCCCCCCACCCCCCCCCCCCCCCACCCCCCCCCCCCCCCACCCCCCCCCCCCCCCACCCCCCCCCCCCCCCACCCCCCCCCCCCCCCACCCCCCCCCCCCCCCACCCCCCCCCCCCCCCACCCCCCCCCCCCCCCACCCCCCCCCCCCCCCACCCCCCCCCCCCCCCACCCCCCCCCCCCCCCACCCCCCCCCCCCCCCACCCCCCCCCCCCCCCACCCCCCCCCCCCCCCACCCCCCCCCCCCCCCACCCCCCCCCCCCCCCACCCCCCCCCCCCCCCACCCCCCCCCCCCCCCACCCCCCCCCCCCCCCACCCCCCCCCCCCCCCACCCCCCCCCCCCCCCACCCCCCCCCCCCCCCACCCCCCCCCCCCCCCACCCCCCCCCCCCCCCACCCCCCCCCCCCCCCACCCCCCCCCCCCCCCACCCCCCCCCCCCCCCACCCCCCCCCCCCCCCACCCCCCCCCCCCCCCACCCCCCCCCCCCCCCACCCCCCCCCCCCCCCACCCCCCCCCCCCCCCACCCCCCCCCCCCCCCACCCCCCCCCCCCCCCACCCCCCCCCCCCCCCACCCCCCCCCCCCCCCACCCCCCCCCCCCCCCACCCCCCCCCCCCCCCACCCCCCCCCCCCCCCACCCCCCCCCCCCCCCACCCCCCCCCCCCCCCACCCCCCCCCCCCCCCACCCCCCCCCCCCCCCACCCCCCCCCCCCCCCACCCCCCCCCCCCCCCACCCCCCCCCCCCCCCACCCCCCCCCCCCCCCACCCCCCCCCCCCCCCACCCCCCCCCCCCCCCACCCCCCCCCCCCCCCACCCCCCCCCCCCCCCACCCCCCCCCCCCCCCACCCCCCCCCCCCCCCACCCCCCCCCCCCCCCACCCCCCCCCCCCCCCACCCCCCCCCCCCCCCACCCCCCCCCCCCCCCACCCCCCCCCCCCCCCACCCCCCCCCCCCCCCACCCCCCCCCCCCCCCACCCCCCCCCCCCCCCACCCCCCCCCCCCCCCACCCCCCCCCCCCCCCACCCCCCCCCCCCCCCACCCCCCCCCCCCCCCACCCCCCCCCCCCCCCACCCCCCCCCCCCCCCACCCCCCCCCCCCCCCACCCCCCCCCCCCCCCACCCCCCCCCCCCCCCACCCCCCCCCCCCCCCACCCCCCCCCCCCCCCACCCCCCCCCCCCCCCACCCCCCCCCCCCCCCACCCCCCCCCCCCCCCACCCCCCCCCCCCCCCACCCCCCCCCCCCCCCACCCCCCCCCCCCCCCACCCCCCCCCCCCCCCACCCCCCCCCCCCCCCACCCCCCCCCCCCCCCACCCCCCCCCCCCCCCACCCCCCCCCCCCCCCACCCCCCCCCCCCCCCACCCCCCCCCCCCCCCACCCCCCCCCCCCCCCACCCCCCCCCCCCCCCACCCCCCCCCCCCCCCACCCCCCCCCCCCCCCACCCCCCCCCCCCCCCACCCCCCCCCCCCCCCACCCCCCCCCCCCCCCACCCCCCCCCCCCCCCACCCCCCCCCCCCCCCACCCCCCCCCCCCCCCACCCCCCCCCCCCCCCACCCCCCCCCCCCCCCACCCCCCCCCCCCCCCACCCCCCCCCCCCCCCACCCCCCCCCCCCCCCACCCCCCCCCCCCCCCACCCCCCCCCCCCCCCACCCCCCCCCCCCCCCACCCCCCCCCCCCCCCACCCCCCCCCCCCCCCACCCCCCCCCCCCCCCACCCCCCCCCCCCCCCACCCCCCCCCCCCCCCACCCCCCCCCCCCCCCACCCCCCCCCCCCCCCACCCCCCCCCCCCCCCACCCCCCCCCCCCCCCACCCCCCCCCCCCCCCACCCCCCCCCCCCCCCACCCCCCCCCCCCCCCACCCCCCCCCCCCCCCACCCCCCCCCCCCCCCACCCCCCCCCCCCCCCACCCCCCCCCCCCCCCACCCCCCCCCCCCCCCACCCCCCCCCCCCCCCACCCCCCCCCCCCCCCACCCCCCCCCCCCCCCACCCCCCCCCCCCCCCACCCCCCCCCCCCCCCACCCCCCCCCCCCCCCACCCCCCCCCCCCCCCACCCCCCCCCCCCCCCACCCCCCCCCCCCCCCACCCCCCCCCCCCCCCACCCCCCCCCCCCCCCACCCCCCCCCCCCCCCACCCCCCCCCCCCCCCACCCCCCCCCCCCCCCACCCCCCCCCCCCCCCACCCCCCCCCCCCCCCACCCCCCCCCCCCCCCACCCCCCCCCCCCCCCACCCCCCCCCCCCCCCACCCCCCCCCCCCCCCACCCCCCCCCCCCCCCACCCCCCCCCCCCCCCACCCCCCCCCCCCCCCACCCCCCCCCCCCCCCACCCCCCCCCCCCCCCACCCCCCCCCCCCCCCACCCCCCCCCCCCCCCACCCCCCCCCCCCCCCACCCCCCCCCCCCCCCACCCCCCCCCCCCCCCACCCCCCCCCCCCCCCACCCCCCCCCCCCCCCACCCCCCCCCCCCCCCACCCCCCCCCCCCCCCACCCCCCCCCCCCCCCACCCCCCCCCCCCCCCACCCCCCCCCCCCCCCACCCCCCCCCCCCCCCACCCCCCCCCCCCCCCACCCCCCCCCCCCCCCACCCCCCCCCCCCCCCACCCCCCCCCCCCCCCACCCCCCCCCCCCCCCACCCCCCCCCCCCCCCACCCCCCCCCCCCCCCACCCCCCCCCCCCCCCACCCCCCCCCCCCCCCACCCCCCCCCCCCCCCACCCCCCCCCCCCCCCACCCCCCCCCCCCCCCACCCCCCCCCCCCCCCACCCCCCCCCCCCCCCACCCCCCCCCCCCCCCACCCCCCCCCCCCCCCACCCCCCCCCCCCCCCACCCCCCCCCCCCCCCACCCCCCCCCCCCCCCACCCCCCCCCCCCCCCACCCCCCCCCCCCCCCACCCCCCCCCCCCCCCACCCCCCCCCCCCCCCACCCCCCCCCCCCCCCACCCCCCCCCCCCCCCACCCCCCCCCCCCCCCACCCCCCCCCCCCCCCACCCCCCCCCCCCCCCACCCCCCCCCCCCCCCACCCCCCCCCCCCCCCACCCCCCCCCCCCCCCACCCCCCCCCCCCCCCACCCCCCCCCCCCCCCACCCCCCCCCCCCCCCACCCCCCCCCCCCCCCACCCCCCCCCCCCCCCACCCCCCCCCCCCCCCACCCCCCCCCCCCCCCACCCCCCCCCCCCCCCACCCCCCCCCCCCCCCACCCCCCCCCCCCCCCACCCCCCCCCCCCCCCACCCCCCCCCCCCCCCACCCCCCCCCCCCCCCACCCCCCCCCCCCCCCACCCCCCCCCCCCCCCACCCCCCCCCCCCCCCACCCCCCCCCCCCCCCACCCCCCCCCCCCCCCACCCCCCCCCCCCCCCACCCCCCCCCCCCCCCACCCCCCCCCCCCCCCACCCCCCCCCCCCCCCACCCCCCCCCCCCCCCACCCCCCCCCCCCCCCACCCCCCCCCCCCCCCACCCCCCCCCCCCCCCACCCCCCCCCCCCCCCACCCCCCCCCCCCCCCACCCCCCCCCCCCCCCACCCCCCCCCCCCCCCACCCCCCCCCCCCCCCACCCCCCCCCCCCCCCACCCCCCCCCCCCCCCACCCCCCCCCCCCCCCACCCCCCCCCCCCCCCACCCCCCCCCCCCCCCACCCCCCCCCCCCCCCACCCCCCCCCCCCCCCACCCCCCCCCCCCCCCACCCCCCCCCCCCCCCACCCCCCCCCCCCCCCACCCCCCCCCCCCCCCACCCCCCCCCCCCCCCACCCCCCCCCCCCCCCACCCCCCCCCCCCCCCACCCCCCCCCCCCCCCACCCCCCCCCCCCCCCACCCCCCCCCCCCCCCACCCCCCCCCCCCCCCACCCCCCCCCCCCCCCACCCCCCCCCCCCCCCACCCCCCCCCCCCCCCACCCCCCCCCCCCCCCACCCCCCCCCCCCCCCACCCCCCCCCCCCCCCACCCCCCCCCCCCCCCACCCCCCCCCCCCCCCACCCCCCCCCCCCCCCACCCCCCCCCCCCCCCACCCCCCCCCCCCCCCACCCCCCCCCCCCCCCACCCCCCCCCCCCCCCACCCCCCCCCCCCCCCACCCCCCCCCCCCCCCACCCCCCCCCCCCCCCACCCCCCCCCCCCCCCACCCCCCCCCCCCCCCACCCCCCCCCCCCCCCACCCCCCCCCCCCCCCACCCCCCCCCCCCCCCACCCCCCCCCCCCCCCACCCCCCCCCCCCCCCACCCCCCCCCCCCCCCACCCCCCCCCCCCCCCACCCCCCCCCCCCCCCACCCCCCCCCCCCCCCACCCCCCCCCCCCCCCACCCCCCCCCCCCCCCACCCCCCCCCCCCCCCACCCCCCCCCCCCCCCACCCCCCCCCCCCCCCACCCCCCCCCCCCCCCACCCCCCCCCCCCCCCACCCCCCCCCCCCCCCACCCCCCCCCCCCCCCACCCCCCCCCCCCCCCACCCCCCCCCCCCCCCACCCCCCCCCCCCCCCACCCCCCCCCCCCCCCACCCCCCCCCCCCCCCACCCCCCCCCCCCCCCACCCCCCCCCCCCCCCACCCCCCCCCCCCCCCACCCCCCCCCCCCCCCACCCCCCCCCCCCCCCACCCCCCCCCCCCCCCACCCCCCCCCCCCCCCACCCCCCCCCCCCCCCACCCCCCCCCCCCCCCACCCCCCCCCCCCCCCACCCCCCCCCCCCCCCACCCCCCCCCCCCCCCACCCCCCCCCCCCCCCACCCCCCCCCCCCCCCACCCCCCCCCCCCCCCACCCCCCCCCCCCCCCACCCCCCCCCCCCCCCACCCCCCCCCCCCCCCACCCCCCCCCCCCCCCACCCCCCCCCCCCCCCACCCCCCCCCCCCCCCACCCCCCCCCCCCCCCACCCCCCCCCCCCCCCACCCCCCCCCCCCCCCACCCCCCCCCCCCCCCACCCCCCCCCCCCCCCACCCCCCCCCCCCCCCACCCCCCCCCCCCCCCACCCCCCCCCCCCCCCACCCCCCCCCCCCCCCACCCCCCCCCCCCCCCACCCCCCCCCCCCCCCACCCCCCCCCCCCCCCACCCCCCCCCCCCCCCACCCCCCCCCCCCCCCACCCCCCCCCCCCCCCACCCCCCCCCCCCCCCACCCCCCCCCCCCCCCACCCCCCCCCCCCCCCACCCCCCCCCCCCCCCACCCCCCCCCCCCCCCACCCCCCCCCCCCCCCACCCCCCCCCCCCCCCACCCCCCCCCCCCCCCACCCCCCCCCCCCCCCACCCCCCCCCCCCCCCACCCCCCCCCCCCCCCACCCCCCCCCCCCCCCACCCCCCCCCCCCCCCACCCCCCCCCCCCCCCACCCCCCCCCCCCCCCACCCCCCCCCCCCCCCACCCCCCCCCCCCCCCACCCCCCCCCCCCCCCACCCCCCCCCCCCCCCACCCCCCCCCCCCCCCACCCCCCCCCCCCCCCACCCCCCCCCCCCCCCACCCCCCCCCCCCCCCACCCCCCCCCCCCCCCACCCCCCCCCCCCCCCACCCCCCCCCCCCCCCACCCCCCCCCCCCCCCACCCCCCCCCCCCCCCACCCCCCCCCCCCCCCACCCCCCCCCCCCCCCACCCCCCCCCCCCCCCACCCCCCCCCCCCCCCACCCCCCCCCCCCCCCACCCCCCCCCCCCCCCACCCCCCCCCCCCCCCACCCCCCCCCCCCCCCACCCCCCCCCCCCCCCACCCCCCCCCCCCCCCACCCCCCCCCCCCCCCACCCCCCCCCCCCCCCACCCCCCCCCCCCCCCACCCCCCCCCCCCCCCACCCCCCCCCCCCCCCACCCCCCCCCCCCCCCACCCCCCCCCCCCCCCACCCCCCCCCCCCCCCACCCCCCCCCCCCCCCACCCCCCCCCCCCCCCACCCCCCCCCCCCCCCACCCCCCCCCCCCCCCACCCCCCCCCCCCCCCACCCCCCCCCCCCCCCACCCCCCCCCCCCCCCACCCCCCCCCCCCCCCACCCCCCCCCCCCCCCACCCCCCCCCCCCCCCACCCCCCCCCCCCCCCACCCCCCCCCCCCCCCACCCCCCCCCCCCCCCACCCCCCCCCCCCCCCACCCCCCCCCCCCCCCACCCCCCCCCCCCCCCACCCCCCCCCCCCCCCACCCCCCCCCCCCCCCACCCCCCCCCCCCCCCACCCCCCCCCCCCCCCACCCCCCCCCCCCCCCACCCCCCCCCCCCCCCACCCCCCCCCCCCCCCACCCCCCCCCCCCCCCACCCCCCCCCCCCCCCACCCCCCCCCCCCCCCACCCCCCCCCCCCCCCACCCCCCCCCCCCCCCACCCCCCCCCCCCCCCACCCCCCCCCCCCCCCACCCCCCCCCCCCCCCACCCCCCCCCCCCCCCACCCCCCCCCCCCCCCACCCCCCCCCCCCCCCACCCCCCCCCCCCCCCACCCCCCCCCCCCCCCACCCCCCCCCCCCCCCACCCCCCCCCCCCCCCACCCCCCCCCCCCCCCACCCCCCCCCCCCCCCACCCCCCCCCCCCCCCACCCCCCCCCCCCCCCACCCCCCCCCCCCCCCACCCCCCCCCCCCCCCACCCCCCCCCCCCCCCACCCCCCCCCCCCCCCACCCCCCCCCCCCCCCACCCCCCCCCCCCCCCACCCCCCCCCCCCCCCACCCCCCCCCCCCCCCACCCCCCCCCCCCCCCACCCCCCCCCCCCCCCACCCCCCCCCCCCCCCACCCCCCCCCCCCCCCACCCCCCCCCCCCCCCACCCCCCCCCCCCCCCACCCCCCCCCCCCCCCACCCCCCCCCCCCCCCACCCCCCCCCCCCCCCACCCCCCCCCCCCCCCACCCCCCCCCCCCCCCACCCCCCCCCCCCCCCACCCCCCCCCCCCCCCACCCCCCCCCCCCCCCACCCCCCCCCCCCCCCACCCCCCCCCCCCCCCACCCCCCCCCCCCCCCACCCCCCCCCCCCCCCACCCCCCCCCCCCCCCACCCCCCCCCCCCCCCACCCCCCCCCCCCCCCACCCCCCCCCCCCCCCACCCCCCCCCCCCCCCACCCCCCCCCCCCCCCACCCCCCCCCCCCCCCACCCCCCCCCCCCCCCACCCCCCCCCCCCCCCACCCCCCCCCCCCCCCACCCCCCCCCCCCCCCACCCCCCCCCCCCCCCACCCCCCCCCCCCCCCACCCCCCCCCCCCCCCACCCCCCCCCCCCCCCACCCCCCCCCCCCCCCACCCCCCCCCCCCCCCACCCCCCCCCCCCCCCACCCCCCCCCCCCCCCACCCCCCCCCCCCCCCACCCCCCCCCCCCCCCACCCCCCCCCCCCCCCACCCCCCCCCCCCCCCACCCCCCCCCCCCCCCACCCCCCCCCCCCCCCACCCCCCCCCCCCCCCACCCCCCCCCCCCCCCACCCCCCCCCCCCCCCACCCCCCCCCCCCCCCACCCCCCCCCCCCCCCACCCCCCCCCCCCCCCACCCCCCCCCCCCCCCACCCCCCCCCCCCCCCACCCCCCCCCCCCCCCACCCCCCCCCCCCCCCACCCCCCCCCCCCCCCACCCCCCCCCCCCCCCACCCCCCCCCCCCCCCACCCCCCCCCCCCCCCACCCCCCCCCCCCCCCACCCCCCCCCCCCCCCACCCCCCCCCCCCCCCACCCCCCCCCCCCCCCACCCCCCCCCCCCCCCACCCCCCCCCCCCCCCACCCCCCCCCCCCCCCACCCCCCCCCCCCCCCACCCCCCCCCCCCCCCACCCCCCCCCCCCCCCACCCCCCCCCCCCCCCACCCCCCCCCCCCCCCACCCCCCCCCCCCCCCACCCCCCCCCCCCCCCACCCCCCCCCCCCCCCACCCCCCCCCCCCCCCACCCCCCCCCCCCCCCACCCCCCCCCCCCCCCACCCCCCCCCCCCCCCACCCCCCCCCCCCCCCACCCCCCCCCCCCCCCACCCCCCCCCCCCCCCACCCCCCCCCCCCCCCACCCCCCCCCCCCCCCACCCCCCCCCCCCCCCACCCCCCCCCCCCCCCACCCCCCCCCCCCCCCACCCCCCCCCCCCCCCACCCCCCCCCCCCCCCACCCCCCCCCCCCCCCACCCCCCCCCCCCCCCACCCCCCCCCCCCCCCACCCCCCCCCCCCCCCACCCCCCCCCCCCCCCACCCCCCCCCCCCCCCACCCCCCCCCCCCCCCACCCCCCCCCCCCCCCACCCCCCCCCCCCCCCACCCCCCCCCCCCCCCACCCCCCCCCCCCCCCACCCCCCCCCCCCCCCACCCCCCCCCCCCCCCACCCCCCCCCCCCCCCACCCCCCCCCCCCCCCACCCCCCCCCCCCCCCACCCCCCCCCCCCCCCACCCCCCCCCCCCCCCACCCCCCCCCCCCCCCACCCCCCCCCCCCCCCACCCCCCCCCCCCCCCACCCCCCCCCCCCCCCACCCCCCCCCCCCCCCACCCCCCCCCCCCCCCACCCCCCCCCCCCCCCACCCCCCCCCCCCCCCACCCCCCCCCCCCCCCACCCCCCCCCCCCCCCACCCCCCCCCCCCCCCACCCCCCCCCCCCCCCACCCTCCCCCCCCCCCACACCCACCCCCCCTCACCCCCCCCCCCCTCCACCCCCCCCCCCCCCCGCACCCCCCCCCCCCCCACCCCCCCCCCCCCCCAACCACCCCCCCCCCAACCCCCCCCCCCCCCAACCCCCCCCCCCCCCCACCCCCCCCCCCCCCCACCCCCCCCCCCCCCCACCCCCCCCCCCCCCCATGCCTCTGCAAAAGCCATGCTGACTCTTTCTCAGCAGGTCTTGCTTTACTACATGTTTTATAATTTTATCTTTAATGATAGATTCTACTAATTTACCAGGACACAACAGCTTTAGAGACGCCTGCACAAGACCATGTGAACGGTCTCGTGCCTCCATCGGCATTAATTATGTCAGTGGACAGCTGCTTCTGCCAAAGTGCAGAAATGGCCTAACACATTTATGGAGGCATTTTTTTGGCTATTTTTTAAAGCCCTTCCCTCATTAAGTGAACAAATGCTGGGCCATTCTTTACTAGTGAACTCTTATTGTTAAAGTAATGCTAGCTATGTTTATTATACTGCCTATCTAACCTCATGATGCAGTTGTTAGTTGAAAGTTCTGCCATAGTTAAGTCTAGGGTATCAGTTATGAATTTAGTACCTGCAGCCCCACTGGCAGGACTTTGCAATTATCAGGGTCATTGTGTTGTTTGCCATCATTAATTTGCCTTGGTTCGGCATCTGTGCAAGTAGTGAATCAACAGAGAGGAGACCTAACATTTCTGGTGCAGTGTGGTATGGCTGCAGTGACCACTGTGGATACCATTACTTAGGCCAGGTGCTGCTGCCTCTGTTTCTGGCTCAGCTCCTTGAGCATCCTGACAGAGGCTGCCATCTGTCGAGCAAGTCTCGTATTACAAACATGCTGTGATACGGAGGGCTCACCCCATCTCTCCATGGCTTCCATGTAGCAGCTTGAAGAGATACAGGCACTTTACTAGCTGCCTCATTACTATTTCCCTGTTCAATAAATCCTGAAGTGATCTACAACTCTGTCCCTGTCCATTCTTGAATGGTTTGCACCCTGCTCCATCCTACCCCTACCCCCTCACAGTACACCACTCTCTGCCCTCTTCATGTAATTTCTCCATAGTGCTTTCCAGAGTCATCTCTGAATTGGTGAGCTCTGACTCAGGGAAGCTCATGCTGGCACTGGCGTAATGCCCATTGGGCAAGGTGGGCAGCTGCCCAGGGCATCACCTTGTGGGGGGCATCAAAATGCTGGGTTCGTTTTTGGGTATTTTAGTGGTTTTCCATTATTGGCCTGCAGGGGGCGCAGTTTTTAGATATGTCAGCGTATCATCAGGAGACGGTCCTTATGCTACCCCCCAAGTTTGGTGAGGTTTGGTTCAGGGAGTCCAAAGTTATGGACTCCCAAAGGGGGTGCCCCTATCCCCCATTGTTTCCAATGGGAGCTAATAGGAGATGGGGGCTACAGTTTTGAGGGCTCATAACTTTGGGTCCTGAACTAAACTGCAATCTTCAAACTTGGTGGGTATCATTAGAGCACTCTACTGATGAGACCTGCAAAGTTTTGATACTGTGCCTTCAGAAATGTGCCCTCCACAGCCTGCAACCCCCATTGACAGCAATGCAGAAAACTCAATGCAGAACAAAGATTCTTGGGCAAATTTCTAGGATGTTCCTGAAGGGGGTGCATTTTTGGATGTATCTGCACCAAAATTTCAGGGTATCATCTAGAGATGATGGCACCCCCCCCCCAAGCTTGGTGCAGTTTGGTTCAGGGGGGCTAAAGTTATGGACCCTCAAAACTGTAGCCCCCATCTCCTATTAGCTCCCATTGGAAACAATGGGGGATAGGGGCACCCCTTTGGGAGTCCATAACTTTGGACTCCTTGAACCAAACCTTACCAAACTTGGGGAGTAGCATAAGGACAGTCTCCTGATGATATGTTGAAATTGTGGTGCTGATATGTCTAAAAATGCACCCCCTGCAGGCACCAATGTCCTGGTGCAAAAAAATTTTGGTCATGGTGGAGTGGCCGCCCATCGGGGGGGGGGGGATCCAACTCAGGTTTTGCCCAGGGCTACAGTTTGCCCAGGGCTGCCTCGTTACGCCCCTGCGTGCTGGTATTGATGTGGTCAGTCTGCACAGTGCCACTGGATGTCTATTTTGTTTGGCTGCAAAAATATGACATAGCCCAGTGACATTTTAATGACTGATGACATGTAGTTAACTATGAACATTCATGCATTACAACTCTCCTCTTCAGCAGATTGACAAAGATTGACCCCTCTGCAGTCTCCACCATATTCCATTCACATACAATGTTGGCGGCAACTTGTAAAGGTGGTTAGTCATAGGGAAGAAGTGTCTGCTCTAGCAAGGGGGACAGGTCTCTGGGTTTCATCCCCCAACACACAGCAGTGCTAGTATCTGATACAAGTCATGCAGCTTGGTGAAGCAGGTGCAAGCCAAAGGGTGCAGCATGCAGGCATTGTGAAAAGGTGTCTCAGCCAAAATCATGAATCCCCAGGGTTGCCCATCCAAAGTGCCATCCTGTTTCCCTTTTGGAGAGCGTGGGATCAAAATACCATGTTCAAAATGTTGCTTGCCTTTGGTCGCTCGTGATGTGGAGACAGAGCCAGGAATATGGCCATGCTATCCCAGAACCTTTCTATCAAGTCATGTCTGTCTTTGTGTTGTTCTTTACCTGGCCCCATATGGTTTGTGGTGATGTCAGCTGAGTGCCTAATGTCCGATAGTATGGCTCCTTTGCATTTGTTTTGTGGTTCAGTAATTAAGTTTCTTGTCTTGGGTGTAGGGCCTTCGGTGTAAGGGAAGAAGGAAAAATATTCTCTACCCACTGAGTATGAATGGGCTCAGGAATGCCATAAATATATATGATTTATTCACTGGTCGAGATTCATGTGCTGAAAAAGCAACAGTTTTGTGAAATTATTTCCTATTTGTGAGAAAGAAAGCATGAAATATCACAATAAATAACTGGGTCTGTGCATGGAATGGGGACCTGTGTAGCAATAGTCTGGTACTATGTGAGCAAGTACTGGGATTTCCAAGAGGTATCCCATCATGCTTGGCATGGAGTTTAGTATCAATAGCTTAGAGAGAAATTACATCTCATCTGCAAGTCCACCAAAGTCATAGTTCTTGTAAAAGTCAGGGTATGCTACCTACAGTCTTATTTAACAAGGAAACTACTTCTTTCACTCTGTTACCCAGAGTGCTTCTTTCACTCTGGTACTTTCAACAGGAGAAACTGTTTCTTTCACTCTGCTACAGGACACTGGGAGCTTCAGCTTCCCTCAGATGGACAGTTTTAAATGGTTAAATAAACATGATTCATACCAAAGATTTACAGATCTATGCACTCCTTGATTTACACTGTGATTTACATTGCCATAAAATGTCATTGTTACCTTTTCTTTTGCTGCATCATTCTCCACTTTTCTTTCTAGAAGAAAGAGGCTATGCCAGAGCCAGTTTTCAACTGTATCCTGAAAAATGTGTCTCTACCCCATATTTTCTATGTGTCTCATGTATCACTTAATTAGACAGAGTACTGTAAACAGCAGTCCTGTAATATGTTTGCCTCAAGAAATAGTAGGGTTTTCAAGCGCATCATTACATAATGGAATATGTCACTCATTATCAGAAACAGATTACTGTGAAAGGATGAGATTTTCAGAAATCATTGTAGAAGATAATGCTAGTAAGATGTTTTTAAAAAGCCAAGAAAAAGCTCTCTGGAATAATAGGTTTAGCACCATGGGAGATAACAGAAAACCTGCACTTGATGTTGCAAAATCCTAAAGTCCACCAGTTTCATTGTGTAGCACAAATTTATTGCATAGGTTGCAGTGTCAATGTGGGCACCTTTGGAATTCTGATATGGTGTGATAGGTGCAGCCACAAAATGGCTACCACACAGTGAAGACCCTTGTGCTGTCGTGGCAGCCACTGGCAAGGCAATGTTTTTAAAAACTTGTCCAGCCAATCAAATCTCCAATGGCCAATTTGAAATCTTGCTAATCAAAAACCTCACCTGACTCCACCTGTTTCTGAAAGCACTTGGTGGGCACCTGGAAACATTCCCACGGCGCCCAAGGGAAACCCTTGAAGTATAGTATTATGCAAGAGGCCAGTCTTTCTTATGATGCTGTTATAGACTGAAAATCCAAATTTGTGTTGTAGGGACTTCCAGATTTCTTCTCAATTACAGTGGGTTTTTAAAACCTTACACAGACATAAAGCTTACACTGGCAGTGTGCATTTGCAGAGGGCAAGGATGCCATGCTTTCTAGTCTTGCTTCCCACATATACTGCAAAGAGCACCAAAATGGCAATGTGAGATAATTCAGCAGGGGTAAAAATTCCTTCACAGTTCTGACTGTTGGTTTGTTTCTTACCATAACACGCCTCCTGGTGTTTTGCTCATATTTCCTGTACCTATTTTTAGCTCTTCACTGTTCTAGCCTTGACACTAGTAAGTCAATGAAACTGTTTCCTCCTCTTCCTGTCATGTGGCTCTAAAGTTACATGGCTTCTTGATATGCTTCAGGCTCCATGGGTCTCAAGTTGACACCTTGAGAGGTGTTTCAAGATGAGTCCAGATTTGGAAAGGTTGAGAACCAGTCATAGAGCTAACATATTGAACTTGCCATCAAAATCTGATTTCTGGCATAACACGCATTGTAGAAATCAGTGCTTTAGTTTTCTAGAAATTCAGTTAATACTTTCCTATAACTCTTCCTAAGTGATAAATTTCAGCAAGGTGGCTTTAAAGCATATTTGCTCAAGATAGTATGGTTCAAAGTATAAATATTTCATAGAGAAGAATGACATTTTTTTCTTCTGAAATGTAGCTAGATTTGTTATAAGATATGACTGTTTACATGCAGACATTCACAGCTTTGCTTTGAAGCTTCATTGCAAAGATAACCTCATGAAGAGTATTGGCTTAGCATTAGAACTGAAGGGATAACCATGAATAACTCTGCTGGTATTATTCACCTTGACAAGGAGGTTTTCAAATGTGACACATTTGGAATTGGAGTGACTGTTCATTAAACACATGCTGAAGCAGAAGAGATTTTAAAAAATGAATTGCTCAAAAAGCCATTTTGGAATAAAGTTAAACAAGGCAGCTTTCTATAGTAGTAGTAGTAGTAGTAGTAGTAGTAGTAGTAGTAGTAGTAGTAGTAGTAGTAGTAGTAGTAGTAGTAGTAGTAGTAGTAGTAGTAGTAGTAATTTCACATATCTCCTAAAAACAGTGCGCTCTCTTGCATTGCGAAATGTTGCAAAGGGGAATATGATTGTGTATTGATAATGCCTGCACAACCAAGGCATTGTAATTAATAAAACATTTCTGGCTCATTTCCAAGAAAATGCTTGAGGGAGGTAAAGTTTATCTGTAAAAGTTTATAGATGTAAAAAATAGTTTTTTAAGATGGAAATTTGTGCCACATTTGTTAACTGCTTTTGCATTCCTGGAAAACGCATGCGCGCGCATACACACACAAACAAAACAAAATGCTGCTCCTAGAACACACACATTAGAACACACATTCTGTGTTTTTGCCTCAGACTGTTTACAGAGGCCAGTGTGACTGTTTCAACATGGGGTGTGCACCATTCAAAGCAAAAACATTCTGTTTGACAGGAGAATAAATTCCTAGATCATGCAAATAAGAAAAAGACTTTAGTGTGCTGCCATTGATCTTCTGTGCAAGTAGTGAAATAGAAAGTTGGCCAGGCCAAGAGAATTGACAGAATAAAGAAACAAGGCTTATCTACCAGTAATAAGAAATGTTGTGGAATTACATAAGTTGCACTCAGATCAGAAGGACCAAGCCTAAGAACTTTTATGTATGTCCCATTTTATTCAATGGAGCTTACTTCCAGGAAGCCTTTTTTGGATTGCAGTCAGTATAACCCTATTCACACTAAAGAATCCCATGGCTATGACTGTTTTATGTGATATTAAAACTAGAAGAAAAAGATTAACATGAACTAAAGGAACTGGATACTAGAATACTGAGCATGTCCCAGTTTTGGAAGTGACTATAGAAATTCTTTTAGTTAAACCAGTATTAGGAAGAACAGAATTCAGGGCATAGGAAACCTGGAGAACAATAAAGTAATAGAAGGGAAGAAGTACTTGCCAGTAAATACATTAAATTATATCCATACTTCTGCAAATGAGCAGCAAATTAGCTGCATGTAATTCCATGTAATTCCTGTGATGGAGTGGCACTTTCCTTACAGAAGAGGAGGAAGCAATTTCTTCTGATTTCCCCTTCACCCTGAAGAACTGTACTTTGCCCCTTTGCTGTTCCTAAGGGTCCAATCACACAAAGAAACAAAATGGGGGGGGGGGGGGGGTTGTCAATGAACTGAATCCGGATGGTAAAATAGCTAAGCCCACAGATACCTGATGCATGCCCCATCTACCACGTTTTATGATTGATTTTTACACCTTGATGAAAATTAATTTGTTCCAAACATCACATAAGTATAGGAATTTAACACCTCTTATAGATCTCCACATTATCAGTCTCCATATGTAATTAATTCAATTTTCTTAAACTAATATGCTGTAAATTCTTACATTTCTGAACCTACTACAAATCTCCAGAATGTCATCTAAGAAGGAATCTATTTAAAACCCCTCTTTGTTTTCAGATAAGAACATAAGAACATAAGAACATAAGAACAAGCCAGCTGGATCAGACCAGAGTCCATCTAGTCCAGCTCTCTGCTACTCGCAGTGGCCCACCAGGTGCCTTTGGGAGTTCACATGTAGGATGTGAAAGCAATGGCCTTCTGCGGCTGTTGCTCCCGAGCACCTGGACTGTTAAGGCATTTGCAATCTCAGATCAAGAGGATCAAGATTGGTAGCCATAAATCGACTTCTCCTCCATAAATCTGTCCAAGCCCCTTTTAAAGCTATCCAGGTTAGTGGCCATCACCACCTCCTGTGGCAGCATATTCCAAACACCAATCACACGTTGCGTGAAGAAGTGTTTCCTTTTATTAGTTCTAATTCTTCCCCCCAGCATTTTCAATGAATGCCCCCTGGTTCTAGTATTGTGAGAAAGAGAGAAAAATTTCTCTCTGTCAACATTTTCTACCCCATGCATAATTTTATAGACTTCAATCATATCCCCCCTCAGACGTCTCCTCTCCAGACTAAAGAGTCCCAAAGCGCTGCAGCCTTTCCTCCTAAGGAAGGTGCTCCAGTCCCTCAATCATCCTCGTTGCCCTTCTCTGCACTTTTTCTATCTCTTCAATATCCTTTTTGAGATGTGGCGACCAGAACTGAACACAGTACTCCAAGTGCGGTCGCACCACGGCTTTATATAAGGGCATGACAATCTTTGCAGTTTTATTATCAATTCCTTTTCTAATTATCCCCAGCATAGAGTTTGCTTTTTCACAGCTGCCATGCATTGAGTTGACATTCCCATGGAACTATCAACTAAGACGCCCAAATCCCTTTCCTGGTCTGTGACTGATAGCACTGACCCCTGTAGCGTGTATGTGAAGTTTGGATTTTTTGCCCCTATGTGCATCACTTTGCATTTTGCTACATTGAACTGCATTTGCCATTTCTTAGCCCACTCACCTAATTTATCAAGGTCCGCTTGGAGCTCCTCACAATCCTTTGTGGTTCTCACCACCCTACATAATTTGGTATCATCTGCAAATTTGGCCACCACGCTACCCACCCCTACTTCCAGATCCTCTTGCTCTATCTTCTGGAGTGTTTGCTATTGCTCCCAATTTAGCATCATCTGTGAATTTTGATCATTTATAAAAATATTGAAAAGTACTGGGCTCAAAAGTGTGCCTTGTGGCACTCCACTGGACACTTCTCTTCATTCAGATAAAATGCCATTGACAACCACTCTTTGGGTGTGGTTCTCCAATCAGTTCCCTATCTGCCTAACTATCCTTGAGTCCAGTTTGCAGTCACCCAGATTACCCATCAGAATACCATGGGGAACTCTGTTAAAAAGTTTTATTGAAATCCAGGTAAATAATGTTGATGGAACAAGGTTAGTCTGGCAGGTTTTGTTGGGAACAAATCTGTGCTGACTTTCCGGGATCACAGAATGATCAGATGCCAGATTGATCCCTTCAAAATCTGTTCCAATATCTCCCCTCATAAGACTTGGTGGCCTGTGGATCCCTGAGTCTTCCTTCCTTCCTTTTTTGAAGAGTGGGATAATATTCATCCTCCTCCAGTTTCGTGCTAATCTGTCCTTCAAGAGGTCTTGAAGATGATGGACAAAGGCTCTGCAAGCTTTCTAGAAAGTTCTATGAGCACCCTTGAATTCACACTATCTGGCCCAGGGGATTTGTACTAATCCAAGGGCATTCTTTTGGCTTATTTCAGAAGTGTGTGAATATCAGTCAGGCCTTCTGTGGTGGGACATTTGATAGGAATGTTCTCTTATTGAAAAAACAATCTCCCTAAGTAGAAAGCTGGAACAAGAGGAAATGGCTTGGGCTAGAAATTATGTCCCCGGCATATTTGTTTTTTACCTGCATGGTATTTTCTCATAGGGAAACATTAAGGAAATCCCTTATATGCAGTTTGGAATGGCAATTTCCATTCTATTGTCTCAAATGTTTTCTGGCTCTCCCACAATGGACAACAGCAAAACGCATACATGAAAATTTCAGTATATTCAACTGTGTCAGATCTGACTCAGGAAAAATTTGGCATTTCAGATGGAATGCCAAAAACTAATACATTAAATAACATCTGACTATCTGTCTTTAAAGGTGCTAAAAATCTTTTACTTCATTCAATACCATGCTAGGTATAGTCTCAGATTTTGTGAAGGGAAAACCAGCACTGTGGCAGGAGAAAAATATGAATGGAATATAGCCACAATGGGCAGGCCCAGGTGATTTAGACCAAAATCAAAACAAATGCTGTTCCCACAATGATGTATCAGCTAATCTTTCATCAAGGGCACTACTAGAGCCAGTTCAATTAGTGATGCTTCATGAATCACTACAACTGCTCCTCCTGCAGAGTATGTTTTATGTTAGAAATTAAGATTTTGCCTGATCCTCTTGTCTCTGATTACTGAGGATTGCCAGAAATGTCAGCAAGAGCACAATCTCACATTTTAGACTGATCAAGAGGATAGCCTTAGAGTG
This sequence comes from Sphaerodactylus townsendi, assembly GCF_021028975.2. Taxonomy (NCBI): domain Eukaryota; kingdom Metazoa; phylum Chordata; class Lepidosauria; order Squamata; family Sphaerodactylidae; genus Sphaerodactylus; species Sphaerodactylus townsendi. The sequence continues at coordinate 69,991,735 of NC_059425.1, forward strand.
GATTAACTGAATAAAGGGCAGCATGCTGTCTGGGAAGATTATGAAGATTTGAGATTATAAAGAAAGGAGTAGACCTATAGGTAAGATGGAAGGAAAGGGACTCTGTAGTGTGCCAAGGAAGATGATGAACAAGGAAAGTGAATGGCTTGGGACAAAAATTAATCCATTAATACAACTTGCTATTCTGGATGGTTCAGGTCAGACATGAATCAGGTATAGACAAGCACTTAAGAAGTCCTAGGGATCTAAGTAGTTGTTCAATATCACATCATTCATATCCTGAAAAGAGATAAAGAGATAAATTCTACTACAATTTTTGTTCCATTTTGGAGAATCTCAAGAATGTATTGTCGAAAGCTTTCACAGCTGGAATCATTGGGGGGCTGTGATTACAGCCATACAGCCCGGAAACCACACAGCAGCCCAATCTCAAGAATATCTTCCAACTAGTTGTCTAATTAAAAAAGTTACAGTTGTCGCAGTTACAATCTTGGCTAACATCATTTCTATATACTAGCTAGCAGTACAGCCTGCTGTAGGCTAAGCAATACAGAGGGCCTAGATAGGGCAGTGGGTGAGGGCAGGTAGAGGACTCATCAGTGGGCCAGTGGAGGTTGGCAACCTTAGGCCTGGAAGGAACATCTCAGTATCTTGATACTACCTGGCCTAAATGAATGAGTTAGGCCTGGCTGCTTGCTACTGGTCAATGGCAGCCACCCTATGAAAGCCAGAGTGATACAGTGGTTAGAGCTCCACTGTAGGGTCTGGGAGACCCAAGTATGAATTATCATCTTGCTGTGAAAGCTCACTGGGTGATTTTGGACCAGTCACATAGTTTCAGTCTAACCTACCTCACAGGGTTGTTGTGTGGATTAAAAAGAAGAGGTGAATAATGTAAGCTATTTTTGTCCCTCTGTGGAAATAGATGAGGTATAAAGGGAGCAAATAAGTAATTAATATAGCTGAAGATGGGAGGCAGAAAAAAGATGAACAACAGAGAATTTGAAAATGAGGCAGGGAAAGGGGGGAGGATATAGAGGTTCCCAGGGGGAGGTAAAGATGAATTAGTATGAGAGAATTTCCTACCATATAAATGGTCCTGTCCCAGTGGCCAGCAGAACTGGGCCATAGTTTGCATAGGTAGAGTGTACTGGGGGAGGGGGGAGGGGGAAACCTGAAGATGAAGAAGCAAATAATTGTAGGATGGCTATTGGGTGGGAAGGAAGCAAGAAAATAGGACAGGCTATATGAGTTCTCAGCAAAGGAAAAGCGGAAATAGTGGAGTAAACAGAAATGAAATGCCTCTTGCAAGTCCTAGTGGGTTCCTTCTTGTAATCTTATGACTTCAAACACTATACAAATTTATCTATATTTAAATATATTAAATATATATGATCAGTGTTGTACCAGTATATTTTTACTATGTTTTATGAGAGCAAAAAAATTAAAATAATGATTGCAAGTTTCTCATACATATTATTTGTTGGCTGTCAGCTAATAAACCATCTTTGAACTATCACTTCATTCTATAATTAGTAGACATTCTTACAATTCTCAGACGCTTCTTGCATCTGGACACCAATGATATAGCATGTTTGTAGTATGAGATATTAGAACCCAAAGTTCCATTGCCAATAAAACTTCAGACGCAAGAGGTATAAATAAATACAAGGCTTATTCAGCTGCAGCAAAATAACTGAATCTCAAGCATTTCAAAAGGTCAGAAGCAATGAGCAAAAACAAGTTTCTGCCTTTTAGTGTGGTTAACAGAAAAGCAGAAATACATCATTTTGGCTCTTCCCATTAATACAAAACATGTGAAGCCCAGATCATGCAATGCATGATCAAGAAGAGGTTAGACTTTAAAGGAAGGAGAATTTAATATTTAAATAAGCCTTTCATGCAACTTGGGGTCAATCCGTCATTATTATTACTATCTGATGTTCCAAACTATAACTGCAAAAAAGAATAAACAATTTTGAGTCTGTACCATTATTCAAGTATTTTATCAATGATTCTGACAGTGAGGAAATACATTCTAAAACCCCAAAAGTATATAGCTTCTATAATTTTTCCTTTGTTCATCTACTTTTAAAAGTCTTAAGCAAAAAGAAATCAAGGATATCTATGTTCCATTCAAAAAAGCTGTCTCAGCACTCATAGCTGCCTGTCAGCTAGCACTCAGCTGCAGCCAGAGAAAGTGTGTCAAAGTCCACTGGGCATTGGTCCTGGCTCTCTATTGCTCTGTATGTTACAGATAGCTTCTGGCTGTTGGCATCAGCTGATATTAATGTTCTAAATAAGTGAATATAATATACATTTTCCCAAAATGATACAACACCAATATATCTTATCCATTAATATGAGTTAGACTGTTTCTAATATAATGAAGGCCATATTATTCTTTTACACTTTTGATCCTTACTGCTCCAGGGCTGTATTATTCTGGGTCTCTGAACTCTGTTTTAGACATGTTTGACAGAACAAGCCAGCTCACTTTCTGACCTTCAGAAGTAAACTGCATGATGTTTTAGTTGAGTCTAGCCAAGGTTCTGCTATATTTCTGGCCATATCTGTGACATTCTGTTCATTCCAGTGGATTTTCAGAGAACTTCCAGCTGAATTGTGTCCTTTGATCTAAAAGAGGTAGGTACAAATGTCAGGTAAGACAAGGATTGATTAGGTGACCTTAGGCAAACTATTATTTTTCTATTTCTCAACTCTCTACCGATTAATGACAATATTGGCAAACTCCACACTGAAATAATGGGGGCATATATGCATTTTATACAGGTCCTACCAAAACAATTTTACTGGAATATGTTTCACTTGCAGGCAAATAGTATTGCAAATACACAAACATTCATATACAAATGCTAAACTGAAACACGAGAAGTTGCAAGTGGCTCATTCAGAGGATCAAATTGAAACATAGTTCAATGTATAGCAAAGCAAGAGGCTGATTTGCCTTTCATTTGTAAGATGTCAAAGTGCATTCTTATGTGCATTTTATATTTTTAAATTAGTGATAGCAATCTTATTTGCTAAGCTGCTAATTTGGTCCCTATTTCTGTGTCAATTTAAATTTTCCTCACAGAAATTAATGAATAATTTGCTTAAGTTTTCAGAATCAAGAGTAATTGCTTGACCGCAGTGAAAACTGATATCCCTTCTGGATAATGGAAATCAAGGGTTTGGAGGTCTTTTAAAAGCAGAGAGCTGGTTGCTGTTACCACTAATAGATTATCCCAGCACCCCAGTATTGGAGCTCCATTGTCATGCATTGATCCCCCCAATGCTATTTTCTCTTTTTTAACTCCTTATATAGTAGGTGGACTGTATGTGGACTGGAAGTGACTCTGGTATGTGGACTGGAAGTGACTCTGGTAGTAAGCTTGATGAACTATAGCAAGGAAGTGAAATACTTTGCTGGAAGCAAGAGAGGCCCTGTGCTAGTTTGAGCTTTTATAGGTAAAATCTTTAACCCTAGTGCATATATGAAACCAGAAAGAGAGAGATGATTGACTTATACCAATTGAAGAAGAAGAGTGTGAATTTATACCTCCCTTTCTCTCTTGTGAGGAGTCTTGAAGGGGCTAACAAACTCTTTTCCCTTCCTTTCCACACAACAGATACCTTGTGAGGAAGGTGGGGCTGAGAGAGTTCCAAAGACTGTGACTAGCCCAAGGTCACCCAGCAGGAATGTAGGAGTAGGGAAACAAATCTGGTTCACCAGCTAGTAGTAGTAGTAGTAGTAGTAGTAGTAGTAGTAGTAGTAGTAGTAGTAGTAGTAGTAGTAGTTGTCGTCGTCATAGTAGTCGTCGTCGTTGTCGTTGTCGTAGTTTATTGTCAGCATGGGCCACCACGATTACAAAAATAGCATAAAATAGCATAAATCATTGAGTCAGAGGCATATCTGCCCGGTGACATGGGGTACCCAATGTCCTCAGGCAGACGCCATCTGGTCATGTGGGAGGTGCAAAATAGGGCCCACATGTAACCAATGAGTCAGCCTGCCGGCCTCTGCCCAGCCATCTCTGCTGCTGGACCCAAGCCGGGCTGAGGAGGGCAGGACTGGGAGCCCCTGCCATAGCTCTTCCTCCCTGCCCAGAAGCTGGGGATGAGGGAAACTCACTCCCCAGCTTCCAGGCAGTTAAGAGGTGTTGCTGCTGCTGCCTCCTCCCTGCCTAGAAGCCAGGGGGTGAGGGAAACTCACTTCCCGGCTTCTAGGCAGCGAAGAGGGGGTGGAGCCCAACTTGTGAGTAAGTGGGGCTTACTCGTGATCAAGCCATGCGCGCCATTTGACCCTGGTATACCTCTGCATTGAGTCCCATGGATACACTAAGGCCGTTTCTGCACGGGCAATTCATGGCGGCCTGGAGACGGTAAAAACACCGTCTCCAGGCCGCCATTCGCACGGGGGGCGCAGCTGCAACGCAGCCGCGCCGCCCTCACGCCGCCCGGCCGGCCTGAAGGCGGCGTTTCCCCAGAGCGCTTCCCAGCGCTCTTTTTGGGGAAACGCCGGCATGAAGCCGCTGCCGAGCGAATGGCAGCAGCTTCATGCCGCCTCCCCCACCCGGCACTCACCTTCTCCCCGGGCCTCCGGCGCGTCGCCGAGGCCTGGGGACACGCCCCCCTGGCCCTGCGCGCCTGAAGCAGGCGCGCAGGGCCAGAGCGTCCCCAGGCCTCGGCGACGCTGCCGGAGGCCAGGGGAAGGCTGAGTCGGCTGAAGCGCCGGCGCTCCGCGGCGCCGGCTGCCCAGCTGCTTCAAGGACCGTCCATGCGGACGGTCCCAGCGTCTTCAGGTCGGCGCGCAATGCGCCGACCTCGCCGTTTCCGCCGCCGTGCAGAAACGGCCTAAGATAATGTTTGTAATAACGCAGCAGTACAAAACAATAAAATTTCAACATCACAGTTTAGCTTACTGTATATACTCTTGTATAAGTCTAACATTCATGGAGCTTCCTGGCCTGAACAAAAATTCTATAACATATAAATTTAACATTCACACCTATTCACTGAATATTCACTGTGAATGAAGCTACTGGCCACCTGGTTTGGGTTGTTCTACATTCATTTTTACATAGTCATATATTAAGAAATTGGGAAAGGAATTTTAGAGCTAAAAGAGTTAAAATGACTTACAGCTCCTGGTTTCATGATTGCTGGGAATTCATACACCCTGCCTTCTGAAAGTGGTGAATTGAACATACTTAACTGAACATTGCAAATTTAGCTGGACAAATGCATTCATCCCTAATTCAAGTGCTTCAGTAACATGGACCACAGAAATTGGCTTGGGAACTTTTCCATGAGAGCCTGCCTTTGGAAGCTCTGTCTTTGAACATTAACTTTCTATTACTTAAAGACAAGCATCTCCTTGCTGATGAGGGGACTATCATTTGATAGGGGCAGAATCAACTGTGTTCCTTGCAGCTGCAGTTGTTTGGGGGAGAGCTGATGAGGGGACTATCATTTGATAGGGGAGTGACAAACATCACAGCTGACATGAATCATTGCACTTGAGATCTTTAGAACAGCTGCATCTGCTTCTCTGGAAATGATTTTCACAGCTTCCCTGGCCACCCCTGATCATGTTGCTTCTCATGAATTATGCACCAAAGCTAGTCTCCCCCGCATTTTGCTAGTAGGGTGACTGGTTTGCTTCTGCAGCTGCTTTGATGTCCTCAAAGAGCCTTGGTTTCATTTTTCCTGAGTTTGGTTAATATATCAGTAAGTCACAGTTGAACATGTATGCTTATTTTCTAGTGAACAGAAGCTCATCCAACTCTAAACAAACAAAACAAGGCATAAAAACAAGAAAACCTGAGATCCTGAATTTTTAAAATCAAGGTTCGCCACCACTTTATGCAACAGCAGAAGATTAAAAAAGCCTGAATTTAAAATCAATCCTAATATTTATTTAGAGAAAGCAGCACATTGTTTAAGAACCAGTTTTGATATACATACTTAACAATCCACAAATGCTGGTATTTGGATATATGTTTTGAGGCATAGATTTTGTGTGGAAGGGGACTGGACTCAATGGCCCTTGTGATCTCTACTAACTCTATTATTCTAGAACACGGTCATACAGCCTGGAAACCACACAGCACCCCAATTTAGTGAGAGCTTAACACACTAGAAAAATGAGTGAACGTGAACAAGATGCAATTGAACATGGGAAAGTGCAAAGTTCTATATCTTGGTAACAGAAATGAAAAGCATGTATACTGGATAGGGGATACTCTTCTGGGTAGCTCTGTATGTGAACAAGATCTGGGGATACAGGTGGATTGTAAGCTAAATATGAGAAGTCAGTGTGATGCAGAGGCAAAAAAAAAAGCTAATGCAGTCAACAGAGGCATAAAATCCACATTTGGGGAAAGACGTCATAGCCCCACTGGTTAGGCTGTACTTTGATTACTGTGTGAAGTTCTGGAGTCCTCACTTCCAAAAGGACATGGACAAAATGGAGCAGATGTGGAAGAGTGATAAGCATGATCAAGGGCCTGGAAACCAAATCTCACAAGGAAAGGCTGAGGGACTTGGGAAAGTTCAGTATAGAAAAGAGGATGTAGGGGGAGGACATGAGTGCTCTCTTTAATATTTGAAAGGCTGTCACTTTGAGGAGGGTGGGGAGCTGTTCCTATTGGCAACAGAGGATAGGACTTGCAATTATGGTTTTAAATTATGAGCAGAAAAATACCAACTGGATATTAGGATTTTTTTTAACAGAAAGAATGATTCAGCAGTGGATTTAACTTCCAAGGAAGGTGGTGGGCTACACCTTTCTGGCAGTTTTTCAGTGGTAGTTGGACAAACACTTTTCAGGGATACTTAAGGCTGATCCTGAACTGAGGAAGGGGTTGAACCAGATGGCTTGGGTGGGCCCTTCCAACTCTATGATTCTACGATTTTAAGTCAGTTGTGTAATCCACCATGTTGAATGCTTTTTAAATTAGCAGTAATAAAATTACTTACATACATTTTTGCTGCTTTTTCTGGGATTACAGCCAATATCTAGAACTTTCATTTTCTCATCACGAGCTTAAAACTTTTATTTATAATATGCATTTGGGGATTAGGTTAGTTGGTATCCAACATACCAATTGCTGCATCAAAAGGATGGGACTAACTTTATATCTCATTTCACATATTACTGCACTATTGTGATATTACTGAGCATTTTGACTGCAGAACTGGAAACTCATTAATAATAGGCATCGCTCCATGATGTAAAGAATGTGAGATGTGGCCATGCCAATGAAACAACAAGACAGTCAAACGCAAGATCTTACAGTAACAAACCAAATTAAATATTTAACAAAACCACAAAGAGAGAAAGATGAATAAACAAAGAACATTAACTTAAAAGAGAGGGATGGGGGGGGGGGAAGTGGCGAATAATAAACTAAGTCAGTTTCCCTTGATGTTTCTTTTTTTAAAGTTCTGGTAAAACAAAGAGTTTATGCAAGAATCTTTCAAGTTAGGCTCAGCTTCATTTAATGGTGATGAGAAATTTTCAAACTTTCAAGTTCATAAGTAACAAATACAATATATTTGCAAAGTTATATTTTGGAGGGAAAGCTAAGCTTATCTCTATCATTCCATGACTACTGAACACAAAATAAAGGAACCAGAAATCAGACCCAGATTGGGTGTTACTGGAGTTGCATAGTAATCTTCTTTTGGTAATGTCTAATGAGATATGAAGTCATTGATAATGTCTGAGTTTCACCATCCCTGCTCTGCTACATTAGCTGCCACTTGTAGGGTTGGGGAAACCTGGAGTACAATGACATTGCATCACACTTTTTTACTACACCTTATCAGGGAAGGAATAGCATTCACTAGTTTAGCAGTTGTTACCATTTATGCTCACAGAGAAATGAGTACGTTAGGCATACACCAGGTTAAGTTAGGGTGAGAGGACACCAGCCCAGCCCAGGTCAGGCAAAGAGGTGAGATCCAGTGGGAGCAGTGTCAGTAAAGGGGAAAAGGGTGGACCTTGCTTATGGGACAAGAGATTGCTCCAGAATATATCAAGAAGATGGGGCCAAAAATTCTTGGGAAAAACAAAAAGCTCACATCTCCTAATTTACAACCATACAGTGACTGTTGGCCTGTTGAAAAGAAGTGAGGCATGTTTACATACATACCATGCTGCCTGGTTCCTATTAGCTAAGATGCCTTGTTCCTCATTATTTATACAAGGGGTGGGGCAAAAAATGACACTCCCCATCCCATATGAAGGCAGGAGCTGAACTTTATTTTGTAGTTAGTTTTTAAGGTAAACACATTCTTCATGAGAAACTCTTTTACATCCCTAAAATGAATAAAGAAGCTCATCTACCTTTCAGCGATGGTTTTGCTGAACTGAAGTTAGAGGAGGAGTTACTGTTGATTTAATGACATCAACAGCATCAGAATGTCACATAATATGTCATTCCACAACCAGCCTGCAGTTCCATAAATGACAAAAAATCATGTGGGCTGTGAAACTCTACCTCCCCGAAGACTCCCTGAAGACTCCCACTGAAAAGTACTACCTTTCAGAGATACTAGCACAGCTCTCAGTGTTTGAAAATTCCTGTGATAATTCTTCCAATCACATTCAAATAGTTCAATGAATAAGGCACCTTAATTGGTATATCAGACCACATTCCTTGCTGAGCTAATTTCCTTGTTAAATGAGCACATGTAATGGTGGTAAAGAGATTTTGATCAGGCCATTAGGATGAATAATTATTAGTCTATGTAACTGAATTTAGTCTATGTAACTGAATTTAAATAAGGATTAATTTTAAGCAAATATATCTTGAAAAATGACAAGGCACACCAAAGCCATGTTGGAAATAGGGTGCAACAGATGATCAGCATGATGGTTCAAAGGCCCCACCACAGCCATGTGAGGCCCCACCACAGCCATGTGAGACCTACTTCCCCCTCTGAGTGTGGTATGTAGGTGTGAATGCCACAACCATGTGGGCAGGACTGATCACCTGAATCTCCAATTGGTAGACCTCTGAGGGAGGGTCCAGTCAGGAAGTTCTCAAGTTAAGGCCATTTATGATACCCAAGATACTGGGAAATAAGCATAAAATTTAGAAACCAAGGGACATCAAACAGACTTTAAACAGACTTGATGGCTTTCAAGTAATTGTTTGATTTTACAAGTTCATTTCTCTAGACTAAATATACCCAGCTCCCTAAGTCCAATATTTGAAGGGATGTCATGTTGAAGAGGGAGCAAACTTGTACTCCACTTCTCCAGAACTAGAACAAGGAATAATGGATTCAAAGTACCAGAAAAGAAATTCCACATAAACATTAGGAAGAACTTCCTGACAATAAGGGCTGTTTGATAGTGGAATACACTGCCTTGGAGGGTGGTAGAATCTCCTTCTTTGCAGTTTTTTAAACTGAGTCTGGATGGCCATCTGCCAGGAGTGCTTTGACTGTGTCTTACTGCATGGCAGGGGGTTGGACTTGATAGCCTTTGTGGTCTCTTCCAACTCTATGGCTATTTCCGCACGGGTGAATAACTGCGCCTTAGGGACGGTCAAAACACCATCCCTGGGGTGCTGTTCACACAGGAGGTGCTGCTGCATCCTGGCCATCCCCAAGAGGCCCATCCTGGCCAGCCCCGAGCCATCCTGGCCAGCCCCGAGAGGCACAAAGGTGCCGCTTTCAAACCTCTCTCATTGAACGAGGTTTTTGAAAAGTGGCATTTTCCCACCAGCATCTTCCCACCCCTCTACTGACCTTCCCATCCAGCGCTGCTCTGGAGGGCTGGAGGGACATGCCCGCACTGCCCTCTGACCCTTGGAGGTCAGTTGAGGGGACACGCTGCCCTCCAACCCCTGGATGGGAAGGTCAGTGGAGGAGCCAAGCCAGAGGCGGCTCCATGTGGAGCCGCCTCTCTGGTTCAGCAGATCCTCTCTGGTTCAGCAGCTACTGTGTGAGCAGCCCCCGAGCCTCCACCGGCATAATTTATGCCGGTGGAGGTGCGTTTCTGCCTCTGTGCTGAAACAGCCTATGATTCTATGATTCTATTCTACAAATTTCTTATGAAAACAATGCAAAAAACACAGTGCGTAGTATCAGCATGTATTCATAATCAAAAGATGCATTTTATTGTTAGAAGGGCAATGGCACTGAAGTTTTGAATTAAAACTAATTGCTACCTGTGTGCATTCACAGAGCTTTTGGTTTCACACATATACACACACATTTTTCTACGTTTAAACTATTGGTGTTGGTGGAGGACTGCCAACTTCTGAAACTTTCCTGGGAGAGTTGCAGCAGTCTTTGTATTTTACTGGTTGCTTGGGTTATGGTCCCACAGAACACAACCAACAACTGTATCCCTTAGTTGTATCTGGAGAAATCTCTGTCTTGTTGGGTCTCTACATGTTCAGCACTACAAATCCAGTGTGGATGTATATGTGCTTCAGTCCAGCAACCTTAATGCAAATAGAAAGCAGAATCAAGCCAGTGTATATGAAATATAGCAGCAAATAAGCTGAGTAGGGACAGAATTTGAGAGGCATCTAGACTCGGAGCTGAGCTGAGCAACAGCTGTCAGTAGCACCAGGAGATTTCACTGAAGAACTTTAAAAGAGAAAAGGTTCTTCATAAACGGAGTTAATTAGCTAAGAAAATAAAAGAGGAACATTTTGCACTTTTGAGAGAGGCTTTCCCCACCTCTCTGTGACAGAAAGGGTCCACAGGTAGCACTCTGCCTGCAAAGTCTCCAGAGGAAATAAACTGTCACACTGTTAAATATTGCTATTAAACTGTTTTCTTGGGAGTTGTTTTTGATCCACGTGAAATAGATTAAAAGTCTCTTTCTAATCCCATCAGATTTCCCATGGAGTATAATTATACATGAAACAGAATAAGAAAGTGGGCCAACAATTACTTTAATTAGATTGTGGTTACTGAAGCTGTCAGTGTGCCTAACCCCACCAAGTGCTGAGAGGAAAGACTCAGATAATGGAGTTGTTGATAAATGTTTGCACTGCAAAGGAATTAATTATCTGTGTAAATAAATAATGGACTGAAGAATCTTCAGTCTGGAAATGGGGCCCTGCCCTTTGTAATAAGTTATAAAGACTTGGTTGCCTACGAATCACATTCCTGTTTTGAGCCCCCCAGGGGGTACATTGAACTTTCTTTGAACATTTGATCCTGTAGGCACAAAAGCTGCCCAGCTTGCTTAATATAGAAAAAGTAGTTTAAAAAGATATACCTTATATACTCGCGTATAAGCCCCCCTCGACTTATGCATGAGAGAACGGGTGGCAAGCAGGTGGGGGGAATGGGTGGCGAGCGAAAAAAGGCTGGGAGCTGAGGGTGTTTTTCTGCACCTGCTCCCTGCTATGTGGACACAAAGGCAGCTCCCAGGTAAACCTTGGGCTGTTGCTTCTCTGCACTACAGGCGGCCAGTAGCTTCATTCACAGTGAATATTCAGTGAATAGGTGTGAATATTAAATATTAAATATACATGTTACAGAATTTTTGTTCAGGCCAGGAAGCTCCATGAATGCTAGGGAGCCATACTCATTGGGAAATCTGCACCACTGGAGCCCATGGTGGCAGGAATCCCCCACACACACAGGGTGCCCTGGGGTGCAGCCACTGCCAGCACCTTTGTCTGCCCCCACCCAGTGTTTTTGGAAAGCAGGTGGGACTTCTGTCCAGCTGAGCTTGCAGAGCTGCAAAAAAGACTTGCCCTGGGGCAGCGGCTGCCATCACCACGCAAGCATCTTCACTGTGTAATGATAAGCTATCCATGTTGAAGGAGAAACTGTAGGGACTTTTTAAAAGGGGGATCTTGTTGAGCATCTTCCCTATGAAACTCTGAAGAGATACTATCTGTGAGTTAAAGTTATTGTTGATACCATACTGTTTTTCTTTGAAATAAATATTTAAAAATATTTTTAATTGGTATCTATTTTCATTTTTGAAATTTACCAATAGCTGCTGCATTTCCCACCCTAGACTTATATAAAAGTCAATAAGTTTTCCCAGTTTTTTGTGGTAAAATTAAGTGCCTCGACTTATATGCGGGTCGACTTATACACCAGTATATACGGTACCTCCCTTTCCTACGCTAATTGTAATTTCCTTTTCCTGTGCTATTTAAAAGAATTCAGTTGGGACCATCAGATAAAATGACATTTTACAGAGTATCGTAAGCAACCTGATTCATCAGAAATCATCAGCAGGTTAAAAAAAAGCTTCCTCATACAAACAGATCTTGCATGTACCAAAAGGTGGGAAGAATTCAGCCCCCTGGAGGCAGACTACTAAAAAGCCAGTCAGTACAGTACAGTCAGCAGTGCCAATCACCCATTTCCATGTTGGGTAGACAGATTTCAAGGTTGCTCTTTTATTTTGACAGGTGGTTAGCATTGTTAAAGCCATTGGTGATGACAATCTATTTGGTAATGAAGATATTCTTGTGCATCTTATTTACATAGTCTGGCTTGTATCTGAGGAGCATTGAATCGAGGCCCAAAGGCATTTACTCAGTTGACACTGAAGAACCTCCCATGCATAATTTGAGTTTTGTGGGAATATGGTTTATGTGAGCAAGATTACCTGACATAATTCTTTCTTACGCATTGCATGTGAAAATATCCAGAGATTTTAGCAATCTCACAGAACTCTCAGACAGTGGCATACCTACGCAAACCTGAGCCCTGGGCAAAACCTGAGTCTGGTGCCCCCCCTCCCCGAACAGATAAGACCTTCAGCCTGGAAGGGCAAAAAGCCTTCAGGCTGCTGCCGGTGCTCCTGCTGTTTTCCTTGGACTTCGAACAAATTGGGGGGAGGGGTGCCGGTGGAACAGGTTTCCATTCCCTCCAAGCCGCTTGGGGATTACGTCAAGTAAGTTGGAGAGGAGGATCCTCCTGGAAATGAAAACTTACCAACCCCCCCAACCCCTGCTTTGAAGCTCGTCTCTCCGCGCTCGCTCCTTCCCTCCTCCCCCTCCTCCCTACTCTGTTTTGAAACGGGATCCAGGTTCCAGCCACTGCCTTTCGCCAGGGCTTTATCGCCTTCTGCCCAGCTCCGATGTGCACCAGCCGCAGCAAGAGTGCCTCAGTCCTCCGCCTCCTCCTCCGCACTCAGCTGAGCGCTCACCTTGGCGGCCGGGCGGCTGGAACGGACAGCCTCGGTGGGGACAAGCTCACCGGCTGGGGCTCCCAGCCCGAGGCAGCAGCCCTCTTGCTGCGGCTGGTGAGCATCGGAGCTGGGCAGAAGGCAATAAAGCCCTGGCGAAAGGCAGCAGCTGGAGCCTGTATCCCGTTTCAAAACAGAGCAGGGAGGAGGGGGAGAAGCGAGTGCAGAGAGATGAGCTTCGAAGCAGGGGTTTACGGGGGTTTTTTTGGTAAGTTTTCATTTCATTCCACCGGCAGCCCTCCCCCCCCCCCCCGCGTTTGTTCAAAGTCCAAGGAAAACAGCAGGAGCACCGGCAGCAGCCTGAAGGCTTTTTGCCCTTCCAGAACTGTGTGTGGACTCGGGTGGAGACCTCTGCCTCCTCCCCAGTCTCCGCACTCAGCTGCGCACTTCCTCAATGGCCGGTCTGCTGGCTGCCGGCACAGACAGCCGGGGGACAAGCTCACCAGCCGGGGCCCCCAGCGGAGTGCAGCAGAGTACCCTCACCGCTCACTTGGAGGGGAGAGTGGTAGTCTGGTTCCCGGCGTTCCTTCAGCTTGTGGGTGGCGCTAGCAGGCAGAGCCAGGCAGGGGAAGTGTAACTCAGCCTGCAGGCTGCTCGGCCGGCCAGAGTGGGTGGGGCCGCTCAGACATTTTGTCGCCCATCACGTGACGCACAATTTCTACGCCCAAGGCAGCTGCCCCTTCTGCCCAATGGGTGGTCCGCCTCTGCTCTCAGAGGAATGCAGTGATCACTATTAAAACTTGATAATATCAGAAATAATATGTAAAACAGATTTGCCCTCACATTATTATGCAATCATAAAATAAATCCACAGTAAAGAGAAATACATTTTTACTCATCTTAAAAATAGATCCAAACAAATTTGAAAGCATCTGTGCCCTTGCCTGAGTTCCTAACAGCCTGGCATTCCTCAGGGATGTTATCAGGGGCATTCCAGGGCAGAAATATTTATTTCTGAAAATATAAAAACTTTGCTTTTCCCTTATGGTTCAAATCAGTTTACAATTCCAATATTAAAACATACAAAATAAATAAAACTTCAGCAACCTCTCCTTCCAGATACCTACAATTTAAACCTCGTTAAAAGCCCTTGCAAATAGAATGGTTTTTCATTTCCTCTTTTATTTCCTCTTCATTTCCTCTTAAAAATATAACTGTGGGTTGAAGGAGAAACTGTAGGGACTTTTTAAAAGGGGGATCTTGTTGAGCATCTTCCCTATGAAACTCTGAAGAGATACTGTCAGAACTTTTAAAGTTATTGTTAATACCATACTGTTTTTCTGTGAAATAAATATTTAAAAATATTTTCATTTTTTCTTAGGAAGCCTATTTGGAAGCCTATTAGGAAGCCTATTAGGAAGCCTATGGGGGGAAGCCCATTTTCTTAGGAAGCCTATTGAACAAGGTAGGAACTGTTAACCAGTAGGATCTAGTAGATGCCAAGAAGGCAAAGTTACAAGGGAAATGACTGGAAGGTGTTGACCAGAGGAGTAATGTTAGCAACACGGGGCACATTGTGAGAGAAGTCCTTTAGATTTAGGGGTACTAGACCATAAGGGTCCTAACCACTAACTTGAGTTGAACTTACTAAGAAACTGGCAACCTATTAGCTGTGCTAAAGCAGAAAAAAAGTATTCCTGTTAGTTTGCAAGCATGTGCACTGTGAAAAATGTTATAATTTTGGATTCAGGCTTTGTGAGGATATATTTTTGTCTTGGTTGCTTATACTGGGGTAATACACTACCAATTCAGGATTCAAATTCCTGTTGTTCTGGAGTTCAAGCACATTATTTTCAATTGGGAATGTGCATAAGGATAGCTGTTTATAAAGATAATGTTTATAAAGATAACAGCTGTGGCAACTATTTAAACAGACAATGCCACCAACTTTGTACAAAACACTGTCATCCCTATAATCTAAAGACCCTCTAATGTCATCCCTATAATCTAAAGACCCTCTAATTTTCAAGCAAATTGAACCAAGGGGTTTGATTTTATAGACTCCCAGCTTAGGAGACACTCTCCACAGCCACACCTCTCTCTACTGATTCCTAAAATGGCACTCAAGCAGCAGCCTAGCTAGAGAGTTCCAGATGGGCACAGCATTGAAACTAACCTGCTTGCATTTTCCTACTTAGGTTCACACTGTTAATATATGTGGATTTTTTCTAGATCGTTTCTGTTACATTTATATTAGTTTTTTTTAAAAAAAATTATACTCTTTATGTTGTTGGTTTTTGATTTTTGTAATCTACTTTGAGTGTCTGAAATAAAGGTAGACTATAAATGAAATAAAAACATTAATAAAACCATGTTGGAAAAAAACTGTGGTCATTGGGGAAGTGTTGGGCAGCCCAAAAATATTGCCAAAGCATCTTTGTTTTGGTTATTGACAGTCGATGTGGGGAACTGAAAAAGGTAAAATATATGAAGGACAAAGGAAAAATAGAAGGTAACAAAGTAGAGGTGGGAAATAGGCTGGAGTGGTGGGATGAGCAAAAACGTTAGGTGGATGGGTTAGTGGTGGGGGGGAGGAAACAAGAGAAACTTCAGAAGAAGAAAGAGAGAAGCAAGGGAAAGCAGAAAATGGGGAGGATACTGAAAAGTGGGCAGAAGAAAGAGAGAGAAGGAAGCAGGGAAATAGAGATGTTTGAGGAGCTGTCAGAGGAAGGAAAAGAGGAAAAGTAGAGATAGTTTTGGGAAAGGGAAGGGAATGAAATTCTACCCACAAGAGTTTTTAGATTCCCAACTTGTATGTCTGTCAAACTAGTGGATTTTTAATATTAAAAAGGAGTAGCTTCATAATATAGTAAGATATTTGGCACAGCTGAGGTATATGCAGCAGTTGCTTCTTTTTCCCTTGAATATTGTCTTTGATTCTTAAAAGTTTTTATTTCTTCATGCTGTCAGTTTTTAAGAACGGCATTTAAAACGTATGAGTTAACGTCACCAATCACTGTGAATGATGGAAGGGCAGTAATAAATAATACTTTTTCAGAAGACACTAAAATACCTTATAAGTAAAATAAATTATAATGATTTATGCTTTACCAGGAGGGAATGTGTTTCATACCAAGTTTTTTGTCCACTTCTGCCACAGATTCTTTTTACTTTAAAAATAAGTTATTCCACCCAGGTAGTCATACATTTTCCTCTCTCTATGCAAGGACAAAATCCATGTCCCAGACAAAAGTTATATCAGTTCACCATATGGACACTCTCACATTGTGTGCTTTACACCACCTGGTGAGACACTGCTGTAAGGCAGATTCTGCATGGGCCAAAAACAGCAGTGTGAAAACTGTGTGAAAATGGTATAAACCCCATTACACCATTTTACACCATTTTTCACACTGTTGTTTTTGGCCCATGTGGAATCTGCCTAAGTGTTGTTGCCTTTAAGATGTGTTTAAAAGAAGGAAGGCTTTTTCATAGTGGCATTCTAGCTAGAAAAGTGTTGAATATAAACTCCTGCATTTCTATTGTCCAATTGCCCTCAGGTTGCTAGGCTATCTCTTGATCACCAGCTGGTCCTTTTTAGGTCTTGTAGAGTATAGGCTATGTTATATATATATATTTGTATTGTGCTTCCCTTTTATCCTTCTGCCTTATTTTTATGGTTTCTCTGGCCCATGAGAGGCAACTGTAGTGGTTAAGGTGGCTAGAATCTGGGAAACCCACTATGTGAATCAGATGACTTTTCTTTTGGGAAAATAAAGAAAAGGTTGAGAAGTTCCTGGTGACTTGAGGGTAAACCCACAGGGTATAGGGACAGGAGGGACCTTAGCAGGAAATAATGCCATACAAATCACCCTCTAAAGCAACTACTTTCTACAAAAATAATCTATAGTTGTAATTCTAGCAGATCTTTAAGCTCCATCTGGGGATTGGCAATCCTAACCTGCCTAGAGACATCTATCAGACCTAGTGTCTTTTATTTTAGGAGACTAACAAGGGCATTTCTATTCCAGAAGACTTTTGAGACATTGGAGAAATGTTGGTAGCCAATGATGGACAAAAATTCATGTTGTACTACAGTTGTGATTGTTTTGTTTACTGTCTTTTAATAGTTGTAATACTTTCTCATGGTTTTCTTTTACACTGCATGATTTTGTTTTAAATCATTTTGCTTTGTTTCATACTAATGTTGTAAAAACCCTGATGGAAAAAAATTAGAATACCAATGGAAATAATGAAAATCAATATAACTCAGGAAGATTTGTCAGTCACTAACCTTGCTTGCAGTTATGGTCACAATGTTGATGGATCAGCATAGTAAAGAGCAAAGGGATTGTGTTTCTTTCCATCTATGGTAACTCATTAACTTGTTTTTTAAAAGCAGATTCTTTTAGCTCTGGAAGCTCTCTGATGTTGTTTAGGTACAGTATCTGAAAATAAATATCAACAAACATAATATATTTGATGTATTAGATGGACAGAAATGGCTGGAGATCAAAACTATTAAGATTGATAGATCTGTTCTGATGGGCAAAATTTAAGGCCGTTTCTGCATGGCCCCCCAGACGCCCCCACGCTGGCAAGAATTCTGCCGGCGTGGGGGCGGAGGCCGTTCGCACGCAAGCGTGCGTGCGGCCTCAGGAGAGGCCAGTGGACCACAGGCGGCTCCGCATGGAGCCGTCTCTGCCCCCTTCCCTTTCCCACTCACCTTGTCCCCGTCGTCGGCCTGCTGGCCTCCGAAGCCCCGCCCACGCTGCCCTCCAACCTCCAGGGGTCGGAGGACAGTGAGGGAGGGGCTTTGGAGGCCAGCAGGCCGACGACGGGGACAAGGTGAGTGGGAAAGGGAAGGGAAACAGCGTGTTCTCGGCAGTGCTGTTCGCACCGCGCCGCCGGGAAGACGCTGTTCCCTCAAAAACAACCCTTTAAAGGGTTGTTTTTTAGGGTGGCCTGACGCCGCCCTGAGGGAGGGGAAGGGCAGCCAGGTCGGCACTGCTGCGTTTCAGCAGCGCCGCCTGTGCGAACGGCGGCCTGGGGGAGCCGTTTTTACCGCCCCCAGGCCGCCGTTTTTGGCCCATGCGGAAACGGCCTAAGAGAATGATAGCTAAATCAAAACATTGTACAATTTCTCAAAGAGAAGCTGCTCCCATAAAAGACATCAACTTTCACTGAAGCTCTGAAATCCTCATAACAATAGGCCTCTACAGCAAACAATTATGGAATGAATTATTTTAAGTTATTTCCTGCTACAGTTTATAAGCTTGTAAATCTAGAAACCATTTTAGCTATTGTGTTATGGGACTCTGTGGCCTATAGACAGAATACTGGGAAATAATACATTTTCATAGCATCACAGAATTGGAAGAGACCACAAGGGCCATCTCCAACCCCCTGCAATGCAGGAACACACAATCAAACCACTCCTGTCATATGTTCATCCAGCCTCTGTTTAAAAACCTCCAAAGAAGGAGACTCTTTGTCAATAACCAATGCAGAATAGAGAGATACAATTACATCTCTTGATCTTGACACTATACTCCTATTGATACAGCGCAAAATTGTATTGACTTTCTTGGCTGCCGCATCACACTGCTGACTCATGTTTAGTTTATGGTCTACTAAGACTGCCAGATCCCCTTTTTATGTAGTGTTGTCAAGTCATGTGTCACCCGTCCTATATCAGTGCATTTCATTTTTTCTGCCTAAGTGTAGTATCTTACTAGGGTTGGTGATTCAGATAAAACTAATCATGTATTTGGGCTGAATCACAGCCTATTTGGGTGTATTCAGGCCACATTCATCCTGAATACATTATGCCCGAATATGAGCCAATCCAAATAGAAAATATTCGGATCAGTTTGTATGTATTCGGGGGGATTCAAGGATCATTTATATAATCCTTGAATGAGCTGCTTCCCCCCTTCCCCCACCAAGCACCTGCAAGCCATGAATCTTTAACTATCCCCAGCGTGCAGGCACTTCTGGGAAAAGGGGGTATGACTCTGCCCCTTCCTCGGCAAGCACCTGTACACTTTAAAGATCCCCAGCATGTACAGGCACTTGCCAGGAAAAGGGGGTGTGACTCTAGCCCCTCTTCCTCAGCAAGCACCTGCATGCTGCAGATCTTTAAAGATCCCCGGTGTGCAGGCACTTGCCAAGAAAAAGGGAGGGTGCTGAACTTCCTTTAAGCAATGTTTACAGAAATAAAAAACACTAAAGAATCCACCCTCCTGAGAATCCCCCAAAACTTGGGGTTCCTGTCAGGGGTACATGTTTTAAGCTAGCAGCACCAAAATTGCAGGACATCTTCAGGAGACTCTTCTAATGTTACCCCCCAAGTTTGGTAAAGTTTGATTCAGGTAGTGTAATTTTATGGGCCCTCAAAGGGTAGCTCTCATCTTCTATTAGCTCTCATTAGAAAAATTTGGGGATGTAGGCACCCTCTTTGGGGGTCCATAAAATTAGACCCCCCTAAACCAACCTGCACCAAACTTGGGTGGTATCACCAGGAGAGTCTTCTGAATAAACTCTGTAATTATGGTGCCACTAGCTTTAAAATGCACCCTCTACAGTCCAGGAACCCAAAAAACACCAAAAATAGAAAAAAACCCAAGTTGGACCCAAATTACTCATTATACTCAAATATATTCAGGTATAACAAATATGATATTCATCTTATTCAGGCATACAGATAATTTTATGTCCAAATAAACCCAAATACGAATTTTACCGAATATCTTCGGTATTGCTCAACCCTATATCTTACATTTATCTCTGTTGAAATTCATTTTGTTTGTTTTGGCCCAGCTCTCTAATCTGTCTAGGTCATTTTGAACCCTAACTTACTTGTGAGAATATTATGGGGCACCTTGTCAAAAGCTTTACTAAAATCAAGGTATGCTATGTCCATAGCATTCCCTTCATTCACCAAGCTTGTCACTCTATCAAAAAAAGAGATAAGATTGGTATGGCATGACTTCTAAGTGCTGGCAGACTGTCTGTCTAATGATCTGCTCCAGAATGTTCCCTGATATTGATGTCAGGCTGACTGGTAATTATTAAGGTCCTCCTTTTCCCCTTTTTTGAAGATGAGGATAACATTAGCTCTCCTCCAGTCCACTGGGACTTCTCCTGTTCTCCAAGAGTTCTCAAAAATTATAGCAAGTGGTTCTGAGATTACTTCTTCCAGTTCTTTTAATATCCTGGGATGTAGTTCATCAGGCCCTGGAGATTTGAATTCATTTAAAATAGCCAGGTATACCTGCACTACCTCTTTATTTATTTTGTGCTGAATTTCTCCTACTGTATCTTCTGTTTCATTTTCTCCTGGATGAGCACAGTTTCCTTTTTGGGAAAAGACTGAGGCAAAGAAGGTGTTGAGTAGTTTTTTTTCTTTTCTCCATCCCCTTTTAGTATTTTGCCATCTCCTCAATGCAGTGACTCTCTCCTATCATTTTTCATCTTTTTGCTACAGACATAACCAAAAAAACCCCTTTTTGTTGTTTTTAACCTCTCTGATAAGCCTCAGCTCATAAGCCTGAGCTTTAGCTTTTCTGACTTTCTCCCTACGCATCCTGCTTATTTGTTTGAATTCCTCTTTGGTGATTTCCCCCTTTTCCATTTCTTGTACATGTCCTTTTTATGTCACTCACTCCTAACTCTGTCCTCTGCTGACATTACACTGACAGTTGATGTGTTATTAGCAAGCCTCCATTTGTCTTTCTCCATGCTGCAACTTGATGTGGGACCAGCTCCTTTATGCAAATCACATTAGGTCAAGAAAAAGGTCTCGTGATACTAGTCCTAGGAGAACCACCACATCGGATCTTATCACATTTGTCAATGGAGATATCCATTCCAAAGAGAAGTCTAACATTTCCCAGAAACTCTATTTTAACAGAAAAATGCTACGGCATATCAATAAATCTAGCTCTGAATTATGACCCCAGAGTATGGATCAAAACATCTATACAATGATGCCATAAATAGATGGGGATTTTTTTCCTGAAAATCTGGGTAAAACATTGAGGATTGCAGAACAATCCAAAAATTAGGAGGAAATATGAGGAAATTTTTAAACAATCCCCCAAACCCAGGGAAAAATTACATCTTCAGATGCATCACTTTGAATTCTGGGCCCTGTTTTTTAAGACATTTAATTAGCAACCCCATAAAGATGTGATGTGGGCAGCAAAAGCTGTTGTGCTGGTAGACATGAAAGGCAGGTAGTGCTATGAGCAAGTGAATGAATGAGCAAGGATTAGATGAGCAAGGCAGTCAGGCAGCAATGCAAGGAAGAAAGGTAGCAGTGGTGGTTGTGGCAGCAAAATAGGAAGGTGCCTGAGGGTAGCATGTGAAAGCAGGGACTAGCTAGGAATGAAATATCCCCAGGGATAGCTCCTGTAAATTTCTCATGGGTACTCCATTCATTACTTTATAGATTATACATCTTCCTTTTTGACAAACAGATAGCTCTCTAAGGTGTTTTCCCCACGGCTAATATATCCTGGGATAAGGAAGTGAGGTAACCGTGTGAAGGAGAAACCAGGATAAAAACACACTGGGTTATATGATCCTGGGTTTATCCCAGGATATTTTGTCTGTGGGGAAAATGCCTAACTGAAATCAACCACTCAACACATATTTTCTTGAGAAAATTGGCAGTAAAACAGATTTTTTTCACTAAAATATCACTAAAAACATTGTTCTATTTTTTTACTATTTACTTACATCCTAATCCTAAATTCCTTTTCCCAAGAGTGTGTCCCCTTGCATAGACCTAACCTGGATTCTGAGTAGACCTGCTTAGTACTACTTTTTACATCTAACCAATTTAAAGAATTTGGCCCAATCCGAACAAAAAGTACAAACTATTTAACAACCACTACGTAAGAAGACACCTAATAAAAATCCGGGACAAATATAAAGATATACTATATAGAAATGTTCCTTTATGGGTATCCCGCATGGAATCCTTACAGATAAAAGAGATAAATAACAGAAATTGGCCAACATATAAAGAAATACTCACCCATCACAATAACCAAATTACATTGAAGGATAGAGAACAGATTGTAATAGGAGGTAGAATATGTCAGTGGTTTACTTACAACCAATTGAACCACTATTTCAAAAAAGATAAAGAAACATGGGGTTTTACCATGAAACCATCTACTTTTGATATTATAATACAAACAAATCAAAAAACAGTAAGTAAAATATATAAACTACTTTTGACATTAGATACAGAAGAGGAACTAGTCAAAGAAAGTATGATTGAGTGGAGTAAAAACCTAAAAAAAAATCTATCATTAGATGATTGGGAACATATTTGGAAAAATGCATATAACCAAATAGCTTGTATAGATATTCGAGAGAACACAGGAAAAATGATACATAGATGGTATATCACGCCGCTAAAAATATTTAAAATAAACAACAATTACTCACCGCTGTGCTGGAGATGTGGGAAAGAGGTGGGGACATTCTATCATATGTGGTGGTCGTGTGGGAAAGTGCAAAGGTTTTGGGAAAAAATACATTAAAAAATACAAGTTATTTTAAAACTTAATTTCAAAATGTTACCGGAAGTATATTTGCTAGGGCTATACAATGATAAAAAACTTACTTGTTTTTCTAAATTACTGACTTACCTAATAGCAGCAGCTCGTATTGAGATAGCGAAGTACTGGAAATCAACGCAACTTCCCTCCTTAAATGACTGGTACGTTAAATTATGGAATTATATGGACCTTGATTTATTGACAATTGCTTTGCAAAATAAAGATGTGCAGGAAAATAAAGAAGATAAAGAAGACAGCTGGACTCCGCTGAAAGAGTTTTTCATAAATAGATTTGAAACTATTTGAGTTAAAATATATACGAATGTTGTTTTCGAAAATTTTAGTTTTTTCCTTTTTGATGTATAAGATAGGAAGAGGTTATGTTATGTTGTTTAAGACAGAGGGCTAGTAAAATTTACTAAAAATTTCTAAAAGAATGTTAATGTAAGGAATTCCATAGAAGCAGAAATAAAAGGCTTTTTGGGTGTAAAAGACCGTTTATTAAGACATCTTAGAAAGCTCACGTACACGCAGTGGCAGGAATGAGACCTCCCGCCAAAAACACAGGTTATAACTCACTGCATCCCATTCCCCCTCCCGGATTTCCATGGGAACGGAGGCCTCATCTCCCTCGGAGAGATAAGGTCTCCGTCGAAGAAGCTGGCCCGTCGCCCGCGCTGTGGAATGTAGTCAAGGTCGGGCGGCTGGCCCGTACATCAACACCATTGAATCCTTTACACTCTGCCTCCCTTAAAAAAAGACTTCTCCCCCCCCAGGTTTGTGCGGAAAGGCCCGATGGAAAGCAGAAATGAGGGCGGGGGCGTCAATATTTTCGGAGTAGACCCATTGATTATACCCAGAGGAATACCCCACCCAAGAGACCAAATATTGTAAGCGTTTGCGATTAAAGCGAGAGTCCAGGATGGTGTCAATCTCGTAATGCTTGTGGCCATCAATAATAGTCGGTGGGGGTCTCTCTGGCGGGTCGTGCCAGGCATCGGAAATGGGAGCCTCCTTGAGTAAACTGGAATGGAAGACAGGATGGATGTTACTAAGAGAATTAGGCAAGTCCAATCGGGCAGTGACATCATTAATTACTTTAGTAATCTGAAAAGGTCCCACGAATCTTTTGCCTAATTTTGAAAATTTATGCACGTCTCTGAGGTTTTGGTAGACAAATACACCCAGGCGCCCACACGCAGAGGAAATCCGGCGGTGCTTATCCGCTTGAAGTTTTGGGAGTCTTTAGCCTGTTGTAAGGCAGCCTGGACCATTTTCCACCCCTCGGCCAGAGAAGAAATCCCAGTGTTGAAACTCTGCAGGATCCAATGCTTCCGAAGGGATGTGCGGCAAGGGCAGGAAGGAGCGACCGGACACAATGTCGAAGAGGAGCTTTATTGTAATGCTATGAACCACAATGTTATAGGCGTACTCTGCCAACGGAATTAGCTCGCACCAATTGTCTTGGTGATAGTTGGTGTAACAACGTAAATACTGCTCTAGGGTTCTGTTCGTTCTCTCCGACTCACCGTCACTTTGAACGTGGTAGGGCGGCGACGCCGGGCGGCCCCCAACAACCCTAGAAAACCTTCCCAAAACTTTGAAATGAATTGGGGGCGGCGGTCGGAGACCACCTTAACGGGGGCGAGTGTAGACGGTAAACATGCTGAATGAACAGGCGTGCTAACTTAGGAGTGGAGGGATGGAAGCACAGGGAATAAAATGGGCTTGTTTAAATAAGTCCACCACCACCCACAAGACCGTGTTGCCATGACTTTCTGGCAAATCTGTAATAAAATCCATGGAGATGACTTCCCAGGGCTTTTGGAGGCCACCGGGAGAGGTTTCAACAGACCATGGGGTTTTCCGAACGTTTTGGCTTCAGCACAAACAGAGCAACCTTTAATATACGTCTCAATGTCTTGCGCATCGCCAGCGCCACCAGAACTGACGGCGGGCCAAATGCAGAGTTTTTAGAAAGCCAAATGTCCAGCCGAGCGGGCGTCATGGCAGGCCTCGAGAACCTGCTTACGGAGGGGGGGAGGCACGTACCAACAATCCCCATGCCGCCAAACGCCATTCTCCAAACGCGGTGGGAGTCACCTTCCTCCGTCGGAGGCTCGCGCAGCCGCCTCCTCGAGTTCCCGTAGGAAAGGAGAGACCAGGCTGGGAATGGGCGGAGAAGGAGGAGCGGATGTCTGAGATCGGTGACAGCCAGCCCTAATTGGGAGGGGGAGAGAACAGTGCGTGGAATGTCCCGTAAGAGCAGCTCCACCCCCCTCCCCGGGTAGGCGCGAGGGCGCATCAGCCAGTTTATTGGTTTTTCCGGGGAAAAAATGGACTGTAAAAGAGAAACGAGAAAAGAAATCGGCCCAACGAAGTTGCCAGCGGACATCTTGAAGTGGAGAGGGCGTACAAGTTCTTGTGATCCGACCAAACTTGAAAGGGTGTTTAGCCTTCCAGCCGAGTGGCGCCAAGTGGAGAGTGCTACTTTGATGGCCGCAGTCTCTTTATCCCCTACAGTCCAGTTGAGCTCAGCACCGGAGAATTTCTTGGATAAATAAGCACACGGAACCAGCCTACCATCTTTATTTTTTCTGCAACAGGGCTGCCCCAAGCGCTTTGTCCGAGGCATCCACGTGAACCACAAATGGGAGATCCGGATCAGGGTGCTTCAGGATAGGTTCGGTAGTAAAAGCAGATTTTAAAAGCTGAAAGGCTGTCTGACATTCTTTAGACCAGGAAAGGGGGGCCCCGGGTTTGGCAGTCAGTGGATCTTTACCCTTAGTGCGTAAGAGGTCTGTGAGTGGGAGAGTCAGTTCAGCGAATTGGGGTATAAAGTCACGATAGAAATTAGCAAAACCCAGAAAAGATTGGAGCTCCTTTCGGTTGGTAGGGGCAGGCCACTGGAGGACTGCATCAATCTTAGCAGGATCCATCTTGAGGCCCTCAGGCGAGATCCGGTAACCCAAATAGTCAATAGAGGTTTGGTGGAAACAGCATTTCGAAAGTTTGGCAAAGAGGGAGTTGTTGAGCAAACGTTTCAATACTTCTCGAACCAACGCCTCATGTTCCTCCATGGTTTGCGATTAGATTAAAACGTCATCTAAATACACAACTACTCCCTTGTACAATAAATCATGGAGAACTTCGTTGATAAGGGCCATAAAAGCTCCGGGGGCCCCACTTAACCCGAATGGCATTATTAAGTATTCAAACTGTCCAAACTTCGTGTTAAATGCAGTCAGGTGTTCATAGCCCTCAGCAATTCTGACTCTATAGTAAGCTTCTCTCAAGTCCAACTTAGTGAAGATGCGTCCCTTGCCCAATGCGTCTAGAAGGTCCTTGATTAACGGCAAAGGGTATTTATTGGACAGAGAGACTGCATTGAGTCCTCGGTAATCGGTGCAGAGCCGTAAAGAGCCATCTTTCTTTTTTACAAACAATACAGGAGCAGCGTGTGTGTGTTTGGTAGCCCGCCGTATGAACCCTTGGCGAGGTTCTTGTCTAAGAAGGCACGAAGTTCCTTCTCCTCATTGGGACTCATGCGGTAGATTCTACCTTTGGGCAGCTAAGCTCTGGCTGTATTACGATTTTGCAGTCAGTGTCTCTATGGGGTGGCAGCTGATCGCATTCTTGCTCCTGAAATACTCTGGCCAAATCTTGGTAAGCCGGTGGAATGTCGGTAGAATCGGGAGCAGATAGAGCGGGCATCGCTGATGAAGCCAGGGGGGGGGTGTCCCAGGAGAAGCCGAAGTTTTCCCAATTCATGTGTTCACCGCAGGGGTCAGTGAATTCTAAGATCCTTTCTTTCCAAATGAATTTTGGTTCATGCAACAACAACCATGGCATGCCCAGAACTATGGAGTGTTTGGCCACTGGCGTCAGAATAAAACTAATTTTCCCCCAATGGTCGGCGCAGCGGAGGAGGACCAGTTGCGTTTTGAACTGGGCCGGTCCTTCGCTCCCGAGAGGACTGCCGTCCATTTGGGTGAATGGTATGGGCTTAGCCAGGGGACTTGGGCTAGACCCAGTTCATCCGCCAACTGGGGGCGCATTAAGCAATGGGAGCAGCCAGAATCGACAAGGGCTGAGTCTATAATACGTGTATGCTTAGCCGGGTTGGCCAGAAACGCTTGGATTGTGATGGGGCTGCCTTCACTCACCGCTGTCTGGAGTCGAACCCATGTCCATGGGGGCTGAAGAAAGGCACACAGCTGCTTCCCCACCTCTGGAGTCGCCTTCAATAACTGCCTTGAACGCAGCCTGTTGGGGGCGGACCCGGATTTGCGTGGTGGCAGCAGATGGGGTGCGCGCAGCCGGAGCGGTTAGCTTCTGTTTTTTCGGCAGTTGGCGGCTAGATGACCTGGTCCTCCGCAGTAAAGACACAATCCCAGCCGGCTTAATTTGACGCACGGAGGTGGTCTCGGTAGAGGCGGCTGGGCTTGGCTTGGTGGTCACAGTAGTGAGTGCGTGAGTGGCGGGTTTTGGGCGTGGGCGGCCCCCGGCACGAGCGTATTCCAAACGAGGCGCCACTTGGGATCCCAATTCGATCCAATCAGCAATAGTGCGGGGGATCCGAATTAAAAACACCGTTTCACGCAACTTGCCGTCGACAGCATCCGAGAAGTATTCACATTTCATGCGCTCAGGCCACTCAGGAGGGAGTCGAGCAGCCGCCGCACGAAATTCACGGGCAAATTCTGCAAACGAGCGGTTGCCTTGCTGGATAGATTTGATGGTGCGGATAGCTTCATTTTCAGCACCCGGATCTTGGAAGCGAGCCCTTAAGGCTTGGAGGAATGCGGGCACCGTGCAGTATCCTCATCTTGCAGGTTCAAAGAGTCACAAACCAGTCGGCTGCCGCCCCATCCAGGACTGAGCCGATGTCCCGTATTTTTTCGCGCTCAGACCGGTATAAATCATCATAGTCCTCCATGTGAGCATCCAGTGGCAAGATGAAGTAGGAAGTTTGGAAGCGGTCCCATCCCGAAGCGGGCAGGTATTGGAGGCCTGTAGTATCCCCTCTCCCACGGCCCTTGGCGCCCGCATAGGGCGGTGGTTCGCGCAGGGGCTGGAATCGTTGGAGGTGGAGGTACCAACGCCCGGTGCAGCTGGCGTTCTGGCGGGAGCCGGTCCTTGGAAGGTGGCAGGACCCAGCAGCGTCCCCCCTCTGGCGCCGGCTGTACCAGTGACAGCGGAGACTCCAACTTGGGTTGTCCTGTTCTGCTGCTGCTTCAGTTCCCTCTCCAAGGCAGCCAGCTCTCTCTCCTTGCGAGTCAATGCATCCCGGTCTCTTTGCAGGTTTTCACGCTCTTGCTGCAGCTGTTCTCGTTCCTCTTCCCATAGCTGCCGTTCACGGGCCCATGCTTCTTGGGCATCTCGCAGTCGGCCCACTTCCTCATCCCAGCTCTCTTTCGATGGGAGAGGGAATAGATCCGGAAGGGAGTGCAGGCTCTCTCCGGACTCCTCTTCCTCTGACCGCAGGACGTCGTGCCCACCGGTGGCTCCACGGGACATCTCAGATCCAGCTGCTAATCCGGGATCTGGGGGCCACGGTGGATTCTTGGGAGCATCACCAAAATACGAGTCCAGGAATCGTTCAATGGACTCCTGCGTTGCCGCATGAAAGGTGGTCAGACCCATCTCCTCCATGACAGGGTGCACCTGAGGTTTGTAATCCACATGGAAACGGGCAGATATCCGATCCACAGGCGCTCGATCCATAGACAGCGCCCCAACCGACTCATGTAAGTCCACATGATCGCCTCCTCGTCCCTCGTGCCGACGGAGTAAGGGAAAACTCATGTCGATACGAGGACGGGAAAGAGTTACCAGCGAGACCCGTTCTCCCGCCGGTTCCTCCAAATCCAGAAGGGAAAGCTCGGAGCCCTCTTTGGGGGCTACCGCACCTTCCACAGGAATATTCAACCTCTCCATGCCGAGACACCAGAGGTCCACTGCACTAGGAATATAGATGAACTAGGGATTCCTGCCACAATGTAAGGAATTCCATAGAAGCAGAAATAAAAGGCTTTTTGGGTGTAAAAGACCGTTTATTAAGACATCTTAGAAAGCTCACGTACACGCAGTGGCAGGAATGAGACCTCCCGCCAAAAACACAGGTTATAACTCACTGCATCCCATTCCCCCTCCCGGATTCCCATGGGAACGGAGGCCTCATCTCCCTCGGAGAGATAAGGTCTCCGTCGAAGAAGCTGGCCCGTCGCCCGCGCTGTGGAATGTAGTCAAGGTCGGGCGGCTGGCCCGTACATCAACACCATTGAATCCTTTACAGTTAATATGGTTGGTGAAGTCAAACCTAAGTTTAGTTATATAAGTAGATCATTATAGATGTGACAATCCCAAATAGGGACGTATGTATTGGGAAGGGAATCCATCTTACCCTTTTTTAAGTAAATTTCTTGTAAATTTTAATTGTGAGACAATGTATGTCTATTTTGTATTGTTGTCATGCTGAATAAACATTTATTAAAACTTTAAAAAAAAGAATTTGTACTATTTTTTCTTAGTTCCAAAGTAGCCAGTCTCAATCCCCACAAACAGGTATATGTATTTGATGTATTTTTTAACTTCTGTAAATATTACAATTATTTCTAGTTATGTAATCTTAGACAAAGAAGGTGTTTCTGGTGTTTCTTTGAATTTATAATTTTGGTTTTATGTTTTTTTCAATAGTTTTGTAAAGTTTTGCAGGTTTTCCAGCAGTGGAAAAAGGAACCCCCTTTTTCTTTGCATTTCCAGCATAGAGGTGAGCACGTTTTGCATATTTTAGAGAGTTTTAATGGTGTTAAATACCATCTGTAAAACATTTTAATGTTGTTCTCTTTAATTTCTGCAGATAGTGTTAATTCCATGTTGTTTTTCTAAAAGTGTTTTTCAATGTATGTTTTTGTTCAAATTTTGGTTCATAGAATCATATTATCCTTGACTAATTCAATTTCAATTTTGAATTCCAGAATTAATCTGTAAATTTTACTGATAACCATTTTGTTGTATGAGGTGAAGATTTGATCTAGAGTGGTATTTATTTTTCTAAAAAACCCTGACTTCCTTTATTTTCTAGGTAATAATTGTTTAATTGTAAATATGTATATTGGTGACAGGCTTTGTTGTTTATTAATATATTTTCTCTAGTTTTGAGTTCAAATTTGTTATGTATTTTCATTAAGGTGTCTTTATATGTTAGCCATTCATTGGTTTTGTCTCTTTCTTTAATCTTTAGAGTTTCCATTCTGGAAGCACACATGGGAATTTTGGGGTATATTGTATCTCTGTATTTCATCAAGATGTTGAATGGTCCTTTTCTTAGTGGGTGATTTTAAGAGCTTTAAAAATATGGGGATCTCGTGAGATTCCAAATTAACAATGAGAAAATGAAAATGCTTACTAGAAATCTATCCCAGAAAAACAGAACATTCCTTGAAAAAATCTCCAATTGTAAAGTTAAAAAAATATATATAAAATAGCTAGGGATAAATTTACGCAATAATAAAAATAATCTATTCAAGGATAATTATGGAAGTCTATGGGGAAAACTGAAAAAAGATCTAGAACATTGGAAGAACATAAACTTCTCTCTTTTAGGAAGTATAGCTCTTATAAAAATGTCCACACTCCCAAAAATATTATACTCTGTTTAATAATCTCCCTATTGATATAAGCAAGAAGACATTGAAAAACTGGAAAAAAGAGATTACAAAATTTATCTGAAATGCCAAAAAACCTAGGATAAAATATATTGCACTAATAGATGACAAAGAGGAAGATTACCCAGACTTAGAATCATATCATGAAGCTTGTTCCTTATTATGGATTAAAGGATGGGTAACACATCAAAACTCCACCTTGCTAGACATAGAAGGCCACAATCTACAGCATGGATGGCATTATTTTTAATGGCAAAAAAGAAACACAACACAAGCTTTTAAAGTGATAAATGGCCCAAAGTTAAACTCACACACACACACCCCGCCACCTCTAATATCTGAGTTTGCATGCATAGGCCATTTTATTTTACATAAAACATGTGCAACATATTTTATGGACAAAATTAGAGGGAAAATAATCTCAGCAAATCAAATGAGCAGCATGTAGCTTGCCTCTGGGATGTGGAGAAGTCTAGCAAAGTCCCTGAAGGCAATAAGAACTAGCTTTGCTTAGTTTTGCCCATCCGTTCTCTAAACACTAAAGTTCATTTATCCTACCAGCTTCACAGTCCCTGCAGCGCGGTTGCCAGCGAAACAACCTCCCTGGATGGCTTTTTCAAGGTGTGACTCAGTGCCAGGCAGCTTTTCAAAGGTGCCCATGTGGGGAGATTGATGGTTGTGTTCGGGTGCTTCGCATTTAATCATTTCATAACTAATTAATATGGCTGTTACCACAGAGTTGAGGGAAAAGGAGGATTATTAAAGGTTAATGTAATTGTTGCACGTGCTGTGCTTTGAACTGCTAAGAAGTTTTTTCCCCGAGACCATTTAATTGAATCTATAAGCAACAATGTAATTACATTTAATAATGTATGGGCAATGATATCCCCCATCCCCAAGGCAGTTAGCAGTTAAAACTTCAATTCTGTGGGGGTGGGGGGAACAGATTTTCTCCTGCTTAGGCTTTCCTCTTTGTCAAACTCTTTTTCTTTCAGATATGTTCCCAGTATCGGTTTGGACCAAAATGGATTTCATAGACAACCTGACATAAACAGCCTAAAGAGGCTCCAAAGATCTAATCTTTCCCAAAATGCCTGATATAACAAATGCCCATAGGGGACGTGGTTTCAAAGGATAGACAGCATGGAAATGGTTAATTCCTACCCGATCTTGGTTGACTGGGGGAAATTGCCTGGGGGTAGAAAAAGGAGCATCAAGGGTCCTGAGGAGAAGATTTTGTTTTCTGGGAAGAGTTGAAGAGACGGAGACTCCAGAAAAGGGGCCTGAGCCCGAAAACCTGACAGGGCTACAAAATAAATAAAACTAGGGTGACCCTCAGAGCATGTCATTGGGGCTTGTTTACTCTTAGATATGGCTGCAGGGAAGTGCCTGAGGGAGACTGATCAGTTTTGAAGTGGAATACCAGCTTCCTGAGGGGAGAGCTGTGACCCTTCTTGGTATAAGCCAGTGGACATGGGGATTCAAGGCAGGGACCCAACCAACTCACCTTTGGGCTTAGGACCACACGACAGCCTAAATACTAGTTTGAATTACAATATATACTTCTGTTTTCATGGTCAGGTTCTTTTAATGGTTGTGTTTCCTCTAGGAACTAATTGTAGGGGAATGGTGCTTTAATACCTCTGTCTTTCAGTGGCCCATAGGAACTCAGAGAATGTGTTTCTCTTGTTCAAGAAAGCATCATAATTTAGAGAAGATGACTCCTATTCCAACTGAGGGGACAGGTGCAGGAAGAAAGAAGCAGTTTGGAGCTTGCCAAAAAGAGAAAAGCAAAGCTGTGGGTTGCCTGAAAGATGAAAAACTGTTAGATGCATGCTCTCTTTCTCACTTGATCTAGTGCAAAACAACAGATCTGCTGCCTTGCAGTGGTGCCACCTGTGCTCAGTTTTAATATTTGTAAATAAAGCAGATACTACAAATATGCCATAAATCTCTAGTGTTCTCTTCCACTGCTGTGAATCCAGACCTAGTAGCTTTGTAATTTCTCACCATTTGCTAAACTGGGAAGTTTGTTGTTGTTTATGTATGTTTTTGTGTTTAAGTCCTAATAAAAATATTTACCATAAAGAAACAAACCAGGAAGCATATAACTCTATACTCATTTTCCCCTGCAAACTATGCAACTACTTTGTCTTACCTGGCTACTCACTTTTTTAGAAAAACAAAAAGATAATAAGAAGACTGAGTCACCATTGGGTCTTACTGAGGGCTGATCCACATGTTTCAAGAAAGATTGTCCAAACCTATGTTTTCTTTGCGGAGTAAATGAACACTTGCGAAGTTGAATCAACAAGTAGCAGGTAAAATGCTTCACTCTGGCCATTTATGCACATGTGGTCTCCTTCACGTTGAGCATACATTCCCTTCAGGTTTGAGTCTCGATTATGCACGCATGTTTTCTCTTCTTTGACACTTGTCCTGCTGTCTGATGAGAGAATCCCCATGGTTTCTGAAAGCTCTCTAAGTGCGACTTTTTCACTCCCTTCACCGGGAAAGCGATTACTATGCATTTCTTCAGGTCATCTCATTCCTCCCTGCCTTCTCCTGGCCAGACTACAGTAGTTCCTCCCACTCTTTGGGTCACAATTTCAGGATGATCAGAAGGGTTTTGTTTTCAAAAAAATAAATGGTAAAGGTCTATCACTGGAATAATGAACTCAGTGAAATTGACAAGATTGGTCTAGTGAAAGAATATTAGACCAAATTCAGCAGCAACTACAATAAAATATAGGCAGCAGATAACCTCCCCAAATGGAGATTGCATGGAAACAATAAGGAGGGGGGAAGGGAGGGATAATGGTAGAGTGACCCAGATAGAGGAACTTCAGAAAATGTAAACAAAAAGATGCAGGGAAGCCCCACTTCAAAGCAAAGATTGCTTCTCAGTCATGCAGTCAGTGGTGCATGCACAAAATGCCATCTACTGATAATTCTCCTCTTCAAACACTCCCTGAATGCTGTATCTTAGATAGAAGTTAGGGGGTGCTAATTTCAGATTGAAGCTTCCATAAAGGCAGAGAACAAGCCCCCCCCCCCAGTAAATGAAAGTCACTATCTGTGAAATCCTAAACAAAGTTATATCCTTCTAATCTCATTGACTTTGCTTAGGCTTGCACTGCAATTATACAGATCGTATGTAAACAATACATTAAAGAGAATAACTGATGCCAACTGTCCCCTTTCCCCTCCCTATCATGGTTGGTCAGCACTGCCAAAGCTGACAGTTGTAACCATCTGTTCAGTATGGTGATCATATCATGAAGTTAATACAACAAATTTTACTTGGCACAGAAGAGGGAGAGATTTTGCAAGTCAGTCAAACTGGAAGTGACTGGAGGCATGCATTTTATAACAGGAAAGTTTCTGAGCCCAAGTGATAAAATCATACTAATGGGTTTAAGCAGAGGGTCCCCAAAAGAGGTTCTAAATTTACACTTCAGTCAAACAATGGTGAGAAAATGAAACATTGATCACAAGAAGACTACTAATTAAATTGTGATAATTGCAAAATACTTAGTTGTTGTGGAATGTAAGCACAATTACCCACTAAACAAATATTTGATGACAATCCTAATCCTATTCTTAATTTACACCAATACTTTTCTCTGGTGCTTTCAGAAGTGCTGAGAAAAAGGAGGGAGAACAACATTAATTTAATTGGGGTGCTGTGTGGTTTCCGGGCTGTATGGCCGTGTTCTAGCAGCATTCTCTCCTGACGTTTCGCCTGCATCTGTGGCTGGTATCTTCAGAGGATCTGATGTTGGGAAAGCAAGTGGAATATATATACCTGTTGGAGTGTCCAGGGTGGGTGAAGAAACATTGTCTGTGAGTAACAAAGAAGACAGCCAGGTCAATAGGTGAGGGCATCTGAATAGAAGTATGAGTAACAATGAAGTCTATAGCATGGGAGTAACAATGAAGATAGCCAGGTCAATAGGTGGGAGCATCTGAATAGAAGTATCCTGGCCTTTGTTCCCTTTGTCTATAGTCATCCTATGTTTGTGTGGAGCTGATTAGTCACTTTCTTGACTCTAGTATTTTTCAACACTGGCAGCCAAGTTCTGTTCATTTTCATGGTTTCTTCCTTTCTGTTGAAATTGTCCATGTGCTTGTGGATTTCAATGGCTTCTCTGTGTAGTCTGACGTAGTGGTTGTCAGAGTGGTCTGTTTTTTCAAATAATATTCTATGTCCAGTTGGTTTATGAACAGAATTTGGCTGCCAGTGTTGAAAAACTCTAGAATCAAGACAGTGACTAATCAGCTCCACACAAACACAGGACAACTATAGACAATAGCAACCAAAGGAAACAAAGACCAGGATATTTCTACTCAGATGCATTCACCTATTGACCTTGCTATCTTCATTGTTACTCCCAGGCTACAGACTTCTCTGTGACTCACATACCAAGCTACTCCATTCAGAGTAGCTGTGACTCACATACCAAGCTACTCTTTTGACCTCACAGTATATATACTCCACTTGCTTTCCATTCCTACTATCAGATCCTCTGAAGATGCCAGCCACAGATGCAGGCGAAACGTCAGGAGAGAATGCTGCTAGAACACGGCCATACATCCCGGAAACCACACAGCACCCCAGTGATTCCGGCCGTGAAAGCCTTCGACAATACATTAATTTAATTATTTATTTTGTGATTTCATTTTTGAAGGGTTTTTTTAAAAATCTTCTAACTGGTCTTTTTCTCACCAACCAGGACTTAAGCAGACATATACTCAACATGCACGACATTACAATAAAAACACACATCTTGACATGACATACTTCTGAAGATGCCAGACATAGATGCAGGTGAAACATTAGGAACAAAAACTGCCAGACCATAGCCAAACAGCCGAGAAAACCCACAATAACCAGTTGATTCCAGCGGAGAAAGCCTTCAACAATACATTATTCCTATATTATCAATGTAAAAGTAATGCATTTGAAGCTTCTTAAATTATCTTCATATGAATTCATTCATGGATTTTTGAGTTCTAAATTCACCATGTTCCTCCCCACCCCCACAGTGGAACTGAAGCATTAGAACATTTGATTGTTCCATGTTTATTATCTATTTATTTATTGATTTGAAAACAGTAGCATTTAGGATTGCATTTTGATTGATTTAGGTTTTATAATTGGCAATCCTAAGTGGAGTTTTTAATTTGTGACTTTTATAGGTTTTATAATTGTTTTTATTTTGTTTTTCATAATTTTATTTCTATCATAAACCACCTTGAGTTGCACAAGGGAGAAAAGCAGCTAAAAATGCTTTAACTAAATAATACATTATTTTAGTTCCTTCAGTGCATCTGTGTTTCCCTCTCTTCTATTTGATGAACATGTATGCATGGACAAATATGCATGTGATTAAATTGAAATCCTTTTTGTGTGGCATTTTACTAATATGTATGTCTGTTCATTGATAAAGCAATAGGGGAAAAGCAGTACTGCTGTGATTAGAAATACAGTTAGATCAATTCAAGATGCTTAGCAATGTGAAGGAGCACAGATGTACATCATCAATAATTACCACACACAATGTCGTGCCCCTGGACTGTCCAATAATGAGACTTCTCAGTCAACTGATTTCCTTTATTGAAACAGCATCAGAATAAAGCACTAAGACTTCCATTGCCAGATCTGAAAATTAGGTGTCAAGCAACTTCCAGAGTCCCCACCACTAACCATACCCTTCCACATCAAATAACACCACCCCATGGTGCTGGTTCCCTAGGGAAAACCCCCTTCCAGTCAGAAGGGAAGGAGATGGCACAGCTTTCACTACAGCAAAGCAACCCATCCTCCCTAACATTTTGAACTGCAGAAGCCAGCAGGTGTCAAATGAGCAGATAAGCCTGAAAATGAAAACAGAAAGCAACTGAGTATAACCAGCCTCTGAGAGGAGGCCACATTCTGGCTGGGAGACTTAACAGGATCTGGCTAAGACAGGGCACTGGGCAGATTCTGACACACAAATATCTTAATGCAAGCATGCGTACTTTAGCCAACCTGACCTGGGTAGTGCGAAGGGAGAGAGAATAGTATTTCTCCCGGAATGCTGCCCTGTCAGACCTGGCAGAACAGTGCCCTGAAATGTTGGAGTCTGTTTCAGAAACTCCATCTTGGGACTGTGTCTGAACTTGTGGGCATGAACACCTAAGGACCCACCCACCCCCCGCTCATGCATGGCACATACTCAGGAAACAACATCTGAATATGAACAATAGCACACCTGAGCAAAACCAGTTCTCTTTTGTCTATATTTGTTAACCTTTCCTGTGACTCATCATCCTTGTGACTATGTTGCAACACCCATGAAGGGTCCTTATCTGTTTTATCCAACAGCCAGCAAAACCCACTGAGATAATAGGTCAGCCATCAGGTCAATGGTCTGACACTCAAGACCATTACCTCACCTGGAACAGCAGGAAAAGTCCTTTGTTAAAGGATTTCCTCTGCCCCAAGATATGTTTTGCTTTATAAAAGCCCACCCCAGATCCCAGTCAGGTGTTCAATACTATTACACCACCATGGTGTTCAATAATATTGTTCCATCAGTGCTGATCATCCAGAGCCTAGTGCTGGTCATTAGGTCTCTGCCTCCTGGATGTCCACTACAAGACTGGTAATATAATATAATAATATAATATAATCTTTGATGCCCATTCCTTCTCTCTCTATTTTCAAAACCTGTCTTTCACCTCTAAATTACATCCTAGGAAATCTTGTATGTATGTGTTTTTACCCCAGTAACTGAGTGGTTGTGAGTGGGAATTTATTTTATTCCATTTCTTATTTTCTTAATAAAATCCTAGAAAAAGAAATTTATTTTCTCTGCTGGTTTCTTACGGTGAGCGGAAACCTGTATATATATATACCCCCAACGCTCCTCAAGCGACGCTAGGTGACCTTGTGCTCTATAGCTAATTTCCCCAACCAAAGAGGGTCATTGCATCTCACCATTTTGGGTAACAGTACAATTACACGAAGACATGAAAACTGCATATGTTTCTGTTCCAAAATTAATTTTAGAAATTCTCCTAATTAAGCCCAAATTCAAGAGCAGCAGAGGATGGAGGAATGTTATGAACGAATAGAACAAGGGAAGTCTAATTGTGAATGAGAAGCATTTTGGACATATTGGGGGAAAAAGTAAATAAAAATGTAGTGTTTGATAAGTATTTGAAGGATCTGTGTTAATCTGTGTATTGATCCACAGCTGTGAAAGGCTTTTGAGGGCATTAGGTGAATGAGATATTGAGCATTACCCTCCCTTAAGAAAATGCACATAGAAATATACTCCTTTTGCTGATTTTTCAGTCCGCATTGTCAGTTTAAAGCTCAGCTCCAGCTAGTCAGAATGAAGGAGTGCTGTAAAGTAGTCTGCTATGTACCTAAATAAATGGGGCAGGGGGCAGGTGAGTGTGGCCCTCAGTATGAGAACTCAAAGGAAAGTGGTGTGCCCTAGGATCAAACAAGTGTATGTCATCGCATATACCAGTTTCTGCTGCTGAGTCCCTTTCTTCCCTTCTGATTAAAGACTTCTGTGTCTCCTCACATAGATACATAGACAGGTTTCTGTGAGGACTGGAGCTACTACCTGCTGCCTCACTTGGGAAACTTTGAAGTATTTGTTTTATTTGATTCCTTTTTAAATTCTGGTTTCTGCAGATTGCCAGTTTGGCCACACATGCAACCATGACCTTGATGATTTATGTGGAGCTGCCCTTGAAACGGGTTCAGAAACTACAATTGGTGCAGAATGCCCATGTTACCTGGGAAAACATATTACTCCCATCTTACAATCATTGCTGAAGTTTTTTAACATTTGATCCCATTTATTTAGGAAAAAAGCAGGCCTATAAATATTGTCTAGGGACAGGGAAGTTACTGAATGTTAGATCAGGGCTTATATAGTATGCAGAAAGAGCTTTATCAGTGTAGCAAAGGGAGAAGGCATGACTCCCAATTACAGTTATCAATCTCAAGCAAATCCTTGTTAACTGACTAAAATGGGCTGTGAAGCCTGAGAATACAGAGTCTATAATAACTCACTAAGTGAGGTCACAGCCTCAGCTGGCCTTGCCAGATAGCAGCAGGAGTAGAATGTGGGGAGAGGAACCAGGATCATGAAATGTTTTAGGAATTTCTCAAATATCTATTGTAAAAACCATAGAGATTTGGAAAATTACTAGAGCATCACTTGACCCCATGATATCATGACAGCATTTATGACCTGAAGTGCCTCTATACCCCTCCCAAAGCTGCCAAGGATTGCCCGCCAAGTACTGGAAACTTTAGCCCCAAACCACAAAGCTTCTGGTTCAAAAAGCCTCTCTTCCGCTCTTCCTCATTCTCTCTTACCTTAACCCCTCCACACATACACATGTACATGTAACCCCTGTGTCAGAATGGGATGACCCAGAAAGGGGTGGAGTCTGAAATGAAGTAGAATGCTGCAGAACTCATGAGGTTGGAGGAAGCGAGACTACCAGGCTGGGACCTTGATTGATTTTATTAAGCCCTTAACACCTTGTTTAAGGTAACTGCAATGTTGTGGGGAACTAGTGGGAAGGGAGTTTATTTTTTTTGCTATATTGTAAATGTTAGAATTTATTGTTTCAGGGTTTTTGTGTATGTAAATGGTGAGAGTTTTCTGGGAACCTTCATCATCTTGAAGCCCATTCACCAAGCCTCAGAAGTCTTCAAAACCAACCACCAGCAAAGAAGAATTGGACTTGGCAATATCAGTAGACTGTAAATAAGGACTTGAAAATGCAAACTTAACAGGACTGCAAAGTGTAAATGTTAAATGTTTTAATAGTGTTATTTGTTAAGTAAAGTAAACTGTTTTGTTTAAATTTGGTTCTTTGCAACTCCTTCCAAGTACTGCCCCACAGAACCCACAAGCTGAGGTTACATACACACACATGATTTTCTGATATATCCTGCAGGGACTGCATACTCATAAAACCTCCTATTTTGCACACTGCACTTTCCAGAGGTCTCAAAACAAAATGACCTGTTTGTGAGTGAAGTTTTGTTTTACCTGTGGTAGCTGAGAAATTAATACAAATTTTACTGCCTTATTGAAAGGAAGGTAGCATATGTCATATCTGTTTTCATTGCTGCTGAATTCAGCTTTATCCAGATTTGCTTCTCCTCACAACAAAAGGGGTTTTGATTTAATTAGAGTGCAGAGACCTCCTGCCCTGTGTCTGTTCCTTGTCTGAATAGCATCTGGTTTTTCTGGCAGGCAATGATGGGTTTCTGTGAAAAGTTCCATGTCCTGAAGTGAGAGCTAATTTACAGCTTCAGTGGTCACCTGGCTCCTCACCAATTGAAATTATACTAAAATATTTGTCTTTTGTTTTAAAAATCCCCCAAACAAGCTCAGGGCTTCTTTGCTATATGCAAAATTTGTTTGCAGGCACTACGCTTCATAAGTAATCTCAAAAACATTCATCCCACCTCACCATTTGTGATAAGCACAGGCTGGCTTGCAGCTGTTTCTTTCACTTATATGAGAAAAGCTAGGAAAGGGTATAATTGTAATTCATACTGATGACCTCAACTGAGCATTTTTCAGTAATGGTACTGGGTAAAAAAGACATTCATTTGTGCATTCACATAAAGGAGAGACAACAAATTCATCCAAAATTACATTACCCACTGCTCTCTTTTGGTACAGGTGCCCTGGCATTTGGAAATATTTCATGAAGCAATTTGGAAAATGGAACCACATGTTAAATTTGTGTTCATTTGCATTTTGATGCCAAAGCAGCATATTTATTTATCTCTTTTTCGTGTTGCTTTTCTTTTAAGAACCAAATGATGTGTTGCCTTTTTTCACATGTTCTCACATGTTCTTACACTTTCACTGCAGCCACACAGCAGTTGTGGGAAACTGATTCTCTACAAAAAAAAAAAAGAATACAAAGGAGTGCCCAAACAGGCTTGGAATGGTGAAGGAAGAGCTCCAGTCTCTTCCAAAAACTGTTTCCTTGGACAAAAGCCAAGCCAGGGGAAGGTATTTTATTGATTTTACTGCTCCATGTGCAAAGATACTCCATGTGGAATAGCAAATATAACTCCTCAGCATGGTTTTCTCATAAGAAAACTGAGGGGGAGGGTCTCTTCTTCCCCCTGCAGCACCATTCCAAGTCCATTTGGGCTGTTTTAGAAGCAGTTTACTGAAGCTACTGTGTGGTTGTGGGACATGCGGTATATGAAAACATGTGGAGAAAAGGTAACATACAGTTTGGTTCTTTATAGCTCCAAATAGCATACCTAGGGAGCCCTCTCCCATTTGATCCTCACAACGACGCCCATGGGGGTAGGTTAGTTACAATAAACAGATCTATGGAGAGGCAGCATATACTTAAAAATTATGCATATAATTTTAAAAATATAAATATACAAAATTTGACTGATTTTAATCCAAGGATATGCCATGGATATGGGACCCCAGTTAATGGTGTCCAAAAAATGGCAGGATTAAAAAGAATTCTAAGAATGAATAATTTTCTTCCATTGTTTTAGAAACATTCCACAAGTCATTATAGAATGATTAGGAGCTGGGTCATTTTCCATACCAGTAACAGCTGCAGAGACTGTGATTTTCAACTTTGGGATAGAAGGGGTTATAGAATTACTAACAAGGGCAGCTTGCATTTTGTTTCTAAAATATACCTAGAAATTTCACTTCCTCTAAAGGGCTGGGAAATTAAGGGGTACCTGCTACTGAATGGGGTGGTTTTACTCCAAACAGATAGGGTGCAGGACCTAGGGATTATCCTTGATCCATCACTGTCATTGGAATCTCATGTGGCAGTGGTGGTGAGGAGAGCCTACCAGATTCTCCAGCTGGTTTGACAGATCTGCCCTTATCTGGATTGGAGTGACCTGACCAAAATCATCCATGTACTGGTAATCTCCAAGTTAGACTATTGTAATGTGCTCTACATGGGGCTGCCCTTGAAGATGGTCCAGAATCTGGTGCAGAACACAGCAGCTTGGCTCCTAGAGGATATCTCAGAACTTCAGCATATAACACCTGTACTGAGGGAACGGCACCGGCTCCCTATTCGCTGCCAGATCCAATTCAAGGTGCTGGTACTGACAACAAACCCGTGGGTCCTATATATCTGAAGAATCACTCCTCCTATATAGACCTGCCTGGGTCCTGAGGTCAGCGGGTGGTGGAGGGTGCTTTCTGGTGGCTCCATCACCTTCCGATATTTAAGAGGTACAGGCCACCCAAAGAGCCTTCTCTGCAGTGGCCCTGATGTTCTAGAACACTCCCTCCCTGGAGATCCAACAGGCAATCACTCTGCAGGAGTTTAGGCCCCTGGCCAACACCACCCTCTGTACGCAGACATACTGGCTATACCTTCTGCATGGTGCCTCCAAACCTCTTTAATGTATTTTAAGGAGGGTAGATGACCATGCATTTTAAGGAGGATGTTTTAGGGTGAGGGACGGCATGGTTTTTAAAAGGAATTTTTAAGATAATTTTATGATTGTACCCCATCCAGGGACTTTGGTGATGGGTGGAAAATAAATGTACGGTAAATAAATAAATAAAACAAATACAGAAAATTCAAAGATTGTTAAATATATGTGCTCAGAAGAGATACTTCAACGTTTCTCCATTCTGTCTTTTTTGTCTTGTCAGACTACTGCGCTTGAATGGCATAGTATAACACAATCTTATCAGGTCTCAGAAGCTAAGCAGAATTTGTGCTTGGACCACCAAGGAAGGCTAAGAAAAGGAAGCCAGTAGCAAACCACTTCTGATTATCACTTGCCTTGAAAGTCCTTCTTCTAGGAGTGCCATAAATCAATTGTGACTTGACAGCACATAACATACTCCAAATCAATGTCCAAATAGGAATTGGGATCTGTGTCTCATGAGCAACTTGTCATGCTTTGTTTGGGGTTTCAATGGTGACAATCTTTTTTTAAAAAAACCTTGTCTTAGTAATCAGAGTGTCTTGATGTATCAAGTTTCAGCATTTTATCTTTTGTGAAAGGTATGGCATTATTAATGAGGAGTTAACAAGTATCAAGTGCTTCCAGTCAAGCAAGAGCATCCAGGGCAGCTGTCACACTAAGCATTTAGAACAGTGTCACTCTGTTTAGGACTGCAGTGATAGCCTCCCATGCCTCCCAACAGATATCTATAATGTAGCTTCAGCATCATTCATCCTGGCAGCATCCATTCCTGGCTGCTACATTTTATATGTGGTAGTAGTATATGTAAAGTAGGAACCCTGTGGCACAGAGTGGCAAGCCAAAGTACAGCACTCAGCCCACAACCTGAGTTTGACCCTGATGGAAGTCAGTTCCAGGTAGCTGGTTCAAGGTTGGTAACATGCGTACCCAACTTGCTGGGAGTAAAATGTAGGTGACTTGGTAAGGCAGTAGCAAACCACCCTGTAAACATAGTCTGCCTAGTAAACATCAGGATGTGATGTCACCCCATGAGTCAGTAATGACCTGGCGTTTGCATAGGGGCAACTTTTACCTTTATCTTTTGTGTATGTTAAGGCTGCATTCTACTGTGCATATAGGATTTCTAGTGCCACCAATTAAAAAAACGAGCCTTCAGCTGTGTATATTTCATTTCAACTTTACATGTAATATAGCAAAATATTACATGTTACTATAGACATATTCAAGTGGTCATTAAGGCATATGAAGACATTGAGGGGGCAGACTGAGGCTGTGGCAACTTCAATCTACATACGTACAAGGATCTTATTTACACAAACCTACATATATTCCACAGTGGCATAGCTGCCACGGGGACATGCAGGGATATGTGCCCTGGGCGCACACCAATTAGTCATGTAGGGGAGCAAAATGCCCCCCATGTGACTACACCACTGAGCCTGGGAGCAGGAAGCAGCGCGGTTGTGGCTGGAGCGCTCCAACCGCAGATGCGCCACTTCCCACTTCAAGCCGAGGCTGGAGCGCCCTCCCTCTCAGAGTGATTTTTAAAAGCCAGAGGTGATTTTTTTTAAGCCAAGAGAGACTTGGCTTAAAAAAAGAAAAGCACTGAGGCTGGTGGCTGGAGCGTCCCTCCCTCTCTGAGATGGAGGGGCACTCCATCCTCAATGCTTTTTTTAAGCCAAGGGAGACCTCAGCTTTAAAAAAAAGTATTGCGGGAGGGAGGCAAAGAGGGGCTTTCCCCTGGCCTGGGAGTCTGCTGGGCTGCAGCCCCACCCCCAGCAGCTCCCCAGTCAGTCCCTGGGCCGGGGAGGGAGGTAGAGAGGGGCTTTCCCCAGCCTGAGAGTCTGGCTGGGCTGCTGCCAGGCCCAGGAAAAAGCGCCCCAGACCCAGGAGGTAAGTGAGGCATGGGGGCATGGCAAGGAACGAAGGCCCATGGGGGAGCAGAAAACTCCGTGTCGACCCTAGGCTCCATTTTGGTCAGCTACGACTCTGATATTCCAATACATTCAGACTTGTATAATTGTGACATAGGATCCTCCATTTTTCAGGGATCCTACATGAATTCAAGTGCACATGTATATATGCCACGCAAATGCGACTCTTGAACATATGGAGATCATGGTAAGGCTAGAAGTTGTGAACCCTGTTAATCTCCCCCACATGTTCATTTGTACTCTTACTAGCTGATTATGCACAAGGTCTCTGCTGTGAGATGAAGGTGATTGTCTGCTGCAGCAAGATTTCTTGTATGGACATATTTCCTCTAGCCCTGCTTTCATATTCCACTCACAATGCAGTAAGCAAATCACCTTATATAACACGCTTTTAATTTTGCTTCACTGTTAGAGCAGGACAGATTTGCCAGTGGGCACAACTTTGCCCCCATACCTCCTTCCTGTGCCCACAGCCCGTTCACCTAGTTTTACCCTCCACTCCCTCATGCTACTTGGCACGCTTCCCCCTCACCCTCCTTCCTG
Organism: Sphaerodactylus townsendi; assembly: GCF_021028975.2. Taxonomy (NCBI): domain Eukaryota; kingdom Metazoa; phylum Chordata; class Lepidosauria; order Squamata; family Sphaerodactylidae; genus Sphaerodactylus; species Sphaerodactylus townsendi. The sequence continues at coordinate 70,036,077 of NC_059425.1, forward strand.
TTGCTAATGACTTCGTGCTTCTTGTCCTGCCATATAATTTCTATTACCCATGGCCTCTCCATTCCTGCATATTTTTAGATTTTTAAAAATAGATAACCATATCAATAGAACAATAAATTAATACTTACATTAAAAATGTTAAAATAATAAGACTAATTGATCAGTCCAAACACCTGATTTGTCCCTGCATTTAATCAACAAACTGGAATGTCCCTAGCCTCATAGTTTTATACACAAGCAATCAGTGATTCCAGACCACAATGGAAAAAGCCCATCAGTTCATAGATTGATAGACTGACAGCAGTTCACATTGTCCTTTTGCAGTTTTGAAGTTTGCACACTGCCATTACACATACACACACACACTCTCGCTCTCTTTTCCCACCATAAAAGACAGTCATTGTTCAGGCAAAGTGTACAAATGCTGTATTCAAGACTTTTCTTTAATATTTCACCTTTTTAATGTTGATATATCTATCTATCGACAGACTGATAGATTGATAGATTCATATAGGAATCTATTGATAAGATTAAAGGTAAAAATTAAATATTACATTGAAAATTAAAGCATGCATGTGCAATAGGGAACCCTTGAACATTGCTCCCTCGCCCCCAGACACAAGCAAAAAGCTAGCTGATGGGTAATGCCTGCCCCACTGCAAAATGGGTGGTAGGTAATAATGCTGAACAGTCCCCAAAATAAAGGCTTATTCCACACATGCAGAATAATGCACTTTCAAACTGCTTTCAGTGCTCTTAGAAGCTGTGCGGAATGGCAAAATCCACTTGCAAACAGTTGTGAAAGTGGTTTGAAAATGCATTATTTTGCATGTGCGGAACGGGGACTCACCAGTCAATTCTCTTAGAAGTTGCAGGAACCTCACTGTGTGCAATTGGCCACAGAATGGCTGAAAAGGCTTATTTATAGCTTTTATATTCTTCTAAATTTGACAAAATGTTCCATCAGTGGTCAGGCTATAAGAGGTGCAGGATGGCCTGGCCTGACCATATAAGGTTGCGGCCTTGCTTCCTCCAGGCAAGTCACTCGGTCATGCTGGCAGCTGGGCAGCCCAGCCCCACACTGGGCTGGATTCTGGCACTGAGCCGGCCCCTCTCCCTGCCCCACTCCTGGGCAGCAATGACAGCCAAGGTAAATCTTAGCCACACTTTCTTGAAGCAAAATGGCATGATCATGAAAGCCACATCAGAGCATCTGTGGGACTCAATGTGTTTAGTCCACTACTGGATAATAAATATGTTGAGCGTTGCTTGTTCTGTACAGACCTTCTAAAAATGATACACTGACAAAAAAAAGTTTAGTTTTGCTTTTAAGATCCAGCAGGCTCATAGTGGACCACTAGGTCACTGGAGAGATCTGTGGTGGGGAGATATTTGCCCATCATCACAAATTCTACCCCCTGAGCTTTAAAAGCACTCCGCATTTTGTAGGTTGTAACAAAGACTTTGGTGATTTATACCTAGGTCAAAATCCCTTGAAATTAATGATCAGAACACAACAAGTAATTCATGGGCAAGATATGATAGCAGCTTCATATTATTAGTACTTCAAAACCAAACAAGATTGTTTTTGTTCAACATCATGGGATTATAACTACCTGTATTTCTGGAAACCAGTGGAGAAATGACAGCAAAGTCCTTCATAGAGTTCTTCCAGTCAAATACTACTGAAATCAACAACAACTGGACTGAGCCCAGGTTATCAGCAATAGCATATACCAGCTAGTTGGGGAAAGGAAAGAACAGGGACCATAGCCAGTACTCACAGTTTTCTGACTGAGATACTGCTCAAGCAGATGGATCAAGGGAGGGTACATTTATAAGAACATAAGAACATAAGAACATAAGAACATAAGAACAAGCCAGCTGGATCAGACCAAAGTCCATCTAGTCCAGCTCTCTGCTACTCGCAGTGGCCCACCAGGTGCCTTTGGGAGCTCACATGTAGGATGTGAACGCAATGGCTCCTTCAATGCTGTTGCCTCGCCGCCGACAATTGGTCTGTTAAGGCATACTTGCAATCTCAGATCAAAGAGGGATCAAGATTGGTAGCCATAAACCGACTTCTCCTCCATAAATCTGTCCAAGCCCCTTTTAAAGCTATCCAGGTTAGTGGCCATCACCACCTCCTGTGGCAGCATTTTCCAAACACCAATCACACGTTGCGTGAAGAAGTGTTTCCTTTTATTAGTCCTAATTCTTCCCCCCAGCATTTTCAATGAATGTCCCCTGGTTCTAGTATTGTGAGATAGAGAGAAAAATGTCTCTCTGTCAACATTTTCTCCACTCCCATGCATAATTTTGTAGACTCTCAATCATATCCCCCCTCAGCCTCACTCCTCTCCAAATCTAAAAGAGTCCCAAACGCTTGCAGCTCCCTCTCCTCATAGGGAAGGTGCTCCCAGTCCCTCAATCATCCCTTGTTGCCCTTCTTCTGCACTTCTTTTTTCTATCTCCTCAATATCCTTTTTTTGAGATGCGGCGACCAAAACTGGACACTAGTGGTACCTTAAGCGCGCGGGTCACGCATCCACTGGGCTTTATATATAAGGGTACATGACAATCTTTGCAGTTTTATTATCAATTCCTTTTCTAATGATCTCCCAGCATAGGAGTTTGCCTTTTTCACAGCTGTTATGCATTGGAGTTGACATTCCCATGGAATCTATCAACTAAGACGCTTCTAAAATCCCTTTCCTGGTCTGTGACTGATAGCACTGACTCCCCTGTAGCAGTGTATGTGAAGCTTTGGATTTTGCCCCTATGTGCATCACTTTACATCTTTTGCTAGCATTGAACTGCATTTGCCATTTCTGAGCTTCCACTTCCATCTAATTTGTATCAAGGTCCGCTTTGGAGCTCTTCATTAATCCTTTGTGGTTCTCACCACCCCTCACATAATTTGGTATCATCCGGCAAACTTGGCCACCACGCTTATTCTTCAATTCCCTATGTGCATGGTTCAATATCCAGCAAGGGACAAACATGCACAGTGTTAGATTAGGCCTTATATTTCTTTCTGTTCTTTTACAAGTCTGGAGATCCTCATTTCTGGAGATCGAAAGCAAAACCTATAGGGTCTAACTACATGTTACAAAATGCTTGAAATGTCTGGGTCACCACAAAGGCTTTCAATCAGGATGTTCATTTCAAATCTCTTTATAGGAGTACAGTTCCCAGACTCCCAGGGGACTAGGGGAAGATTGAGAGGTCCCATGGTTAATGGGGCCCACTACCATTTTTTTTATGACTGAAATTGCCCCCTCTACAGACATTAATTTGAGGTTGAGAAAATGGAATCAAGAAAGATTTAAGCACACTCTTCCTCCCATTACCATAGTCCCTGATATGAACTGTCCACACACACACACACACACACACACACACACACACACACACACACCTGCACACATTGACACACTCGAGTTCCCCAGTTGGGAACTTTGCAACTTACATCTAATTCCAGTTCCTCATCATGGAATTATTAGCATGATCTGAGGACTTTGTAACATGTCCTTAAGCCCCAAGACTAATAGTTTTTTTTTAAAGCAAAGCGTTGAAAAAAATTGTCTAGTATAGTAAGTCTGGTGATCGAAGTAGGTTATAGGTTCTGCAACTCGCGGCTCTCCAGATGTCCATGGACTATAAATCCCATCAGCATGGCCAATTGGCCATGCTGGCAGGGGCTGATGGAAATTGTAGTCCATGAACATCTGGAGAGCCGCAGGTTGCAGACCCCTGATATAGGGTATCTGCTTTTTTAAAAGTGCCATATTTTAATCCTTTTCAGTCAACTATTGTTAAAAAGTTAAAGAAATGCATTTCTGGACAGTAAGCTTTGTCAGTGTCAGCCTTGAATCAAAGGGAGAGAACAGGGGAAAGTGTTTCCCATATGGCATATTGACATCAAGGTAACAAAGAGAATTGTGGGTCATGGTCAATAGTTATTTAATTTGAATAGGCAAAGTGCCACTTGGAGTCTTTCCCTATTAACACTGCATTCACAATCTAATGAACAAAGCTGAAGAACTGAAAGAAAAATCATTTGGATGGAAAATTAGAAATGCCGCATCATGCTTAGAAATTTTACAAAAACAGAGGAAATGCATATGCCTCAAATGCATGGCTCAGATTGGTCTCCGTCAAATAATCACTATGTGTATAAAACAAATGTTCCTTATTACAAGAGGAACTGTGAGCTTCCGACACCCCCTTCTGCTGATCAAAGACTTGTTAGCCAGCCTGGGAAGGGGGTGCATTTTCACAAAACTGAACCTGATGGAAGCATATTATCATGTCAGAATAGCGGAAGGCTTTGAACATTTATAGGTTTTAAACACCTGCTATAGTCAGTTTGAGTACCAAGTAATGCTCTTCGGGCTAAGTGGAACTCTCAGGGTAGTAATGAGCCTCATTAATGATGTGCTTCAAGACTTGTTGTTTAAAAGGGTCGTGATATAGTTGGATGATGTCCTTATCTACTCCCAAGATGAGGAATCTCATGTGCAGTTGGTGCAAGAAGTGTTGAAATTATCTAAATTGCCAAATATTAACCAAATATTATCCATATTATCCAAATAGTATCCATATTATCAATTGCTTGGCACCTTTTTGCCAGAACTGTCTTCTTCTATCCTTCATATGTCTTCAGTAAAATAATTGAAAGCCTACAATGCTGGGGGGAAGAATTAGGACTAATAAAAGGAAACACTTCTTCACACAACGTGTGATTGGTGTTTGGAATATGCTGCCACAGGAGGTGGTGATGGCCACTAACCTGGATAGCTTTAAAAGGGGCTTGGGCAGATTTATGGAGGAGAAGTCGATCTATGGCTACCAATCTTGATCCTCCTTGATCTCAAATTGCAAATGCCTTAGCAGACCAGGTGCTCAGGAGCAGCAGCAGCAGAAGGCCATTGCTTTCACATCCTGCACGTGATCTCCCAAAGGCACCTGGTGGGCCACTGCGAGTAGCAGAGTGCTGGACTAGATGGACTCTAGTCTGATCCATCAGGCTAGTTCTCATGTTCTTACGTTCTTACAAGCATTTTATTGTCTGAGCGGGGGATTGGCAACAGTTCAGAACCACACCCCTGATTAATCGAGGAGGAATGTCAACCAGAAAATGAGCAGAAAATGTGTTTGGGGGAAGTTCTCAGGAAGGGCGGGCTGCAACGGTCAGCAGGAGAGAAGAATGTGATGTCAGAAGGGGAGACCAAGGAGGAGGGTGCAGGGGCAGGGAGACAGGTGGGAAAAATAAAGCGGTCCTTCTCCCGTGGTGTTTGCATGGTAGCGGGATTAGCATGGGATTTTTGAAAATAACCGCCAATTTATCAATTGTCAGCATCTCTGACAGTGACAGATCTTCCTCCTGTTGCACTGGAGGGGCTGGTGGTCAGGCACTGGTCATAGCTCTTTGCTCTGAGTGTCCATTTTATTGCATTAGGGAGCATATCTGCATGTGCCCACACACATCCACAGTTCCAAGGAAGAAATAGATTTCTTTTTTTACTCAGGAGATCTCTTTGAATCTAATTGCTTGGGGATAGTAAAGAGTAAATAAACTGGATCAAATTAGACAAACTAAGCTGTGTTGGGGACTGTGCTTGCTACTTTAATTCCACTTTAAGCCTTCAGAGTGTGTCAATAGTTCCACTGCGACCAGAATGAAGCATCAGGCCCAGCAAGTATATACCTTCATCAAAGGCATGTGTGCAGCTTCACTACCATTCAGTTTTGTTTAAGTGGTGCATTGTCATTTTGCTGTCCCAGAATGCGGGGGTAAATTTCACCCACAGGGAAAGTCATGCCTCATTTCAGAAACATCATTCTGAATTCCATTAAGAACCTCAACAGCATGAAATCTCCAGGAGGGTTTTACTTTGTAAATAGTGGTAAGCCCGCCCATAGCATTGTGTAAGTGTGTGGTTTTTCAGGGGTGCAGGGAATAGGTCACAAGAGGGAAAAGAAGAAGAATTTGATGAGATAAAAAGACTCTCTTTCAGATCATTTCACATTAAAAAAAAGCTACTTGCCTTTTTACCAACTTCAGAGAAGGTCTTAACTTTTGGAGATCAAATAGTATTTCAGTCATGAGTTGTCATGCTCCCTAATGACAAGCAAGTCAAGGAGCGTAAAGACGACATAAGATTGACCCATGGGACAGTGACCTCGTTTTCCCTCTTCTTAGCAGTCAAGAGCTGTTTGCTATATCCTCTGACAGCTCACTGATAAAAGCTACTTGCAAAGACTGTGGCATTAAATCAGTGGCTTCTGCCAACAAAATAAGTTCTGAGGAATCACAGCGTAAGTTCAGAACTGAAAAGAATGACAGCTGACCATGTTAAATCTCATAGGAGTCAAAGAGATGAACAAGATGGGTCAAATGTAATGTGTGAGCATAGAAAATGTGTTTGGGTGCAAAATTATACATTCAAGAAATTGAACCTTCAATGTTTCTTAAAGCCACTATGATAAAATTAAAAAATATGAGGGCAGTGCCTGAAAGCAAGATCTGAAGGCACTGAATATTGCATGGGAAGAGGCTGAAACACTTGCCCAAGATTGGAAGTGCTAGAGAGCACTTGTTGCCTGATATGCTACTTAGCCTGAAAGGATCAAACTAACTAAATAAGTGCCCCGGGAACTCTTACAATCTTTGGGAATGAGAAAGAAGTGGCAGAGTAGAGATCAGGATTTCCACTGTTTAGGAATCCTTTGACTTGCTCGACTAGTAGCAGATGCAGATATTACGCAGAACAAATATTTGAAAATCTTTTTTGGGTCAGAATATACATAATCTGGGTGAAGAATTTCTCTCTATTTCTATCTATGTTGCCCCTTTGTTTAAATCTAAGTCCAATGAATTGGTTTCCTGAAAAGTTGTTCTCATTGTTGGTTCCTGTGCTTATCATTCTTGTTTGTATAATCCTCTGAAGAAACTAGTTTGGGAAAGGTCCTGATTGCTGACAGTTGCTGAATAATATGTTGCTGAGTTAGTTTTTCTCTGCTCTGCTCACAGGCCTGGGATTGCCTTTTGGTGCCCCATAGTTCTTATAGCAAGGTAAGAACCAGTGAAAATCCAGCTAACTAGCTAACTACCTGCAGAACATCTTAATGAGTTCGTTCTCTTCTCTTCTCTTCTCTTCTCTTCTCTTCTCTTCTCTTCTCTTCTCTTCTCTTCTCTTCTCTTCTCTTCTCTTCTCTTCTCTTCTCTTCTCTTCTCTGCCCACAGGTACTTAAGGCCTGCCTTTGCCCAGAGGTGTGAGGCAAAAGGGGCTTGGCTTAGACCTATTTTTCTATTTATTTGCATTTCTTCTCTGCCCTTTACCTCAGACTCAGGGCGGGTTACATAAGACCCAGCTGGGTTACACAAGACCTGGCTGGAATATCAGCTGACAGACAGGAATGACCTGCTCAGAACTCAGACACTTTCCCCTCTTTTCCTGGTATTTTTTTTCTGAATTGTAATCTACAAATTCCAGATGTTCAAGCTGGATTCAGAAAAGGAAGAGACAGTAGAAATTATATTGCAAATTTATGCTGGTTACTAGAGCACACAAGAGACTTTCAAAATAATATTTTATAGATTACAGCAAAACTTTCTGTATTTTATAGATTACAGCAAAACTTTCAGCTGTGTGGGTCATGAAAGGCTATGGTTGGTTATAAAAGAAATGGATATGCCACAACATCTGATTGTTTTGATGTACAACCCATACTCTGGACAAGAGGCTATTGTTAGGTCAGAATATGGAAAAACAGAATGGTTTCCAATTAACAAAGGTATCTCCCTGTCTGTTCAATCTATATGCAGAACATATCATAAGGAAAACCAGATTAGATGAAAGTGGAGTGAAAGTTGGGGGAAGGAACAGTAACAATTTGAGATATGCAGGTGATTCCAATTACTGGAGAAAATAGTGAAGATTTGAAAAGGACAATTGATGAAGGTTAAAGCAGAAAGTGCCAAAGCAAGATTGCAGCCGAACATCAAGATGACAAAACTAATATAGTGGAACCTCGGTTTTCATTGCCTTCGTTTTTCCTTTGGTTTCTGTTTTCATCAATTTTTTCAGTGAAAATTTTTTCTCAGTTTTCATTGATTTGCCTCGATTTTCATCGATTTGCAGTAAGGTGCAGGGGTTTCTGGAGAAAAATCACCCGGACAAAGCTGCTGCAGGCTGTGTCTGCAACTTGTTTAATGACACTGTCTTGCCCCATTTCAGACAAATCTTAAAGAGGCGTCAGAAACAGACCTCTTTGTACAGCTTTCGGGTGCGACATTGGTCCACTGGCTCTGAAGCTGGTCCTAGTGTTATTGTTTGTTACTGTTTTCAGCATTAAACACTATGCTTATTCACCAAAAAATGTGTTTTTGGTACATTTTTTGGAGTGCCTAGAATGGATTAATTGGATTTACATTGGTTCCTATTGAAAAGTTTGCCTTGGTTTTCATCGGTTTTGGTTTTCATCGATTCTTTTCAGATGGATTACCAATGAAAACCGAGGTTCCACTGTAACTACTGAGGAATTAAACAACTTCAAGACTGATGATGAAGAAATTGAAATGGTTCAAGATTTTTTCCATTTTTTGGTTCTATCATCAGTCAAATGGGAGACTGCAACCAAGAAATCAGAGAAGATTGAGACTGGGGAGGTTAGCCATGATGCAGTTAAAAAATATTTGCAAATGTAAGGATGCATCACTAGCAACCAAGAGCTTTCCCGCATTCTCAGTTTCTTCACTTGTAAGTTCCTGTTTCTTCCAGGGAGGATTCAATTCCACAAATGTTTTGCTTCCTGTAGTAGTCAATTCAATATAAAATTTAAATCCCGCATGAAAACTTGCAGTTTATATTTGCAAGGAGATGTTCTGGATATAATATTTGATATCAAATCAATCACTAGAAGAAACACAACACATGAAACAAGGAAAAATGTGAAGAAACAGGAACTGACAAGAGAGGAAACTGAGAATGCAAAAAAAAAAATCCTGAGATAATTCATAGCATGTATGAGTGTGAAGTTGGACAATGAACAAAGCTGACTGGAAGAAAGTTGATTCCTTCGAAATGTGTAATTGGAGGATAATTTTATGGATACTATGGACCATGAAAAAGACTCATAAGTGGATTCTAGATCAAATCAAATCTGAACTGTCCCCAGAAGCCAAAATGACTACACTGAGGCTGGTGCATGAGAAGATAAGAGTCACTTGGAAAGACAATAAAGCTATAAAAAGTTGAAGGCAGCAGGAAAACAGGAAGCCACAACAACAGATGGACTGACTGACTCAATAAAATTAGCAAAAAGTAAAATGATGCACATAGGGGCAAAAAAAATCAAAACTTCACATACACACTTCAAGAGTCAGCAAAATGTAAAGTGATGCACATAGGGGCAAAAAATCCAAACTTCACACACATACTACAGAGGTCATTGCTATCAGTCACAAACCAGGAAAGGGATTTGGGCGTCTTAGTTGATAGTTCCATGGGAATGTCAACTCAATGCATGGCAGCTGTGAAAAAGGCAAACTCTATGCTGGGGATAATTAGGAAAGAAATTAATAATAAAACTGCAAAGATTGTCATGTCCTTATATAAAGCAGTGGTGCTGTGTTCAGTTCTGGTTGTCACATCTCAAAAAGGATATCGAAGAGATAGAAAAAGTGCAGAGAAGGGCAACGAGGATGATCGAAGGATTGGAGCACCTTCCTTAGAGGAGAGGTTGCAGTGTTTGGGACTCTTTAGTTTGGAGAGGAGGCGGCTGAGGGGGGATATGATTGAAGTCTATAAAATTATGCATGGGGTAGAAAATGACAGAGAGAAATTTTTCTCTCTTTCTCACAATACTAAAACCAGGGGGCATACATTGAAAATGCTGGGGGGAAGAATTAGGACTAATAAAAGGAAACATTTCTTCACGCAACACGTGATTGGTGTTTGGAATATGCTGCCACAGGAGGTGGTGATGACCACTAACCTGGATAGCTTTAAAAGGGGCTTGGACAGATTTATGGAGGAGAAGTCGATGTATGGCTACCAATCTTGATCCTCCTTGATCTGAGATTGCAAATGCCTTAGCAGACCATGCGCTCGAGAGAAGCAGCAGCAGAAGGCCATTGCTTTCACATCTTGCATGTGAGCTCCCGAAGTTATCTGGTGGGCCACTGCAAGAAGCAGAGTGTGGGCTAGATGGACTCTGGTCTGATCCGGAAGGCTCTTCCTTATGTTCTTATGTTCTTAAGCCTTAGCCCTCAGTTTGCAAGATCTGAGAAAGATAATTAACAATAGAATGTTTTGGATGTCATTATTTCATAGAGTCACCATATGCTGGAAGTGACTAGTTGACACTTAACGCACACAATTCAGTCTGGGTCCCTATTGAGGAAAAAATGGGATAAAAAATCACAAATATGTACATGGTAAAATGTTTGGAATAATAAAAAAAATGGAACTGGATCTGCTTCAGTATTATTCTGTTGAGCAGACTGCCCAAAATCAGTGGGAAAATTGGACAAGTTTGCAAGCATCACTAGCATCTCCTTTACCTCTTTTTGGCTCAGAAGGTCAAGTTCTGCAGACCTTGAAGGGAGTAGATTGTCTCAGAAGTCTTTAAGGAGCTAGTATGCTATTTAATTTATCCCACTCAGCTTCCAGATCACCTTGCTTGTTATTGGGCTCTCTTGTGTTTTTCTCAATGCTTGCCCTTCCTGTTTCATACTGTGAACAAAAACAAAAATACTTTTTGTACCACTTAAAACTTGATGGCATTTGACACATGGTTAAAACAAGCATGGAAAAGTGGTGTCTCTTTTACCCAGGGGAACATATTTGTATTTTTCTTTAAGGACACATTCCTTTGAATGGGCAAGACTGCAGTGTAATATAAATGGATTGGAACCTAATATAATCTTCTCTTGAAGAACGTGGAGCCATTTAAATGAATTGAGAATAGACAAAATTACTAGTATAATGCTTTTCTAATTAAAAGCAAAGACACTGACAGAGTATAAACCTTTAATAAAAGCCACTGATTTTTATCTCTTTACTCTAAAGGGAATGTGTCTGTATGTTTAATGCCAACTATAAGTGAATGTGATGAATTTAATCTTCTTATGTTAAGGAGAGAAGGGCAAAGAATAATTAGTTTACCAGCCTTAGATACACTAGATGGTTACAGCTCATGACAAAATGCCAAAAATAATCAGAAGCAGCTTAACAAATAATAAAGCCAGAAAATTATGGTTTCAATCTTCAGGCCTAGAAGGTGTTCTTAAAATAGCCATTTCACTATCAAGAACTGCTGGGAAGGAATTGAAGAAAAATTAGATTAAGTTAATGAATGAGAGGAATTAGAGAGAAGATGAAATTATAATAAATGATGTGATAAGTATGACAATGCAGGAAGTAGCTCATACATATCAGAGGGAAAGGGGCATTATAAATGGTCTAGATAACACAAAAAGATTGATCGATCACAAATCGCAGGAGCTCATCCCAATGTCAAAATTAAGCAGGATTAAGAACCTTTATTTTGTTGCAGAGAATGAAGACACTATCAAAACCATTTCAATGTTCAGATAAGGAAAATACAGTTGAGGAAAATACAGCCATGTTTATTTTGGATGGAAAGTAAGGGTTTTTTTTTAGTTCTATATTCATCTGTCCCAGACTGTGGTTTCCATTCTTTTATGTTCATTTAACATCTCTCAGGTCCTTTCCACACAGCAGAAATAAAACATCCTGCAGACTTTTTAAAAAGATCCATTTTGGCCCTTTGTGTTCACTCTGCATGGAGAACACAAGCCTTGTCAGCCAGTTCTTTTTTCCTGCCAGCTGCCCAACAGAACTCTTGTCAGTTTCATAGTTGCACCTGCCATTTTGTGTGCTGCTGCAAAGATTCTCCTACTTCTGCCATTTTGTAAACGTTTCCCATGGAGGTTTCCTCTGCTTACAGATCATCATCATGCAATTTCACTGTAAAAAGTACATGAATAAAGTTTGTTTTGCCTGGTGGCAAAACATGTCGGTTTTTTTTGGTTTTGAGGGAGATGTCTGCGAAGCTACGATGACACAAATATGTGCACATTGCAGATTCTAATTTTGTGTCATTGTAGCTTTGCAGACATACTCCTCAAAATAAAACAAAAAAGGGAAAAATTACATATGCATGAGATCACCAGGTAAAATAAACTTTATTCACGTACTTTTTACAGTGAAATCGCATGTGGATAGCTGCAAGCAGAGGAAACCTCAGTGGGACACCATCAAATTGTGGAGGCAGGAGAATCCCTGCAGTATCATACAAAATGGCGAGCTCGAGTAGCAAAAATGAAAGTAAAAGAGCTCAAGAGAGGGATAAACAAAATATCTACTGCCTGCTTTTGTTCGCAAAGCAGGCAAAAGATGTCATCAACCCACCTTCAGGAGAGAGCTATGTGAACCTCCTCCCCAAAACACTTTTTATAACATCCTCAAGATGTTATAAGAGTGGAAAAGCCCCCCCCCCCTATTTAAGTAAGAAAGCTGTATCATACACCCTTGTTTACACTGAGGTGATTTATCAGTCGATTCCCCACGGTCAATTAATTGCATGATACTCACGTAAAATATCAAGGTTTGAGCAAGAACTCCCCACTGCTTAACTGCCGAACATGGATTCATCCTGGTTCTGGTGTTCCCTCCCCTCCTTATCACGTGTTGTTTAAGAATCTGCATGGAAGTGCACCTTTATAAAAAACATGCGCTGAAGCCCAATCGGTGGGGAAGTTCAGGGGTTGAATGTAGGTTTGTTTTCCCGCTGTTGGGAGTGACATGGAGCCTTCCAGCCAACCAAAGTGCAGTGGGCTGTGTGCGAAGCACGCGCAGCCCTTTATTTTTGTTTCGCGCCAGCAGAGGCTTCATTGAAACATGGCTGCGTGGAGCATGATTTCTGTGCCAACTGTAAACTAAAATTAGACTTTTGTGCCAGTGCAGCTGTAAGGGTAAAGAGTGCCAAAGCCTTGTATAACATAGCTTAGCGCAAAAAACAGCTACCGTTCTATCTACGCATGCAAATGGTGACGTAGCTGGACAAAAAAAAGTTTTTTAAAAAATTCCTGCCCCAACACAGTGCAACAGCCAATCAGGACGAGGAAGAAAGAACCGCTGAGAAGATCGTGCAAGTGCTGCACTGTTTGAAACTGTGATAGACATTGATGTCCTCATCACACACATGCTGCAGTGGGGAGGGTGAAACTGTGATGAAAAGGTGTCTTTTTTTTGAAACCTGGTTGTATCCAGCTTTAATTTCTCAGTGGGGAAATGGCCTTAGACAGGCCAACCCCATCCCCATAAGCTTGCTTTATAATGTTAAATACTGTGATCACAGTTTTCCTAGAATGAGCCTGAGTTGGTTGTCCTTCATATTTAAACATACTTTCATATAAAATAATCTTTTGCATTGTTTTTTATCGTAACAAATCACATATTTTGCATCCTCAAAAATCAGAAGTGACCATTCTTTCATCACATATACAGATCAGTTCAGACTGGTTTTATAAAGGGAGAAGAATAAGATGATACACATGGGTGATCGAAAAATGCATTGTTTTACTTCAAACTGAAGATGGAAGACAGAAAATAAAAATCCTAATTCACTGTAGATTAAAAAAAAGTTAGCACAGCAAGGTGAAAGGCAATTCATCCCCTTTCCCTGCTGTTTTTAAAACTTCTTTTACTGTTTGAGACAATTTAAAAATGTTATTCCCTTGGCTGCAGTCTGAAATAGTACAATCCATTTTATCGTTTCAGAATTCTACCACTTGATCCCCACCATAGGTGTAGACCAAACCTCAGTGTTCAAATCACTCGTCTATCCAGCTTTGCCAGGCAGTTTTTAAGGATTCAAGCTGACTCAGAATCCAGCTACATTATATTCTGGAAGCTGAACCTTAGACTTTCTACATGGAAACCACTGACATACCCATGAACTTGGGTTTTGTTGGGGAGCAGCAACAGAGGGTGCTGTCTTCCATGTCCTGTTGTAGCCCTTTTGGAGACATTTGCACTATGGAAATAGGATTCCAGAGAATAATTAGTTATGATCTTCTGACTCACCACCTTGATGATACTGGTATACAGGGGATGGCTTTGCAGTGGCTAATATCCTTTTTCCAGGATCAGAGGGTAGCATTAAAGGAGAGAACATCATCACATCCCCAATTGGTGTGTGGGGTCCCACAAGGAGTAATTCACACCCCAACATTATCTGCCCAGTTGATCCAGGGTTTTGGACTAAGCTGTCTCCAGTATGCTGATGACACCCAACTGCATTTGTTGATGGGTGGCTGGCTGGATAACACCCTGCATGTATTGACTAGCTGTTTGGGGGGCATGGTGAAGTGGATGAAAAAGAGTCAATTGAAATGAAATCCATGAAAGATGGTGGTCCTGTGGCTAGGCCAGGGAGATGTGGGTTTGGGCTTCCAGCTCCCAGCTGTTGGCAGTGTATAACTGACACATGTACTAACCATCAGGTGTCTGGGTGTGATCCTGGATTCCTCCCTTTCTACAGAAGCACAGGTTTCACATATCCATCTTGTCTGGCCTCCATCCTCCCTCTTCCCCTTTGTTTTTCCTTATCTTAATTTAGCGTTTTGATGTTTTTTATGACTTGCTGACTGGTTCCTCCCTTGCTGGGTTTTAGGTTATGGGTTAGGGTGCCTGAAGTTAGATTTATGCTTGGAACATTTTGTGATTTTATTGTATGCATTTTACTGTTGTGAACCGCTCTGAGCCCATCTTGGCAGGGAAGGAACAGCAGTCTAGAAATTTAACAAACAAATAGAAATAAACAAAGTGAGATGATTAATAGCTAAACATTTGATTTTATTTCAAAGTAAGAACTTTTAAAAAATGTTACAAATATTTGTGCACATGAGAAAAAGTTAGACAGTAAATTGTCATGAACTGCACTAGTCATTTGTGCCTCAGCTTTGTTCTATGTTGAGCTTGAAACTTCAGGTTGAACTATTTTAAACACAACACAGAAAGGAGAAAATTGTTGAAATTCCCATCTATTGTAAAATTCTTAGCCATTCTGGCATCCAGGTGGCATGAATAGCACCATGACAATCTTGATTCAGAAATGTGTGTCCTATTAGACTTGAAGCTGGGCTCTGAATAAGATACACTGTGGTTGATACACTGCCTGTCAAGGCAGTGGCATGCAAGAACCTGGGAAGGGGAGGGGGAGGCTTCTTTGTAGCGGTGAAGACAACAGAATCATTCTCAGTGAAGGATGAGTCTGAAGGGAGCACAGGTTGAAGTGAGCTCTGCTGCTCCTCAGGACACTTGAGAATTGCCGTGTTCACGGTCAACGCCACTGACATCATTGTGCCTGGCAGTTCAAGCCCTTGGCTTCTTGCTGCTGAGCCAACCAACATGTGCCTGGGACAGGCTCTCAAAACTAATTAAATGTACCACTGATAAGAAGCAGAGTCAACTCACCCCCCACCACCACCCCCACTCGTCATTTCAGGGAGGCTCGGTTAGCAGACAGCTCTTGCACAATGAGACAGCGTAGAAACTGACAGGATGAGGCTGTCAGATCCTGTCTCTATGATAATGACAATTAATAATTAAATGCATAGGCCAGCCTTGCCTGTCACCCTGGGTTGTTTCTGAAATGTTCTCAGGTTCATGCCAGTGTTTTTCAGGCCATGGGCTACAGGCCTGCAAAGGAAGCTTACCTGAGCAAGGCTTGACTCATTGTCCATCCATCCCTGGCATAATCCTTGATGAAACAGAGATATTTAAGGGGAGGCAGTATTATACCCACACAAGGCTCTGGGGAATGAACCATAAGACCCATGAAACAATTTTGCTCAACTCAATTGTTAGTGTCCTTCCCTCCCCCTGGCTCTGCCCTAACCAGAACTTTTCTCTGCCCTAACCAGAATTCAATATTCTTATTTTCTTGAAATCCTTGCAGAGGGATCAGCATCAAAGCACATTTGACCTGCCCACCATTCCCTGGCAAAAGCCCCTATCAGAGAAGAGTTTATGTTCCCTATTTCCATGCATTTTATACATTTGCAATTTTCCCCATAGTTTCAGTTCCCTGCTACTTCCTGATGATTTTGGAGATTTGGTTGTGTATATGTGTGCACAGTTTCTAGATGCATTTAAGATGGGATTGATGTGCACAGGGTATGTCATTTTACATGTTTAACATACTCTAATGTATAATGTTGATTCATTCATGCACAAATAACATTTGGTTGTGTATATGTGTGTAAAGTTTTTAGATGCACTTTAGATGGGATTTATGTGCACAGGGCATGTCATTTTACATGCTTAACACACTCTGATTTATAATGTTGATTTATTCATGCAAAATAACACTGAACAATGGATATCTTTTATTGGAAGTAGTAGTAGTAGTAGTAGTAGTAGTAGTAGTAGTAGTAGTAGTAGTAGTAGTAGTAGTAGTAGTAGTAGTAGTAGTAGTAGTAGTTGTGCAAAAGAAAACTGATTTGATTTGATTTACACAGCAGAGAAGTGAGATAAAAATTGGAATTCTGGAACTCCAATAGCAAGGACAAGACATTTGAAATAATTCCAGGTTCTGGCGATGCTTTGCAACAAAGAAGCATCCCTGACAGATGGTTATCTGCATATCTCTTAACCTTTTCCATGGTCATCCTACCATCAGATCAGCAACATTGCTATCACAAACACTTTAACAAAAGAAGACAAACTGTTGGAAGAGAAAGAATCTGATATGTTCACATTATTACGTTCATTCTGTCAGGAAACACAAGTGTGCTTGAATACCCGACAAGCAAGTTCTTAGTATACTTATAAAGCTCTGCAGCAAATCCATTTCAACAGAAAATACTTTTAAAATCTTCACTATTATGACTTATCAGGCAAATTCAGGTGAAAATCTCTCAGTTCAGAAAATCTGCAGCATCTTTCAAGAGAGTTTGAATAGTTCCAAAATAACTGATTCCCTTTCATGGTTATAGAAAACCCCGCCCCTGCCCCAGTTTATCAAGCACAAAACTAAGCAAGGCTTAATAAAACAAAGGAAGACAAGGCATCATATACTATATAGACTTTGACACTAATCCAACACAGCATTTCCACAGCAGCAGGAGCTGTGCGGACATGGCCAAATAGAAGAAGTTGGAATCCCACCAGTCCCATTTGGCATCCAATTCTCACTCTGGAATGTGCTGGATGATGAAGAATCAATGGGCAGGATTCCATAAAATCTTAAATCTCCTGTCTGATTACCAGAGAACCATCCAACCTTCCAGAGTTATTTTATTATGTCAGTCCTGGCTCATCCTGACTTGGAATGCCCCTGGCATTAATTTCATCAATGCACCGCTAGTTTCTAGGTTCCTACTTTAACATAATCAGTCTTTTTTCCATAGTACTGTTCCTGCCTGGGAATGGAACTTTGCTTTATTTCTGGAAAGTATTATTATTTATTTGATTTGGTATACCGCCCTATCCCCGGAGGGCTAACTTTTCCTATAAACCACACGAACAAGGGTCATTCACTGTTTGGATCTGTTGCCACCCTTGATTCTAGTTCCATTGTGTCTGATTTTGTCCTTCCCCTGGAAAACAGTTCTGGCACTAGATTTTGCTTCCTTTGATCATCTTCCAGATTGGTAAATATCACCCTCCTCTAAACACCCTCTTCTATTCCCATCTATCATTCAGCTCTCTCTAAAACCTAGACTCCTTGAAACTTTGTGTGTGTGTGTATTGCTGAACATTATTATTTTTGGCACTTTCCTAAAATTGCAAAACACCTTTTGAATTGGATTAAGCAAATACAATTGCTTAGGAAACAAAATACTTCTATATGTCAAGGAGATCAAAGTCAGAACTTTTTAAAAAGACCTATAAATAAATTTATTTAATTCGAATTAAAAATTTTAGAAGTAGGAAACAAATTACAGGTTTTTTATAAGATGTGTAAAGTAGGGAAAATTTCTGAATGGCAGAGAGGAAGTATTTAGCACATCATGTTAGTTCTGTATACAAGTTAACACTGCGGAATGTCATCCACAGGGAACCTGCTACATTCAGCACAATGGCATGCCGATTGAGCTGGAATAAACATGATGCAGTTAATGCACAACAGGTGTAACTGCTCATGCACACCATATTCAGAAGCTTCCTGGGTTCTTTATTACTAATGATGCCCAATCAGCTCATCGTCTAATTGCCGTATATTATCACACCAGTCCATTATGACTCTGTATTTGAATGGTTTAACATTTAGAAAAAAAGAAAGCAAACGGGCATGTTATTGGCTTTAAAAGCCCGCACATATTACAAGC
Organism: Sphaerodactylus townsendi; assembly: GCF_021028975.2. Classification (NCBI taxonomy): domain Eukaryota; kingdom Metazoa; phylum Chordata; class Lepidosauria; order Squamata; family Sphaerodactylidae; genus Sphaerodactylus; species Sphaerodactylus townsendi. The sequence continues at coordinate 70,054,450 of NC_059425.1, forward strand.
AGACTTGACAACTGAGACTCAGAACTGATTCAAGCAGGAAAAGCCTAACAGCTAGCTTTGTGTTGCCACCATAGAAATGCCTAATTGTGGCAGAGAACACACACCACTCTTGAAGTACTGAAATGCCTTTGTTCAGTTTGCAGACCTATCATTTATCAAAATGACTATTATTTTCATGATTTCCCCCCTCCAAGCTTTTATTAAATCTATAAGCAATGTGCAGCCATTAAGCCACGGACAGAGGCTTTATTCAACAGGAAAGCATTATTGCCAAGATGTCTGCTTACTTTGCTTTGTCTCTGGCACTAGTCATGTCAGAAAACTTGATTCCAAGGGACACAGACCTTCTAGTTTGATTGATGCCTTGTGCCTTTCATTGTTCGACCAAGTGAGGATGTGATTTATGCCCAAATGAGTTCACTGTCACTGATTTCTGGCCAGAACATCTGTCTTTTTTTCTGGGTGAGTTTTTGTTTAATTTGTAGGGTTTTGCTTTCCTTGTTGGCATAGTTTTCTTCAAGCTGGAAAGGCAGCTCCATAAGACAGAAGCATTCAAGTAGAAAGAGGTTTGATGCTGGAGGGCCCTGAGTCTCTTGGGTCTGTGTCACACAAAGTTTGATGCAAGGGAAGAAGAATGTTGGCTACCATCATTCCTGATCTTGTACTGTCTTCTTCCCTCAGTAACAGATTGCTGAAGCATTTGGCCAATAGGGAAACTGGGGACCCTGAAAAACCACTTGGGCCTAGCCTAGCAGAACAAGTGACATTTTCAGAGTGAAAAACCAATTCAAATATGCAGGTCTCCCTTAGGATACACCGTGTTAATCCAATCTCTCCTTGGATGTATGAGAACTTCCAATCAAGTGGGTCTGCTCCTTTAAATAAGCAGCATGCTCTATTCATACAGACACCACAGAAACAAATTATTCATTTACTTACAAAATTCAGTGGTGAAATTACAGGAAATTCCCACATCATAACTGTTACACTTTACAACAGCCAAGTCTCATCTTGGACCTTACTACACTTTCAGTTGCAGCGTTGAGGTAGTTTTGCAGCAGTTTTCAGCACTTTGAATTAGCAGAAATAATGTACATACAATCCATGTACACTGTATATTTGATCTTGAGAGAGAGAGAGAGAGAGAGAGAGAGAGAGAGAGAGAGAGAGAGATCCAATGTGTCCCATCCTTCTTTGACAATATTCCTCCTCCACCCCCTCCTGCATTTCCACCTGTGAATCAGTCCACAGTCCAACTCTGGCCCTTTCCACTAGTGGGTTTGATCCTGCTCTCGCTGCTTTCCTGGCTCTCCTGTAGAGTCTGAAAAGAGAATTTCCTGGCTCTCCTGTCTTACAAACTTACTAGAGTTCTTTGAGGGTGTAAACAGCCACATGGATAAGGGGGAACCAGTGGACATTGTCTACTTGGATTTCCAAAAGGCTTTTGACAAAGTTCCTCACCAGAGACTATTGAGAAAACTCAGCAATCAAGGAATAAGAGGGGAAGTCCTCCTATGGATTAAAAACTGGTTAAGAAACAGGAAGCAAAGAGTGGGTGTAAATGGGAAGTTCTCACAATGGAGAAATGTAGGGAGTGGTGTCCCCCGGGGATCCATTTTGGGACCAGTGCTCTTTAACTTATTCATAAATGACCTGGAAGTAGGGGTGGGTAGCGTGGTGGCCAAGTTTGCAGATGATACCAAATTATGTAGGGTGGTGAGAACCACAAAGGATTGTGAAGAGCTCCAAGCGGACCTTGATAAATTAGGTGAGTGGGCTCAGAAATGGCAAATGCAGTTCAATGTAGCAAAATGTAAAGTGATGCACATAGGGGCAAAAAATCCAAACTTCACATACAAGCTACAAGGGTCAGTGCTATCAGTCACAAACCAGGAAAGGGATTTGGGCGTTTTAGTTGATAGTTCCATGGGAATGTCAACTCAATGCATGGCAGCTATGAAAAAGACAAACTCTATGCTGGGGATCATTAGGAAAGGAATTGATAATAAAACTGCAAAGATTGTCATGCCCTAATATAAAGCAGTGGTGCGACCGCACTTGGAGTACTGTGTCCAGTTCTGGTCGCCGCATCTCAAAAAGGATATTGAGGAGATATAAAAAGTGCAGAGAAGGGCAACAAGGATGATTGAGGGACTGGAGCACCTTCCCTATGAGGAGAGGAGACGTCTGAGGAGGGATATGATTGAAGTCTATAAAATTATGCATGGGGTAGAAAATGTTGACAGAGAGAAATTTTTCTCTCTTTCTCACAATACTAGAACCAGGGGGCATTCATTGAAAATGCCGGGGGAGGGGGAAGAATTAGGACTACTAAAAGGAAACACTTCTTCACGCAGGGTGTGATTGGTGTTTGGAATATGCTGCCACAGGAGGTGGTGATGGCCACTAACCTGGATAGCTTTAAAGGGGGCTTGGACAGATTTATGGAGGAGAAGTCGATTTATGGCTACCAATCTTGATCCTCTTTGATCTGAGATTGCAAATGCCTTAACAGACCAGGTGATCGGGAGCAACAGCCGCAGAAGGCCATTGCTTTCACATCCTGCATGTGAGCTCCCAAAGGCACCTGGTGGGCCACTGGGAGTAGCAGAGAGCTGGACTAGATGGACTCTGGTCTGATCCAGCTGGCTTGTTCTTATGTTCTTATGTTCTTAATTCCCTGAGCTACAGATCTCTGGGGGGAAAAGGCAACAGCAGAAAAAGAACAATATTATTTTCTTCTGACAGTGAACTACCTTGTCACTCCCCCTTTTTGGCAACCGGAGGACAGAAAAAGCAGACAAAGAAGGAGGAAGCAAAGAAGAGCTGAGAGGCAGTCCAGGGCACTGTCGAGGAGAGCCGCAGCAAAACCAGGGATGGGCTGATGCAGAGGCCAGCAGAGGCAGCTAGAGTGGTGACCGGTCCTGGATGCCAGTTGGGTTATCAGCATACAAGGTGGGCAGGCTGGAGGAGGAGGTGGCCTTGGGCTAAAGGGGAGATCAGCTCCGAGCAAGCTGAGCCGGCGTTGCCGCCACATGTGCCTCCTTCCATATTATTGTTGTACTGTTGTCTATGCCAATAAAGGCTTGCTATGCTATGTCAAGCCTCCTTCCAGCCGCACTCCTCTCTCCAAAGTTGGTCCCAGATATCGGGCCAGGTGGTGCGGGCCGACACATCTGGGCCCCCCAGGGGGAAGGAGGAGGGTATGGGGCAATTTTCTGCTCCCCACACGACTAAACATTTGCCACCTGGGGACATTTGACCCTAAGCCCCTGGTCTAGATGGACTATCATTCTAGTCTAGTAGGACTGCTCCCTCAAGAAGAAGAAGAAGAAGAAGAAGAAGAAGAAGAAGAGGAGGAGGAGGAGGAGGAGGAGGAGGAGGAGGAGGAGGAGGAGGAGGAGGAGGAGGAGGAGGAGGAGGAGTTTGGATTTATATCCCCCTCTCTCTCCTGTAGGAGACTCAAAGGGGCTTACAATCTCCTTGCCCTTCCCCCCTCACAACAAACACCCTGTGAGGTAGGTAGGGCTGAGAGAGCTCCAAGAAGCTGTGACTAGCCCAAGGTCACCCAGCTGGCATGTGTGGGAGTGTACAGGCTAATCTGAATTCCCCAGATAAGCCTCCACAGCTCAGGCGGCAGAGCGGAGAATCAAACCTGGTTCCTCCAGATTAGAGACATGAGCTCTTAACCTCCTACGCCACTGCTGCTCCTTCAACAATTTTTTTCAACAATTTTTATAACTGTTCTCAGCATTCTGAAGGAGCAGTTGTTTTAGTTTTTTTATTCTTTCTCTTATAGTTAACCTCCTATGAAGGCTTCACCCATTGGAGATGGTTGGTTTGTTTTTTGATACATGGGTAACAATCAAAGGGGAATCTCCAATCTGAAGAGGTACAGTCCAAGAAAAGCAATATCATTTGTACTTTTGAATTGACATTGAACCAAATATAGAAATGTACACTGGCCAAGAAGAAAAGTCCTGACCTATGGATGCAAGGATGAATTGAGAAGGGGCAGATTTGCATCAGCAGATGGAAGGGAAATGAGATATCATAATGCTGTCTCCTTTATGGTGTATTTGACGGGTGGGACAAACAAAGACCATGTAAGAGAGACAAAGGACAACAGGAGTAACAGAGCAGGGCCATACAGAGGGAACAATTTACTGGGGGTGGGGGGCTAAGATATTTTCATATCTTTCTCCCTCATGTCACCTCTTAGCCTTTTCTTCTCCAGATTAAACACACTCAAGTCTCTCCTCACAGGGCATGGATCCTATCCCTTTTACCATTTTGGACACCCTCATCTTCAGAGGCATACCACAGTGAGATGTGTTTCTCTCTGTGGCACAGTGTGGGGTGATTGTGTGGTGGGGTATACATGCTACAAATAGAAGCACATCTTACCATGACATCTGTCTGAAGATTCCAGCCATAGATGTAGGCCAAATCTTAGGAGATAAAACTACCTAACCATGGCCCATCCCAGAAAACCCATAACATCCAGTTGATTCTGCTTGTGAAAGCCTTCGGAGCATCAGTGGTGTAATGGTTAAGAGCAGGTGTACTCTAATCTGGAGGAACTGGGTTTGATTCCTCGCTCTGCCACCTGAGCTGTGAAGGCTTATCTGGGGAATTCAGATTAGCCTGTACACTCCAACACACACCAGCTGGGTGACCTTGGGCTAGTCACAGTTCTTATGAGCTCTCTCAGCCTCACCTACCTCACAGGGTGTTTGTTGTGAGGGGGGAAGGGAAAGGAGTTTGTACGCCTCTTTGAGTCTCCTATAGGAGAGAAGGGGGGATATAAATCCAACTCTTCTTCTTCTTCAATAATATACTGGTCATTAAGTAAATTGAAAATGTATTGAAAGTGTATTATTCAGCATGTGTGAAAGTGCCCTGTGAGGGACCAATGGTCTGATTCAATATAGAGCAGTATTGTGTGCTCATGAGATGCTGAGCACGTTTGTCTTGTGTCAGAATGGAAAAGTGGCCCATAGAGTTCAGTGACCCAAATAAGAGGAGTCAAGCAAGAAGAAAACCCAGAGGTTTCTTGCCCATCAGAAATTTATTAGGCATTAACTTTATTTCTTTTAAATGTTGAGGTTTCTTTTTTTTGTGAGTCTTGTAGATGGTTTGTCTTCTGACCAGGTGAAAAAAATGGCCTGCAGAGTACAGCAGCCCAAAAAAGAAGAGTCAGCCATGGAGAGGACCTAGAGATTCCCTGCTCATCAGAAATTTCTCAGGCACTAACTTTATTTCTGTTGAAGCAGAGAAATGCAGACTTGACTGACCTTTGGGAGGCTGGCATCAGTTGAGTTTGGCAGCTAAGATTTCATTCTGAATGGAAATACTTTTGAATTGCTATCATTTGTTTCTCAGCAAGGAAAAACTCTTACAGGAAGAGTGCTGGGCAATTAGGTGTCTGATGTTAATAACGTTGGCAAGATCCAGCTGACAGAGTGGCAGATGTGATAGGCAGAGGCATGGAGTGACTCAGTTTTTGCCATGCTGTATTTGGCAGCCTCGTTTGGCTAGCAGGAACCAGCACAGATCTTGGTGGAGACACTTGGTTTACCTGCAATTGTCATCTGGATTAAGGGACCACATGTGGCCAGTTTGCTGAAGTGGCTGTCAGGCTCTTGTCTGGATTAGGGCTACAAAGCTTCCAGAAGGATCTGCAGCATTGCCTCTATTGAGGATTGGTGGACTAGGGGTTGACCAAGCAGTGAGTTGATCCCTTTTTATTACTCACAGGACAACGGAAATAATCCCGTTTCCCGTGAGACCAAAGTGTCAAGGGAAGCCTAGTTATCTACTCGGCATGTGAAACCATAAACCAAAGATCAAGGAAAGAATGTCCCAGAGCAGCAGTGATAACATATAGCAGGCTGGTTACATATATCTTGTAGCAATTACATTGAGCTAGGAATGCATTTCAATCAACTAGATACAATCCCCTCTTCTACTTTCCTTGCTATTGTACTGTATGCCATGATTCACAATAAGAGCCAAAAACTAGTTGGAGTGACAGATCTTACTATGGATCACTTATTGTCCTGCTTTCTTGACTTGCTTTGCAGCATGTGAATTGGCCTGATATCTACAATTTCATTTCCCAACTAGATGCAGTGAACTAAATTGCTCCCAGCAAAGCATTTTTTTGCAGTCTATTCTCTCTCACACACACGTTTCCATCTTGGACAGAAAGCTTTGGCCCCTAATGGGGAAAGTTGCAGTTAGCTAAATGACTCTTCTCTGATAAAAGGGATCAACTGAAACTGAGTCAGCAATGAATCATAGCTGGACAGAGAACTATCAGCAACACAAAGCTCAAAGAGCCATACAAGCCACAGTCTGCAAGTTATTCTTGAATTCCTTCTGTTCAAGGGACCATTTATTTTCTTATAGTCTTCTCCCACTTTCCTTGGATAGAGATATGAGGGAAGAAGACCAAATGTTAATTAGCTCTCTAAGAGGATTGAGCCCTTTATCTGTGATGCAAAAGATAGTTTGCTCCTATTACAATCTTCCTCCAAACAAGGATTAATGTTGTTACAGTCAGCACAAACCCTAGCTCTTATCTACCCACTAAATTTTGCCCATTACTTCTCAGCACTCTTCAAAGATGCAATGGAATATACCTTTTAGATTTCTGTGTAAATTACCCAAGAACACAAGGTTAGTGTTTCTGCCATCTTACTCCAAGAAGAAAAGTCGAAGTGCATATATTATTTCTAGTTATGATTATAACGAAGAAGGTTGACACCAGCCTGTTGTCCTTGAGTAAGCATCTTAACTGCATAGGTTAAGAGCATAATCAAATCATGTAGTCACCACAGCCAATAAGGTTAAACAGAAATATGCACAAATTAGGTCTGAAAATAGCACCAGATCTAGCTAACTTCTACCTTATTAAAACAGTTTAATCATGTTGCCTCACCCACACTCTTTGTGCCCAAGCTGATTTGCCTCTCAATATCCTAACCAGGGTACGTTCCCAATTTTCCCCACCAAAGTCTGACAGCTGTTAACTTTAAACCAGCCAGTGAAACGTATCCTTGTTAAACAGTTCAAAGTCAGAATTATCAAACCCCCACCTACTCTGGGTCCTTCTGTCCATAAAACAAGGATCCCCAGATCATCATATTACTTTGGACCCAGTATAAACTTATCCTATCTTATAATCCACAAAAATAAACATATGAAAATTCAGTATTCTTTTATTTCTAAAATTATATAAATGGACTATGTAAAGGTGAGAACCTGAAGCCCAGGTCAGTCTACCACATCAAGAGGAGCCTTTCCCCCTTCCATGCTTAGAGCCATGAAAAATGGCAAACTCATGCAATACTGTAATATATCCACTCAACAGTATTCATTAATAAATAAAAAGATTTTAAAATATTAATCATATGATATATAGTTAAAACTAATATTCAGTGAAAATATAATCCTTCTTAGGGTTTGTGTCACACAGAAGAATTGATTATTTCAGTCCTATAAGCTAAGGAATATGCATGCATGGAATCAGACTTCATTATGTATCCCCAGATGGTGGTTCCTAGGGTTGGTCGATACCCCAAAAATTCAGTAAAATTCGGATTCGGATGTTTTGGGGCATAAAATGATCTGTATGCTTGAATCCCACTAATAGCCAATTCGGATATGCCCGAAAATTCGGGTAAATCTGAAAAATTCGGGTCTGTTTTAATGTTTTAATGTTTTTGTATTTTTTGTGTTTTTACACATTTCGGCCTGCAGGGGTAACACTTTTAAAGCTAGCAACACCAAACTTTCCGGATATCATCTGAAGACTGTCCTGATGATATCCTGAAAGTTTGGTGTCGCTAACTTTAAAAATGCTAGCTTTAAAAGTGCAAGTTTGGTAAAGTTTGGTTCGGGGGGTGTGTGTGTGCCAAGTTAAAAAGTTAAAATCCTGGCAGGTTTGCTGTTGAAGAAGAAAAGAGAAAGTTGGATTCAATTCCTCTGCTCCTCTATTCCTATCAAAATATTCACTGCTGCCACCGAGCCCCTATTTTATTGGCCCTGAGGTTTAGCTATCTTGCTGATTCAACCCTCCTTTGGTAGAGTTGCCTTCTTCCTTGAATCTCTACAGTCTCATTTGCTTAGATCCCTATCTCTGACCCAGGCAAGCTCTCTACTGATTGGCTTCAAACCTCCTGGCTCACATAATTTTGAGGTCCCATTGGAATATTTTATTTATGTGTTCATTTAAAACATACATCTTCCACCTTATCCCCACACCAAGTTGCAAGGACTGAAATAAAACAGGCTAATTAATTTTTTTAAAAAAATGCAATCAAATCAGCCAAAGCAGTTTATTGTGCATCAGCTGCCCTCTGGAATATAAACTATTTGACATCCCTTCCTGAGTGTGGTGAGTGAAAGCACCCTCACACCCAATCTGATAGAGTTTTATGGAAAAAGCTTATTATTCATTAATTAAATAAAATGTAATTATATTCTGTCTTTCACCCCAGAGTGGACATAAGAATGTAAGAAAGAGGCTGCTGGATCAGACCAGAGTCCATCTAGTTCAGCTCTCTGCTACTCGCAGTGGCCCGTCAGATACCTTTGGGAGCTCACATGCAGGATGTGAAAGCAATCCCGAGCACCTGGTCTGCTAAGGCATTTGCAATCTCAGATCAAGGAGAATCAAGATTGGTAGCCATACATTGACTTCTCCTCCATAAATCTGCCCAAGCCCCTTTTACAGCTATCCAGGTTAGTGGCCATCACCACCTCCTGTGGCAGCATATTCCAAACACCAATCACACGTTGCTTGAAGAAATGTTTCTTTTTATTAGTCCTAATTCTTTCCCCCAGCTATTTCAATGTATGCCCCCTGGTTATAGACTTCAATCATATCCACCCTCAGACATCTTCTCTCCAAACTAAAGAGTCCCAAACGCTGCAGCCTTTCCTTATAAGGAAGGTGCTCCAATCCCTCAATCATCCTCGTTGCCCTTCTCTGCCCTTTTTCTATCTCTTCGATATCCTTTTTGAGATGTAGTGACCAGAACTGAACACAGTACTCCAAGTGTGGTCGCACCACTGCTTTATATAAGGGCAGGACAATCTTTGCAGTTTTACTATGAATTCCTTTCCTAATTATCCCCAGAGTTTGCCTTTTTCAAGCTGCCATGCATTGAGTTGACATTCCCAAGGAACTATCAACTAAGACACCCAAATCCCTTTCCTGGTCTGGACTAAAAGCAGCTTACATTGTTCTCCTCTCCTCAGTGTTATCCTCACAACAATTTGAAGCTGGGTTTCCCAAATCCTAATCTGACATCTTAAGCACTAAATGTGGCTCTTGAACACTATAGAGAAGGCACCATCAAGAAAGCGTTTTATTATCAACTATCTAGATCCTTAGGAATATCCTTTGACAAATTTCTACTCAGAACCCTACCTGGAAAGGTATTTACATTTCCACTTTCCCCCTCTTTTTCTCTAATTCTATAACTTCCCTTGGGGAATATACATTTCATGAGTGTACGAGACTACTTACAATTGGAATACTTACAATTCATTGTGGGTGTATGAGTATATGGTGCTATTTTGTATGTTAGATATTATTTATTGGGAATCTTATCTTACATTTTCAATAAATAGCAGCAACCGAATCACCAGGGGCAGCCATTGCGGCTGTGGTGAGCAAATAGGTAAAGGGTGGTTGCTTGCAAGATGCAATGCCTAGCAGTAAGCTTGCAGAAGGTCTGCATTGATTGGCTCCAAGCCTAAAAGGCGGGAGGAGCCAAGGTATAAAGGGTGCCACACCCTGAGCTCGGCCTTCTTGGCTGCCGAGACTCAGGAATGGTGTGGCCCACCCACCCTCCCTCCCTATGTTTTCATGATTGTTGTATTGCATGTGTTTCTGCTTATAATTTGTCGCAGCCCGGCGGGTTGGCAACGGGAGTCGCAACATCTGGGGGAGAAGCCGAGCTAGGCGGCCAGTCTTCTCCCATGCTTGTGCCCTGCGGAAGGGCCGGGGTGTGTGGCAGGCCAGTAGGCAAGCCGGTAGGCTTAGCCGGTGCCCGACACCCCAGCAAGCTTGGGAGGATGGCGGGCCGGTAGGCGGCCGGTAGGCTTAGCTGGTGCCCGCCTCCTCAGCAGGAGGAAGGGTTGAAGCCGGGGGGTTCGCCCCTGGGGCTCCCAGCTTCCTGCAGGTGGCCCCAATGGAGATTGGGGAATCGCTTGATGTTGCGACCCATTTGCTGCCCAGCTTCTCTGTATATAGATATGTAATGTTTAATAAATTGGGCTGCGGCCCAATCCATTTTCCAAGCCTGTCGTTGTAGTGTATTGATTTGCCGGAGAAGGGTCTCACCATCTGCACGCAAACATTGTTGTTTTATTTACCTAGGTCTCATGCTGTCTTTCAAGCTGGCCAAAAAGTCTTGTTACATAGTGTTAAAAGATCTCATGCTTATGTGTGTGAGAGTTATCTCCCCCAGTCAGGTGTAAAACCTAAGCCTGCAGAAAAGCCTTGTTATATAATGATAAAAGAACCCGTATTTATGTGTGTGAGAGTCATCTCCTTCAGTCAGGGATAAAACCTAAGTCTACAGTTCCTTTTAGAACAAAAGAGGCAGTGGAGTGAGGCCTGTTCCTTAAGCTTGGCTTCCCCAGTGTGAATTTAGAGCAGATTGGAGAACAGGCCTCACTTGCACAGATACATGCCTCATGCCCATGTATCTTCCAACCACACACAACAGTTTCCCTTATTCTGTCCACATCCATTTTCCCATCAATTTGAAGCAGATGGCATTATCTTAAAAATCAGTGGCTTGAGGGTATGCAATATTTATTCTCCCCTCCCTCTTTCTCCCTCTAGGCCAATCACTTGTCTAAAGAGTTTTGAATAAAGACACCAGAATGCCAAAAAAGCTGTCAAATTGCATTAATCAGGAAAAATGAAAATGTCATCAGTGACTGGTCCAGATTTAACCAAGGCTATCCATTTCAGCTGCGTGCTACCAAATAATCATAATCTTGCAACAGCATCCTGCTTTCAGCAATTGTTGAAACTTAGCACTTAGAAGAAACCTTGTGCCTCAATCTGCTCGCCTGTACTAGCCCATTTCCTCCCACACTCATTGAAGCCAGTACTCGAAAAAAATGGCATGGTGTACACAGTACTCTGTCTTTTGGAAGCTTAATGTTAGAACCAGGGGCGTACCTAGGCAAACTGGCGCCCGGGGACAAAACCTGAGTTTGGTGCCCCCCGCCTGTGGTGACCACCCTCCCCACCATGACCAAACAATGATTTTTTGTTCCAGCTCACAAATCACCTCCCACTCCCATCAAAACATACATGGCTCTCTACCCACCAACTCTTTTCCTAATTTCCTAATCATAACAACCCTATGAGGTAGGTTGTTAGCCTGAGAAATAACTCCAAGCTAGTGCAAGTGGGTATTAAGCATGTAAATCTCTCACAAATCACCCCCAGCAAAACATTTACCAAACAAATGTCAGCATCATCTCTCACAAAACACCTTCATTGGTGTTTAAACTAGGGAGCTCAGATTCTTCTTTTAAATCTACCTTAAAGGGAGAATCTGGGGTCCCCGGTTAAAACAAAATTGAAAGTGATGCTTTTGGGGGTGGAGTCTCCCCCACCTTGAAATAGCATCACTTTTGAGGGTTGGAGATTCAGATGAAACAAATAGAAGATTTGGCTGGAATCTGGACAAATTGGGCACATTCAGACAAAAATTGTCTGATTATGTCCCCTCACCCAAAAAATTACCAAATCTTGATACAAAGTATTTGGAGTTTTGGGGGATGTTTTGGTGTTTTCAGCCTGCAGGGGCATTTTAAAACTAGCAGCACCATGATTTCAGGGCATCATCCAGAGACTGCCCTAATGATACCACCAAGTTTGGCGATGTTTGGTTCAGGGGCAGCAAAGTTATGGACACTTAAATGGAATACTTACGTCCCACTGTTTTCAATGGGGCTAACCTGAGGAAGGGCTACCCATTTGAGGAGACCATAACTTTGGTTCCCCTGAACATAACTTCACCAAACTTAGGTGGCATCATAATAATAATTATCATATACTACCCAGAAATTCTGCTGTCACCAGCTTTAAAACTACCACCCTTCCAGGCACCCCAGAATTTGCCCAAGATTCTTTGTTTTGCAGTGACTTTGCTTATTGTAGCTAATGAGGGAATTTCACAGGAGCAGGCTGCACATTTTTTGAAGATAGGTGCCAGACTTTCAAGATTGTTGGCTCAAGGGCCTTGAGTAATAGCATCAATCTTGGTGAGCTTTGCTCCTGGGTGGGTGGGGGGAGTTGAGAGAGTTCTGAGAGAGAACTCAGCCCACAGGCTTTCATGTGTGCAGGGCCGGGAAACAAAATAAGCCTTTGGGGGGGGCCAATAAAATTGAACCCAGAAGCAAAAGATGAAGGTCTGGTGCCTCTGTCTTCAAAAAATGTGCAGCCTGCCTACACACTCCAGAAATTCCCCATTGGCTAATGGAGCAAAGTCACTGCAAAACAAAGAATCTTGGAAACAATTCTTAAAGTGCTGGAAAAGAGGTGTATTTTAAAGCTAGTAACACCAAATTTTCCAGGGTATCATCTGTGCTATTCTTATTATGCCACCCAAGTTTGGTGAAGTTATGTTCAAGAAGACAAAGGGTTATGGTCCCCAAATCAGGTAGCCCCATCTCCTGTTAGCTTTCCATTGAAAACAATGAGAGTCAGAACACCAAAGAGGGTCCCGCTCTTCCTAAACAAACATCACCAAGTGGTATCATCAGGATGATCTCTGGATGGTACCTGAAATTTTAATTACCGATAATAAAATGCACCTGAGCCAGGCTGTGAAAAACACTTTAAAAATTTAAAAACACACAAACGACCCTGAAATGTTGGTGCCCCCCACGTGACCAAAGGGGGGGCGCCCGGGGACATAGGGTACCCCATGTCCCTAGGCAGGAACGCCACTGGTTAGAACCTTCTAATAGTATGGGTTGCAACAGACCACCACCCACAGATAGAAATCATAATGCACAGCACAGCTTGTAATGCACAGAAAAGTTGAAAAGCAGTAGTAAATCATCTTCCCTTGCTGATCATCATGCAGTTCATAAACCTGGAACAAGCCTTTCTCCTTTTCATATGAGCTCACCAACAGCAAGTGAGAGTCTGAAAAGAACTCTGAGGGGCACATGCGAATTCAGCTTTAGATTTTTATTCTGGTCTATTTTAGATTGCTAGCGATAAACAACCTGTTTGCTAGCCTGCGATACAAGTGAGTAGGTGTGACACCAGATATGTATATATTTATAAAGTAGTGTTCCTACACAACAATCTATCTGTTGGAAGAGGGTTACCAACTGTGAGCTGGAAAATTCCTAGAGATTTAGGGGTGGAGCTGCAAAAGCTGGGGTGAGGGAAGGGATGTCAGCAGAGTATAATGCCATTTCCTCCAGGGGAAGTGATCTCTATAGTCTGGAAATCAGTTCTAATTGTGGGAGAGCTCCAGGTTCCACCTGAAGGTTGTCAACTCTAACTAGAACAGTTGCACAAGATCAGAAGCAAGTAATCAGAAACCAGCATTTATAATGCACAGAGCCAGATCTACCAATGCAAACTTTTGTAGGGAAGGATGGCTGTGCAAAACTTTTTCAAGAATACTGTGAGTGAGGGTGTGAAGTAACCATGGGTCCCCATGGTCACAGCCTGGAAAATGGGATTGGCTACATCCCATTCTCTGACTTTCAGCAATCCTTCACTAACTACAGAACATTCCTCTTTCCATTCCTCTGTTTTTTATCTGTCTCTTCTCAGCCAAACCTACTTCCTAGCTCCTATATCTTGCTTATAAGTAGACTTTTACTCTCCTGAAGACCTTTACTCCTGAGCATGTGTGAGGAATAGAATTGCCAGCTTCAGGTAAGAAATACTCGCATATTTTGGGTGTGGAGCCTGAGGAGACCAGGGTTTGTGGAAGGGAGGGACTTCAGTGGGGTATGATGCCACCTTTCAAAGCAGCCATTTCCTCCAGATGAACTCACCTGTGTTACATGGAGATCAGATGCAATCCCAGGAGATTTTCAGCTACTACTTGGAGCTTGGAATCAATTGTGAGTCAGTTATTTGTCTTAATTTATTTAATGTTTCCTACTTGATACTTTTTTTTCTCCCTTTCCCCAAGTATCAAGGCTTGGGCAAGGTGAAGGTGCTCCCTGACCACCTTTAAACACTTAGGCCGCTTCCTTGCGAGCCCATTTGCTGTGACCTGGGGGCGCCAAAAGGCACCCCCAGGCCGCTTCCACCCACAGGCGCCCGCTGCTGCAGCGCAGCAGTGGCGACCTGACTCTTCCCTCCCCAGAGCGTCAAGCCGCCTAAACAACGAACCCTTTAAAGGGTTGTTGTTGGGGAGAGGCGTCTTCTCGCGGCCCAGTGCGGAGCAGCGCCGCCGAGGGCATCTCCGCCCTCACGGTGTCCTCCTCGTGATAGCCTGCAGGCGTTAGCAGCCCGCCCACACTGTCCTCCGACCTCCAGGGGGTCAGAGGGCAGCATGGGCGAGGGCTGCGAGCTCCGCAGCGGCGACAGGCCACCGTGAATGAGGAAGCGCAGAGGCTGACTCCATCGCGGAGCCACCTGCCCGTCTGCCCGGCCTCCCCGCGCCTGCTCCTGCAGCTTGCGTGCGAGCAGGCTCCCGCCCCCACACCGGCAGAAGTCCTGCCGGCGTGGGGGCGCCTCCTGGCCGTGCAGAAACGGCCATAGAGACAATTAATACATGCAGCCAGTCCCATAGTTCCTCACAAGATTAGAAATGTGCATGTTGTAAGATTGAAAGGCTGTGCCTTTAACTGGTGGGAGGACTGGGGTGGGACTACGGGAGCTGTGACACCAGAGTCTGTTACTTATGGTAAAAAAACAATGAAAGCGACATAAGAATCCCTGGAATTTGGCTATTTCTAGAGCAGTGTATGTCACCCTATGCTTCTGGCAATTCCTACAGCTATGTGTGTCTCCCTATGTCACCAGTTTCCAGAAATTCCTAGAGCTACCCTATGTCACTTCTGTTTTTTTATCAGACGTGACATGATGCTGCAGCAGGCATCATAGGGGAAGGGTATTTTTCTCCAATATGCAGTGTGAGCTGGGGTGGGGAATGTGAGCTGGGTGGGGTTTGGTAGCCCTAGACAATGGCACATAATTTGTTAGAGCAGATTTGGTCAAAATTAATCTATTACAGAAAAAGCTCACCAAGGCTTTTCTAGTACAAAAACCTAATCTTTTCCAATGCGGACAAGGAGCCCCTCTACATAGGTAACCAGAAGTAGTAAACCCACACACATACCATAAACAGAGCATAAATTGTGTCCTTCCTATTTACAAGGAATGGACTGAAAGATCAAGAATTATTGACAAGATGTCAACCATCATGTAGGCAATTTGAATAAAGAATAAATTAGTAAAAATTGTAACTTTCAAGGACATCGCACAGTACAAAAACAACATGACAATCATCTTCTAATACATTGCTAAATGAATTTGCATTTTACAATCAAGAACAGAGTCCTGCATATAAAACACAATATTAATAGCCATTAACTAAAACCCAGTATACATTAAACAATAAACACATGTACAGTTTACACATAATTTTCCTTGATGCAGATTGTGGAATAAATCTCTGCCCAATTTAAACCCTACATGTATATGGGTACTAGTTTTTGGTTTTATAAGTGAACTCATGTTGGCTGTTTCTTACAAACAGATTTATGCATGTAAAAACTTGTGAGTATTCACTGTTGTGACAGCGAACTGTAAGATGTTTTGAATTACACCCAGGGGATTCAAATTCAGGAAAGAACACTCTTTCTCAGGGAAGGGAGTAATAAACTTCTCAAATTGCCAGCTGGGCAGGAGATCAGTTTCTTGTAAAATACCCATTTGACCAGCTGTCAAAAAAGGGGCAAGAGGGATAGCTATTTGACTGTCTTAAATTGAGCTATAAGGGAGGGACACACACACTCCAAGTTGATTGGTGAAAAGAGTGCTGAGTGACCCAGGAGGGGCATCACTTCCCAAACTTATTATTGGGTGAAGAAAAACTCACCCAACTTGGGCAGTAATGGTTACAATATCTGGACACCCAGTCTATCTATCCTTCTATCCATCTATCCATCTATCCATCCATCCATGGCCCTCCCCCAAAGGGCTCAGGGCGGTGTACAGAAGGAACATAAGCCGACAGAGCAGAAGTTAAAACTAATACAAATATAAGCTCTGTAATATTACTAAAACCATTAAAACAGAATTACAACATTACAATATATTGTAAGCAGTTAGCAGCACTCAAGCCAGACCAGGAACAAGGGACTAAAGGGGCATCTGCCTCTGTTTTGTAAATTCCAGCAGGCTTCTGTCCATTCTGAGGAGTGGATACCCAGGTACCATCTGTGTCTTTAAAGTTTAGACTAGCCTCAGCTGTTTTTCTTTCTTTCTTAGCTCTGCAACAGCCCATAGGGCTGTGAAAAAGCTTTTCCCTATGTACATGTGCACTGGAGTTTAAAACTGTGTTATAGTGAACAAAGATCTTTCTATTTTAAGAGTTCCGACTGTATTCAAAGAGCCTCACCTGTGTGCCTGGCCATTTCTTCCACATGTATGAAATCTTCCACATGTATGGTCATCCTAGCCAGGCTGGATTAGATAGCAAACAGGAAAAAAGGATGTGAGAGCTAGGATCAGCCTCACTTTTCTGTCATACACACAGAGTCCAACTAGTATCCCAAGTCACAGGAAAACAAGGAAAGGGGGGATCCACTTAGGTGGTAGTGACTCAGAATATTCATTGGGAAGGGGAAAGAAGAAGTAGCGATAGTTATCACACACACATGCATGTCCCCTGCCTACCATGATAGTCACAAGAACCCTCTGAAAAGAGAGGGCCTCTAAGAGTTTGCTGGGACATAAAAGTGATTCAGCGATCTGTTTGGTGAAGTCCAGTCACAGAACTGGACTGCTACTCCTACTTGGATCATTTGTATAGAATGCTGATAATCTTGCTTTTCCTTGAGTTTATAAATAGCATGGGTTGGATCCCAACTTCTTTACTTTTGAGCTCACTTGAGTCCCTTTTTTACTGTAATTCCTTGCCATTCATGGCCTAAATCCATGAGTGTCCTGCTGTCCTTCACTATTTGATGTTCAAATGGTCCCCTCCTCCTTCTTTCAGATTTGTGCACTAAGGATGGTTAAAGCTTTTCTTTGCAGGGAGTGCATTCTGCACCCCTGTGCTGCTCTCTTTGCAAGGAGAAGGTAGCAGAGGCCATTGCATCCTCCTTGTAAGGAAGACAGCATGAGCACAGCTGCAGTCACTATGCCTGTGCTTGCAGCTGTGCTGAAACCAACAGATCTATGCCAATTTATCCAGACCAAAAACTTTAATGGAAAAAGGAAAGAGAGAGGGAATAGTCAAGAACAATCTCCTCGATTTCACGCCTTCCGTACAGTTTCACAGTATTACTTTCTCCATATCTTGGTATCAAATCCTGGGGAGAAGGGCAAAGTTATCTGCTGACCTCAGGAGCGGCAATTTATCCATATCTTTCTTGACATTCCCTGTTATGCTGGGTCATTGGTTTAGAAAAGAGGAGCTATTTGCAGATTTGCTGAATATTTATGAGTGCCACATGCTCACTCAAGCTGCCATTTAGTAACTCATTTGTATATCCACTCACGTTACCTGTCTCCCCATCCCTGAACCAGGTGGAATTTGTAAATCTATTTTCAAGTCCCTCTGACCCTTTGTTTTTGTGTACTTGTAACAATTTCACTCTTGCTTCCATATATAATAGGACATTAATCAATGGCTGACCTTAATCTTTCTGACCATTCACACAAGGGCAAGTGGACTGAGAAAGTTAAGGGTGCAAAGGTGGCTTCATCTCCTATTCAAAAGTGTACTGCAAATTTGATTACAGACCATATGAAGAGAGATCTAATAAGCACAGTGTAGGTCAATGCATTAAGTATGAGAAGCAATGAGCAATATACTAGGACTAGGATTATTGAAATCTAAATGAATACAATATATTTCACATATTACAGAATGTAGATATAACAAAGAATGGTATGACATTGTTAGAAAACAACAAGTGCAAAGACTTGAGGGGAGCATCTCATTTTCCCCTCCCCCACTGTTTCCTCTTTCCCTTCCACAGTATCCACATAGTTCCTCCTCTTTTCCTTCTTTCTGTTAGAGAGAGATTAAACAATGTTTCTTTTGAAGAAAATAACAACTTTACTTCAGAACAAAATTACAGAATCACAACAATAAAAAGCAGTACACAGAGAGGCAGTTCACATCTCTCTCTCTGAGGAGCATATGACACACACCGACAGTTGAGGTGGCACCAGAAGGCAGGGGCCAGTTCTGGAGTGAACGTTCTGAGCAAACATCCTGCTTCCTCCAACAGTAAACATTCTATGCAAATTAGGCCTCTTTGCTTGTTCTAACACTTCCTTCTCTTCTCTTCACCTCACCCTCACTTCTCTTCATCTCACAGGCTATCTACCTTTATCTCTCCCCCTGTCTTCAGCTTATCTCTCCCTTTGGCCGCCTCTACCTAGGAAAACTAGTTCTGTAGTGCCAGCTGCTGAGCAAGGCCCACTTACATGGTAGGGAAACCTCAAGTATTTGTGATGGAGGCACATAACTTTTCCTTGTAACCCACTACTCATATCAATCACCATATCATTTCCCCTTTCTCTGCCTCATGTTATTATTCTCATGTACCAATTAAGCTGATATCTGCCTCTCATCTTCAGCTATATTTATTTATTTTCTTTATTTCTACCCCAATTATCTCACAGCAGATGCCAAAGCAACTTACATAATTTTTTCACGTACTTCTTACTCACAGAAACCAAGCCTAGAAGGCTGTGATTGCCTAGCAATGGCCACTGAGGGCTTCTATTTCTTAAAGCTACTGGTGCTTGTTTTATTATTTTGAGTTTTTCAAAAGTTCCAATGAGATGGGGATTCAACAAAATTGAGATTCAAATCTGGGTCTTCCAGACACTTCTCTGAAACTTTGCTGTTTTATGATCTGGGTTCCAGGACCCATAGCAAAGGAGGGAGTCATGAAAAATGAGAACTTTATTTCCATTTGCAGCCCGAGCGAAAGAAATGACTACCCACCAAGTGAAATCCCATGAAGACAAATACACATTCTGTGTGGTAAAAACCATAATGGCCACAGCCTTTTATTAAAACATATTGAAACATAATTGACTCAAGGTAAGCAGAAGTGTAAGGCGCAGCATGGGGGTCTAACCTGTGTGCTGGGCAGTGCAATTGCTGTCCCCCAGCGAACCAAAATTTTTCTGAGGAAAAAGCCACAACACACTGGAGCAGTGATGGGAAGACCAGATGGGTAATGGGCCACTGCCTGGGGGTTCCTTTTTGCTGCTAGGGGCACAAGCCATAGTAGCCCATGTCCGGGTACCCAACATGATTGACTTGCTCCACTCCAAACCTCTTACGGAGGTTCCACCAAAAATGGGTATCTAATCTGCTCACCCCACCTACAGATCAGTCCCCCGTAAGTAACCCACCAAGGTTGTGCCAAAGCCAAAGCCAAGCACTTTCCAAAAAGAGAAAGGAGGGTGGGGAAGTGTCAGCAACTGCCGGGAGACTGGCGAGTGGCCAATGGCCTGGCCTTTTATAGGCCCCGGCCACACTTCCCTTGCTGACATCATTAATGTGCACCATGCGCATGCACACTGAGCCCCAGCTGGTCTCACATACATCGGCTGCACAGCGAGACCTGGAAGAGCAGCCAGGATGCTTGCTCCCTCCTCTCACCGGGACTGCAACGGTGACCACGGTAAGTCGCAGTTGCGCATTTTCCATCTGAATTACCTGTCAATAATATTTTTTCTGTCCTTTTTGGTGCATTATGCCCTTAGGGATATCTTAATTTACTGATTGTTGGAATGTTTTATATGTCATCTGTATTTATTAATTTGATTTTAATGTCTGGTTTTATAATATCTTATTATTTATAGTGATATTTATTGTATTTATGGAGTATGCTTTGATGTTGGAAGCTACCCTGAGCCCACCAGAAAAAGTGTCAGCATACAAGTATAATCAATCAAGTTTAATCAAAGAGGGGCTGATGGATGGACATCATAGAATTCAGAGCAGTTTGCCCATTGGCAGAAAGCAGGAAGCAGAAAACAACCAGAGAATCAGTTGGGCCTTTGGATGACCAAGGAGGAAAAAGATTGCTAAAAGAACATGGGGAGATGGCAGAGAAACTCACAGAATTTTTTAAATTCTGTTTTTACGGTGGAAAGTGTGGGACATGTGCCCATGCCATAGCCACTCTGCTCAGGAAGAGAGTCTGAAAAACTGAGTCCAAACTGAGGTGATGAAATACGAAGTTCTAGACCTGTTGAGGAAATTAAAAGTGAATAATGGCAAACACCCAGTCCTAATGGCAAACACCCAGTAGTTCTTAAGGAACTTAAATATGAGATAGTTGGTCCACTAACACATACATGTAAACTATCAATAAATCAAGTTGCTGTTATCAGAAGACTGAATAGTAGCAAATGTTACACTAATTTTTTTAAAGATCTAGAGGGAACCAAGAAATTACAGGGCAGTCTGCATAATGCCTACCCCAGACAAATTAGCAGAAAATATAATCAAAGATAGAATTATTCCAGCCCAATCCAGATGGGAGGGAGCTCCCCAATGACTGGAGATGGCACAGCAAAGATGGCACCACGCTGCCTCCAAATGGGTTTTGGGCAACACGGAAAGGAGGCAGAACTGAGAAACCTCCTGCTGCCCAAATAGCCCCAGTGGAGAAAAGGACTTACACCACACTTTCCAGTGGTATAAATCTGCAGCCAGGGAGGGGGGCATTCCCAGGCTGAAATCCTGGTTCAAAATAACTGAAGTTGGTTCCACCCCCAGAAATGTCCCCTGACCCACCCCATCTCCCACTGTGCTAGTGTGCTCTCCTATGCTGGCATAGCTTTGGGGCACCAAGACCTTCTGGGGCAACAGGATCTTCCACCTATATTTGCTCTCTCCACTAGCATTTCCTTATGCTAGCAGAATGGGAAACATGCCAGCACAGATTCCTGCCTCTCCCACAAGCCATTTCAAACCCTCCCCTCTCATCTGAATTTGGTTGCGAGGCACATACAGGGACCGAGCCTGCTGAGGGAAAATTAGCATGGGTTCTGGAAGAGTAGTCTTATCTTGCCAATTTCTTGGAGGTCTTTGAAAAAAGTGAAAAGCTTGTAGACAACAGTGTCTCAGTAGACTTTATAAATTTGGACTTTCAAAAGGTTTTTGATGGAGTATCTCACCAAAGACTCCTAAATAAACTTAGCAGTTATGGGATAAGATAATAGGTTTTCTTATGAATAAAGGATTGCTTTAATTTCAAGAAACAAAGAGCAGGGATAAAAAGACAGAATTCACAATGGATGGAAGCAAGCAGTGGGGTCCCACAAGGGTCAGTATTAAGTAATTTGGGGGCGAAACTAATTAATTTGTCCATAAATGTTCTGAAACTAGGGGTGAGTAGTGTACTGTCCAAGTTTGCAGATAAGACAAAATTATTCAGGTTGTTGAAAACCAAGGATGACTGTGAAGAATTCCAGAAGGATCCCTACAAATTGGGTGAGTGGAGAGCAATGTGGCAAACGAAATTCAATGTTGATAAGTATAAGTTGATGCACATTGGAACAAAAAATCCAAGCTTCAATTATAGGCTAATGAGGTCTGAACCTGAGAAGAACTGAGGAGGAGAAAAATCTTTGGGTTGTAGTAGATAGCTCAATAAAAGTGTCAATGTGGTGTGCTGCAGCAATGAAAAAGGCAATCTCTTTGCCAGGGATTATTAGAAAAGCAAATAAAATGGCTGATATTATAATGCTCCTGTACAGATCTATGGTACAACTTCATTTGGAATACTGGGTACAGTCCTGGTCACTGTGTCTCAAAAAGGACATTACAGAGCTGGAAAAGGTGCATACAGGGGCAACCAGGATGATTAGCAAGTTGGACCACCTTCCTTATGAGGAAAAGCTGAAGAGTCTGGGATTTTTCTGTTTAAAAAGAGACAACTAAGGTTGGACATGATAGAGGTTTATAAAATTATGCTGGGGGATGGGGGGGAAGGTGACAAAGAAATCTTGTTCTTCCTTTTTGCACAGTACTAGAATTTCAGCACATCCAATGAAGTTGATGGGCAGTAGATTCATAACAGTCAAAAGGAAATACTTCTTTGCACAGTGAGTGATTAAAATGTGGAATTCACTGCCAGAGTATGTAATAGTGGTCACAGTCATAGACAAAGTTAAAATTGGATTAGACCAATTCATGGAAGATAGATGTATCAGTGGCTACTAACAATGGTGATTAGAAGGAACCTCCATATCCAAGGGCAATAAATTTGTGAATACCCAGTACTAGGAAGCAGCATCAGAGGAAATCTTGGTGTCTATGCCCTGTTGGATCTCCATAGATTTCACAACTTGATAGTGTGCTTCCAGTTGATCACCAATAGAAATACCCTAAAAGCAAAAGCCACTGGGTAATTCAGAGCAGAGAAACAATAAGCTAACTGTGTCTCAACACTCAGTTGTCTTATCCAGAAGTGGCTTTTCTATAAATTATACAGAATGGAGGAGGATCTAATACGTATATGATTTTTCGTTTACTACTTTGTTTGGGTCCTTCTAGACTTTTCCAAACAAGTAACTCTTCCCCTGTCCAGAAGTTTTAAGGGGAATTTAGTTGCATAGAAAAGGGCAGCACTGTTTGTGCACAGTAATGCTGAAAGAGAATACGACATTAAAGTTATGTTTGTTTCCTCTGACAAGCAGATTCTTCTTCTCATTCCACACTGATACAGTCCCCTTCTCAGGGCTTTGTCACCAGAAAACTTCAGCAGTACTGCATTTTGAGATTTGTTTTTCTTTTAGCATACAGCAGAGTTTTTCTTATCCTTCCGTTTCCACTTAGATCACAAGGACTGCTTACCCTGTTAAAAAAGGGCAGGATAATAGAAAAACTTTTAAAATAACTTTATTCTGCACACAGCACTGATTCTGGCTGTCAGCAAGAAAATGATTTAATGCCACAACATAGACTTGCAAAATTCTTTGTGGGTTGCATATAAATGAGGCCAGTGTTGGTATGGAAAAGGTCCCTCCCCTTTTGTCCTAATGACATTATTTATGCAGCCGCTTCCTGTCATCATTAAAAGGTCAGTGGCAGGAAGTATACATCAGCCTGTTGGCAGCAAGATCCTATACAGGCCTTCCAAGTGCCACCTGCATAGAGAATGTCACTGGGTCCATAAAGAACCTCTCTTTAGACACACAGTACTCTTCTTCATGTCTAGGAAAAATGCAGTATATACACCATGTCTAGGAAGAATGCAGTATATTTAGGGGGGGAACATAGACTCCAGCCCAGTGATCACGAATGCTAAAGCAGAAGTGGCATTCCCAATCACAGGAATGGAGTCTATGCACACACAGTTTACACCATACTCAAATTCTGATTATTATGCATTGTGTTCTGACTTCCTGCTCCTCTTCCATATGTGCTATATTCAGCCCAGATTTTTCATCTAACTAGAAGTAGAGTTCACTCTCCTACATTTTCTCAGAAACACAAGCAGCTGAGGCAGATGGGAACACATGACAGCCATGGATTCCGTCCAGGAAAGAGCTTTCCCCCCTGCCCCAATTTCAGTCATTGTTCACAGCTCAACATGCTGCCTTACAATTATGCTGGTGACTAACAGCTGGCAGCAGGAAACCATGTCCAAAAGTTTGCAACCAGACAACCCAACCCTGGGCCTCCTTGGCGCTATGCCACTGGCTGAGCCAGTGCGTGTTTGAGCATCCATAGAACAGACATAAGTCCCCAACTTCACATGATGATTTATGTTCCAAGCTCCATACAAGTATATGTGTGTCACCTTGTGATGAATTCCAACACTTAGATGCTTTCAGGCAGTTGGAATTCAGAGACCAAGGGGTTAACATAGAACTCCATATGATGGACTGACTGGAACTGAAGAGAACTCTTTAACCACAACACTGGAATGTTGAGGGGAGCTTTTGCTCAGAGAAAGTTCTGAAAAGCCTATGTGTTAAATGAATTCTGTCTAGTCAGAGCAAGGTGAACAGATATTAGTGTTCCCTAGTGTGTAGGGAACTCCATTGTCTGGTAGTGACCAGAAAGCGGGAGGATCAAATAAAGAAAATTTGTGCTAAGTCCCTATTACAAACACTCACAAAAGTTGACACAGGGGTTACTTATTAGAGTAGTGATCTAGTTATAGAGAACAAGTGAGGATTTTTATTTTCTGAAAAGGAGTCAGAAATTGAAGGAAAATCCTTCTCTATAAATCCTCCTGTGGGAAGGACAGGAGTGTCTTTGAGTGTATGTAAAGTCAAATCAGACTGAAAATTAGCAGAAATTCTTCTTAAGGAAAAGGAAAAGGAAAAACTGTTTATTAGTTTGGAGTATATATCTATCTATCTATAGATAAATGATATATACACACACACATATATACATCAACCATATTTGGAAGCCTGTAATTTGTATCAACTGCAAGCTGAACTCAAGTGAAAGAGCTGTACTGTAACAAACACAGCAGTGAGCTGCAGCCTAAACTGAACTTCAAATATCTTCATAACTTACCTGCTTCAGTTATCTTGTATATATATATATATATATACCTTCCCAAATCTTTGTTGTTCTGTAAATAACACCTCTTTTTGTCTGTTCATCCTTGGAAGTTCCAAAAGCCTCTTGTGCCTTAATTTTTTGAGTTTCTGACAGCAAAGGGTTTTTTGTGTGTGTTTTTACAACTATAACATAGTTCCCTGTCCACACTGAGCAGAATATTTTTCTTTTTTCGATTATTTTATTATAAGGTGAGAAAGTCACACTAGCACTATCTCTTCAGAAAGAAAAACAGGTGTTAGCCTCTCAGTAAGCCCTGAAAGTGACCATTACAATTTTGGTGGAAAAAAAGTCTGATGGCATCCTGCAAGGGCAGAGTATGACAGATTAACATTGGTTTGCTCACACCCCAATGGTGCAAATAGCTCCCTGGGGACATGTCATATCAGGAAAAAGATGCAGTGGGAGTCAGTGAGTCTTCACACAGCTAGCACACTGGAATTTATCATCATTTCAACATGTATCATGCTATATTCCAAGACTTCCTCTGGTTCCCCCTTATTATTACTTATGACATACCAGATTATTTTCTATTCAATATTCAACAGTGAATGGCCATAATTCAACATAAAGTTAAACACTCTCAAATTAATTGAACAAGATAATGCATGTCTAATTCTGCACTGGGTTGTGGCCCAAATCTTGGGTAATCATGACTATTTTTATGCAGTCTCATTTCCAGAGGCATACCAGGAGTAAATGGCGCCTGGAGACAAATTGTCTCCAGAAAGCTTCCCAGGCTCCGCCCCCATCACCCCAGCTCTGCCCCCTGATGCCCCCAGGCTCCACCCCCCCATTGCCCTCAACCCCACCCATGTCACCATGGACATGGGCAAGGTCTAGGGTGCCCACCTCCCCCCAGACTCCCCATGTCACAGCCTGCAGTCTCTTCTGACCTCCCCTCCAGGCAGGCCAGAAGAGACTGCAGTCCCGGTCTTGGAGACCTGCTTTTATAAGCACTGATGCTGGGGGGGTGGGGCTTGGGGAGCAGGAAGGGATGGGACTTCCTGCTCTCCAAGCCCCACCCCCAGCTCTCCAAGCCCCACCCCCGGCCCTGCCCCCTGAACCCACCCCATAAAAATCTATACTTATGTCCCTGGGCTTAAGGAACAAACTTGACTAGTTACTCCACTGATCCACTTCTAGCTCTATGCTCTACTTCCAAGCAACCATTTATGGGTGAAAGAAAGACTAGAAGCCAGTTCACCTTAGTGGCTTATTTATGTTGTTTCCTAGATCTGTGTAATTCATTTGCATGCATCTGGCATGATTTATGGGCCTGTGGCATGTTGCTCTCACTGAAACTCAAGGCAGTTCCGAAGGATGACAGCCCAGTTTGATTTGGCTTAAAGCTGAAGAGCATTCAACATCATAGCAGCAAGAAACAACAACCTTTGTATACAAAGGGACTGAGCAGTCTCCTAATGCTTCATTGGCCTTGATGGTAGCTGCATTTTTATTTATTTATTTGTTTGTTAGCATGAAATGGAGCCTTCTGTTCAGTAAGGGATTATGGGACAACTAGTTGGGCCTGACTTGATGGTAATTCTAGAAAACTGTTATTTCCACTTCTGTAGTTTTTCCACTATTCACTCACCAAAGCAGATTCCTGCAGTCCAATAAAACATTATCATTAATAATACAACAAAATATCCAATAACAATTAAACACGATGAGACAATAGAACACTATTTTGAAACCAGAAACGAAACATTTTTTAAAGATCCTAAGTCAAAGAATTGTTACTACACTTCTAAATGTAACTTCCTAATTGAAAGGATTTCCTTTGAAAAGCTGACCACAAAGTGGGAATAGGAGTCCTATAACTGCAATGGGTTTTAAAGGCTATGTAGTCCCCTCCCAGATTCAAATCCCCCAAAATCCAACGCAAGAACATTTGTGACCTTTAACTGCCTTAATTCAGGTAGTTAGTTTCTCCTGATGATCAAGCAAGAGCCTGTCCATTAACTTTACTCTATTAGGTTGCTTCCACACCAAGGAAGTTTTCTGTATTGGTTAGGTTGCTCTTGACCTTGCAACAGATAGCTCACCAACAAAATGAACAGAAAGAAAGGGAGCAAAGAGGGAATCCATTCAGTCACAAGAAACTGCTCATGCTAGTAGTGTCCTGTTAGGAAAACACTTTTTTATAGTTTCAAAATAAAGCAGAAAAGAATGGGCTGTTCTGATTTGAGCATGAATAAAGAGCAATCTCATGTGGAAACAGAAAACAAAAAGGAACCAGTCAGGCTGGAGCTGGTTTCACCATGGAATTCCTGTTAAGAAATGAAGTAAATAATATCTCAAAATAACTCACAGATCACAAATTTTATGTGAAATTCTCAAAAGCTGAGCCAATTGACAATTCTTGTTTGTATTAGTGGCTCATTCTGCACATGCAGAATAATGAACTTTCAAACTGTTTTCAGTGCTCTTTGAAGCTGTGCGGAATGGCAAAACCCACTTGCAAACAATTGTGAAAGTGGTTTGAAAACGCATTATTTTGCATGTGCGGAAGGGTCTCAAAATTACATTGCTAGTTTGACATGACAAAGGGGAAAAGATATAGGAGAGAAGGAGAAAATGGCTGAAAGGGAAATTGGGCAACTATACAGGACATGGAAAAGGGCCAGGTGTTTGAACAAAATGGAAGCAACCCCCCCCCCCACTGGAGCAGATGCCATTACCTGAAGGAATAGAAATACACAGCAGATGCACCTACATACACACAAAGAACCATATTTTTCAGCCAAATTAGAGCTGCAGTAACACATGATCGTTACTGTAGCAATCCATTGCCAATTTCCTCTTGCAAAAATAACTTCCCTTCTAAATTTTGCTGGCTCCTAACTGCAGACACAGTGTATCTGTCATAGACCTCACCAACAGAGTCGAAGGCAGCTAACAACCAGTTCAGCAGTTTAATCCAATTGAAGTACCAAGTACAGAAGGACGTAACAGAGTCAAAGTCCAAAGCAAAATCAAAACTGGGTTCAAGGCACAGAAACACAAGTATTAAGCTATTCAGTCCTACTGACTGCTAGCCATTGTTTATGCATTGCTCACAGTTTTTATTACTAGTGCGCAACACCTCCTCCCCCCCCCCTTTGTATTTTCTAATCCTCTGAAGATGCCAATCATAAATCCGGATGAAAACATTAGGACCAAAAACTACCAGACACACAGCCTGGAAAAGCACAGTCAAAGTCAGCATTGTGTATTTAGACTTGCAGCAGCTTTCCAGGGTGTCAGGCATAGGTTTTTCACATCACCTAAACTGGTCCTTTTTTAAAAAAAAATGGAGATGCTGAGTATCAAACCTGAGCCTTCTGTATGCAGAATCAATGCTCTACTACTGAGCCACAGCCCTCACTAAAATTGATAAGTGATCAATAAATGGTCACCTGTATATTCAAATCTCTAGGCTTTCAAAATAAAACAGCCTAAAGGAAAATGGGGAAACAGTAAGTGTGTGGGATTTGTTCTCCTCCAACAAGCACCATTTAGGAATAGAACCACATGATATTTCTTAGCTTCTACTCATCTGCAAGAAACACAGGTTTTCCACCAGTGAAATGAATGAACTGCATATGTTCTGGGCAGGTGCTGCAGAGTCCCAGCATGATGTCGCATAAGGTATTGTTTTACTGGTTTTAACCATTTTACTTAAAACCCCATAAACACATGTTTGTTTTGCTAGGACAATGAGGTGCCATTTAGGTTTTAAAGGGGCAATTAACTAAGTTCCTGTTCTTTTGCAATTGATGTAAATCAGGCTATTAGAGAGGCAGCATAAATAAGGGAGTAGAATTGTCGCTAACTATTTAGCAGCTGCTAATTGAGATGAAACTGAGAGCAACACATTGGATTTTGCATCCTCCATGTAGACAGTTTAGTCCTCCTTTTTATTGCAAGAAATTTATGAACTGTGCAATGATAGCACCAGTGAAAACATGACAGTGTAATGGCATGACGCACGGTACTACTTTTCTTTATTGCTGAACAATTGGGAAAGAGGAGAGGAGATGGAACATTGCTTCACATCATTTCTGCATATTCTTCAGCGACCTTGTATTTCCCAAACCACTCTTACAGCTGAATGAAAGAGATGGCTTGAAGAGGACACAAGTAAAGAGGAAGGTTTTACATCTTTTGGGGGATGAGTCTCTTGAGAATATTTGATGTCTTTTAATTTTTAAAGCCTCTAGCAGCATCTTGGCATTTTGTTTTTCTGTGCTGGCTAAAAACCAGGAGATCATCCGAGATGAATGCTCTAATTTAATTTTTCTGATTAATTCACAAAAGGTATATTTATTTTTCCATCAGCAACAAGAATCAACTCATTGGAATGTTTTTTCCCCCCCATTCTTACACTTCAAGGGAAAAATGCAAAACCTCACTGAGAAATTATATCAGCCTTATCTGAATGAAGGTGAGCCTAGCTGGCTGTTCTTATGTTCTTATGTATTAAAAACATTTAATGTAAACATTGTGCTACATCATATATAGAAACTATACTCCAAGTGTACATGGTAAAAATTAATTTACAAAAACAAACCAAAAAAGAAAACCAAAACTATTGACAAAAATATTAAAAGAAACAAAACTGGGAACATTCAATTGATACTAAATGTTTCTAATGTCTACAACTTTCCTCAGATATTTCACCCATATTTTGGTTTAAGAGAAATCCAGTGATAATCTACACATGTACAAAACTGCCTAAAGATAGCTTCAGAGGGTAGCCATGTTGGTTCGCAATAGAACAGCTAGATTTGAGTCCAGTAGCACCATAAAGACCAAATTTGGTGGAGGAAGGTATAAGCTGGTATCTGATGAAGGAAGCTTTGACTCTTATGAGCTTATACCAACCCCAACATCTTGTTGGTTTATAAAAAACAATCTGAGATATTTTGCTGACAGTAACTAAGCTTCTTTGGTTGACAGTAACTAAGGTTCCTTCGGCTTGTGCCAAAGTTCCTTTCACTCATGCCTTCTCATGGTGTTTGTGAAGCTGATTATCTGGCAGGAAGAAAAATCCTTAAAGTGAAGAGCATCCCTTTATAATCAGAGAACATGTTACCAGACCAACCCATGGTGGGTTGGGGGAACCCTGATTTCTGCTCTATCACTCCTGCCAACCCTTGGGGTGCCTAGCAGTGCAGTTACAAGATGGATAACCCATTCTCTGCATTGGCTAGTGTACACACAAGGATAGAAATCTTGTCTGGACTTGCCTTTGGCCATATCTGCCTTGCAAAATAGCCAGATGCTCCCTTCCTAAAGGGATTAAAGCAAAGACAGTACTTCTGCCACGGAACCACATTCCCATCTCCAGCCCTGGACTATCTGTCTCAATAAAGACAAAGAATTTGCTGATGTGAATGCTGCAAGTGTTCCTGCCAGTACACCGCTAACCTTGATTTCTTCCTCTGACTAATTTCTCTCTGAAGACCATCTTTATTTCCATTGACATTGTTTTGCAGCTATTCTCAGGCACTCCCCAGCTTAGCCCATCTAAGTCAAGTGCTCAAACCATTAGATTAACTTCCCATCAGTTAAGTTTACGTCTCACTCTTGCCTTTCACTTGAAAGGCAAGTTTTCTCTTTGTCTTGGGAGATTGAGGGCCTCTTTGCATCACCAGAGAGCCCAACCTTCTCTACAAATTCACCCAATGCCCAGTGCCCAGTACTTCTGAGCCAACCTATGGTTCAGTTGCACTGCATGCCATCTGCTTTCTCGCCCCACCTCCTTGGAACCCAAGAGAGTCCTGGACTCTGCTTCTTGGACCCAAAGCCACTTCAGGATCTGGTACAGTATTACCCCTAAAAAATCTCCAATTCCCTCCATCTATCTTCCAATTTATCCCCTCAACACTTCTATATCCTAGGACTGTGTGTGTGCTCTGCTGCTTTGGTTATTGTGTGCTTGTACTTTATTTTCCTTTAATAAAATTGTTAAACTTTATTTGCTCTCCTGAAAAAATTTCTTGTATCCGCAACTCTCTGTAAAAGTTGACAACCAAGATTCTTAGCTTGCCCGCCGCTCACTAAGCCAAATGTCTGCTTTGGCTAATTCCCTGACTCTAAAAGGGACAGACTTTGGGTAACAGATGCTACTTAAGGATTTAGTTTGTATTATGGATGTTTAATGTAGATAGCTTTGTTTCATGAATGTGGACTGAATGGAACATACTTTTTAGCAAGAATGCAATGGACAGTGCACAGAAAGGGAGTTGCCAGGAAAAAATGAGAAGGGTAAACACCAACCTACTACCCAATTTAATTACCACTCCAAATCTTGGCACAATTTTCCTCTCCTTGATTTGTGTAGGGGAAATAGCAACAGGGCTTGAAAGTTATGAAATTCAGAGAGAATATATAGTTCCATTCTGAAATGCCAGATTTTCAGGCTCCACTTTGAAAGTAATCTTCTAACCACATTTCCATTTTTACATTTCTCCACCTCCTTGATTTTGCTCTTCCTTGTGGACACCCAAAGATATTACCATTAAGGAATATCATTAATGTTATATATTTAACATGCGTCATGTAAGCACAGCTGTCTTAAACTGTACTTACTTCAGAGATTGATTAACTACTGACAGAAATTGTAGCATGGACTATTACCGAAAAGACTTCTAGGGTGATAACCAGCACCTTCTATTAAGAAGAATACCATTAATGCTCCTTAATTAACTCCAATCCATGGTCCTCTTAGATGGAAGGTCTGACTTATTTTACAATTTTATTGTCAGCAAGGCACAAGCCAGTACCCTTTATCAACCTTTTTTTTAACACAGTATATTAATGACAAGAATGTTACTTTACATAGACTGGGTCTGAACAATATATTAAGTTCAGAATCACTCATTTTTCCCAAATCTACAACTGATTAATAACAGCCATTCCCCTGGTTCTGGTGGGTTTTCTGGGCTGTGAGGCCATGGTCTGGTGGATCTTGTTCCTAACGTTTTGCCTGCATCTGTGGCTGGCATCTTCAGAGGTGTATCACAGAGGGAAGTTACACAGTGTGTAACTTTATAGTGGTTTTCTTTATAGTGGTGAACCTAGATCTGTGAGGTGGCCAAAGTTCATTACATCTAAACAGTCATGACTGTAAGAGCAGCTTGAGACGTCATACATTATGTAGGTTATTTTTTTTCAAAAAAATAATTTCAGTTGCACTGTACTATATTTAAACAACCAGACTTTACCCTCAAGATACAGAAGATGGAAGACAGAGCTCTCTTCAAAGAATACTTACGCAGCAGTTGTTTGACCAACCTACTCACATTTCCCTTTAGATCAGGAGTCAATGATTATCCACATAAACACTAAGTACAAGCTTCTGAAGTAAATAACCCCAATTTCCTTTGCTTCCTTCTTCTCAATCATGTGAACTTGAGGCCAGTTGTCTTTTAAAAGACCCCTGAGATATGTGTTCAATACTCTAAAAGGTTTATTTCTAAAAAGTGAAAAACTGCATGGGAGTTGCATGCTTTTAGTTATGTT
Source organism: Sphaerodactylus townsendi (assembly GCF_021028975.2). Taxonomy (NCBI): domain Eukaryota; kingdom Metazoa; phylum Chordata; class Lepidosauria; order Squamata; family Sphaerodactylidae; genus Sphaerodactylus; species Sphaerodactylus townsendi. The sequence continues at coordinate 70,086,777 of NC_059425.1, forward strand.
TAAACTCTGGTGAAATTCTTATATTTTAATTACAACCATCTCATGGAGTTAAGGCTGCCACACCATTCTCAATGTGTTCAAGACCCTGTACCTTTAAGATCTGTAAGGCAATAGGAAATAAACAGGTACTGCTGGTTTGCCACTATTCCAAAAGTCCTTGGTGCCGATGGAATAAACATGGAAGAAACAATTCCCTACTATTTCCAACCAGAAGAAACAGAGTCTTCCAGAATCCTTCCTAATTTAAAGTTTTAAAAAGTTGATAATCCTTCCCTTCATGTACAATGTGAAACAGATGCAGGGGGAGATATCTGGTTATAGCACCTTTCAGTTTGAAGAAAGGATCTTACTAAGCCCCCGTTTTCTCTTGTTCTGAAAAAAAAAAGCAAATAAGCCCTATACTTTCTATGGGCTCTGTCATGCCCCTACACCCTCACCATTTTCTTTATTTAAGCCTCAGTTATACCCTTAGATAGAATGGGCTCCTAGAAAGCTAGCCTGATCTCATCAGATCACAGAAGCTAAGAAAGAATTAGCCCTGATAAGGATTTGAATGGAACAGCCAGTATGGTGTACTGATTAAGGGCTAGGATTTGGAAAACTCAGAATCCCACTCTGCCATAGAAGCTGCCTGGGTGATCTTGGGCCAGCCACACACACTCCACTTCAACCCTGTTCAGTACTTGGATGGGAGTCCTCCAAAGAATACCAGGGCCTGATGTGGAGTCAGGCAATGGCAAACCACCCCCAAATATCTCTTGCTTTGAAAATCCCATGAAGTTGCCATAAGTCAGTTGTGACTTGACTGTGTTCACATTCTGCCACACTTGTTTAGGGACAAATACATTTAGTGGGGGATCAGCAGGGGTAAAAGTGGTGGTACATTCAAAACTGGTCTGTGCCACCTGTGAATTATGATTGGCATCCTGCTCAACACCATAATAATTATTCCTCCCATTACTTCTATCTCTGACCCAGAATTACTTTTCTTTCACTGCTTGTTTCATTGGTGTTCTGATTTTGACTCTGTTCTGTACATCATCATTACTGCTTCTGTCAATTTTTTTTAAAAAGTCTCACTTGTCTTCGTAATCCAATTAACCCCTGGGTCTGTATTTGCTTTTGGATTTGACATTTATGACATGAAATGCTGCAGGTATGACAAGCAGAGCTGGGTCTCAGTGTCACAGCAAATCAAATCAGACCAGTGTGGGAGGCTGAAATGCTAAATTCCTAACCCCAAGTAACCTTTGGAGGCAGAATCAGTCATTTCATCAATCTGACAGGCGCTGCTTGATTAGAAAGGCAGCCCAAGAGTTGGGAGGGAAAAGAGAAGAAGCTATATAATGCTGGGGTCTTCTACTGCCAAATATACTGTGTAAAAAAAGTCCCTCATTTTATCTAGCAATAAGATTTGCTTTGTTTGGGGAGGGTTAATTCTTTGCACCATCTAGTTTGTGTTGGGATTGATTGATCTTTGCCAAGTCAATGGCATAACAGTTCATGTCTTTTATGGATTGGGGAGTCTTGCATTCAAACTCCTCTCCTTACCCACCCTACATGGGATTGGGAGTGAGTCTGGGCTTTACTGATTGGCCTCGATGGAAGAGATTCTCCAGATATTGCCCAGTAATAAGGAGGCTGGAGGAGCTTTAAAAGGGCATATTGCCTGCCTCCAGCCGCTTTTTCTCAGAAATGGCACTCACCCTCCTTTCCTGTATTGAGCAGCAGATTGAAGCTGTTATCTGTTGAGGACAAGTATAATTTTTTTCATCATAAATCTGATTAATATACATTCAGGGTTGATAGGCAGTTTGCTTACTTCATTCTGCCAGACATCTGCTCAGCCCATGAACTGAGAGCATAGGGTACAGGTGGTTGCAGGAGGAATTTGGTGGAGGCAGTACTGATCTCAAGAAATTTATTTATTTGTTTATTAAAGTAACAATACCAATATAGCACATTCACTGGCTCTCCTCAAACATATGTTTGGGGAAAAGGAGATAGAGGTGGATTCCGCACAGAATATGTATAATCGGTTGCAATCATTATAAAGGAGCCTGTTTTCTTTTCCCCCATTCACATTTGTGCCCTTTATCTGTTCAGGTAGTGATTGGAACCCACAGAAACAATCCAGGTTGCTTTTGCGCCTCTGCACAGAGACACTTCTCTTTTTTAAAAAATTTCCTGCAACACATACGTAGCTGTGCCAGCATACAGAAATGAGCCCCTGCAACCATGCCAATTGTCCAAACAATCTGATTGAATGCCAAACAATCTGTTTGCTGCACCTGCACATGTGCAACACACACACACAAAAGGAAAAGGGACCTCCCCGCAACAGCTGGGTAATAATTAACATGTTGCTGTAGATTGGTCATACTCATTGCCACAGGGGGTAAACGTTCTTGGGGGACTTTGTGCACTGTCAGGTGCTCCGAGAATCTGCCCCCAACCTGCCAGGTAACCTACACAGAATGGTGGACTGGCAGATTCTCCCTGACAGTGGACAGTGTAGAACGTAAAGGGTGGAAGGAAGAGGAATAACATGTCTCCTGATTGTTGTGTTCACTTGGTAGTGCCCCCAACCTGGGACTGTGCAAAAGGATCACTGGTTTAGTCATTTTTTTTAAAAAAAAAATACTGGGTAGAAGGGATAAAGACAGGCCAAACTCACTTTGGGGGTGTGACCTGTGTGAAGTGTCCCCCCTCAAACGGTTTATATAACATTCTACAAACATTATATTTGGTCTGAGCAGAATCCACCAGAATGATCCAGAAGCAGGGTACCCAGGTGCCTGCTAATGATGGGCAATCATCCACTGACTCCTGCTTCTGTCCACCAACACTCAGTGGAAGCAGGTTAGTTGAAAGTGGGGAGTACAACGCTGAAGCACTGGCATCATACCGGGAGGGGGGGATGACACTATCACTCTCTCCAAAATTCATAGGCCGTTTCCGCACGGCCCATTAACGACGGCCTGGGGGCGGTAAAAACACCACCCCCAGGCCGCCGTTTGCACAGGCGCCGCTGCTGCAACGCAGCAGCGGTGACCTGACTGCGCTTCCCTCCCCCCAGGGCGGCGTCAGGCCGCCCTAAACAACAACCCTTTAAAGGGTTGTTGTTGGGGAGGAAGCGCTTCCAGCGTAGCGGTCGCTGGAAGAACTGTCTCCCGTCCCGCCCGCCCGGAATGTCCAGTTCGTCATTAATAATTGTCCTCCGACCTCCAGGGTCGGAGGGCAGCGCAGGGGCTGCGTAATTTCCAGCAGGCTTAATGCACGAGACGCACCGCGGAGTGCGGCGGGACGGGGAAGAGGCGCCCACAGCGGAGCCTCGCCGCTCGTCGTCTTTCTGCTTCGCCCATGCTCATAACGCCCCACGCCAGAACTCTTTGGTATGCATCCTGGCCGTGCGGAAACGGCCATAGTGTTTGGGGGCAAGTGTTAAGAGTGTCCTCCTGGTGTGATAACAAGCACTTCTGCATCACACCAGAAGAGATGTCATCACGTGGGAACACGAATCACCTCCCAAAAGATCCCTCTGGTTGCCAGGAGGGACCTGACAATCCTATCCAGAAGATTGTAGTGACAGTAGACTCAGAATCTCAGCTGGATGCTCAGGGATCTTTATTTGTGCAAGGTCTGACTATGTCTGCATTCCACTGACTAGGCCTGACTATGTTTGAGTGCCGTTGTTAGTTGTTGCCCATTGCAGATCTCATTGTAACGTAATAAAGCAGTGGCCCATGTTTATATCCAAACATGGGTGAGCTCCCTTTCTTCCATGTTTTTCTAAAATTATTTTTTTCTATGAAGCTTACTTTGGGTCAGTAACAGTCTCTCGGTAAATTACAGTGTAATCCTCAATACATCTAAATTCACCCTAGCCAAAAGGCTTACAAAGGTGACTCTGCTTAGGCTGACACTGTTAGATACCAGCTTTCTCAAAAGTCAATCAAAACTAAATCTGAGGGTCAGCAGAAATCCATCATAATATGTTAAAACATAGTAAAACAATGTAAAACCTCCAGCTCTGAAAGGACAAGAAGAAGCAAAAGATATCTAAAACATCTAATCAAGCAAAGCTGAGGACATATACCTCTCAAGAAACAGTCTGTTACACAAGAATGGGTTTATGAGCTTTGCAAATGATTAACAGCAATAAATTATTATGGACTACATCTGGAGGATAGTCCCATAAGGCTGGGAAAACAGCAGCAAAAGCTCTGCATAAACAGAGGCAGAATGTACCACATGGTGTGGGGGGGGGGGAGGGAATGATTTAAATTGTTTAAAGTCCTCTCCGGAATTGTTTTGAAGAATGCAGTTAATAATATGACAGTGGATTGAGAGCGGAAGAAGATATGGATTAATCACTTTTAAAGGCTTTGTAACCATCAAATCAGTAATGAAATCGCTTGAACTGGCTGGCTGCAGGTTCCCCTTCCTTAATGGTTTTGAAGACTGTTTAACACAGACATACAATTAAGACTCCATTTGACACAAGATATTCTTCTTTGAGACAAAAGGTCTATTTGGAAAATCCATGAGGTGCAATTCTACTACTCTATTGCTTGCCTAGAACATCCTCACAAATGGTGTTGCTGATCTGATTCCATTAGCAAACATCTGCAGGTGGCACAAGGTTAGGAGTTCTATATACATGGACAATTATTTTAAAAATGTGCTTTGGAACAGTATAAATGGCAACACTGGAGTCAGTGCAAAGTGCTGTGGATAACATTTTTTATAATGAGCCTTTACTACAGTAGCATAAATTTAATCTTAAAACCTCTTCCACTTGATCTTGCTATTTGCAATGGGAAAATGCATAGCACATGGTGTGTGCATGGTTTGTTTCCCCTCTTGCTCAGTCACCCAAGCTTCTTTCACCATGTGTTTTTGTGTGGGAGATTTCCTATGTTTTGAGTAAAGCCTCTGTGATCAGTAGGATTACTTTCTCGGTAAAAACACATGGTATTGAGCTGCATAATGCTCCCCCAGCCCCCCCCCTCCAACTGTGCTTGACAGTTTCAGAAGGCATGTAATTATTTCCTCACTAACCTCACCTTTTAATCACCAACAAGAAAAAAAAGTGAAATTTGAATTTATCAAGAGTTTTGATAAATATTTGAAGGTGTACAACCAGCACAGCAATGTTCAATCTCTGCTTGGAATTGTGCCATGCATGATCACATTTGGGATTGTTTTATTTAAATATATAATTTTCCATCCAAGGCACAATGTGTTCTCTTTTATTTTCAGTTTTGTACTTTGCCTGTAGCAAGTGGCAATAGAAACAAATCAGATCAGATCATGTTGTGCCTGGTCTGCGCAATGAATTGCTTTCATTAATGCACCTACACTTTCGGGCAGAAGAAAGAAAATGGTTGGCCCCATGACTCCTAACGCTGCAGAATGATGATTTCCTTTCTTTCATTCTGTTGTTTTAAAAAGCAGTCAACCGTACTTGAACTGTACTATCTGGGGAAAAGCATACTTTGATTCTAAATGACACAGCTTCAAGGGAAGCAATTAAATAGCTGCTCAATGGATAAATGCATCCAAAGTTGGCTGTTTTTTCACATTCATAATGTAAAAGAAATGCTGGAGTACAGATTCCCATTGTGATGTGACTGGATTTGGAAGATGCTGTGGCTCAGTGGAAGAGCTCATGCTTTGCTTCAGAAGGTCACAGATTCGGTCCATGGCAATTCCTGTTGAAGTATTTTAGGCAGCACATGTTGGAAATGTTCTTTAATTGTCAGGGACCCTGGAGAGCTTTTGATCAGCTGACTAGACCAATGCAGAGGTTGGTAGACCATTATTCTGACACAATATGAAGCAACCTAAGAACAATAGTATTCAAAGGTGGATTGAAATTCTTCTATGAATTAAAATAACATGTTCTACAGGGGACATATTTGTGGAGGCAACCAGTGATCTATAACTTGATCCTGACCTGAATCTCTGCTCCTAATACTTGTTCTACTCATAGCTGGTCATGGGGGGTGGGGGGTGGGGGAGAGAATTGCCAAAGCCAATGCCTTTCACTATGTTCTCAAGTATCATTGTTTTGAGGGGGAATTTCTTTTTCCAAAATTCTAGGCTGGTTTCCATCGTCGTTTCTCGAGACCTCCACGCAAGAATTCTGCCGGCGGGAGGTGCTAGAGTCGCCTCTCGATCGCGATACTTTACTTCTGGAGAGTCGACGCAGGCGGCTCCATGCGGAGTTTTTCCTTCGTTTCATTATTTTTTACGCCGTTCAGAGAAATTATCGCTGCCCTCCAGGGGTCGGAGGACAGCGTGGGCGGGGCTTCAACGGCCAGCAGGCCGATGACGGGGACAAGGAGAGTGGGACGGGGAAGGGAAACAGCGTGTTCCCAGCGGTGCTGTTCGCGCCGCGCCGCCGGGAACACGCTGTCTGGGGAAAAACAACCCTTTAAAGGGTTGTTTTTCAGGGCGGCCTGACGCCGCCCTGGGGGAGGGGGAGTGACGCCAGGTCAGCGCTGCTGCTTAGCAGCAGCGCCGCCTGTGCGAATGGCTCCCTGGGGACGGCGTTTATCCCGTCCCCAGGGCGCCATTTAAGGGCCGTGCGGAAACGGCCATAGTCTCTTTTTCCTCTTTTAAAAGAGGGATTTCTCTTTCATTTTTCATTAAAGAGAAATTCTAAAATGTTGCAGAACCTCTACTTTCTCTTAACAACTCCACCCTTAAGCTTGCACAGTTTAGGATTTCAACAACGCCTACAGCTAATCCTGCCTTTCCTATGTACGAGATAAAATCAGGATGGCCTTAGTCAATATGAGCATGAGGCTGTATCTCTCCAGCCTCTTGTCACACATCAAGTAAAAGTCCCAACATGAATGCTGGATAACAAAATATTTTTGCCAGTAACCTCAGTAAAGAACATGCTGGTTTAAACCAATGGCCTATCTGGTTCACCATCTTGTTTTTTATAGTGGCAAAACAAATGCCCTCAGAGCGCCTACAAGAAGGGGACAGAAGTTAAAGCTTCCTTCTGTTCTTCCCCAGTGACCAGTGTCACTGAATACCTTATCATTCTGGATAATAGCCAGGGAAAGACTGATTCTCCATGTATTTGTCTAACTATTTTTTAAAGTCAAATGAGGATCAGACTTCACAACATTCTGAGGCAATAAATTCCAACTTTATGGCCGACCAGGATTTGAGTCCATGTCTCTTCTGTCCAAATCCAAAATTTTATCTGTGGCACGTTTCTGTGTCACATTAAAAACATTGGTTCTTCTAGATTAGAGTTGTCCACACTGGCTGGCAGATTTTCTCCAGAGTTTCAAGCAAAGGGGGAATGGGGTCTTTTCAAGCACCTGCTACCTGAGAACCTGAGATTCTTTATCTGGAAACATCAAGGATTGAAGTGAGATCTTCTGTTTGCAAACCATGGATAATGCATTTGGAAACAACTTTAGGGCTTGAATCCCAATATTTACATCTAAATATTCATTCCTATGAGAGAGGCATCTTCATTTCAGACCTGGTAACATGGAAATGCTGAGCATATAAATTGAAGACAAAATAACTCAGATCACTAACATGCTAATTTACAGGTAAATGTTATTTTCCAAATGTGTTACTCTATCACAGGTAAATGTTATTTACCAGATGATATGATTTACTGTGTGCCACAAAAAGCTTCAGCTGCTCACTTCCACACATTAAACCTCTATTAAAGAGGCAAAACGTTTTTCTTCAGGTTGTTGGCAATCCTACTGAGATATTTTAAAAGGTGCAACAGACTGTAAATATCACAAGCTGCAGAGTTACTTCCTCTCTGCACCAAGGGAAAAAATAATGCAAATCCCCGCTGCTTTCAAACAGAACTTCACCTACAGTTCTAGTTGCAAATGAATTCAGATCACCAAAAAGAATCACCCATGGAAAGATAAGCTTATGGGGAAAGTCAAGGATTGTGGCTGTCTAATGTTTATTTGGTGCCAAAAGCAATGTGATACTTATAAAGTCATTGTATTCATTTGTGTTGATCTTGCTGCAATAAGTTGTGTGTGTTTATTCACCTCAAAGACAGAATTTGCTATGGGGTTAATGATGGGGTGAAGATCAAAACACAGAAGATTTATATACTTCATTTTGTATTGAAACTGATGGGATGTCAGCCTTCAGATGGGGCCTGAGGATCTCTTGGAATCACATTTCTAGGCTGCAGAAATCAGTTCCCCTGGAGAAAATAGATGGTTTGAGGTGGAGTCTTATACCCTACTGAGGTTCCTGTCTTCCCCAATCACCACCCCCAAATCTCCAGGAATTTCCCAACCTAACTGATTAAAAATGCAGCTGTTTGAGCCTCATTTAGAATTACTAGTTCACTGTGAGGTGTGTCATTTTCTCAAAATTACGGCAGATCTCCCAACTATAGCAATCGGTTTACCTGGAGAAAATGGCATCTTTGTAATTGCAGGAAGGTTCTAGACCCGTGATGACGAACCTATGGCACGGGTGCCCAAGGCAGCACTCAGAGCCATCTCTGTGGGCATGCATGCAGTCATCTCCCTCTTCCCCCCTCGCCCAGCCAGAGGCGGCTGCCAGCAAACACATTGGGAGTCATGCTGCACAGGCTGGCCATGCACAAGGCGCTCTACCGGCTGGGGCTGAGCTTCAGGGAGGTCCTCTTGAGTCTACCTGATTTGCTGTAAGTACCATCTAATGTCCCACAAGTACCCCCCTCCCCCACAAAGTTTGGGAGACTGGAGGCTGGCACGCTTTTCTTGGCATGTAACTTTTGGGACCAAACTAAAACTTTGGGGGTAGGATTAAAAAGCAGCAGTCTGGGTGAGGAACTCCCATTGGGAGGAGTGTGTCTGCCAAGATCAGGGCAGGCGCAATGGTGGGATTCAGGCGCTCACCCCGATTGGAGTGAACTGTTTGTTAAGGGGCCCCCTCCCCTGGGAGAGAGAGTGATGGTGTTACCGCCAGGAAAATAGGAAAAATATTTTCCTGAGCCTGTCACCGGATTACACTGGCTAAGGATCAGAGCAAAGAGACCAGTGTTGTTCAAAAGTCTCCATAAGGCCTGGAAATAGTGTGTGTGTGTGTGTGTGTGTGTGTGTGTGTGTGTATGTGTGTGTGTGTGTGTGTGTGTCACTGTTTTACATGGTTTTCCCTCTTTTTTATCCCTTCTAAGATTTAATGTAAGCCCCCCCAGTGTTGGATTTATTATTTGCCCAACGTTTAGGATTATACTTTAGTTGATGTTATTGTTAATTTAGGATACTCTTGCTTATATGTATATGTGCTTGTACTGTATTGGAGGTTCTTTAAGGTTTCCTCTAATGTTTAAGGCCCTTTCCGCACAGGCCTCCGGGCGCCCTCACGGTGGCAAGAATTCTGCCGGCATGGGGGTGGAGGCCGTTTGCACGCAAGCGTGCGAGCGGCCCCAGCAGAGGCCGGCTCAGGAGAGGCGGCTCCGCATGGAGCCGCCTCTTCCCTGTCCCTCGCTTACTTGCGCTGTCGTGATCGTTAGCTGTCTTCCTCGCCCATGCTGCCCTCCGACCTCCAGGGGTCGGAGGACAGCGTGGGCGGGGCTTAGGAAGACAGCAGGGCGATGACGTGGACAAGGCAAGTAAGCAAGGGAAGCGGGGAATAGCGTGTTCCTCGGGCGATGCCGCTCGCGACCGCGACCGCAGGGAACACGCTGTTTTCTCAAAAACACCCCTTTAAAGGGGTGTTTTTGAGGACAGCCTGACGCCGCCCTGAGGGAGGGGAAGGGGAGCCAGGTCGGCGCTGCTGCATTTCAGCAGCGCCGCCTGTGCGAACGGCGGCCTGGGGGCGGTGTTTTTACTGTCCCCAGGCCGCTGTTTTTGGCCCGTGCGGAAACGGCCATAGTTTAGAAATGTTATTTTAAATATCTGTATCTATGGGTAAAAACAATACCTTGTAGCAGCTGATATTAAGAGCCAAGGAAGTTAGCCTTGGAATTCAGTTTGGGCCAACACCCGGTAGATCTCTTTAGCGGAAACAAAGACCCGTTTGGATTTACAAATTGAATCTGATAACGGCACCCCAGATATCCCAGCCGTTGAAGAACGTGCCAAGATCACCATTGGACCATTTGAACTTTCTTTTGTTGCGGGACTGAGGCGCGGGAGCCTCAGGTCATAATTCAAGGAAGCAGCCCATCTGATAGCCAGATTCCTGGGTGCATTAAACAGGCTCACCCAGTTTTATGAATGGACACTCTCCACTCTCCATTTCAGCACTATTGTAAAGTCTCTCAGGAAGACGCCTGACAACGAGATCTCATGGTCCCATTCACAAAGTTGTAATTGTACCTTTTCTTTTATGTGTTGATGTTTCTTTATTGTTGTATGGTAAGGGGCCTGCCCCCTTACCTGCCCCCTTGCCCCTTTTGATGTGTGTGTATAAAAGTTCTAGAGCTTGGCTATGAAAGCGCGATTCCCCTGCCCAAGCTGTATCAACCACTTCCAAATAAAATACTTTGCTTTTGAAGAACGCCAGCTTCCTGCGCCTCACTACGTTGCCTGAGCTGAAATCACTTAATGTTACCCAAGCAGCAGCGGTAACAATGGGGCTTTTAGTGCCTGGGAGACCAGGGTGGGGAGGAGAGATCTTGCAAGATCCCTAGGCTCGACACCAATCCCGTTCCCCAGGATCAAAGCAAAAGTACAAAAGACAAAAGGCATTTCACACCGATAAAGAATTGACAGGCAGGAAAGGGAGAGGAGCATCCCTTACCACCCTGAGCATCCCTTCCCTAACCCCCTTGTCAGAATTAGGGCCATTCTGACAGAGGCAAATGTGGGACAGAGAGGTCCATTTCAAAATATTCTCCATGGTTTTATTTTTCTGTTCCTGTTGCATTTTGTGGGAAGTCAAGTACTGTGATGACATGTGAAGGAAAAACTGCAGATCAAATGGCTGCTCCACCAATTTACCTTTCCTGAAGTTATCCCACCCCTTGCGCAGCATTCTTGCTTAGGATTGCCTTCCTTGACTGCCTTTTTACTTCTATTTTGTGGTGGTAGGGTTATTGGGTTTCAGAAAGCGAAAGTTTTACTTCCCTTACCCCCACACCCCTCCCTCGCCAGGCCCCCAGTGTGATAATAGAGTAATTATTTCAGGGAGATTATTAGCATTAAACTTCAGACCTAGTTTTGGGGAAGCAGTGTAGATAACCCTGTTAAGCGGTGTTAAATTCCACTGATTTTCATGGGAAGAATTAAAGTGTGATCCTTTACCTGTGAGTAAGCTTGGTTTATGGCAATGGCTTGCTTCTGAGTAAACCCTCCTAGGGTCATGATTCACCCATTCAAAGCATTGCACGGTTGCTTCAAAGCAAAGCCACTGACTACCACCAAGCTTACTCCCGAGTAACACGCACCTTGGAGCCAACTGTTTTTTCTAAACTAAAACCTCAGTATTCAGGTTAAATTGCTGTGTTGGCACTTTGTGATAAATAAGTGAGTTTTCGGTTGCAGTTTGGGCACTTGGTCTCAAAAAGGTTCGCCATCATTGTATATTTCCAAAATGAGGCTTAACAAAGTTGAGAAACCCAAGTGACTCAGAATAGATTCTGTCGTTGATCGTACTAGATTTGGACATCTTGTAAACATCCTCCCCATTAAACTAATCTCACAGGGCCCATTTGGAAATTTACCCATGTCCACAGTGGGTGCAAGATTAAATGTCCTGAGAATCAGTTTTCTTTCTTTATTTCTTTTTTTCTCCCAAAGCATGTATCTCTTATGGCTGAGAAAGCTTAAAAACATATGGCAGTATCTGATAAAATGTGTGGAAAATGTCTTTACTGTTGCATAGAGAATCACAACGATTATTCCTGCCCTTGTAATATTCATGTATTTGTCATGTTCATGCCCTTCCAGTCTTTGGTTCTTTTTTCCCATGTCCTCCTTCTCTGATGTTAGGAAAATTCTTTCACACCTACTTGAAGGCTGGAATTTCAGAAACAGAACATATTTCACTGCCTGCAATCCTGGTTTCAGTGTTAGAGTTGGAACATATAAATGATAGCACAACAGTGAAGGTTTCTAAATATGGGCAGAGGGAAAAGATCCATATTCATTTTCTAAAAAAAATTACTACAAAATATAAAACAACAGTCCATCCAACATTGGGTTGTCAGCTGTGTATGGTGAAATACCTGTAGATTTGGGGGATGAAGTCCAAGGAGGGTGGGGTTTGGAGAGGGAAGAATCTCAGCAGGATACAATAGTGTAGAGTCTACCTCCACAGTAAACAGATTCTCCAGGGGATCTGATTTTTGTAGTCTAGAAATCAATTGTAATAACAGAAGATCTCCAGAACCCAGCTGAAGGTTGGCAACCCAAATCCAAAGATAACTGGATCATCCAGCCCATCATGATAAAGGCCTATCAAACTGTGCAGCAATCCACCACTTTCTAAAATCCATTCATGAGAGTTCCTTCCTTACCTCCTCTGGAAGACAACTCCATAAGACAAACAGTACAACCACGAAGCTTGGGCTGTAGAACAGTATACTTGGGGCCAGGGAAGATTGCAAGCAGTTGCTCATTTGACTAATATTCACCTGAACTCAAGCCAAAGGAGATCTCCCTAAGCTGAAGTGGTTCCCATTCTGTGAGACATGTATGAAGGGGACCAATATCTCCTTTCTCCTCACTGACTCACACATTAAACTGGGATGACTGTTTAAGCATAAAATTAGCTTTAATATATTGCGGCAATGAACCTATTTTAGCAACCCATAAACTTACCAGGAAAAAAAAATGCTATTCTCTCCCTTTCCCCAAAGAAATCTCCAAGATATTAGGAAAGTGAACAAAGACCTGATCTCGTCACTTTGCTTTTAACCACTGTAATAATCATGGTCCAAAGATCTCCAGAATTACAACTGATCCCCAAACTGCACAGATTGGCTGCCCAAGAAAAATGTCTGCTTTGGAGAGCTGACTCTGTCATCACATCAGAATTCAGGAAGTGGCCATTAAAGCTTGGGACCCTCAGAACTTTTGTTTCTCTGACACCGGCATGAATGTTTATTTTCCCCTTTTGCAGTGATTGCTTGTAGGCAGAGCAAAGCATCCAGTAAATATTAGTGACTGTGAATAAAGAACCAGAAGCTGTCAGTCAACTGAAAATAAGTTCAGTCAAAGTTGTGACTGTGACTCTGAATGTATAATAAAATGTATAGAGGGGGTCCTTTACTTTTTTCTCCCCTTAGGTGAGCAAGGCCTTGAAAAGGCAAGCATAGTTACAATGTGAAGAAAAAACAGGATCATGCTGGCTGTTTCCTCCCAAACCTTCACATGTTATGAGCACAGTCTATGCAAATACAAAGTTGACAAGCATACAAATGAACACTTGACACTGCCTCATACTGAACCAGATCACTGGTCTGTCAAGGTCAGTACTGTCTTCTCAGACTGGCAGCAGCTCTGCTGGGTCTCAGGCAGAGGTCTTTCATGTCTCCTACTGCTGGGTCTTTTCAACTGGAGATGCTGGGAACTGACCCTGGGATTTTCTGCATGCAAAGCAGATGATCTACCATGGAGGCCACAGCCTATTCCCCATAGGCTCTGTACACTGTCCTAGATCACGAGGAGGGAGGCTGTATGTTAATTAAGCGTATCAGATTAAGATCTGGGAGGCCAGGTGTGAATCCCCACTCTGCCACAGAAGCTTGCTGGGTATCCTTGGACCATTGATACCACTCTGAGCCTAACCTAACTCACAGGGTTGTTGTGAAGACATAATGCTGCTTTGAGTCCCTGTTGCGGAGAAAGACAAGCTAAAAATGAAGTAAATACATGAATATGTTTAATACACATTGAGGCAGTGCATAATCTCTGGCCCAATCCTTCGTTCTTGTGTTTCCAATGCACATTTTCTAAAATGTGAGTATAAACTGCTTTGCTATGTGATCAATGTGTACTGTTTATTTAAACAAGAAAAAGCGATTTTTATCTTTTACATTTGACTGTTTCTCCCATACATTCCAAATACAAAAGGCCTGTCTCCCTTTGTGGCAAGACCATATGTTGTAGCTTTTGGAAAACTAACTGTGCTTCAAAAGATTCTGCCTGAATAACAAGGCATTGGTGTTGAGAGGTATCCAGGTAATCTCTGACTCCATTGATCTTTCCAAGAAAGAGGCCCTACGGGATCAATGCCCGATGAACAAAAGGAGAGAGGCAAAAAGACCCATTAAATGAGTTTGATTTTCATAAGAGGATGATGAAGTTAATTAAAGCTCAGTCAGCAAGCTAAGCTAGGATGAGAGTTCTTTGGGGTTTTTCTTGTTGCTGAGCTCCAGCTGTTGCTTATTTTCAAGCCAACAGTGTGTGCCAAACCAATGTAATTTGCCAGTTTTTATGCAGATAAGAGTTTCTGTTGATGTGCTGCTAAAGTTTTTTTTTCTCTGATGCTATGATATCATATAATGTCTGCTTCCAAAGTGTCAACAAGAATTAATCTATGCAGCCTTCCCTTCTGTCAAATCTATTTGGAAATTTTGGAATTATTGCAGAACCTTTCTAAATCTAGGCTTCATGATGGGTGAGAAGTGTCCTTCCTTCTGTGGGATTCATGCCATCCTTCCTTCCTGTATGCTTCGTTTTAGAGCTTGACCACTTTCTAGAGTTACTGGAACGTCTCCTCAAGTTCAGTCCTTGTGTCTCTTGATGAGTCAGAAAGCAAAGTGTAGCTCTGTCATTTTCCTTTCCTGCAATCCTGTCCCCAGTCAATATAGGCCAGTGGAAGAACTGCCTCTGAAATTTTATGGACAAGTCGTGAACCAGTTTTGAGTTTCTTCTGTTCTTCTGCCAGAGGAATTTGAAGGAAAGCAAAAAATAAAAAGTTGAACACATGTAGTAAAAAGTTTCTGTACAATCCTAGCCTGTGAATTGGAAGCACATGTGTACATCCTTACATGAGTCTGCCATATTTTAGCAGCTACACTACAGTTCTGATGCACATGACTGTCTTTACATAGACACATACTAGCACAACTGGTAATGCCATTGACATGTCAGCTACCATTTGGTGGCAAAAATACCATATGTGAAATTGTCACAAGAGATCATCCATACTGCATGCATGTCATTACTTTCATGACCATTGTTATTTGAGAATGGGTCATAAGAGGCTATGTTTGGCTCACATATACACATACATTTTGGGGTACAAACACTGATCAGCAGTGTTTAGCCTAGGTTAGCAACTGGGGGGCAGTGGATTACCAGATTTGATTCAGGGCCTCTGGATTATTTTTTTCTTTTTTCTTTTCTTGTTTAGATCTGACTTCAACTGATGCTTCCAGCAGACATTCTCTGCTGCCTTATGGACATGTGGCTGGAGAAAACTTTGTAGGCAAAACTTTCCAGTCATGTAAGGCAGGATAAGCAGAATCCAAGCAAGATAGGGAGGTGTAAGGTTGGGAACTAGCAATGTGATAATAACAGAATTATATCCTTCTAAATCAATTGGTGTTAATAGACATAGAAGGGTGTAACTTTGCTTCCTGACTTTCCTTTTGTACCTGCTTGATACAGACAAGGCTGTTTAGGTCATAGTGTCTGACAAAGACCTCCATGACTTGATCCACTGTGTGGCCACAAAATACCTGCCCTGCAGAAAAAAACACTGCCATGTTAGCCATCCAACTTGTACTTCCTTCCATGATCTGAGACTCAGTGACACTGTTAGGCTCATTCCGCACACGCAAAATAATGCACTTTCAAGCTGCTTTCACAACTGTTTTTGCCATTCCGCACAGCTTCAAAGAGCCCTGAAAGCAGCTTGAAAGTGCATTATTCTGCGTGTGCGGAATGAGCCTTACAGTTTCTGTTGCTTTTTCAACCAGCTCAGCTTGAAGAGATATTTCCAATAACAAATAGATAGGATTTTCAAAAGGAAAACATTAATCTGAATACTGCTTTGTCTCCAATTAAAGCAAGCAAAACATTTAATATCAAAGGGATTTCAAAAGTATGTCAAAGAACTACTTATAACTTTTTTCTTGTGTGTCCCAATGTAAACAGATTAATTTCCAGCATCCCAATTGCAATCCCAATTGCTGATGTCCCCTTAAATGTCAGCAGAACTAACATTTGAAAGCAATTAGCACTGACATTTGGTGGAGAAATAGGGAAGTACCTGTAATCTAGACAGAAATTCATTGGACTTTGCTGGATTTTGAGGGAAGGGAGTAGAAAAATCAGATCAAAAGGGTCAGACAGAAGGAGCCATTATTTTCAAAGTATGAGATGAGCTTTTCTAATGTTGCAAGGTCACTTTATTGGGAAAAAAAAACTTTCTTTAATTCCAGTGTGCCATGGTAGTACAGGACTGGAGAAGATCCAGGTTCAAATCTCCATTCACGTTTAATGAAGATCTTGTTTCTTGATGTCAGATATGAGATATAGATTCCACATGTAATGCTGATTGCTAATTCATTGTGCTCTATGAAATGCTTCGTTAAATTCTTATATGTCTGCCTACAGGATCAATAACTTGGATTTGCAGCTGGGCCATTTTATCTGAAAATCCTGAACTTATTTTGCAATAGAGACGTATGTATGGGAAATTGTGTGTGTGTGTGTGTGTGTGTGTGTGTGTGTGTGTGTGTGTGTGTGTGTGTGTGAGCGCACATGTGTGTGACAGAAAGTTCTGAAGTTCAAGTTCTTGTCCCTTTCATGATTCCTGACACACACTGTCCTGTGCAATCAGCCTCTTCCTTCACCCATCCTTTCTGCATTCCAAGGTATGGCAAGGTAATAACTCTGACAGTAGAGATAAATCAAGTTGAAAATCCTAGCAAAGGTCAACAAAGATGTCACCAAGGCAGCAACCGGGTACCCAGCAAGAACTAGGAACACCCACATTTTGGAAGCCAAAGGAGAAGACTATGCAGAGACATTTCTGGAGGAACTGGTCCCCAGTTTCTGAAAGTGCACTTTCAGAACATGTCAAGAAACCCCTTTGTATCCCAGTATATATATACAGTCTTCCCTGATGGAACAAATATTTCAGGTCAGGAAAACAATGCAGGGAAAAGGCTTAAGCACCTTTTCCATACATGCCATGGTCCTGATAAGAACTGAAAACTGAATCCACTGGAACTGAGGAAACCCAACAACACATATTGGACTGTGATTAAATTTGCAACCATTTGGCATATTTAAGGTTTCTGGAAAAAAAAACCTCTACAAAGGAGCATGAAGCAGGAACTAATCCTTTCCTTTTGGACTGTTGTCATGATAAAAATCCCACTGCATCTGCCATTAGCCTCTATTAGGAAAAGAAACAGGTGTAATGAGGCATCTTCACATTATATTCTTGCATTATACAGCATGTATACGTGGTCCCAGGTGGTCCCTTCCTCCAACTCCGTAGCCCTCTGGACTCCCAAACTTCCAGTGCTTTACTCCCAGCCATTTCTGCTACTACAAATGACCCTGACTGAAAGAAGAACAATTTAGGCACTCAAACACTGGGATGAAAAATAAAGGGAAAAATTTTTTGGTCTAGTCCCCTGTACAGTTCATGCTTGTTTCAAAACCCACACACTCTGTTTACATGGGAACAGGCAAACTCATGTAAAAACATGACCATCTGCCTATTTGTATATTATTTGTGTCCTTGTCATGCTCTTTGGGTTGTCTGATGCCTCCCAGTACTCTCTCTGGAAGGGAGGCTTTTAACTTCCTAGACACTGAAGACATTTTCTTTTTAAACATACCAGGAGGAGGATGTGGAATACAATATTAGGAATTTCATTCTAATTGGTTGGGAGAGGGGTTACAGCTGGCAAAATTGTGTTATTAAAACTAATAGAAATGAGAACTGAACAGAATAACAAAAATCAATAAGTGGGGTGCTGTGTGGTTTCCGGGCTGTATGGCCATGTTCTACAGCCCGGAAACCACACAGCATCCCAGTGATTCCAGCCATGAAAGTATTTGACAATACAAAAATCAATAACTTTTATAAAACTGACTTGGGGAGTGTGTTTTAGAAATAAGAAAATTAAGCAGAATTGTGAAATAAATCTACACATCACTGACTGTCTTGCTTTTACATCTCTAAAGAGATCTTGAGGTATGACCGTTTCTCAAAAAGAAATTTTGAGCCTCTAGATTTCAGCATGGCTTTGTTATATATGTCACCATCTAATCAATTTCATTCAGAGTTTAATTATGCTCCCAAATTCTTCTGATAAATTCAGATTTCATCAAAGAAAAATGAACACGTTTGGTGTGACAGAAAGACTTCATAGACTTTCAGCACTAGATCCTGCAGTCCTTTAACTGTTAAAATGAAGAAAATAAAAGCCTCTGGAGGAATGTCACTTGCTAATTATCTACTCATCAGTCAGCAAGCAAATCAAACAGGGTCAACACTGCAATTAGGCAGTTTTATTTGTGCCAGAATGTCAGAATTCTCAGCACAACACATATGAAATCAAGTAAATATGTGTTTTACTGAACAGATTTCATCTTCATTCAGCAGCATCTGATTTTTTTAACACCATATCTTAGCATGCAGCTGTGAATCAGTTCACAAAAGAAAATGATGTCAATTGTTAGGTCATGAATTAAACTTCAGGGCTAGATAATTTGGAGGCCCTGTCCAGGTTCCAGGGCCCAGATAAGGATAGTTTTTCACTCCAGCTACTGAGTGGAGCTTTCATGTTGCATAAACAAACATTACAAACCCTGAAAACAAATAGGAAAAGCAGTGAGGTTCCTTCATTGGGGCTTTCATGACCTCCTGGAGCTGCAGTTGTCCCTCATTTCCCACTTTGTGTAGTATCACCTTGACCAAGCTTTAGAGTTTGGATGTATATCCCACCTTTCTCTCTTGTAAGGAGAATCAAGGTGGCTTCCAATCTCTTTTCCCTTCCTCTCCCCAAAAAAGACACCTTGTGAGGTAGGGGAGGTTGAGAGAGTTCTGAAGAGCTGTGACTAGCCCAAGGTCACCCAGCAGGAATGTAGGAGTGTGGAAATGCATCTGGTTCACCATATAAACCTCTGCCACTCAGGTAGAGACTGGGGAATCAAAACCGGTTCTTCAGATTAGAATCCACCTGCTCTTAACCACTACACCATGCTCAATGAAGGAGGCCATCCTGTGGAAGACAGTATCTAATGTTAGGCTGGCTGGTAGGAGTTCACAGGAGGGTCTTCTCAGCTGCCTGTCACAGAAAACAGAAATCCTGCCCCAAGAATGGCTTTAAAGGGCTTTCTTCTTTTCAGGAGAAGATTACAAACTTTTTTTTTGGGGGGGGGGGGGAATTGCTTTGACCTACCCTAATTGGTTGCTTCGTTTGGTTTCTTTTTTTAAGAAGCAGTGTTTTTAACCATAGTGTTTTAAAATTTTAAAATGTTTCTTCTGATTAGAAAATTGTTAGCTGTCAGATGCCCCAGCTGGAGGCAGAAATGGGGAGTCCAAATATTCAACTATTAAAGCACATGATTAATCTTGACCAGGTATTATTATGACTGCAGGTAATAAGCACATTTTTTAAAAAAAATCTGTAATTTCTCTCTGTGATGCATTTGAGAAGAGCCATGACTCAACTGCAGAGTACATGCTTTGCCTGCAGAAGGTCCCAGTCATAATTTCTGACATCTCCAGTTACACAACTCTCGTAGCAGGAGCTGGAGAGGAGTTTGCTGTGGTGCAGATCTTGGAGGGCCATGTCCAGTCATTGTAGACAATACTGACAGCCCAATCCAGAACGCAAACTGAATCCCCCTCTGAAGCCAGCACACACTTGCACAGGCAGAAATGCACAAGGGGCAAATGTACCTGGGCAGCCGAGTAATGCAGAGGACCATAGCACCCAACCCAGAAGCTGGCTCTCACCCAGGCCTACTAGCACAAAATACCATGCTGACATGGCTGGGAGCATTCTGGGGATGGCCCAGGTTCTGGGGCCAACCTTAGTCAGCTTCTAGAACCCCAGTTAGCCCTTTTGTGCCAGCAGAGATATGCTATGATTTTTGTGGAGTATCTCTATTCCCAACTAGGTGGGATTTTTTTGCACTTTTTAAACTTTTCAGACCTTCCCACACCATGGGAAAGCTTGGGGGAGGGGGGCAATGCCAAAATGCCACTGTCTCCACCTGCCATCCCAGTCAGTATTGAACTGTAAGCTAGATGGACCAGTGGTCTGACTTTGTAAAAGGCAGGACTGTATATATTGCTGGAGCTTCTGGGCCCTTCAGTTCATCCTCATACTTTTATCTACGTTACTAGAGTGCATATGAACATTGATAAAACATCCCCGCCCCCAAGAAAAAGTTTAACTTATGATAACATAAAGATTAGTTTTGTGCAGTGTTGTACTGTTATGCATATGACTATAGTGCATTGAGAAACACTGTACAAAATTGATTGCAGATGATACCAAATTATGTAGGGTGGTGAGAACCACAAAGGATTGCGAAGAGCTCCAAGCGGACCTTGATAAATTAGGTGAGTGGGCTAAGAAATGGCAAATGCAGTTCAATGTAGCAAAATGTAAAGTGATGCACATAGGGGCAAAAAATCCAAACTTCACATACACGCTACAGGGGTCAGTGCTATCAGTCACAGACCAGGAAAGGGATTTAGGAGTCTTAGTTGATAGTTCCATGGGAATGTCAACTCAATGCATGGCAGCTGTAAAAAAGGCAAACTCTATGCTGGGGATCATTAGAAAAGGAATTGAGAATAAAACTGCAAAGATTGTCATGCCCTTATATAAAGCAGTGGTGCGACCGCACTTGGAGTACTGTGTCCAGTTCTGGTCGCCACATCTCAAAAAGGATATTGAGGAGATAGAAAAAGTGCAGAGAAGGGCAACAAGGATGATTGAGGGACTGGAGCACCTTCCCTATGAGGAGAGGCTGCAGCGTTTGGGACTCTTTAGTTTGGAGAGAAGGCGGCTGAGGGGGGATATGATTGAAGTCTACAAAATTATGCATGGGGTAGAAAATGTTGACAGAGAGAAATTTTTCTCTCTTTCTCACAATACTAGAACCAGGGGGCATTCATTGAAAATGCTGGGGGGAAGAATTAGGACTAATAAAAGGAAACACTTCTTCACGCAACGTGTGATTGGTGTTTGGAATATGCTGCCACAGGAGGTGGTGATGGCCACTAACCTGGATAGCTTTAAAAGGGGCTTGGACAGATTTATGGAAGAGAAGTCGATTTATAGCTACCAATCTTGATCCTCCTTGATCTGAGATTGCAAATGCCTTAACAGACCAGGTGATCGGGAGCAACAGCCGCAGAAGGCCATTGCGTTCACATCTTACATGTGAGCTCCCAAAGGCACCTGGTGGGCCACTGCGAGTAGCAGAGAGCTGGACTAGATGGACTTTGGTCTGATCCAGCTGGCTTGTTCTTATGTTCTTATGATTAAATGATAAAAAACTGATAAAAAACTGCAACACTAATATATATCATATGTTCCATCTATCAATTAGTCTTTTGCAATGCTCTATCAATGTTGTTAATGCAGAAGATGAAAAAAGTCCAATTATTTGCAGGAAACTGACAAAGCAGTTCTCTGAACAAAAATTAGAAGAGAAAAACAAAGATGGAGGATTATGAAAATGTTTTACAAGACCATGACATTCAGAAGTCCAAAATCTGGAGAGGAATTCAGATAAGGAGAATTTTAGAAGCATCTGCCATGGTAACATGGTATGGTCAAGTTATGTGCAAGCCCTGGTGCTGTTATTAGTTTAAAGTGAAAGAGCTACATGCTGTGGTGGTAGTTTTTCATTGCTTCCCCTTAACTCCTCTGTGCTTTCGTTTTCAGTTCTTCCAAAGAAAGCTGAGTTCCTTAGCTGCTCCCTTCTAGCTTATCTCCCTGTCCAACTGGAGAGAAGAACATTTCCTTTTCTCTGTGTGCTCCAAATTAACAGCACACCAGCTACTTTCCCCTGTGGAGTTTAAACTTTGAATCTGACTTCACAAAAACATCCCAGAGGGTGCAAAAGATTGAAATACAGTGGAGAGAAAAAGGATTAAACACCCACACTGTCTCTGCCTCTGCCCCTGCTCTGCTCAAAATAGTCTTGTTTCACCCAAAGCTGCTTTCTGAAAACAAAACTTAGCCATTAGCTTCCTATAGTTCAATTCTATGCCCCATTTATTAAGACTGTTCATTTTTCTCTTTCCCTCAATGGTAGATTCCGCACATCATAAATATAACATCTTTAGAATGTTATAAAAAAATCCGTTTTGGGATTTTTTTGTTCCCACAGCACAGGAGAACACAAGTGTTGTCAGCCAAAGCAGATCTTTTTTCCCTCCTGCTGCATGGAGCTCTTGTCAATTTCACAGTGGAGCCTGCCATTTTGTGGGCTGCAAGAGATTCTACATGGAGATTCCCCATGGAGGTTTACTCTGCTTGGAGCTCATCCGTTTGCTATTTCACTGTCAAAAATAGACAAATAAAGTTTGTTTAGCCTAGCAATCCCGTGCATGTATCATTTTTCCTTTTTTGTTTTGAGGGCTGTGTTTGCACTACAACAACACAAATATGTGCATATTGCAGTTTCTCTAGTTGTGTTGCTATACCTTCATGTATAGCCCTCTCGAAACAAAAAAGGAAAAACAACTCAGCTGTGAAAATGAAAGTAAGTGCTTTAATGGGGAAAGGGGGATGGAAAGTGGGAAAAATAAAATGTCTCCTGTCCGTTTGTGTTCACACAGTCAAGCAGGAGACATCTTAAAGACAACTCCTGGATAAAAAGTCCACATTCTAGCGTTTTAAAAAATACACCTTGCCTTGAGCTGAAATTATTGGAATATTCAACCTTGTTTGCATGCAGCTGCAGCAAAAGCAGCATGGAATTCTGGGAAGCTGCACGAACATTCTAAAGGTGACAGTTGAAAACTGTTGGTAGTGTTCTGTTCCCTCACTCTCACTTGCCTCTGACTGACTGACTAAACTAAGAGAAAAGATGTTCTCTGTGCTCTGTAAACCAAATGCTATGTAAAAGTAGTCTGATTAAAATATATTGTATAGCAACCAAACTGTAACAAACTTTGAGCCGTGCATGTGACTATTTTTGTGATACTTGGTTAATGTATATACTGTATATGTTTTCTCTCTCAGTTAAGTAAAATTCTCCTTATGTTTTATGAACTTCTGAGGTAAAATGGCTGGTCTTTTGAGAGATAACTATTCTAATTTGACGTGCCACACAATCTACATTTCTCCTCATTACTCTGCTTGACAGGATTATATATTCTAAATATACCTGTTGCCCTTCAGAAATAAGGTGTCCTGAGGACATCTTGAGGGAAAAGCTATGTGGATGTTTTCCTCAAGAGGCTTTTTTTTTTTTTGCATCCTCAGGACGTCTTACTTGGGCTGTACAGAATGGACCATTGTCTCTTGGACTTTGTTTCATACTTACATCAAAAATGTTTAAAAATCAAAACAAAATAGGTGTATTATCTAGTCAAATTTTGGGTGTATTGAGTATACGCTATTTTGTTGTAAATTCACAGCATGGGAGTTTGCTATTTATTCTCTTTCTCTGTAAGATTGTAAAGTAAGTTTCACTGCCAAGGTTTTTTCCTGACTGAGAAACACTGTGTGACTAGATAACACAGCCATATTGATGCAGGACTCACTCCATTTCCATTCCCCACTTCTTGGCTTGCACACCTTCAGACTGTGCCAAACCTTTTAACTCTTCTCTCGTAGCTGAGAGGTTTCTCTGACCTATCCTGAAATGGGGGCTAAGTCCCCACATTTCCTGCCATTCCTTCTATCTGATCCTAACTTGGAGCACATCTTCATTTTTTGGCTCAGAATATCCAAAAATATCCAAATATTTAAACTCAGAATATCCAAAAAGTGATCTATCTTGCCTTTTCCTGACAGGAGGGCAAATAGTTATTGCTGACCTTATTTGTCTCCATAAAGGAGGACCATCTTCTCTTTGCCTGAAACCTGAGAACTTCATGACTTCGTTCTCAGAACAAAGGCTAATTTATTCTGGATCAAGGTCTCCTGCATGTCAATCAGGGTGCTTTGCATTTCCTCATCACAATGGGCTCTTTTTAAAAGTACAGTCATCCTGTCCACATCACAACTTTCCACATTGTGGTTTTCACTGATCGTGGATGGAAAATCACTGCCCAACACAGGGGAGAGGCTGAGGAGGTGGCAGGGCTGACATGGAGCAGAAAGCCAGCCCCAAGTTGAAGGTAGCTAGTAGGAGCCAGGAGCTGAGGAGGCAGGTGGGACAGGCCCAACAATGTGGAACAGCAGTGCAAGGTGAGAGTCTGGGATGAGCTATGGCTGGCATGAAGTCATGACCACCATGGGAGGGGGAGGAAGCACAGTACTGCTGGCAGCACCTCCTTCCCACAGGCCATAGTCAGAAGGCAGGATGGGCAAAGAGTAGTGGGGGGAGGAGAATGGCTTAAAAGGGCCAAAGGGAGAAAGAACATGGCCCCAGGGGTGGGACTTGGGCTGGAAACAATGGAAAGGATTGGGGGCAAATTCTTTTACATTTTTTTCCACACCGTGCGGGGCGCCATACCTCTAACCCCAGCAATGTGGGAGGGACGACTTGTATACATATATACATACAGGTTATGCAAGCATTCACTGTAACATGTGAACAGGACTTGTAAGGAAAAAGGAAGTCAGTTGAGGGTGAAAGTACATAGTGAAAGTACATAGATGATCCTATCAGATCCATCAGATTTGTCTGCATGATGATAATCCTGAGTGCAAACAAAGCCATTTGAGAGAAATAGCCAGGGATAGCAAGAGAAAAGAATCGGCAAATGTTTTGAAAGGCAAAGCTGAAAAGGCAGCATTTTTCTCATGTTGCTGAAAAAGCTCCCAAGGCAGGGATGACTTTTGTGGTGCACTTCCTGTGTGTGTCACAGTGGAACAGTCTGTTTCTACGCTTTGATATTTTTGTGAGTTGGTTCAGTTTCATGGGGTGGAGTCCCAGCAGTGTTTTGTGTGTTAGCTAGAAATGTTGTCCACATAAGTTCCCTTCTCCTGAAACCAATTTCTCCCATCCCTGCAGCTTCTTGCTAATACATGGATGTTTTGAACACACCCATCTCTGCTGTATCTTAAGATCAGTGTCCTATGCCTGATTTGCAAGTAAAAGGGAACACCACTCACCCCCACTCTGTTCCTGGGCATCCACTGATCCATGGAAGCACTATTTTAGGGGGCATACCTGGCTGCAGTGGAAAGGGAAGAGATAGAAAAAGTCATTCCATAAGCAGCAGGTAGGTTCCTACTCCATTCTTTATACTAAGTCTGCAACTGAGATTATCTGAACCTGATGCTCTCAGTTCTTTTTTTTTGGGGGGGGGGGGTGTACTATTCTATTTAGGTTAGTTCATACAAACATGGAGATGGCACCTAAAAGTAGCAACACATTATTATATTCAGCATATCAGGTCAGGAGAACTGGCATTCATCCTGTACCAGATGCTTTCCTCCATCATCACCACCAAACCCATTGTTGAACTGACATCACTTTTTTGGCAGGCTTAATGACTCATAGTTGTGTTTATTTATTTATTTATTTATTTATTTTATAATGAGATTTATAAGCCGCCTCACCCCCGAAGGGTTTCTACCTTGCCTGGTTGCAGATTCTTCACACAGTATACAAAGCTCATCTGCAGAGATGCTAATGAATGCATGATGGACAAGTGATCATTGATTTACACAGATGAGGCCTTTGCAGATTTTAATTTTTTTTTAACAGAGCTTCAGTTTTGGCCTTGGAAATTAATCTGAAGGATGATAGCCATCCCAGAAATGTGAAGTACTTTATAGCTATTTTCAGCTGTATTGATCTTCTGTATGTTTCCCTGAATGCTTGGTTAGAAGAGTGAGCCATAAACTTGTAAATAAACAAGTATAAAAACTGACTTTCATAGTATCCTTTTCTTATGTGTAAGCTGACCTGTCCATCTGCAAGTAGGAACTTGCATGGATTAATGTATTATATGACGTGGCAAGCCACATGGCTGGCAACAATTCCTGTGATCACAGTTGGTGGGGTGCTTGGGAATTATCACCATTTACGCCCCTTCTTAACTACTTTGTAGAATATATTTCTCAATGGGACAGGCTGGTATTGCTAATGTACAACTGTAAGACATCTCAGCAGCAAACTACAAGTGACTTAAGAACTCAACTGCTAACTCACATCCAGTCCATAGGCAAAGTAGATTGTTTGGGGGTCTTTTTAATTATCTCACGGATACAAACTTGATTGTTTACCACTTTCTCACATTATAGAAGCCTCTCACCTCAAAATAAGAACTTGGAACTAATAATGGGCTAATATCTCATGAGAAGAGAAGAGGTTGTTCTTGCTGGTCTGGTAAAATCTGGTCTTGCTGGTCAAGTAAAATCAAATATATTGGTTATGTTTTAATATGCTCCATATAAGATCTCTTAAAGTACCAGCATGATATAGTGGTTGAGAGCAATTGGCTCTGATCTGGAGAACCGGGGTTCATTTCTCCACTTCTCCACATCATGCCTGCTAGGTGATCTTGGGCCAGCCACAGTTTTCTCACACAGAGACAGGCAATGACAAACTGCCTCCAAATGTCTCTTGCCTTTAAGGTTGTCATAAATCAGCTGTGGTGTGATGGCTCAAGAACACAAGATCTCTTAAGGAAGCATTTCTGGAGATTTTTTGAAACACACTTGGATCTTTAAGACTGCCTCTTCCTGTTTACCTCTCATAGAGCTTTATATTTGCCACTTCCAACCTTTTAGAGGTTTCTGGCCCTAAAACTATCCAGTTATCCTTGACCAGAGCCAGGGCTTTTCAGGCCTGGCTCCAATCTGGTGGAACTCTATAAGGAATTTGTTTTCCCTCACAAAACTGTTCAACTCTTTATTTTACTTTCAAGAATACTGAACTGTGAGTTGCATTTCATATCCCACCACTACTACCACTTTGGTCGATTCCCCACAGGCAAATTATCCTGTGATACTCATGGCAAAAATCATGGTTTGAGCAAGGACTCCCCATGGCTTAAGTGCCGAACACGGCTTCATCCCGGTTCTGGCACATGCTCCTACCCTTATCACACATTTTTTCGGAACCTGCATTGAAGTGCCCTTTTTTTTCAATCATGTTCCAAAGCTGGTTTGGTGGGGAGAAACAGGGGACAGACGCAGCTTATTGTTCCTACCCTTCAAACCTTCCAGTCAATCAGAGCACAGTGAGCTGTGCGCAGACAGACTTTTTTTGTGTGCTGGACATGGCTATGAAGAAACGTAAATACAAAGCTATGGGACAATGATTTTGATAAATTGTTTGTGAATGGTTACGTTGGAACATTAAAATGAGAATAAGAATAACATGAATTTTCAATCAGGGGCATAGTAGTGTTCCTGCTCCAACACAATAGCCAATCAGAAGAAACCTGTTCAAATGCAGAGGTGGGGAAATTCTGCCTACGCATCTACATAGCGATGTAACTGCACAAAAAAAGTTTTTTTAAAAAAAGTTCCTGCCCAAACACAACACAACAGCCAATCAGGATGAGGAAGAACAGACCCGCCGAAAAGATCATGTGTTCGTGGGGAGTGTTACATTGTTTTAAACCACGATAGACATTGAGGTCTTCACTAGACACACACTGGGGGGGGGGGGGAGATACCATGATGAAAAGGGTGCTGTTTCTTTTGGAACCAGGATGTATTCAGCTTAATTTCTCAGTGAGTATTCGACCCTATGGTGATATGTGCCTTTAAGTGTTGGAATTGTTGTGCGGAGTAAAGAAACATGGGAAAAGCAGTTGTAACTGAGACCTGAAAGAGTCCAGACTGAGGCCACTTCCACACATGCAGAATATTGCATTTCAGTTCATTTTCACAATTGTTTGAAAGTGTATTTTGCTATTCCGCACAGTAAAATCCAGTTGCAAAGTGCATTGAAAGTGGATTGAAAGTGCATTATTCTGCATATGTGTAAGGGGCCTCAGAGTTTCTATGTAACTATTAACTATTCAAGAAGTTCAATTGTTAACAGTAAATAAAGCTGTTTAACTCACTACAGTTGTTTGGCAATCCATCTCAACATGGTGTCAGAACTTTGAACTTGAAGTCATCTCCAGAGTTGTATTGTCGAAGGCTTTCACGGCCAGATTCAACTGGTTTTGGTGGGTTTTCCGGGCTGTGTGGCCATGGCCTGGTAGATCTTGTTCCTAATTATATATATGAATATTTAAATAACTTTGTAATTTATTATATATTCAAAAGGGAGGGGAGATGTGGTGATGTGTGCCTTTGAATTGATGGGATTGGAAAAAGCAGTTGTAGCTGAGACCTGAAAGAGTTCAGACTGAGAGCTTCTGTGTAGCTGTTCACTGTTCAGATAGTTTAATTGTTAACTGTAAGTAAAGCTGTTTAACCCATGACAGTTGTCCTGCAATCCATCACAACAGAACCTCTTAACTTCTTAACTTCCTGAGGCAGATGAACCACTTTTGGACCAGACTTGTCAGATTTCCTGACTTTTTTCAGGGACTGAGCATGGTAGTTCAGGATGGTAGTGTGTGATGATTGTGAAAAGTATTCAACCCTATAACTCCCCTGAAGGTAAAAGTAGTCAATTATTTAACTTTTTGACAATCCCCTTCTCAAGGCACAAAATAATATTGAGGCAGATTCAAAGAGCAGAATTACAATTCATTAACAGAGGCGTTGGGAATAGGAGATAACTTGGATGAAAGGATACACACGCACATACAGAATATCAGTTCTTAGTTTTCAGCAAAGACTTATTAATGCTTATTAAGTTTCAGTTATAATTGCTTAGATGTTGTTGAGATAGTACAGTTACTTAAGATGTTCTGGCTTAAAGATTATACAGAGTTCTAACCAAGTGGTACTTATACCCAGTACCCCCACAAACAGTCTTTCCTCAGTTAGAAACTGAACACAAACATTACTCTCTCTCTCTCTCCCTGTCCCTCTCTCTGGAAGTAAAACAAAACACGCGCACACCAATATTCCAGACTAACTCTTCCCAGAAATTCTTCTCTCATAGAAGATCTATTCCTCTCTGGTTTATTTATTATGTGCCCCTGTGGAAAGACTCTGATCTCTCACCTCAGCTTTGACCCTCAAACAAACCTCCCACCAGTTCTCTTGATTGAGCATAATTTTGCTCTCGGCACAGGCTGTCACAATAGAACCAGTCAGATTCACACCCACTGACTAAACTACTCCTCAGAGAAGATATGTTTAATTCAGTTAAAGCAGTCAGATGTTTACTCAAAGGAATCCAAATATAAAAAAGTCCTCAATTTTTTTTGTCAGAGAGATATCCTCCTCCTTATCTGTGTTATCAAGTTTCTATACCAATCAAAGTGCAGGGTTGTGTATCTAATCAGGTTGCTGTCTTTGTATCTGAAGCATTTATTCTACACTCTGAAATGTAAACAACAATGGCTACTCACAGACCTGCACTTTTAAAACTCTCTTTTCCTGTGCAATCCGTCACAGTATGACATAAAGTGTTGTACTGTTCTAGGGTTCTGATGCAATGGCTCTTTCTAAGACTGGATTTTGAAAGCTGCCTGGCTCAATTTGAATATCCCCATTTCAGTTTTATTTGTCCATAATCCTTTGTGAATCAGTGAGTCTTTGAACCAGTTTCTCTTTCCTCATGCCCATTTTTCCTGTTCATTTTAACATGGATTCCAACTTTATTTTTGTGGCCAGTTTCAGTCTATAAGTAACATAAATGGAAAAAACAAACAAAAAATACTGAGGGGCGCATGATAGAAGTTTATAAAATTATGTATGGGGTGGAGAAAGTGGATAGGGTCACCTAATGAAACACATGAACAACAGATTTTGGACAAAGGAAAGGAAGTATTTCTGTACTCAATGAGTAATTAAATTTTGCAATTCACTGCCAGCGGATGTAGTGATGGCAACAAACATGGATGGATTTAAATGGTGATTAGACAGATTCTGGGGGGTCAGGCAATCTTTTAATGGTTGCTAGCCGTGGTGTTTATAGAAAAACACATTTAGAGGCATTAAACCTAAATAACAGTACTAGACAGAAACATCAGGGAAAGGCCTTACTCTGTCCTGTTGGTCTTCTGGCTGGCCACTAAGTGAAACAGGATGCTGGACTAAATGGATCACAGGTCTGATCCAGCATGGCTCTTCTTATTCTTGTGCAAGTAATGTTCAATGAGAGCAATGAAAATGAGGAAAACAAAAACAATGTTAGCATTTAAAAAGCAAATATCATGACTGTGTTGGTGCATTCCTAATTCATTCTCATTGTACGCACAATGAAATGCTGAGTGGTGGAGATTGATTAGAATAATTCATTATTGGTTTTTATACAATGATTTTCTATTGTTAAGCGGTATGTAAAATAAATCCCCCCTAAGAACATGCCGTGTTCCAAGAAAATACAGTCTGTGGTCATTAATTGTACAAACTTTTTAGAGTTTTTCAGGCTTTTTCAGGCTTTTTCAGAGATATTATGAACTGTACTGGCAAGCTTTGGGAGGAGAGGGAATGCAGAAATTCAAGGAGAGACAAATATGTACAGTTGTCATTGGAGGATCCAGAGACCCCTTTCAGAAGGCAAATCATTAGTTAACACCAAAATTTTCAGTCTTTGGGACAGTATCAGTTGACAGAATGGTCTGGTGTAGCCCCCCGCTCCATTTCCTCAAAGGAAAGAAAGGCCTTTACAAGGGGTCCCTTTAAGGTACCTTTTAATTGCAAATCTCATTAATCTTCACTTTATATCTAACATCAAAACAAATAAAATTCAGTCTCCTTTAAAAAAATAACTATTCAGGCCCCTGCTTCCCGTTTATTTTAATGAAAGGAGAAAGGAAGTAAATGTCACTGCATTAACTGCTAAGTGCATTTTAGTATTTTCAACATATGACATCTTGGGAAACCAGCCATTTTGATGCACAGCAGGGATCTGCCTGAATTTTTGTGACACTGTTATACACCATGTGCTGTTTTGCAGTGTGAGCCTTGTTTTTCACGCACCATTAAATTCACATGTGTGTGTGTGCTCACAAAGACAAAAGGCTCAAAATGACTCTCTAACACAAATGCTGATGGACAAAAACAAATCAACTGAGCAACAACTAGGCAGAGCATTGTAGGCCATCAGTTTTTGTTTTAAAAGGGCAGTTTTCTTTGCTGATTTCTTTAATTTCTTTAAAGAGGGATTTTAGTGCTAGAACAGTTGTCCACAATAGGGACATAAAAAGAAACAGACAGTGCCCTTTAGGAACAGCAAAGGCAACACTGCCAGCCACTGCTTAACATAATCCATACTGACACAATACCGTACAGCTGTCTGGGAGAACTAGACATTATCATTCTAGCTCTGCTAGTGTTGAACTGCACCTCTGTTGTGTTTATGATGATATCTTCAGTGGCTTCTGTCAAAGAGCTATTTCCCTACATCAATAACTCTACTTTTAGTCTATAAAAAGAATTTAAGTTAAAACTACTAAAAGAAACCTGGGAACAGCAAGCAACTTCAATGTAAGTCTTTCTAACCTCCACAATAGGCTACAAATGCAAAGATTCCGTTACGGAAGCCATAGAAGGGCCCACAGCTTAGTGATAGAGAGTCTGCTGTGCATGCAGAAGGTCTCAGATTCCTAGAGGAATAAGGATGAGGCAGTAGGTGACAGGAAAGATCTCTATGTGGGACCTTGACTTGCCAGGTCCCAGTGGCCCCCAATAGGGGATAAAGTAGTGTTGCCAGCTCCAGGCTGGGAACCTCCTGGAAGACTTGGGAATGGACCCTAGGGAGGACATGGACCTCAGTTGTGTACAAGAAACTGAGTCCACCCGCCAAAGCATCCTTTTTCTCAATGAAAATGGATCACTGTAGTTTGGATATGAGGTGTAATTCCTAGAAATCCGTAGATTCCACCTGGAGGCTGTCATCCCAAGTAGGACTATGGAAAGTTGTTATCAGTCAGAGTAGACAGTAATGCTGATAAGCCAATGGTCTGACTTCTAATCCTGGCACCCTGTTTTAGCTTTGTGGTATAGTGTGTTCTTCTGTGAATAAAGTACATGAATGGAGTCAGCTTCTCCTGCTGATTACAGCAACATGTCATTTCCCCATTTTAAAAAAATGGGGAGGTAGCTTCGAAGCTTTGGAGACTCAATATGAGAATTGACATGGATTCACATGTCAAGTCTTTGTAGCTTCAAAAATACTTCCCAGAAAATTTTTAAAATGGGGAAATGACAGGTTGCTGTAACAGGTAGGAGAAGCTGACTCCATTCATGTACTTCATTCACTAAAAAGGCACCCAGCTGTGATGCCAAGGAAACATCCCTGGGGAACTTTATTGAATGGCAGATGGCACAGAGGATTCAAGCATCAGAAAATGGCTGGCAGGAGAAAATGAAAGTGAGAGTTTGCAGATCGGGCAGGAGAAATAAGATGTTTCCTGCTCTCCACACAGCAAGCAGGAAACATCTTGACACATCTTGCAGGAAAAAAAGATTGCTTGTCAAGCATTTTCAAAATATGACCAGTTGAGCTGAAATAAAATGTTCTGAAGATGTCTTGGGAGGGAAAAAACTGTGCAAAGTTCCACCCCTAAACGCTTCTTTTAACATCCTGAAGATGTGTTACTTGTGTTGTGCAGAAAGCACCTAGGTTTACAGGTAATTTGCTATCTCCTTCCCCAGTTGTCTACACTTTCACATTTCAATTTTAGCAGATTTTAGGTTGACAACTGTTCCTCCTGCCAATGAAAACAAATTTGTCAAAAGATAATTGCTGTCTGTTCCCCAAGCAAACTAATATCAGGTGCTTTGCGCTTGGCCAGAACAGAAGGTAAGATCCACAGACAAATGAGCAACAGTTCAAAAAAGGCTTTAATAGGATTGAAAATTTAGGACTCTAACTCCTCCCAAGAAGTCTAATAGGGAATATTTGTGTTGCTGGAAACATTTGGAGATTGAAACTACTTGAAGAGCTTGCAGGCACCAATTCTTTCTTGATTAACTTCTAAGAAAGTGTACTCTGCTTATGCCTCTTCTGAGTTCTCCTGGTATCCTCTATCTGGACTCTATTTTCTTGCAATCTGTTGGAACTTGATTACTGAAAATGCCGTGGGTCTCTAACATCTTATACATCTGGGATAGTGCTGTCTTCAGCCTTCCACAGACAGCTGAGACTTTAACTGAAACAAACAGACAGCTAGCTAATAAAAATCCTGTAGTGCTCTTGCCTCTAGAGGGCTTCTTAAAGGGACAGGGTCTACCTAAAGTTCCCTTCCACAGAATACTGTACAAAAGCAGTTAAGTCCATTCTACCTATGGGTATAACTGAGACCTAAACAAAGAAAATAGCAAGGCCATCTCTAGGGGCATTATCCGCAGAGTTAAAGCGGAGTTACTCAGGGTAGATAAGAAGGTCTAGCAGTCTTCCTGCACTCACTACAGCCTCCTAGCACTTAGGAAAAGAAAACTGTCCACACAAGATATTCTTTCCAATCAGGAAGGCTTTACTTAGCAGTTGCAAGATTACACTAAACTATACTAGATAATACTACAAGGCTATACAGAACACTTCAGCAAGACTATAACACTAGACTAAATCTAAAGAAACAGGAATACTTCTGAATAAAGTGGAATACAGTGGAATACAACATCCACAATGCTTAGCTTCTCATAACATTCAAGCAAGGTACTTTTCCTGGCAACAGGCTTTCATTGGACCAGAGTCACAGTTGAATTCACCAATCACGTTAAAGGTTAACTGTTTCTGGTTGCCCCCAGACTGGCTGGCTCTGGCTCTTGTTGCTGAGTAAGCTTTCTGCTGACTAAAAGATGAACAATTTTGAACCATTGTTTTATATATCGTGACAGGCATGACAATGGCTGATATGATTTTTACATGCAAACTCTTGTGAGGATTAAATGGAATAGCACATAATATCATACGTTTCTTGCAAGGAAGGATGTGATATACAAGAATGGACATAAAAAGAGCAATTTTTGCTAGTTCCCTACTCCCACTACAGACTCCTTCCCCCTCTTCCCTCCCTCCTCCCCCACCCCAAAAGCCCAGCCGGGCCTGCAGGGCCCCGGCAGAAGCCCTCCCTCCCTATTCCCCCACCTCAAAAGCCCAGCTGGGCCTGCAGGGCCCCAGCAGAAGCCCTCCTCCCCCACCTCAAAAGCCCAGCTGGGCCTGCAGGGGTGCGGCAGAAGCCCTCCCTCCCTCCTCCCCCACCCCAAAAGCCCAGCTGGGCCTGCAGGGGTGCAGCAGAAGCCCTCCCTCCCTCCTCCCACACTTCAAAAGCCCAGCCGGGCCTGCAGGGCCCCGGCAGAAGCCCTCCCTCCCTCCTCCCCCACCCTAAAAGCCCAGCCGGGCCTGCAGGGGTCCGGCAGAAGCCCTCCCTCTCTCCTCCCACATCTCAAAAGCCCAACCGGGCCTGCAGGGCCCCAGCAGAAGCCCTCCCTCCCTCCTCCCCCACCCCAAAAGCCCAGCCAGGCCTGCTCTGGGCTGTGCCAGCTCTCCAGCCCCCACCCCACCCCCAGCCACAGGATCCATGGGCAGACCCAGCTCTCCTTGTCTCCGCACCCCCCCAACCCCCTTTGAAATAACGTGGTGCAAAAAAAAATATTGTTTGGTCATGGTGGAGGAGGGTGGTTGCCTACCGGGGGGGGGAGGGGGCAAAACTAAAATTCTGCTTTGGGCTCCATTCTTCCTAGCTACATCTCTGGATGTGCCCCTTATGCTTGCCCAACTTCCTATATTGGTTTTAATAAAATGGGCTGAATAATGCCAATAAAGGCTTCTGTCTGTCTGTCAAAATGGGCAGCAGCCAAATTCATTCCAATGAAAGCAGTGTCTGTGGTCATTTGGAAGCAAGCCTTCGCACATCAGCACACAAGTATATCTTGCCTTTCCAGCTAAAAGGAGCCCAAGGCAATAATTAAAAGAGAATTTCAACCACTAAAGTTTAAAAGAGTCACATAAAGAAGCATAAAGTAAAATTTCAGGAGCATAAAATAAAATCAGAAACATAGTGGCATAAACAGAAAACTTATATAGCCTGTGCTGACATTTTATTTTACATTTTATTTTATTTTTATTTTTTTATGATTTTACATTTTATGTTTTCATTACTACTGATTGTTTCCTGATTGCTTACTAGACCTATATGACAATCATTAAGTGCTGTACCTTATGATTCTTGACAAATGTATTTTTCTTTTATGTACACTGAGAGCATATGCACCGGAGACAAATTCCTTGTGTGTCCAATCACACTTGGCCAATAAAGATTCTATTCTATTCTATTCTATTCTATTCTATTCTATTCTATTCTATTCTATACACTAGTGGATAGAAAACTTATATACCAGTGGACTGTGCCATGGTGTCAGTTCAGAATGCAGGTGAAGATTCATATGAATGAGTATTTCTCCACTTTAAAAAAAATCCCTGAGAAAATTAGATGTTAGAGAGAAAGCTAGGCTACAGGCTTTGTCAGGTACCTGTAGGGAAAGGAGGTTTTTTGCATGCAGCATTACTCAACTACGTGATCCCTCACCTGCAGTCTGAAGTGACACATCCCAACCACCATTACCATTTCAGTGAGCAGTGGGCCTAAAAAGGGAAGAGGAATGCCCTTGGGAGGTTTGGGCCTGTAGTGTGCCATAGGTTGTGACACTTTCATTTTTCTAATGTTCATTATTTTATTTCCAGCTACAATATAGTCCCTTGAAGAAAACACTTGGCAGGTGCACCAGCTCTTCTTTGTGTTAATACTGAATCATTCCACTAACATCAAATCTCTGTAGTCTATGAATCACTGAGCAGTCTTCTATATTTTAGGGCACAGGATGAAATCCAAATCACATGAGTACTAAGGAAACAGAAAGAATGTATTGATTAGCTGCTACTCAGCTTCCCTGACATCTCTGCTGGATTCATGGTGAAAGAAAACACAATAATCTGGCTTAAAAAAAACCCCAATCCCTATTCATTCATACTGTCTGGAAAGGTTACCTGCAGCTATTCGTTTTTGTTTGCTTGAATTCTCAGTTATGTTCTATGCACCACATTTTTAAATGGCTTAGAATGGAATAAAAATTAAGGGCTTATTTCAAGTTAGAATGATACAATGGGTATAAAGATATATCACTACTACAAAGGAAAAAATTAGCATTAGCTCTATGAAAGGTGTGACTTCTTATTCTTGCGTTTCTCAAGATTGACATATTCTGGGCCAAAGCCAACAGTACTTGCTGTCGTTGGTATACACAGCCATTGTCCTCTATTAATGATTTCCCTTTTCTTTCCAGAACCTCCAGTAGATTCCCCACTGAAAGTAATGCTCCTGAAGCTCCAGAACTCCACACAAATTTGAATCTCAAGCCAGCAATGTCCTATATCAACATAAGCAACTACCAAACAACAACAACAACAACAACAACAACAGACCATGAATATGAAACAATAACCATTTTTTTTCTTGGTACACATCCCTGCTTGCAAAATAAAATAGTACATCCTGGTAAATCCTATCGTATATGATATTTTTATGAAATGAGAACTCTTGCGTTACATATAAGAATGAATCAGATCCATTGCACTTGCAACTATCTAGCTATCTCTATTTATATCCATCTAAATATAGAGTCAAAAGGAAGTTGTAGAGTATAGCCCAACCTTGTCAGACATCAGAAGCTAAGCAAGGTTAGCACTTGGATAGAAGACAACAAAGGAAGATTCTGCACAGAAAGACAATGGCAAGCCACCTCTTCTCACTTGCCTTGAAAGCCCTTTCCTAAAGTTGCCGTAAGTGTGTGTGATTTGATGAAAAAGAAGAGTTTGTATTTATGCCTCACTTTTCTCTCCTGTAAGGAGTCTCAAGGTGGATTATAAACACCTTTTCTCTTCCTCTCCCCACAACAGACACTTTGTGAGGTTGGTGAGGCTGCTGGAGTTCTGAAGAATGTGACTAGCCCAAGGTCACCCCCATAGGCTTCATGTGTAGGAGCAAGGAAACAAATCAAGTTCACCAGATAAGAGTCTGCCACTCATATGGAAGAGTGACGAATCAAACCCGGTTCTCCACCATACTATGCTGGCACCAGCTGGCACTTATATTCATAAATCTAGAGTCACTCTGGATATATTCAGCTGAAAATGAATCTTAGTGACATTCTGAATCTTCAGTAGGAAAAAAAGATTATCTAAAAAACCTAACCCATTTTTAACACAGTACTAGCCAAACTTCTGAAACTTTGTAATAAGGGGGTGGGGTGGGGGCACACATTCAGCAATCAATGTGCAAGATGCAGTAGATACCAGCCTTTTTTCTTTTTTTGGCAAACCTGTCTTCACCTAGTCAAAAGCAGTAGCAGAAAGATCTGGTCTACAGCAAAGACACTATTTAGAGAGAAGAGTTTTGTAATGCAGATAAAAAAATCGTTATGCATGAGCAGCTGTCATGCTGTTTAGCTTATACAAGACAAAAACCCATACAAAAATATGAAATGGCTGGACCAAAAATCTCCCTACCACATGTATACACCATTAAAGCTAATAGTAAAATCTGGACAATCGACCACACTTCACAGCAGCCATTCTTATGTCCTTTACTTTGAAACTAGACTACTCTGATGTACTTGTTGTGCAGGATTTCCCTTGATAACCAAATGTAAAGTAGAACTGGTACAGAAAACAACATCTGCTCTCCCCAGGGAAGTAGATAGCTAAAAGTTCATAGCATCTGTTCTTCAGCTGGCTTGCAGTTGTACTGGCTTGCAGTTGTGTTCTGGCAAGCATCCCATTAACTAGGTTTAGTGTAAAGCCTTGATGAATAATAAATTAATGTAAAAAGGAATGCATAAAGGCCAGTGCTCTGAAGTGATCATCTCATTCTTTCCCTTATGCCCTTCTGTCATTTCTTTGAATTGATTCAGACTTGAGTACTTCAGCTCCTCTCTGCTTAGACTGCTGATGAATTGAACTATTTTGAGGTTGACAGAGAAGACACTGAAGTAGTTAAAATTTTCCTTCCTTCCATTGTCAACCAAAAGAGAAACTGCAACCAAGAAATCAGAAGGAGACTGAGGCTGGGAAGCACAGCTATGAAGGAGATAACAAAGATCCTTAAATGTAAGGAAGTATTGCTAGAGATCAAGATGTCACACTATTGTATTCATCATCACCATGTACAGATGCAAAAACTGGATACTGAAGAAAGCTGAGAGGGGAAAATATTAATTTTAAATAATTTCTTAGAGGGGAGTTTTACAGATACTGTGGACTGACAAAAAAAAACTCCAAATAAGTTGGTTCTAGATCAAATTAAGTCTGATACAAAAATGACTAAACTGAGACTATCGTAATTTGTTCACGTCATGAGAGACAAGTCTCCCTGGAAAAGACAATAATGGTAGGAAAAGTTTAAGGTAGCAGGAAAAGAGGAGAACCCAAGATGAGATGGATTGATTCAGTAAAGGAAGCCTCAGCCCTCAGGTCGCAAGATCTGAGCAAGGATGCTCCTGATAGGATGTTTTGGAGGTCATAATTCATAGGGTCTCCACAAGTGGAAAACAACAAACAATGTTTGGAATCCTATTTGGAAGGAGACCCATTTCCATCAGCAGCCAGTGCAAAAGCAAAGCAAAAGCATGGTCCTCCAGATATTTTTTTAATTGTTTGCCTTGTGTCAGGCAGGAGCCTGGCAGCCAGGAAACCTAGCCTGTGTCTGGGAGGGGGAGGGGGAGGGGGAGCAAGGAATCTGAGTGGAAAGTTACTTTCACTTTTGTATAGCTGACCATGTAGGGGTGCCCAGGCCAGATGGCTGCCCTATCTTGCCCTTGGCCTTGGAAATCTGTCTCACTGTTTCACTGTCTTTGCTTTGTACTAGGGTAGTGTGGGAAACTGAGAGGAGGGATGAGTACTGTGGGGCTGATATAGGGGAGCTTGGGAAAAGACAATTTAGAACTGGCTTTTGATCTGCTGGCCACTGATGCTGTCCAATAAAGTCTTTTGAACCGACAGTTTCAGAGTTTTATTTGGTCTCAGATCCAGGACTTGACACTTTGCCCTGTGTTGAACAGAAACTGTCACTGCCTTATTAGATGCCAAATAGTATCTGATGCCCATTGCCTTTTAATTTAGGGCTGAACAGACCTGCCTAGAACAAAGCTGTGACAGTCACACATGTTTTCCTTATTCAAGTACTACTATCATATTTTTTCTGATCCTAGGAGATCTATTTTTGTCTAACAAGGCAGCAAAAGGAAAGAGGAAAGAATCCAGCAGTGAACAAACAGCCTCAGGCAAGGATCCTTTAAAATGAAATAAGGCTTTATTTAACCCGATTATGCAGTTTATTCACACACACTGACCTCAGATTTCAGGTTGGCTATACCAGGTTGGCTGTTGACTGTTTGAACAAGAATGTTTTAATTAGGTGGGAAGCTCCATTGAAAAATAGTCACTGCCCTTATCTGTCCTTTCTTCACCCTTTTAGTCCTTCCCCTTTTTTTCCCAGATGAAGGTGAACTTTACCTCCATTGGTTGACTTTGA
The DNA here is from genome assembly GCF_021028975.2 of Sphaerodactylus townsendi. Taxonomy (NCBI): domain Eukaryota; kingdom Metazoa; phylum Chordata; class Lepidosauria; order Squamata; family Sphaerodactylidae; genus Sphaerodactylus; species Sphaerodactylus townsendi. Next base: position 70,126,410 of record NC_059425.1, read on the forward strand.
TCACTTTAGGTGCTTTCTGTTGACATGACAGAACTTGTGACTTTGTCTTGCAATCTTGGGCTCCACTATTTTAACTTTCTGGTTCAAGTGACTTCTTTTTGGCACCACTGCCTGGGGAATTTTGAAGGACAATATGGGGAACACAAAGAGGTTTGATCATATATCATGTGTTGGTATTGCATATATATAGCTGTAGTGGTATATAGGTATTGTGAGGCCAGAACTCAAGTCCGGCCTGCGCAGCTGTTTTGAGAAAAGATAGGTTAGAAACAAACTCCCCCCAAAAAGCATCAGACATCTGACATCAGAAATAGACAGGACAGTTTTTACTTAGCAGAATATAGAAAATGACAGAAGGTGAACCCTCCTGAGGGAGAGGCAGGCTCTGGGTGCTCTCAGAAGAGAGACACCCCCCTTCTGGGTGCTCTCGACAGAGAGACACACCCACCATACAAAAGACCTTAGCCTTTATAGATACAAAGAATACATACGTCACAGTTCATCCCCATAACCACGTACATAATCCATACCCCTTTCAAGTGCTCTAAGCATGAACCTTAAAATCCCATTGGATGATTCTGTCTCCTTGTCACATTAAGACAGCCTCTATTCTACATGTCACATTCCTTCTGTTACACAAACACTGCATGCTGTTTGCTCATGTCCCTCTGCCCATATGCAAACTGCTGCAATAAAACTAACTTCTGCCTTTTCTTGTTTTCAATCAGATTACTAGTTTCCAAAATTCCTAAGTTTGTTCTTAGATACAGAAATATCTCTCCAGGGTATGTAGGCTTTTACCTACATTCTTTTAGATCATAAAACTTCCCTTTTCCCAGTTTGAAATGATTTAACTTTAAAAGATTAAACAAACATTGATTCTAACAATAGAATTATAGCATTCGATTCCAATACAGTAAAATTATAGTACAATACAAGTAAAAGTGAATCTCTTATTACCATTTCTCTGTGTTCATTTGACAATATATAGAAAAACACTTTTTCCTATTTAACTAATCACATTCATTTCTATTCTAACCTCTGATCTCTTTTATGATTCCGTTTATTCATGTAGCTATCCCCTATAGCTGGTTCTAGCCAAAAACAAAGTTATAAATGTATATGTCTTCTGTCACGTATTAACCTTTAGTGACAAGATCTTAAAGATATTTATCTTTGCTTGCCTGCATAATCACTGACAAGCTTCTAACATGCCTTTTGACCTGCTGCTAACATGCAGTCCTGCTAGTCTCTATACAGAAACTCCATTTTGATTCTTAGAAATCTTTGGTTCATACAAAATTATATTCCTTGATCAAATACAATTTATAGACATGTTATATTGGTATAGCTTAGGTGTTGGTACTGCAATGAATTATTAGAGTAAATAATAGGGCAGAGAAGCGAGTGAGTGACTTGTTTTGTAGAATTTTACTAGTTAAATAATTTACACCAAATATAGGGACAGCAAACTCTATCTAAGCAAGTGATCAGTCTGGGTATCTGTGCAGTCTATCTGTGCCTGTGTGTCTGCCTCTCCTCTTTTGCTGGAAGAAGAAACAGATTTTTCCAAAAGCTTGTGTGTTTCTAGTCATATGACGTCAACAGTTAACTCTTGCTTGACTTAATGAAGCAGGCACTTGTAAAATCCTAACAATAGGATAGTTTGTTTCAGGCCTGAGGGCAGTTCTTGATCTTTGGCCTAGCTGTTCCTTCTGTTGTTAGGGTTGCCAGCTCCAGATGAGGGCTGGAGATCTCCCACAATTGCAACTGTTTTCTGGACTGCAAAAATAAATTCTCCTGGAGAAAATGGCTGCTCTGAAGGGAGGGCTCCATTGCAGTAAACATCAGGGAGGTTCCTTCCCTTCTTACACCCTATCTTCCTTAGATTCTACCCCTAAATCTCCAAAAATTTCCAACTGGCACATATTCCCCACACAAACATACAAGCATTTTTTTAAAAAAAAATCTAATTTGTTTAGTAAAGGAAATTTGAATATGGTTGAAATTTGCAACTTGGTCAATATCTTGGTTCTGAAAAATAAAATAAAAAAGCTTTAATGAAGCATTCCATAGAGCGTTATCTACTAGAAATCAGCATTAGGTATGGAATTTGTATTCCATATCTTGACAGTCACACATGTTTTCCTTATTCAAGTACTACTATCCTAGGAGATCTATTTTTGTCTAACAAGGCAGCAAAAGGAAAGAGGAAGGAAAGGAGTTTGTAAGCTGTCTTGTGTCTCCTTACAGGACAGAAAGGTGGAGTATAAATCCAAACTCTTCTTCCCTCTTTGTTTCATCCACATAACCCTGAAAGGTGTGTAAGGCCAAGAGACAGCCTGACACAAAGACATCCCATAAGCTTCACATAGTGTTTTAATTTCAGGAGATATCAGTTTTAAATTTCAGAAGGATTTTACTTTTGTATTTGCTGCTTGAGGGAAGTAACTAAAGGCCTCCTTGCCATTCCTGGAATAAATGAAAGTACAACACACTTTTTGTGTGGGGAAAAGTTGGCCATAGCCATTTTATTAACAAAAATTGGTTCAAGGTAAACAAAGTGTAAGGCGCAGCATGAGGATCTGATCTGTGTGCTGGGCAGCACGAGTGCTGTCCCCCAGACACCTAAATTTTTTTCAGCACGCCTGCCAGTGAAAAATTATCACACACTGGAGCAGCTGTGAGATTCCAGATGGGCGGTTGCCACTTCCTGAAGACTCTTAGCTGCCAGGGGCGCAAGCCATAGAAGCCCACATCTGGGCAGGTTACACCTTGGCTTGCTCCACCCCAAATCTCATAAGGAGGTTCCAATAAAGCGGGTATTTTACCCGCTGACACCAATCTAAAAAGAGCTCCGGCAAATGGGGAGGTTTTAGGCCAGGCCCAGCCTTATAAAGGCTGCCTAGGCCCACCTCCCCACCAACATCAGGGCACCCAGCATCACTGCTTGGCACTCTAGGGCCCAGAAAAAACCTCACGAGCACTTGGAAGCTTGCAAGGCCACCAGGGAAGGTGGCAGCCACCAAGGAGGCTGTCCCTTCCCCATCAGCAATGGCGGCCGTGGTAAGTCGCAGCCACTTCTTTATTGTTTATATGACTGTATTCATTATATTTATGGTAGTTTATATGATGGAAACCTCAGCCTGTAAGGGAAAGAGAAGCATACAAATATAATTAATTAATTAACAGTGGGGTCCTGAGCCAAGATCTCCCAGATCCCAATCCAACATTTTACTCACTAAACACCGGCTCCCTATACAGTGGATATTAACCATGAGGACTAAATGGAACCTCCAACCTTAGAGGTAGTAAATCTCAGAACACTTAGATGCAACAGGAGAAATGCCCTGCATATATACTCTGAGCATCTAATAAAAGAAGATGCTGAGCTCAATAAACCATAGGTATGATCAAGCAGGGGTGTTTTCTCATGTTGTTTTCTTTGTCCTGTTTCCCATGAACTCTCCATTTGAAATAGTTATGTACACTGGAGAGGCATTTCAACAATGGCACTAAAGAATTCCCTCTTCAAAAATGTCCCTCCGACTGGTTCTCTTTCAGAAAGCCATTGATTATCTTGTACATTATTGTTATTTGTGGTGGCTTTGCTGGGCTGGTGATGCCTTTATATACATTTCTTCTTCTTCTTCTTCTTCTCTCTCTCTCTCTCTCTCTGTGTGTGTGTGTGTGTGTGCGTGCGTGTGTGCGTGCGTGCGTGCGTGCGTGTGTGTGGTCATAATTTTGTGGTTGTGGCCATGGTTTTTGAGAACTTTAGTACATTTGTTGACCAAAAGGTAGACTGTCTATATTTAAACAAATAATGTGTAATTAAGCAGCCATAAACTAGGAAGGCCTTTCTCCCAAATTAGCTGAATGGGAGCATAACAATATTTACAATATAGAACATGTTTGTATGAACACAGGCAGAGGTGGGATCCAACCAGTTCTCACCACTTCTCTAGAAGTGGTTACTAATTTTTTCTGAGTGCCGAGAAGGGGTAACTAAAGCAACTTCCCTGCCCAATAGAGACTGGAGGTGCGTGTGTGCGGCGGCGCCACTGTTTGAATCCCACCACCATCGGAACCTGTTATTAAAATTTTTGGATCCCACCACTGAACACAGGTAACCTAACTTAGCTTCATGAGTGGCAACATTAAACATTTTCATATATTTGAAGTGTCTTTCAAGTCCCTTTGTGAAAATACCTTGGGATTATTATTGTTCCAACCAGATAATCTGTCACCATGACCCTCTGTAACTCTAACAGGATTTGTGAGAAAGATTATCTATAAAATTTTAATATTGCACCCCATTCAACTTTTTCTTTTGCACCTCATTCTTTTTCTTTTGCACCCCGTTGCATCCCTTTTCTATTGCACCCCATTCAACTTTTTCTGGGTTTGGAAATCTTCTTCCTTCTGCCAGGAAGGATTTAGATGCCAAACTGGCAAGGTGGGCAAATAGCAAAGTAAAATGTTACAGGCAATGTGTGTCATACGGTAACCATTTCCACAATTGCCTTTGTAAACAAAGCAGAAGTTTCCATAAGACAAAGAGACTAAGAATTCAGAGGTCAGGGGAAAGAGTGTGTGAGAGAGAGAACCTTGCCACTGGCCATTTTGTTATTTATTTATAAAGGTCTTCTATGACTGCACATGAACCCTACACCATTTCCTGGTCTGCCATGCCACACAAGGCAAAGGTGGCCTAGCAGAATTAAATTGCTCATTGGGCCAGCAAAATGTTAATTAGTTTTCATAAAAGATTAATCTGTAGACTGTTAAGTGAGCAAACCTTCTAGAATGGTGCTGATCAAGCTCACTAGAATACATTTGGCACTTTGTGTGGCTGGGTGCCACAATTGGGAAAAGAGCACAAGGCGCTGCTGTACAGCAACAAAGGGATTATAAAAGATGGCAATCTTTTCTTAGACTAGAAAACCCTGGTTGCAGAATAACACTGCAATAAACCCTGCACAGAAAAGCAAACACAATTGGCTTTTATTACTGGAGAGAAGCCCATCTCCCTATTAAAAAACCAGCAAGCATAAAATCAGGTACTGATGGAATCCTCAAGACAATTATCATAAGAACTTCAGAAAAATTATCCTGTGTGCAGGGTAATCCTCAGAGCTAGTTTACATGGGAACGTCCCCCTGACTGCAAGCAATAATTGCCCTCAGCCAGATATCTGTACACAAATCAACACTGGTGTAAATTAGACAGGACACAGAGGCAGCCACAGTGATTGCTCAGATTGCAGCAGCTGGAAGCAATTTTGACACAATTGTAGAAATTGCAGCCATCTGTATTCTGTCATAAAGCAATTTACATTAATGCTTCCCAAATTAGGGCTGCTTTGAAATGTCTCTTCATACCCATTTTCCTCTGGATTTTGGAGTTCCATGTGACCAAAATGGAACTGAGTTAGTAGAAATCCTCTGTAATTCTGTTGTTGCTGTTATTTAAATATCTGGATTTCCTACAGAACATTGAGCATACGGTATATGGTTTGTTATAGTTTTTACTTCCTTCAGAGTATATGTTACCTTTTCTATCCTCTGTATTACCAATATGAATGTGTATATTAATAAAAAACTACAAAAGAGCAATCTTGATATAATTCTGTGCATAGTAGTGTCCACATTCTTTTTGTGTGGTGTTTCATCAGTGCACAGGATTGTGAGCATGTGGTGGAGTAGCGCCCACAGGGTGGGGGGCACGATGCCCCAGGCTGAGCAGTGGAGGAGGCATGGCCAGGCTGTGGAGGGTGCATGGAGGGATGGGGATAGGTGGCATCGTAGCAGGGGCACAGGGTGCACATGTTCCCTGGGCGCAGTTTTCCCTCACTCTGCCCATGCGTGCTTGTGAACAGCAAGAAATCATCATGTAAAAAGAAGCTTGCTAAAATTATACATACACTTGCAAACACAGTAATCAAGTAATCTTGATGCATATGTGCACTGGTAGCAAACAGAAAGAAAATGTGTGTATAAAATGTGTGTATAAAAACCATTCAAGTCACAGGAACTCATGGAAATCCAAGCAAGGGGCTTTCAAAGCAAGTGAAAAGCAGAAGTGGTTTGCCATTGCCTTTCTCTGCAGAATCTTCCTTGGTGTTGTCCCATTTGAATATTGACCCTGCTTAGTTTCCAAGATCTGACAAGATCTATACCATGCCACTTTCCCTTACTGAAAAAATAAGTGGAAAGATCTAAAGCCCACAGTAAACTGCATATACTCCAATTCTGAAACTGAATGTATTGTCAAAGGCTTTCATGGCTGGAAACAAGTTTTCCAGGCTTTGTGGCCATGGCCCCTTGTTTTTTTGCTCCTAACATTTCATCTGCATCCATGGTTGTCATCTTCATCATGACATGCACCTGAAGATGCTAGCCATAGATGCAGCTGAAATGTTAGAAGCAAAAACTACTAACTATGGTCACACAGTCGGGAACACCTGCAACAGTTACTCTGGATTTGAACTTTGACATTACCCTACTTATATACGGATGAAATTGTAGAACCATGAAGGAATAGAAAGTAATAGATCCATTCACTGCAGGACCCAGCATCAAGGGGTACAGGCAGAGATGGGATTCAGCCGGTTCGCACCGGTTTTGCCAAACTGGAAGCTAACCGGCTGGAATCCCACCACTCTAGAGTGGCCACAGATCAGGCCGTGTGGGTGGCATGGCCTACTGACACTTCAGCCAGCCTCCCCTGAAGGCTACGCTGCCGGCCCAGAGGCATGCGGCCCAATCAGCAGGTGGCCGACCCCGCCAGCCCTTCACAGCCAGCCCCCCAAAGCCACCACCTTCCCTTGTCTCCCCCTGCCCAACATCAGAAAGGGGTCAGGGGCGCAGCAGCCAGGTAAGTGGGCAGTGGGGGGTGCGTGGCAGGGATGTATGCCAGGGGTGTGTGGACCGGTGGTTGATCTTTTAGAATCCCACCACTGGGTACAGGGCAAGGGTGGTGAGAACAGATTAGGTACACAGAAGTACTGATGGAATTTAAATGGTACAGCTTTATATGTGATTGGTGTTTGGAATATGCTGCCACAGGAGGTGGTGATGGCCACTAACCTGGATAGCTTTAAAAGGGGCTTAGACAGATTTATGGAGGAGAAGTCCATTTATGGCTACCAAACTTGATCCTCTTTGATCTGAGATTACAAATGCCTTAACAGTCCAGGTGCTCGGGAGCAACAGCCGCAGAAGGCCATTGCTTTCACATCCTGCATGTGAGCTCCCAAAGGCACCTGGTGGGTCACTGCGGGTAGCAGAGAGCTGGACTAGATGGACTCTGGTCTGATCCAGCTGGCTTTTTCTTATGTTCTTATGTTCTTATTTGTTACATCTGTCAGAGCCTTGGAGCAGCAAAGGGCAGTGGATCCAGGCATTGGCTGACCCATTCACCAGCTGATGAACACACCTCACCATGACTGTGGAATACCCTGGGACAGCATAATGTGGGATTCTACATGGTTGCAAGCCACTGCATGGTTTCCACTGCTGCTTGAGAATGAAGGTGTTCTGATAGCTCCTGAGCTGGGTCCATCCCCTGCATGTCTCCCCCCCCACCCCCCCCCCCCCCCACCCCCCCCCCCCCCCACCCCCCCCCCCCCCCACCCCCCCCCCCCCCCACCCCCCCCCCCCCCCACCCCCCCCCCCCCCCACCCCCCCCCCCCCCCACCCCCCCCCCCCCCCACCCCCCCCCCCCCCCACCCCCCCCCCCCCCCACCCCCCCCCCCCCCCACCCCCCCCCCCCCCCACCCCCCCCCCCCCCCACCCCCCCCCCCCCCCACCCCCCCCCCCCCCCACCCCCCCCCCCCCCCACCCCCCCCCCCCCCCACCCCCCCCCCCCCCCACCCCCCCCCCCCCCCACCCCCCCCCCCCCCCACCCCCCCCCCCCCCCACCCCCCCCCCCCCCCACCCCCCCCCCCCCCCACCCCCCCCCCCCCCCACCCCCCCCCCCCCCCACCCCCCCCCCCCCCCACCCCCCCCCCCCCCCACCCCCCCCCCCCCCCACCCCCCCCCCCCCCCACCCCCCCCCCCCCCCACCCCCCCCCCCCCCCACCCCCCCCCCCCCCCACCCCCCCCCCCCCCCACCCCCCCCCCCCCCCACCCCCCCCCCCCCCCACCCCCCCCCCCCCCCACCCCCCCCCCCCCCCACCCCCCCCCCCCCCCACCCCCCCCCCCCCCCACCCCCCCCCCCCCCCACCCCCCCCCCCCCCCACCCCCCCCCCCCCCCACCCCCCCCCCCCCCCACCCCCCCCCCCCCCCACCCCCCCCCCCCCCCACCCCCCCCCCCCCCCACCCCCCCCCCCCCCCACCCCCCCCCCCCCCCACCCCCCCCCCCCCCCACCCCCCCCCCCCCCCACCCCCCCCCCCCCCCACCCCCCCCCCCCCCCACCCCCCCCCCCCCCCACCCCCCCCCCCCCCCACCCCCCCCCCCCCCCACCCCCCCCCCCCCCCACCCCCCCCCCCCCCCACCCCCCCCCCCCCCCACCCCCCCCCCCCCCCACCCCCCCCCCCCCCCACCCCCCCCCCCCCCCACCCCCCCCCCCCCCCACCCCCCCCCCCCCCCACCCCCCCCCCCCCCCACCCCCCCCCCCCCCCACCCCCCCCCCCCCCCACCCCCCCCCCCCCCCACCCCCCCCCCCCCCCACCCCCCCCCCCCCCCACCCCCCCCCCCCCCCACCCCCCCCCCCCCCCACCCCCCCCCCCCCCCACCCCCCCCCCCCCCCACCCCCCCCCCCCCCCACCCCCCCCCCCCCCCACCCCCCCCCCCCCCCACCCCCCCCCCCCCCCACCCCCCCCCCCCCCCACCCCCCCCCCCCCCCACCCCCCCCCCCCCCCACCCCCCCCCCCCCCCACCCCCCCCCCCCCCCACCCCCCCCCCCCCCCACCCCCCCCCCCCCCCACCCCCCCCCCCCCCCACCCCCCCCCCCCCCCACCCCCCCCCCCCCCCACCCCCCCCCCCCCCCACCCCCCCCCCCCCCCACCCCCCCCCCCCCCCACCCCCCCCCCCCCCCACCCCCCCCCCCCCCCACCCCCCCCCCCCCCCACCCCCCCCCCCCCCCACCCCCCCCCCCCCCCACCCCCCCCCCCCCCCACCCCCCCCCCCCCCCACCCCCCCCCCCCCCCACCCCCCCCCCCCCCCACCCCCCCCCCCCCCCACCCCCCCCCCCCCCCACCCCCCCCCCCCCCCACCCCCCCCCCCCCCCACCCCCCCCCCCCCCCACCCCCCCCCCCCCCCACCCCCCCCCCCCCCCACCCCCCCCCCCCCCCACCCCCCCCCCCCCCCACCCCCCCCCCCCCCCACCCCCCCCCCCCCCCACCCCCCCCCCCCCCCACCCCCCCCCCCCCCCACCCCCCCCCCCCCCCACCCCCCCCCCCCCCCACCCCCCCCCCCCCCCACCCCCCCCCCCCCCCACCCCCCCCCCCCCCCACCCCCCCCCCCCCCCACCCCCCCCCCCCCCCACCCCCCCCCCCCCCCACCCCCCCCCCCCCCCACCCCCCCCCCCCCCCACCCCCCCCCCCCCCCACCCCCCCCCCCCCCCACCCCCCCCCCCCCCCACCCCCCCCCCCCCCCACCCCCCCCCCCCCCCACCCCCCCCCCCCCCCACCCCCCCCCCCCCCCACCCCCCCCCCCCCCCACCCCCCCCCCCCCCCACCCCCCCCCCCCCCCACCCCCCCCCCCCCCCACCCCCCCCCCCCCCCACCCCCCCCCCCCCCCACCCCCCCCCCCCCCCACCCCCCCCCCCCCCCACCCCCCCCCCCCCCCACCCCCCCCCCCCCCCACCCCCCCCCCCCCCCACCCCCCCCCCCCCCCACCCCCCCCCCCCCCCACCCCCCCCCCCCCCCACCCCCCCCCCCCCCCACCCCCCCCCCCCCCCACCCCCCCCCCCCCCCACCCCCCCCCCCCCCCACCCCCCCCCCCCCCCACCCCCCCCCCCCCCCACCCCCCCCCCCCCCCACCCCCCCCCCCCCCCACCCCCCCCCCCCCCCACCCCCCCCCCCCCCCACCCCCCCCCCCCCCCACCCCCCCCCCCCCCCACCCCCCCCCCCCCCCACCCCCCCCCCCCCCCACCCCCCCCCCCCCCCACCCCCCCCCCCCCCCACCCCCCCCCCCCCCCACCCCCCCCCCCCCCCACCCCCCCCCCCCCCCACCCCCCCCCCCCCCCACCCCCCCCCCCCCCCACCCCCCCCCCCCCCCACCCCCCCCCCCCCCCACCCCCCCCCCCCCCCACCCCCCCCCCCCCCCACCCCCCCCCCCCCCCACCCCCCCCCCCCCCCACCCCCCCCCCCCCCCACCCCCCCCCCCCCCCACCCCCCCCCCCCCCCACCCCCCCCCCCCCCCACCCCCCCCCCCCCCCACCCCCCCCCCCCCCCACCCCCCCCCCCCCCCACCCCCCCCCCCCCCCACCCCCCCCCCCCCCCACCCCCCCCCCCCCCCACCCCCCCCCCCCCCCACCCCCCCCCCCCCCCACCCCCCCCCCCCCCCACCCCCCCCCCCCCCCACCCCCCCCCCCCCCCACCCCCCCCCCCCCCCACCCCCCCCCCCCCCCACCCCCCCCCCCCCCCACCCCCCCCCCCCCCCACCCCCCCCCCCCCCCACCCCCCCCCCCCCCCACCCCCCCCCCCCCCCACCCCCCCCCCCCCCCACCCCCCCCCCCCCCCACCCCCCCCCCCCCCCACCCCCCCCCCCCCCCACCCCCCCCCCCCCCCACCCCCCCCCCCCCCCACCCCCCCCCCCCCCCACCCCCCCCCCCCCCCACCCCCCCCCCCCCCCACCCCCCCCCCCCCCCACCCCCCCCCCCCCCCACCCCCCCCCCCCCCCACCCCCCCCCCCCCCCACCCCCCCCCCCCCCCACCCCCCCCCCCCCCCACCCCCCCCCCCCCCCACCCCCCCCCCCCCCCACCCCCCCCCCCCCCCACCCCCCCCCCCCCCCACCCCCCCCCCCCCCCACCCCCCCCCCCCCCCACCCCCCCCCCCCCCCACCCCCCCCCCCCCCCACCCCCCCCCCCCCCCACCCCCCCCCCCCCCCACCCCCCCCCCCCCCCACCCCCCCCCCCCCCCACCCCCCCCCCCCCCCACCCCCCCCCCCCCCCACCCCCCCCCCCCCCCACCCCCCCCCCCCCCCACCCCCCCCCCCCCCCACCCCCCCCCCCCCCCACCCCCCCCCCCCCCCACCCCCCCCCCCCCCCACCCCCCCCCCCCCCCACCCCCCCCCCCCCCCACCCCCCCCCCCCCCCACCCCCCCCCCCCCCCACCCCCCCCCCCCCCCACCCCCCCCCCCCCCCACCCCCCCCCCCCCCCACCCCCCCCCCCCCCCACCCCCCCCCCCCCCCACCCCCCCCCCCCCCCACCCCCCCCCCCCCCCACCCCCCCCCCCCCCCACCCCCCCCCCCCCCCACCCCCCCCCCCCCCCACCCCCCCCCCCCCCCACCCCCCCCCCCCCCCACCCCCCCCCCCCCCCACCCCCCCCCCCCCCCACCCCCCCCCCCCCCCACCCCCCCCCCCCCCCACCCCCCCCCCCCCCCACCCCCCCCCCCCCCCACCCCCCCCCCCCCCCACCCCCCCCCCCCCCCACCCCCCCCCCCCCCCACCCCCCCCCCCCCCCACCCCCCCCCCCCCCCACCCCCCCCCCCCCCCACCCCCCCCCCCCCCCACCCCCCCCCCCCCCCACCCCCCCCCCCCCCCACCCCCCCCCCCCCCCACCCCCCCCCCCCCCCACCCCCCCCCCCCCCCACCCCCCCCCCCCCCCACCCCCCCCCCCCCCCACCCCCCCCCCCCCCCACCCCCCCCCCCCCCCACCCCCCCCCCCCCCCACCCCCCCCCCCCCCCACCCCCCCCCCCCCCCACCCCCCCCCCCCCCCACCCCCCCCCCCCCCCACCCCCCCCCCCCCCCACCCCCCCCCCCCCCCACCCCCCCCCCCCCCCACCCCCCCCCCCCCCCACCCCCCCCCCCCCCCACCCCCCCCCCCCCCCACCCCCCCCCCCCCCCACCCCCCCCCCCCCCCACCCCCCCCCCCCCCCACCCCCCCCCCCCCCCACCCCCCCCCCCCCCCACCCCCCCCCCCCCCCACCCCCCCCCCCCCCCACCCCCCCCCCCCCCCACCCCCCCCCCCCCCCACCCCCCCCCCCCCCCACCCCCCCCCCCCCCCACCCCCCCCCCCCCCCACCCCCCCCCCCCCCCACCCCCCCCCCCCCCCACCCCCCCCCCCCCCCACCCCCCCCCCCCCCCACCCCCCCCCCCCCCCACCCCCCCCCCCCCCCACCCCCCCCCCCCCCCACCCCCCCCCCCCCCCACCCCCCCCCCCCCCCACCCCCCCCCCCCCCCACCCCCCCCCCCCCCCACCCCCCCCCCCCCCCACCCCCCCCCCCCCCCACCCCCCCCCCCCCCCACCCCCCCCCCCCCCCACCCCCCCCCCCCCCCACCCCCCCCCCCCCCCACCCCCCCCCCCCCCCACCCCCCCCCCCCCCCACCCCCCCCCCCCCCCACCCCCCCCCCCCCCCACCCCCCCCCCCCCCCACCCCCCCCCCCCCCCACCCCCCCCCCCCCCCACCCCCCCCCCCCCCCACCCCCCCCCCCCCCCACCCCCCCCCCCCCCCACCCCCCCCCCCCCCCACCCCCCCCCCCCCCCACCCCCCCCCCCCCCCACCCCCCCCCCCCCCCACCCCCCCCCCCCCCCACCCCCCCCCCCCCCCACCCCCCCCCCCCCCCACCCCCCCCCCCCCCCACCCCCCCCCCCCCCCACCCCCCCCCCCCCCCACCCCCCCCCCCCCCCACCCCCCCCCCCCCCCACCCCCCCCCCCCCCCACCCCCCCCCCCCCCCACCCCCCCCCCCCCCCACCCCCCCCCCCCCCCACCCCCCCCCCCCCCCACCCCCCCCCCCCCCCACCCCCCCCCCCCCCCACCCCCCCCCCCCCCCACCCCCCCCCCCCCCCACCCCCCCCCCCCCCCACCCCCCCCCCCCCCCACCCCCCCCCCCCCCCACCCCCCCCCCCCCCCACCCCCCCCCCCCCCCACCCCCCCCCCCCCCCACCCCCCCCCCCCCCCACCCCCCCCCCCCCCCACCCCCCCCCCCCCCCACCCCCCCCCCCCCCCACCCCCCCCCCCCCCCACCCCCCCCCCCCCCCACCCCCCCCCCCCCCCACCCCCCCCCCCCCCCACCCCCCCCCCCCCCCACCCCCCCCCCCCCCCACCCCCCCCCCCCCCCACCCCCCCCCCCCCCCACCCCCCCCCCCCCCCACCCCCCCCCCCCCCCACCCCCCCCCCCCCCCACCCCCCCCCCCCCCCACCCCCCCCCCCCCCCACCCCCCCCCCCCCCCACCCCCCCCCCCCCCCACCCCCCCCCCCCCCCACCCCCCCCCCCCCCCACCCCCCCCCCCCCCCACCCCCCCCCCCCCCCACCCCCCCCCCCCCCCACCCCCCCCCCCCCCCACCCCCCCCCCCCCCCACCCCCCCCCCCCCCCACCCCCCCCCCCCCCCACCCCCCCCCCCCCCCACCCCCCCCCCCCCCCACCCCCCCCCCCCCCCACCCCCCCCCCCCCCCACCCCCCCCCCCCCCCACCCCCCCCCCCCCCCACCCCCCCCCCCCCCCACCCCCCCCCCCCCCCACCCCCCCCCCCCCCCACCCCCCCCCCCCCCCACCCCCCCCCCCCCCCACCCCCCCCCCCCCCCACCCCCCCCCCCCCCCACCCCCCCCCCCCCCCACCCCCCCCCCCCCCCACCCCCCCCCCCCCCCACCCCCCCCCCCCCCCACCCCCCCCCCCCCCCACCCCCCCCCCCCCCCACCCCCCCCCCCCCCCACCCCCCCCCCCCCCCACCCCCCCCCCCCCCCACCCCCCCCCCCCCCCACCCCCCCCCCCCCCCACCCCCCCCCCCCCCCACCCCCCCCCCCCCCCACCCCCCCCCCCCCCCACCCCCCCCCCCCCCCACCCCCCCCCCCCCCCACCCCCCCCCCCCCCCACCCCCCCCCCCCCCCACCCCCCCCCCCCCCCACCCCCCCCCCCCCCCACCCCCCCCCCCCCCCACCCCCCCCCCCCCCCACCCCCCCCCCCCCCCACCCCCCCCCCCCCCCACCCCCCCCCCCCCCCACCCCCCCCCCCCCCCACCCCCCCCCCCCCCCACCCCCCCCCCCCCCCACCCCCCCCCCCCCCCACCCCCCCCCCCCCCCACCCCCCCCCCCCCCCACCCCCCCCCCCCCCCACCCCCCCCCCCCCCCACCCCCCCCCCCCCCCACCCCCCCCCCCCCCCACCCCCCCCCCCCCCCACCCCCCCCCCCCCCCACCCCCCCCCCCCCCCACCCCCCCCCCCCCCCACCCCCCCCCCCCCCCACCCCCCCCCCCCCCCACCCCCCCCCCCCCCCACCCCCCCCCCCCCCCACCCCCCCCCCCCCCCACCCCCCCCCCCCCCCACCCCCCCCCCCCCCCACCCCCCCCCCCCCCCACCCCCCCCCCCCCCCACCCCCCCCCCCCCCCACCCCCCCCCCCCCCCACCCCCCCCCCCCCCCACCCCCCCCCCCCCCCACCCCCCCCCCCCCCCACCCCCCCCCCCCCCCACCCCCCCCCCCCCCCACCCCCCCCCCCCCCCACCCCCCCCCCCCCCCACCCCCCCCCCCCCCCACCCCCCCCCCCCCCCACCCCCCCCCCCCCCCACCCCCCCCCCCCCCCACCCCCCCCCCCCCCCACCCCCCCCCCCCCCCACCCCCCCCCCCCCCCACCCCCCCCCCCCCCCACCCCCCCCCCCCCCCACCCCCCCCCCCCCCCACCCCCCCCCCCCCCCACCCCCCCCCCCCCCCACCCCCCCCCCCCCCCACCCCCCCCCCCCCCCACCCCCCCCCCCCCCCACCCCCCCCCCCCCCCACCCCCCCCCCCCCCCACCCCCCCCCCCCCCCACCCCCCCCCCCCCCCACCCCCCCCCCCCCCCACCCCCCCCCCCCCCCACCCCCCCCCCCCCCCACCCCCCCCCCCCCCCACCCCCCCCCCCCCCCACCCCCCCCCCCCCCCACCCCCCCCCCCCCCCACCCCCCCCCCCCCCCACCCCCCCCCCCCCCCACCCCCCCCCCCCCCCACCCCCCCCCCCCCCCACCCCCCCCCCCCCCCACCCCCCCCCCCCCCCACCCCCCCCCCCCCCCACCCCCCCCCCCCCCCACCCCCCCCCCCCCCCACCCCCCCCCCCCCCCACCCCCCCCCCCCCCCACCCCCCCCCCCCCCCACCCCCCCCCCCCCCCACCCCCCCCCCCCCCCACCCCCCCCCCCCCCCACCCCCCCCCCCCCCCACCCCCCCCCCCCCCCACCCCCCCCCCCCCCCACCCCCCCCCCCCCCCACCCCCCCCCCCCCCCACCCCCCCCCCCCCCCACCCCCCCCCCCCCCCACCCCCCCCCCCCCCCACCCCCCCCCCCCCCCACCCCCCCCCCCCCCCACCCCCCCCCCCCCCCACCCCCCCCCCCCCCCACCCCCCCCCCCCCCCACCCCCCCCCCCCCCCACCCCCCCCCCCCCCCACCCCCCCCCCCCCCCACCCCCCCCCCCCCCCACCCCCCCCCCCCCCCACCCCCCCCCCCCCCCACCCCCCCCCCCCCCCACCCCCCCCCCCCCCCACCCCCCCCCCCCCCCACCCCCCCCCCCCCCCACCCCCCCCCCCCCCCACCCCCCCCCCCCCCCACCCCCCCCCCCCCCCACCCCCCCCCCCCCCCACCCCCCCCCCCCCCCACCCCCCCCCCCCCCCACCCCCCCCCCCCCCCACCCCCCCCCCCCCCCACCCCCCCCCCCCCCCACCCCCCCCCCCCCCCACCCCCCCCCCCCCCCACCCCCCCCCCCCCCCACCCCCCCCCCCCCCCACCCCCCCCCCCCCCCACCCCCCCCCCCCCCCACCCCCCCCCCCCCCCACCCCCCCCCCCCCCCACCCCCCCCCCCCCCCACCCCCCCCCCCCCCCACCCCCCCCCCCCCCCACCCCCCCCCCCCCCCACCCCCCCCCCCCCCCACCCCCCCCCCCCCCCACCCCCCCCCCCCCCCACCCCCCCCCCCCCCCACCCCCCCCCCCCCCCACCCCCCCCCCCCCCCACCCCCCCCCCCCCCCACCCCCCCCCCCCCCCACCCCCCCCCCCCCCCACCCCCCCCCCCCCCCACCCCCCCCCCCCCCCACCCCCCCCCCCCCCCACCCCCCCCCCCCCCCACCCCCCCCCCCCCCCACCCCCCCCCCCCCCCACCCCCCCCCCCCCCCACCCCCCCCCCCCCCCACCCCCCCCCCCCCCCACCCCCCCCCCCCCCCACCCCCCCCCCCCCCCACCCCCCCCCCCCCCCACCCCCCCCCCCCCCCACCCCCCCCCCCCCCCACCCCCCCCCCCCCCCACCCCCCCCCCCCCCCACCCCCCCCCCCCCCCACCCCCCCCCCCCCCCACCCCCCCCCCCCCCCACCCCCCCCCCCCCCCACCCCCCCCCCCCCCCACCCCCCCCCCCCCCCACCCCCCCCCCCCCCCACCCCCCCCCCCCCCCACCCCCCCCCCCCCCCACCCCCCCCCCCCCCCACCCCCCCCCCCCCCCACCCCCCCCCCCCCCCACCCCCCCCCCCCCCCACCCCCCCCCCCCCCCACCCCCCCCCCCCCCCACCCCCCCCCCCCCCCACCCCCCCCCCCCCCCACCCCCCCCCCCCCCCACCCCCCCCCCCCCCCACCCCCCCCCCCCCCCACCCCCCCCCCCCCCCACCCCCCCCCCCCCCCACCCCCCCCCCCCCCCACCCCCCCCCCCCCCCACCCCCCCCCCCCCCCACCCCCCCCCCCCCCCACCCCCCCCCCCCCCCACCCCCCCCCCCCCCCACCCCCCCCCCCCCCCACCCCCCCCCCCCCCCACCCCCCCCCCCCCCCACCCCCCCCCCCCCCCACCCCCCCCCCCCCCCACCCCCCCCCCCCCCCACCCCCCCCCCCCCCCACCCCCCCCCCCCCCCACCCCCCCCCCCCCCCACCCCCCCCCCCCCCCACCCCCCCCCCCCCCCACCCCCCCCCCCCCCCACCCCCCCCCCCCCCCACCCCCCCCCCCCCCCACCCCCCCCCCCCCCCACCCCCCCCCCCCCCCACCCCCCCCCCCCCCCACCCCCCCCCCCCCCCACCCCCCCCCCCCCCCACCCCCCCCCCCCCCCACCCCCCCCCCCCCCCACCCCCCCCCCCCCCCACCCCCCCCCCCCCCCACCCCCCCCCCCCCCCACCCCCCCCCCCCCCCACCCCCCCCCCCCCCCACCCCCCCCCCCCCCCACCCCCCCCCCCCCCCACCCCCCCCCCCCCCCACCCCCCCCCCCCCCCACCCCCCCCCCCCCCCACCCCCCCCCCCCCCCACCCCCCCCCCCCCCCACCCCCCCCCCCCCCCACCCCCCCCCCCCCCCACCCCCCCCCCCCCCCACCCCCCCCCCCCCCCACCCCCCCCCCCCCCCACCCCCCCCCCCCCCCACCCCCCCCCCCCCCCCCCCCCCCCCCCCCCGACCCCCCCCCCCCCCCACCCGACCCTCCACCCTCCCCCACCCCCCCCCCCTCCCCCCCCCCCCCCCCCCCCCCCCCCCCCACCCCCCACCTAGTGGCAGATAGTCATACATGTGACACTCAGTGCAAAACACTGGAAAGCCCCCATCCCCCTGCTGGCTTCCTGCCTTCATATCTGCTTTTGTTTAGATATTTAGATATTAAACTTTCAGTCAGTGCCCCTTGGAGCTATCTGTACCTACTATCCCTCAAGAAATGTCCTTATTAATTAATTAATTAATTTTTTAAAAAAGAAAAGAAAGAAATTGCGCGCGCCAAAATGAACACCAGAGTCACTCTGCTCTTCCTGGTCCAGTTGCCTTGTCCACTGCTGCTCCTTTCTGCTGGTTCCAGAGACTGAACTAAAGACTGAATGACTCACCTCAGGAGCCCCACCTTTAGCAGCCCAGGACAAAGAGTAACCTCTGTTAACCCCTGTTAAGCCCCACCTCCAGCAGTCTCAGCTCTTAGCAACCTTACAAGGAGAAAAAGAAATAACCCCTGCAAACCCCTGTTAAAAATACACTGTTTTAAAAGATGTGGCTTTGAGAAAAGCCCTCCAAAATGAACACCAGAGTCACTCTGCTCTTCCTGGTCCAGTTGCCTTGTCCACTGCTGCTCCTTTCTGCTGGTTCCAGAGACTGAACTAAAGACTCTTTTCTTTTCTGCCAACCAAGCAAGAGTTAGCAAGTGTGGTGCTAGATAGATTTGGATGATAGAAATGGAGGGGGGTTTTCAGGGAAATACGTTACCTAAATTCAGCTGAAGAAGATCTTGTAGAAGGCAAGGATTTCAAATGACCAGCATCTGAATCCAAGCGAAGGACGATATGGTGTCTCAAACTGACCAGACCAAGAGAGGTACACAAAAGGGGGGGAAGATGTGAATGAACTCAAGAAACTGAAAGTACAGCAAACTTTCCAATTCTATAATAAATTCTAGGCATTTTTCCCCCAGGATTCAGGACTACAGCAATATGGGGCAGGTTGAGTCCATGGAATGAGGAAAATTTGCTTTTCCTTCACTGTATTTCCTTTCCATTTCAAGTTTCCTGCTACTGGTAATGTATCTCTTCTTTCTCAGTTCAGGTTGTTCAGTCATTTCAGACTCCATCCAAGACCTATTCCTCTACCTTGCAAAGAGATTTATGATCTTGTGGCCTTGACTTTTATGAGGTGGTAACACTCCTGCCCTGATTTAGATTCTTTTCAAATACCACAGTCTATTAAAAGCATCAGTTCATCTAAGTCTACAGTATTAATTGACCAGGAAAAGTCCCACAGGAATGTTAAATTTTGTTCATGATTATGAAACCAAGCTTCACACTGGACTAACAAAAATCTAATTACAAATGGGAAAGTAGCACTAATTAACCATCTACTCTGGTGTTAGGGCTCCTTTGGGGTTTTATAGATTGATCCATTGCCAGCTTGGACTGAATCGTAGGGAAAGTGCTCCCAATACAATTTAACTCTGTTTCTTTCTCCTTCTTCCCACAGCTTGGAAGTCTGGAACTTTAAATATACGTAACTGAGCCCTTTAAATAGCATATGAATAGAAAGGACAGTACCCTGTAGCAACTATGGTGTAAGAATACAAGTATTTATTGTAGGATAAAATAAAAACAGACAGATGTGGTCCAACTAAAATAACTAAATTCAAATCCCCAATGCAGTGAACTTAGCTGTGCCCAAAGCCATTGAAATACACAGAGCAGCAGTGGTGTAGTGGTTAAGAGCAGATGTACTCTAAACTGGAGGAACTGAGTTTGATTCCCCACTCTGACGCATGAGCTGTGGAGGTTTATCTGGGGAATTCAGATTAGCCTGTACACTCTCACACACGCCAGGTGGGTGACCTTGGTCTAGTCACAGTTCCTCATTTCCCTTCTGATATTATCTCCCCCATCAGGAAAAAGTAAGATGAGAGACAGCAAAGCACCACTGTAAAAAGCACCCACTGTAAAAAGCCCCCCCACCCCCCCGGTTTTAAGCAATTAAGAAAATATTTGTTCTTTTTAAAAATTAAAATGACAGTTACTTTTGATTTCTGTTTAAAAACTTTAACAAACCCAGTTAGGGATGTGTACCACAATAAATAGACTTTTTTTCCTGCTAGGAAGCTGAAAAAAACATTTCTGGTTATTCAGGTAACAAATACTAGTTTGGTATTTAGATGGAGGGGGTTGTAGAATATTTCCATGAGTCTAGAGGTGCTGTTTTTTCAAGCAAATGGCACCACAATTGCCATGAGCTGACAATGCTGTCAACTACTATCACCATGCCCAATTTTTAAGTGAATTGAGCCAAGAAGTCCAATTATATGGGCAATGAACAAGGTGATCCCAGCCAGCCCCTGTTTCCTATGTGGGGATTCAAGGTTTTTCCAGGGCAAAGAATAGCCAAAGACTCAAGAGCAAGTAAAACAGCCCCTGCCCAAAAGGTTCCCAATACAGAACCAACAAGCCCAAAAGAACCACTGAAGAACCATGGGGCAATGTGGCAAACATAACATAGCTAATATCAAAGTAGAGAATCCAAAACAAACTGATTTAACAAGGAGGAATGTACTAAAACAAATGACAGGATTGCTCATTGGGGACAATGGGAGATGCTACAATGACCATTAGATATAATGGGAGCCAAGAATGCCAATGAGTATCTCTGGGTCCAGAAAGAATGCTATGGGACTGAAATGACAGCCCCCACTTCCCCCCGGATAGAGTGACAGCCCTTAAGAGTAGCATAAGTGTTCTGCAACTGGAAATATTGCCCAATGTGTGCACCTCCTCAAGAATCTTGGTAGGAATTAGAGCTTTGTGATAGCCAGCCCATCAGCCTCCACCCACCTAGCACTGGTGTGCCCATCCTCACCCAGAACATTTTCAGGTTGCCACCAGTGCACTAGCAGTGAGAGGTATGCATGTTGCACCTGAGGGAAGTCCAGATATTCAACATCAAGTGCACAGTTCTCCAATGAACACAGGACAACTGTGTCTTCATTTGGTCTCTGGCAGCCCTGTACAATGAAGGCCTCGTGGTCCTGTTCCTTATTGCGCAAGAAAGGGGGCATGCACCAGAAATAGGCATCTTGTCTTCAGAAGTCAACATCTTGTATAACTCAGAATAATGATCAATAGAGATCATCTTGCCATGAGCTGAGTGTCTCTTCTCTCTGCCACTTGCTTCCCTCTCTAGGCACCTTAGTGCTGCTCTTACCAAGCATCTTCATTGGAGATGCTTGATATTCCTTGCCTATTGGAGACCATGCACTGTGTGCATCAGGGAAAGCATGTAATCAGGTTGCTGGTTGATTCACTTCCTGGCAGGCTAGAAGCTGCTAGGCCATCTTTCCTCCTCCTGAAGAAGCACCATTTGATTGTGCTTTATCACATGATTCTTGAACCTTAAAATTGAGAGGTGACAAACATCTTTCTCTCAACTGATCTGAGCCCTACACATCTGGCAATGGGCAAAACAGGGATCCTCCATCACCTGGAAGTGCTTCCAGACAAGGATATGAAAAGGCACCCATGCTTGCCAGCAACTGTGAGCACCCCTAAATCCACCTCCTGTGAGCGGCTTGGAGCAGGTGGCCTAAAGGGAAGGGGCTGAGATGACAGTATGTTGGGATCCCCCTCCATCTCTTCTTCTTCTTACTCCACCTCTGGTTCTCCTCCTGTCTCCCCTTGGAAGTTCTGGTGGGTTCTAAAGGAATCAAAGAAAGATGGTGCACATAGCCCCTTCTCTAGCTTCTCCAGCACCCTCTTGGTGCCTGGAGTGATTTCCAGAGCTGCAACACTCTCATCCTCAAAACTCACCCAAAAGAAAGCTTAAGCAAGTCCTCCTCCTGCTGGAAAGTCTGAATAACAGCTGGAGGAGGAGGGGTGGCCTGAGAAGCAAACACCTTCCCAGTGCCAGCACCTGTAATTACCTGTGCAGGCAGCACTGCTCCCTCAGCTGCCTCAATGACGTGCACCTTGCAGAGCTTCTTAACTTCACCCCTCCAGCCAGAGATCAGAACAGTAGTAGGCAGCTCAGGAGCAGGTTTCCGCACAGGTGGGAGAAAAGCCACAGCCTTCCCTCTCCCCTCAAGCATGGTGTAGTGATTAAGAGTGGTGGACTCTAATCTGGAGAACCAGATTTGATTCCCCACACCACCACAGCCAGCTTGGTGAGGTGGTTAAAAGTGGTGGAATGTAACCTGGAGAACCGAGTTTGATTCCCAATGCTCCACATGAGTAGTGGACTCTTATCCGGCGAACTGGATTTATTTCCCTGCTTCTACACATGAAGCCTGCTGAGTGACCTTGTGCTTATCACAGCTCTTCAGAACTCAGCTGCACCTACCTCACAAGGTGTCTGTTTTGAGGAGAGGAAGGAAAAGAAGTTTGTAAGCTGCCTTGAGTCTCCTTACAGGAGAGAAAGGTGGGTTACAAATCCAAACTCCTCCTCCTCTTCTTCATCTTTCCTTGAGGATCTTGCTCATTCTTTTCCTATCAGGGTTCTGCTCATTCCCCTTCTGTTCCCTTGGGCCAAACTCTAACTAACACAAGGAAGTTAAGTGCTTGCACTGCAACCCTGAAAGATTATTGATTATTGATTATTGAGAACCCTCCTTGAAGAAAACTAAGGTCTTGTTTTGTAAAAACTCACCTAACCTAACTCAATTTCAAAATGTGGTTTTCCTTTTTTTTTAATCTCCTAAAGAACAACTACCTAGTGATTTTCTGTTCCAGAACCTGTCTAAGGTTAACCTCCAGCTATCCTGGAGATGGAATATCACAACTTTCTAAAAAGTAACCACCTAAAATTTGTCCTGGCTCCTCATATTTAAAACCCAACTCCCACCCTGATTAATGGGCTTTAATTTTTACATCCCCCTGCCCCTGTGTTCTTACATGGCCATGGGAAAGCCAAACATTTTTCATCTTTTCAGCTTCATCAAAATTGCTGGGTTTTTTTTTCAGTTTGGCATATCTGAATCCACACCCCTACTTTTTAATACATGAAGTAGCAGTATGGCATATCCAGATTCACAACTATTTGTTAGTACATGAAATAGCAGTACAACTTCGTTGAACAGAGCATTTTTTGTGGTTGATTCTGCCGTTTTACCCCCATCTGCCCTTGGGCACATTTTCTCTCTCTGGCCTTCCCTTTGTCAGATTTATTCCTTGCAGGAGTAGCACATCTAGGCTCTGCCACTACATTTCTGTTTCCTTTTTCTGTAGGTATGAACCAAGTCTCAGTTATTATATTGAGTAGGGGGTCACTTTTTGTCAGTGGATTTGATATCTTTTAAGTAAGCTTGAGTAAATATCATGAAACAGCAGAATGAATTTGCATAGTGTGACTGGCCCTACCAATGAACGCAAAGTAGTTATTTAGAAATATGCTAATTCATGTGGGGCATATAATTTTTATTCTCAGCTCTCCAACCTGACTCCCACCCTATTACAAATTCAGAATTTAAAGCATAACTCACATCCTTGCTCTGATAGCTCTGGAATAGATGTATTTTTGGCAGGGATTGCTGGAAAGAGATGAATCTTAAAAATGGGAAGAAAATGTAAATTTGGGTCCTTAAATTGCACTTTGCAGAAACTTTCACTAAAGCTTATTAAGAGCTCAGGAGTCCAACTTGCTCCTTTTTCTCAATAGGATTCACCAACAGGATTTAAAGTCATAGAAATCATTCTAGGACATGGCCTTAGACACCAGTAAACAGTAAGGTGAAGATGGATGTAGATTGAGACCAAAGATTACACAGCCTGAAGTGAAATGACCCTCAAAATATATTACTGTCAGTCTCTTTCACTGAGCTGTACTACTTCTATGATGCACCTATGTATATGTTTATGGGATGTAAAGAAATCTTGGAGTTCTTATACCTCCTGCTATTGGCACTGTCCTATTCTAGTTTCACAGCTGTCAAGGTCCTATAGCTACCAAGGAGCCTTGTAAGTCTTCATCAAGTCTATGGTTAGGCGGTTATCAATTGGTTGAAATTATATCCTGGATAACTCTCAGCCCAGCTGTTTCAGGGGCAATTTCCAATAATTAAATATTATTTGAAGTATAGTTTACAAAAAGTAAAATTGCAGCTGGTGACAACAACTTTGAAATCAGATATTACTTCAGTCAATCAATCAATCAAACCTTTATTAGGCATAAATCGTAGAAGCTAAATAACAAACCAAAATGTTTGAACTCTATTAGTTCATTAATACATTAGTTAAAAATTCAGCTACCAGCTCTATTATCTCAGTTGACCGATTATCCAAAAGAAAACATACCCAAAATATTGTAGGGCAATCTCTAACTTGAGAGGGTAATATATTGGAGAAATAAGGTCTATAATGAACATGTTTAGGGCAAATACATAAAATATGTTCTACAGTTTCAGTAGTGTTAAAACAGTAAGAACACAACCGTTCTTGAGGGGGTATACTTAAAAAGCGCCCATTAAGAAAGGCAGAGGGAAAGGAATGAAATCTTGCTCTAGTAAAAGAAACTGAAGTTGATCTATAAGAGGACAATGAGATTTCTGTGGGGAGAGATTTCTGTGGGGAGCTGAACTGGTCGAGCTTGAACTCACACAGGCTTCTGGCTCAGAACTAATCAGTAGGACTAAGGAAGATGCTAGCAGCTCTGGGTCTCCAGATGCAAGCCTGCGTTGCAGATGGAAATTGAGACTGGCCTTGTAGGAGAGATGTCACTCAGCAAGACTACAGGCAAGGCATTACCCTGCAGGAGCAGCCCCAGGCAAATAGCTCTAAGGAATAAAAGGCCTTTGGGAAGGAACTGCAATAGTGGTTGCAAAGTGTATTCTACATCACCTTATCTGCACACTACTGCTGTCTCCAGATCTGACTAAATAGACTGGCTCTTGACCTCGATTCTCCTGGTTGCTGCATGTATTCCTGGCATTTGACTTCTGGCCTGATTGACTTCTCTTTGGACTCTCCCACAGACTTGGTAACATTAGACTTTATTCTTTGCTGAACTGTCAGCAGCTCAGCCCCAGCTCTGAACCTCCTCAGTACTGCCTGTTGATGTGGCAGCACACCAGTCCCGCCCAGCCTGCTCATGCAGTTCACCTGCTCTTCTGTTAGAATTTTAAAGGACAAAACTCATGATGGAGCAGTGAAGTGACAGGCTGAGACATCGGAGAAAGATAACCTTCCAGTTGGCAGGGGAGGGCACAAATGGTAGGTCGTGAAACAACAGTGGTAGGAAAACACATCTCATTGGCTGGTAGTACAGAGAAGAGAAACAGTACAAAGAAACTTCTCTTGTACTTTAACTATGTTTCATGAATTTGAAAATCTTGTATGGTTGATTCCTCCAGATGGACAGATCAGTTTATCCACAAATTAGCATTGAAGGTAAAAAATGTTATTACCATCTGGCCAATAAACTCTTCATGAACAATCACTTGAAATTTTTATGATGTTATTCATGTGATATGTAGATGCATTTCATTAGGCCACTGACAATGTCAGAAAAACCATTAAAATACCCAAATTGCTCTCTTAAGCCAAACACATTAAAGGGAAAAGCATAGTAATATAATATAAGTAGGAAGAAAACAAAGTTGAGAATTTGGCCAACACAGGAAAAAACACCAGGCCAGATTGCAACATGTGTTAAATTAAGGAGGCTCTGCAGCATTACCAGAAAATAGTGATTTAGTAATTTGGGGTAGGTTGTATTTAGAGGCCCCTCATAATCTAGGACTCTGAATTTGGGGGAGTATGTAAAATCCCATCATAACTTACAGGCTCCTTATAATCTAATATACTTATTTTGAGCATGTCATGTCCTTGAGGTTTCTACACTGCTCCTGGTGGATTCTCCCTCCTGTTAAGCCTAACTACTACCTCCCCGTCGGAAGTGTGGGACCTGATGGTGTGGTGATGTTATACTGTTCTCAGGCCTGCTATCAGGCTTGCCTTGTTCTCAGTTTCCACCTCCCTTCACCCCACCCCCCACCCCCGCATTTTAAACTGACAGCACTTGGTAGTTAGAGATAACTAACATAAACAACATAACGCTTTTCATCAGCTTTCACCCATCTGCAAAGGGTGGGAGGGGTTTCTGCTGGTTATATCTAATCCTATCCTTCACAGGCTGTCCAGGTCTGGCTATGAAGAATTATGGTTACTCGCCTTGCAGAGAACTTTAATAAAAACTATCATTATCACTTCTGCATTCTATTTTGACATCTAATGAAATGCAATCTCACAGAGCAGAAGCTCAACTTTTGTCCACTCCACACGGGCCAATAAACATGGGTTTAGGATGGTTATTAAAAACCCATTTTGGAGGGGAACTTCGCATGGAACCTGCCCCATGTTATTTCCCCCAAACCGGGTTTTTTGAGAATTGTGCTATTCGTGAGTCTTTTAAAAAATCCCGGGTTTCAGCTGCTTTAGAGTGAATGGCTGGGCAGGAGGAACTTTATTCTTACCTTACAAAAATGGCTGATTCATTAGCAACAGAATGTGAAACTTTTCCATCAACTCCAGCACAGTGAAGAATTGTTCATAAATATAATGCAAGAGATAGTCAATGAAAAAAAATTGTTACCCAGCTTTAACAGGTTGTGAATGTATTTTTAGGGAATCTCCACCAGCTGCTAAGAGTGTAACAGCACACGAATATCTTTAAGATGGCAATGGGGAAAATAACTCGGCTTAGTACTGTGAGAGGCAGGCTGGGAGGGGATCTTTTTAGACTATGTATACCAGAAACAGCTTGAAATGTATCGGCAGAGAATTCACAAAAGACCAAATGGTAGTTTAAATATTTTTATATAAATTTTGTTGCAAGCAATCACACAGTAAGACGTCAAGGCACATACACACAGTTCCTAGGTATGTAGATAGGGAGGAAAAGATAGGTGGGATGATAGAGTGGGAGTTGGGGAAGCAGGGGACTTATACGTTACTTAAATCAGCTGATGAGGATCTAGAAGGCAAGGATTTCTATGCCAGCATAGAAATCCAATGCGAAGGATGATATCGTGTCTCACACCAACATGACCAAGAGAGGTTCAGGCTAGAAATGAGCACTGAGGCTCTGGTGAGCAGTATTTGTATAGGGTGGATCGCTAGTTTGGCGGGAACTTCAAGCTTAGGTTTCATTTTACTTGGGATTTCCATGCTGGACTTGCAGGGCTTGAGCTAATTAATGGCTCTATCTATTGTTCTAAACCCCGGGACAATGGGGACAATTGGTCCTCGATTATATCAGTGATACCATGAATGGTTTATGCAGAGATGCTTCCTCAAGTCTTTTCCTTAGGTATTCAGATTTAGCTGAGGCTGATTGATTTAGGAAGGGATTTTGTTGTTAGGGAGATCATATCTAGAGGTTGAGGAAATGCAGGGAGAAAGCACTTGTTTGGAGAAAGGTTTTCTAAAAAGCACAGTATCAGGGAGTTTCCAAAAACTGCTTAGTGAGGCGTGGTGTACAGGAGATGTTCAGATTCCATTATGTTAATGGAGTACTTTGGTAGGGTAAGATAATCAAAGATGCATGTCCTTGTTACGAAACGTCCAAGATAATTGCCTGGAGTAACTCATAGATTAACTTTCTGCAAACAGGCTGTTTTGCCTTAGGCTTGCTCTTGGCTGGGACACTCCGCTATCCTCCCATACAAACATGGAAACTGGCATTTCGCAGCATACAGCATACAGTATGAGAAATAATATGAACTTCAATATTTTATAAGGCAGGGGATGAAGGCCAGGGTTACAAAATTCTTGATTAACTTTAGGAAACTACACAAGATATACTAGGTCTCAGAAATATGCCCTGTTTACTTAATATGTTATGGCCTATGCATGTAATATACGTTCACACTGTTTACTTTCAGAAGCAAAACATATGTGCCTTGTTTCACAAGACATTAAGCACAAAACAGAGAGTGGAGAAATGCACAAGCAGGACCCCTGAGATCAGCCTGAGCAGTCTCAGCAGAAGTGGAGGCAGGTTTTGAGGGGAAACCTAGCCTAAAATGTGCCATGGAGAGAAACACATCTCATCGTGACATTCATCTGAAGATACAGACCATAAATGCAAAAAAACCCCAGCCGTAGGAGCAAAACCAGACCAATTCCCACACAGCCCAGAAAACCCTCAACTAGTTGTTAAAGTCTTCAATACTAACCTAAAGCACTGTCTGGAAACTAGGATACATATCTTGCATTTCCCACCCTTTCTTGTAATTGTAGAAGTTCAAGTATAACCTCACTAGAAACTGCTTTCCGGGATTCTGCTGATTTCAACAGGAGGTGCCCCTGTCTTTTGTGATTATCTCAGCAAGGATGCTCAATTGCTCTATCTGATGCGAAAGTAATTAAGATCTACATAGTATATTTGAGTATCAGGTGATGTCCTAATGTTCTTCAGATGCAGGATGATGCAGGATGATATTTTGGTGTCAAAAGACAGCACCCTGGGCAGGGAGCTTGTTTAATTTGCAAAGGAACTTCGTTTCATCATTCTGTGTTGGCATTTTCTTTCTATTACTTAATCATGATTCTTGGGTTGATCTAAGATGCAGGAGCATGGCTACAGAAAATGACACCTGGGGAAAGCACTGAAATTGCCCCCCCAAAAAAACAGCCTCAATACACACCCCTCATAGACTCTGCTGCCCCAGCATGGCCTTCATAGCCCTTCCACGGGAGCCAAACTGACTAGTCACTCCTTTTAGTTAACTAGGGTTGCTCACTAGTCACGCTTCCACCCCTGCCGAGACTCTGCTGCCCCATTGTGGCATCTACAGTCCTTCCTTAGCAGGAACCAAGTGAACAGTTGTGAGGAAAACAGACCACAAGTATCACCTCCAGAGGTGAAACACACCAGGGGTGTACCTCCCAGGGGGGTTTATGGGGTCAAAATGTCCCCGGGCTGCAGCCACTTAGTCATGTGGGAGGTGGAAAATCACCCCCACACTCCTCATTCCCCTGGGGTCCATGCACTGACTTCAAGACCTGGTGTAAAAAAAGTTGTTTGGTTGTGGTGGGGGAGTGCAGCCGCCCATATTGGGGGGAGAGGGCACGGAAAAGTCAGATTTTGCACCAGGCTACATTTTCCCTAGATACACCCCTGAGGCACACAGAATAAGATCTCAGTATAACATCATAGTTGTCAGGCAGGTTCATATAAAAAAAATAACACCAGGCTTCTTGATGAGGCTGTCAATATTTAATTTTTTTTAAACTTACTTGAGTGTAAAGTGGTGTCATGTCAGAGCTGCTTCATGGCAACCCCAGTAAGGGGTTTTAAAGACAAGTGAAAAGCAAGGATGGTTTGCCACTGCCATCTTCTGCAAGGTCTTTCTTGGTGATTTTTTTTTTCAAGTACCAACCCTGCTGTAGCTTCCAAGATCTGATGAGATCAGGCTATTCCATGCTGCCTTCCCTCCAATACATTTAGTAATGGAAATATAAAGTGAACCTGCAAACATAATTTTATCCAGTCTCTGTTCAACAGATAGTAGAAAGGAAGCTCCAAGAACATTTTGAAGCCTGGTGCTGATTTGCTACGTCTATTTACCAAAACTGAAAAAAAGAGAAAAGTAATGGTGGTGGAGGTGGAGGTAATGATAGTCATGGGGAGGATGGATGGAGTGAGTCACACTACATGGCACAGAACTAGCAATAACAGCAGGAAATACACCTGGGAGTACAGTAGCAGACTGAAAATTGTTATGTAAGAGGCAGGTGGGCATGGGCAGAGGTGGAAAAATGAATTTGAAGATGTCAATAAGGATACTTTTTGAAGATATTTGGGCTCCAAAATGCACTTTCAAGGTTATTTATTACAACATTCTAAATCGCTAATAATGCCAGAAAAGTGCTTATTTGTGTGTTTGAATTCAATGCAGAGTGTCTACAGAAAATGTATGACTGCTTTTATTTCCTCTTTTTTTCTAAGCCCTGGAAAAAAGGGTTTGTAGAAGCTTCTTGTGTGTAAAAAGAGGGGAAATGAACAATGCAGTCCCTGTAAATGAAGTGAAACCCTCCTACATCCACTGAGGTCTACAAGCACCTTGCAAAGCCTACCAAACCAATTTTCATTAGGTTTTCCCAAAACAACACACACACACACACACACACACACAGAGAGATGATTCAAACTGATGAGAAGTCGTTTGCTTTACTAAGAATGACTGAGATGAATGCTGAGAGGTGGGACTCTTTTGCGATAAATGATGTATCACAGTCATGCAATTGGCTATAAAAGCCATAAAAATAAAGTATTCAAATATAAATAACTGGAGAAGTGTATGTGTGTGTCAGAAATAGTCCTTGGCCAGAGTACTATGTGCTCTAGGGTTAGCCTTGAGTGTTAGCAAGTGGTCATGTAGGAAATAGCAACGTCTAATGTGCAAAAGAACTGAGAAAGTGATTACCCAATAATATAGTTAAATGACCACAACAAAATATTTCACAAGACAATCTAATCACAGCAAACGAGCTAAGCAAGCAAAAAAGAAATCAGGGTTTGGGATAGAATTCAGAAGAAAATAAAGTAAAAATGGTCTTGGGTGGTAACTAAATGATAAATGGCAGCCAAACATCCCTGGAATGAGCATTTCAAAGACACTGAGACTCTTAAGAGAATGCATTATCACTATTCAAAACTTGCTTTACCTCTGACCCAGAGAAAATGTCTGAAGATAAATAATTTACATTGCATTTATGAGACTGGAGCAAAGTAACTTAGTTCTACCTGATCACTTAAACTCCACAGTTATTTCTCAAGAAAGTACATTTAGGCATTAGGGCTTAGACAAAGATTGATCTAAGCACCTGATCTATTTAAGCATTCCCAAATTATTTCTACCATAGTGTGGGACTGCTCAGCCCACAACTGACATTCAAATTTCCTGGCAGGGTTTCACTAATAACCATTACCCCTGTCTCCATATGCATGCTCCCAGAGGATTGGGAGGGGTGCAATTGTTAGATTTCGTTTAGAGTCATGGATATGCCCAGTAGTGTGTGTGACTGCAGTTTATAGAAAGTTCTCCAGAGACATAAATGTAAAAGGTAAAACTTACATTTATTCAATCATCTTCAGTTCACAACTTTGTTCCAAGAAAAGGTAGATAGAAAGGAACCCTTAGTCTAAAAGAGAATACCATTTCCTATGACAAGTGGGCACAACTAACGCACCATCACGCAGGTGTGGAAGTGAGTGGATGTGCTGCAGTGGGAGAAGGACCCCACTGAGCAGGAAGCTGCCATTGACCACATGCGCCGGTTCCAAAGGCTAGAGCAGAAGTGAAGGCTTTAGCATGGGGAAAGAAAAGCGCGCGAAGTTAGTGGGCGGTCTCCTAGGCCCAGACAAGGAGGAGACAAACAAGAGAGGCAACATCACAGTTAGAGTGAGATACACAGCACCCCCCAGTGTCCAGGCATGCAGAAGTCGCTTATTCCAACAGCAATTGCAGCCGCTCATGGGATGATTGTGCTATCCTCTCCTCCAACCTTCCCCAAATGTCTGTACCACTGGTGAGACTCACCAAGTTCTCCTGCTGTGGCAGTCCCCAAGTATTGACTGTGCACCACCATCCTGTCTTCCAGCACCAGGCTGTCCATGGTCATTCTGTGATCACCTTTGCATTGCACACGGGAAGGGAGAGAGAGGAGGAGGCATGGCTGGGCATGGCTCTGTGAAAAAGTGGTACTGGCCGTTTCCCCACTTTTAAAATGATGTCTGTTTCGCCTGGTCCATGACCTTTTTAGCACGAGGGACCTGTTCCCCGGGCCTCCCCACTGCCCCGTGCCCTGTGCGGGGTCACCAAAAGGCGCCGTTTTGAGCAGCGCCAGAATGACCCATGCTGAGGGGGCGCAAGAGCAGCAGAGTCGGGGTGGCTGCGTTGTAGCCACCCCTGTAGTGGGGAGTGCAGTTGGACCCCGCGCTACTCGGCGAGAGTAGCACGCAGAAAACAGTGAGTGGGGAAAGGGCCACTGACAAGCAACATAGACCTGGATCAGAAAGAGACAAAGACAACAAAGTGGCTGGTCTGAAACTTCAAGGAAAGGAAGAGTTAACATTGAGCTACTGGCTGAGAAGGTGTCCAGGATGAGGAGCAGTAGCAAGTGTGGGAAGCAGCATGGGCTCATCCTGAATGATGCGGCCAGCCAGGTGGCACTCCCAGAGGTAAAGGATTTACTACCAGCCCAGAAGCTGACTACAGGGTTAGTAAGTGGTGGTCTGTTGCTGTCACTGCTATGGTAGGGGTGCTTTCTGGCTCATTTTCCTTTTTCTGATCCTAATCCTGCAAAGGAGCAAGCATAGGGCACCCCACTCTCATTCAAGATGCTCCCTGGAAGCAAGGTCGTGAAGTTCTGCAGTGAGGTTTTTCGGGACAGGGTGAAACAAGGCTTGACTGGCTACTTTGCAAAGGGGCAGCCTTCCGCCCAGTCACCCAGTGGCACTCCAGTGCTTTTTTGCCGGTTCTCCAGCCTGGGTCATCGGCCTGGAGCCTAGTGGCAGTGGGTCCCCAACTCCTTATTATTCCTCCTGAAGGGCAGAGGGAGTGGATGGGCAGACAATCACACCTCCTCCTCATGTGATCCACGGGAGTGGCATCTGGGACTCCCATCTCTTCTGCCCCTCCCACTCACACCTACTTCTAAGAGGGAGCCTACTGGGTTCTTTTTGATACTACTCCTTCAAGGAACTCTCAAGGTTTCTTGAGCCTTCAGGGAGACAAAGACCCTGAATGTATTCATTTCTTAATCTCCCATCAGCAGCCCAAAAGAATCTACAACTACAGAGTGCCATCCTGTTTGATCAGCTGAGATGAAATAGCCAGAGGCCACAAAGAGGGGGTGTGCTCGCAGGAGAGAGGGCAGATTGAGTGAGTTGACAGAGAGAAACATACAGCTAGGGTCTGTCAGAGAATAAATTTTGTCAGTGAGAGTCAAGAGGCTTAGTGGGCAGTAGAAATCTCTCAAGCTAAAAAAGCTGAGAGGAAAGATCCCTTCTTCATTCACAATTAGAGGCTAGGTGGCCAAGTGCTGGTGAAAGAACAGTAGGAAACCTATTCACAGCGACAATCCTAAGGCCACCTGAAGGGCTTGGTAAAGTCTTTGAAGAAACAGCACCTAGATATTGGGACTGGAGAGTTCCTGAGGGTGTATTAATTTAATTGGCAGAGTTAAGTGTGGGTTTAGAGAACCCCCAGAACTTGCTCTGTGCCAGCCCAGTGTGAAACCCTTAAGGAGTAAAGGGTGGGTGGTTTAGGATCTGGCTCAGGAATGTGTAGGAAAGGTTTATGCTAAAGAACTTAACTGAATATATGAAACTATATTTTGAAACTGGAAACAGCGAGCTTGCAAAACAGCTTAAACAAATGTGCTAAGATCTGAATGTAACATCTAAGCAATCTCTGCCTAAGAATAAGAAAAGCGTAAAACATCAAACTGAGAAGAAAAAGCCTGTAAATAAATTCTAGTTTGTTTTACTGTTAAAAAGCCTCTCAGAGTTCCATTTTCCCTCAAAAAGGTGGCAGTGTACATATTCCTGACAGGATTTTGCCTAAAGAGTTTGTTTGTGTGTGCGTGTTAGTGGGGTGTGCCTGGGCTAACAGCAGCCAAAGCTGTGCCCTCATCCTCTCCAACACTCCCTCCTGCTGGGCCTGTCTCTGTCTCTGTGATGGAAAAGGAGGGAGTGTGTTGCATAGGGTGTCCTGTGTAGAATAAAAGGATGGTTAAAAAAACTTTAAAGGTTTCCTGCTCACTTCCAAAGAAGTCTATGCAAAGTGTCACT
This sequence comes from Sphaerodactylus townsendi, assembly GCF_021028975.2. Taxonomy (NCBI): domain Eukaryota; kingdom Metazoa; phylum Chordata; class Lepidosauria; order Squamata; family Sphaerodactylidae; genus Sphaerodactylus; species Sphaerodactylus townsendi. Next base: position 70,159,738 of record NC_059425.1, read on the forward strand.
AGGTTTTTCTACTTTTCACTTTAGAAGTATAGTCCTACACCAGTTGCTATAGTAGAAAGCACCAGATATCTCAAGATGCGTAACACTGATAAGTAAAACTAATGATGACCAAAAGAAAAGAGTGAATGTAAAAGTATCGATAACTGTGGGGGGAAAATGTCAGAACCACAACAATGATGGTGTACTGAGAATTTTGGCTTCTTCAAAAAAATGGTGAAATCATATAAAGGGTGGCTGTTATCTACCTAGAAGAAGACAATGTCTTTCTGATAATCAGTTAGACAGGAGCAAAGTCCACACTGGGCTCAGACAAAAAAAGCAGATTCCCCACAATAGTGCCATTGGTTTCATTCAGGCCTCATCCAAATCTTGGGCAAAGGTGAATGTAGGCTGACTCAAGTGACTGGTTGTCTGAAGCCTAAGTGTTTATAACCTTTGTCTCATTTCAGGATCTTCAGTGCTGTTATCATTCCTATCATGCTCTTCCCCCCCCCCCCCTCGCATCATTTTTAAAAGTGAGCCTTTCATCTTTTTAAAAGGTTTTCAGTGTTTCTGCTGTATTAATTATAATAGCTATTTCAAAAAGGATACAATATTTTCTCTTATTTGACAGTAACAGGATAAAATTCCCTTCAGGCAATGAGGTTTAGCTTATAAGATTCTGACTGATTTTTTACTACAACTCAGCAAGCTTAGTACTTACCAAAAAAAAAAGATTGACTAGTTTTAACCAGTTGCATCTTTCCCTAATTCCAAGGAAGAGTCAGTACCTAATTGTGACAAGGGTTAAGTTCTCTGGGCATTTTTGGCTACACCTAGACTTTTGGGACTTTCAGAAACAATATCTCCATCCTAAAGTAATGGAAAGGGATGGGGCTGATCTTGTCAATGGGGAATCATCTATCCCATTGTTGTGTTAAGTGGCAGCAGATGTGTGGGGGGTTTTTTTGCAGTGCTGGAAATGGTGTACACAGCTTCCAACAACCACAACAACAACAAAGGGGAAAATTGGCATCCCAATGAGAATGACATATGCAAACTAAGGATAGAATTGTGGAATGATACATATGGGTGTAATGTCATTGGCATAGTCCAGTTGGTGCCCATGGTATTTATGCTATCAGTATCCTTACAGCAAAAGAGACACAATACTGGGGGTTGCTGAGCCAAGAACCCGGAAAACCCACAACATCCTAGTTAATATAAAGATTGATTGATTGATTGATTGATTGATTGATTGATTGATTGATTGATTGATTGATTGATTGATTGATTGATTGATTGAACTGTGCCAGTGGTTGCTAAACTCTATCAATCAGATTCAGCTTGAATTTCTCTATATGGCAATCAGCATCTCCATTTTCTTGTAATTTGGATTGAAAATAGTTGGTTTGAATAAACTCACTTTGCTATTTCTGTCTCTACTCTCCAAAAGACCCTTTTTTAATGCTTCTAGCATGTCTTTGGCAGAATCTTTGTCCTTTAACATACACTAGTTGTGAGTTTGTGAGAGTAAATTAACAATTACATTCATGGCCTTTTCATCTGCTCTTGGCCATCTAGTCTCCTTTCATTTCCACCTGTTTGGTTTTTTTTTGGTGTAGTTAAACAACAAAACCTATGCCACCTCTTCCTTTATTTGGGATTGAATCCTGTAGAGCCAATGAAAGTTAAAAATTCAGGCTTGTAAGTTTCTCAAGAATTGCTCACGCTTTCGAGCCATTTTTTAATGCAAAAGGCTTTCTCCGCAATCTCAAATGAGTCACACACACAAGAAGAGAGGAAGCAAGCTTTCAGGTTATGCAACCTTTTGTTACTTTCGGCTATCTGTTAGAGCCAAGGTGAGCAAGAAAACAACAAGAACCAAGGAAATGGCTGCTAAGCCATGCAAGGAAAAAAAATCTACTCCAACTTTAAAATATCTGGGCTTCAAAAATAACCATCAATCTCTGCTACCATGTTAGATTTCGTTTAGAGTCATGGATATGCCCAGTAGTGTGTGTGACTGCAGTTTATAGAAAGTTCTCCAGAGACATAAATGTAAAGGTAAAACTTACATTTATTCAATCATCTTCAGTTCACAACTTTGTTCCAAGAAAAGGTAGATAGAAAGAACCCTAGTCTAAAGAGAATACTTCTTTCCTATGACAAGTGGGCACAACTAACGCTAGCCATCAATGCAGGTGGAAGTGAGTGGATGCTGCAGTGGGAAAGGCCCCACTGAGCAGGCTGCCATTGACCATGCGCTCGGTTCAAAGGCTAGAGCAGAAGTGAAGCTAGCATGGGAAAGAAAGGAAGTTAGTGGGCGGTCTCCTGGCCCAGACAAGGAGGGCAAACAAGAGAGGCAACATCACAGTTAGAGTGAGATACACAGCACCCCCCAGTGTCCAGGCATGCAGAAGTCGCTTATTCCAACAGCAATTGCAGCCGCTCATGGGATGATTGTGCTATCCTCTCCTCCAACCTTCCCCAAATGTCTGTACCACTGGTGAGACTCACCAAGTTCTCCTGCTGTGGCAGTCCCCAAGTATTGACTGTGCACCACCATCCTGTCTTCCAGCACCAGGCTGTCCATGGTCATTCTGTGATCACCTTTGCATTGCACACGGGAAGGGAGAGAGAGGAGGAGGCATGGCTGGGCATGGCTCTGTGAAAAAGTGGTACTGGCCGTTTCCCCACTTTTAAAATGATGTCTGTTTCGCCTGGTCCATGACCTTTTTAGCACGAGGGACCTGTTCCCCGGGCCTCCCCACTGCCCTCTGCTCCCAAAGGGGTCACCAAAGGCGCCGCTTTGAGCAGCCAGAATGACCCATGCTGAGGGGCTTAAGAGCAGCAGAGCCGGGTGGCTGCGCTGTAGCCACCCCCCCCTGTAGTGGGAGTGCAGTTGGACCTCCAAGGCTACTCGGCGAGAGTAGCACGCAGAAAACAGTGAGTGGGGAAAGGGCCACTGACAAGCAACATAGACCTGGATCAGAAAGAGACAAAGACAACAAAGTGGCTGGTCTGAAACTTCAAGGAAAGGAAGAGTTAACATTGAGCTACTGGCTGAGAAGGTGTCCAGGATGAGGAGCAGTAGCAAGTGTGGGAAGCAGCATGGGCTCATCCTGAATGATGCGGCCAGCCAGGTGGCACTCCCAGAGGTAAAGGATTTACTACCAGCCCAGTTGACCAGGGTTAGTGGTCTTTGCTGTCACTGCTATAGGGGGTGCTTTCTGGCTCATTTTTCTTGATCCTAACTTGCAAAGGAGCAGCTAGGGCACCCCACTCTCATTCAAGATGCTCCTGGAAGTGGTCGGAAGTTCTGCAGTGAGGTTTTTCGGGACAGGGTGAAACAAGGCTTGGACTGGCCACTTTGCAAAGGGGCAGCCTGCCCAGTCACCCAGTGGCACTCCAGTGCTTTTGCCCTCCAGCCTGGGTCAAGCCTGAGCCTAGTGGCAGTGGCCCCAACTCCTTATTCCTGAAGGGCAGAGGGAGGGATGGGCAGACAATCACACCCTCCTCATGATCCACGGGAGTGGCATCTGGGACTCCCATCTCTTCTGCCCCCTCCCACTACACCTATTCTAAGAGGAGCCTACTGGGTTCTTGATACTACTCCTTCAAGGAACTCAAGGTTTCTTGAGCCTTCAGGGAGACAAAGACCCTGGAATGTATTCACTTAATCCCCATCAGCAGCCCAAAGAACTAACCAGAGTGCCATCTGTTTGATCAGCTGAGATGAAATAGCCAGAGGCCACAAAGAGGGGGTGTGCTCGCAGGAGAGAGGGCAGATTGAGTGAGTTGACAGAGAGAAACATACAGCTAGGGTCTGTCAGAGAATAAATTTTGTCAGTGAGAGTCAAGAGGCTTAGTGGGCAGAGAAATCTCTCAAAAGCTGAGAGGAAAAGATCCTTCATTCACCAGAGGCTAGGTGGCCAAGTGCTGGTGAAAGAACAGTAGGAAACCTATTCACAGCGACAATCCTAAGGCCACCTGAAGGGCTTGGTAAAGTCTTTGAAGAAACAGCACCTAGATATTGGGACTGGAGAGTTCCTGAGGGTGTATTAATTTAATTGGCAGAGTTAAGTGTGGGTTTAGAGAACCCCCAGAACTTGCTCTGTGCCAGCCCAGTGTGAAACCCTTAAGGAGTAAAGGGTGGGTGGTTTAGGATCTGGCTCAGGAATGTGTAGGAAAGGTTTATGCTAAAGAACTTAACTGAATATATGAAACTATATTTTGAAACTGAAACAGCATTTTTGTGAAACAGCTTAAACAAATGTGCTAAGATCTGAATGTAACATCTAAGCAATCTCTGCCTAAGAATAAGAAAAGCGTAAAACATCAAACTGAGAAGAAAAAGCCTGTAAATAAATTCTAGTTTGTTTTACTGTTAAAAAGCCTCTCAGAGTTCCATTTTCCCTCAAAAAGGTGGCAGTGTACATATTCCTGACAGGATTTTGCCTAAAGAGTTTGTTTGTGTGTGCTGCAGCTAGTGGGGTGTGCTCTGGCTAACAGCAGCCAAAGCTGTGCCCTCATCTCTCCAACACTCTCCTGCTGGGCCTGTCTCTGTCTCTGTGATGGAAAAGGAGGGAGTGTGTTGCATAGGGTGTCCTGTGTAGAATAAAAAGGATGGTTAAAAAACTTTTAAAGGTTTCCCTGCTCACTTCCAATGAAGTCTATGCAAAGTGTCACTAGGTTTTCTACTCTTTCACTTTAGAAGTATAGTCCTACACCAGTTGCTATAGTAGAAAGCACCAGATATCTCAAGATGCTAAAGAACACTGATAAGTAAAACCAATGATGACCAAAAAAGAAAAGAGTGAATGTAAAAAGTATCGATAACTGTGGGGAAAAATGTCAGAACCACAACAATGATGGTGTACTGAGAATTTTGGCTTCTTCAAAAAAAATGGTGACACCATATAAAGGGTGGCTGTTATCTTCCTAGAAGAAGACAATGTCTTTCTGATAATCAGTTAGACAGGAGCAAAGTCCACACTGGGCTCAGACAAAAAAAGCAGATTCCCCACAATAGTGCCATTTCTATCTCATAGGCCTCATCCAAATCTTGGGCAAAGGTGAATGGCTGACTCAAGTGACTGGTTGTCTGAAGCCTAAGTGTTTATAACCTTTGTCTCATTTCAGGATCTTCAGTGCTGTTATCATTCCTATCATGCTCTTTCCCCTCAAAGATCATTTTTAAAAGGAGCCTTTCATCTTTTTTTAAAAGGTTTTCAGTGTTTCTGCTGTATTAATTATAATAGCTATTTCAAAAAAGGATACAATATTTTCTTATTTGACAGTAATAGGATAAAATTCCCTTCAGGCAATGAGGTTTAGCTTATAAGATTCTGACTGATTTTTTTACTACAACTCAGCAAGCTTAGTAATACTTACCAAAAAAAAAAGATTGACTAGTTTTAACCAGTTGCATCTTCCCTAATTCCAAGGAAGAGCCAAAGTACCCACTGTGACAAGGGTTAAGTTCTCTGGGCATTTTTGGCTACACCTAGACTTTTGGGACTTTCAGAAACAATATCTCCATCCTAAAGTAATGGAAAGGGATGGGGCTGATCTTGTCAATGGGGAATCATCTATCCCATTGTTGTGTTAAGTGGCAGCAGATGTGTGGGGGGTTTTTTTGCAGTGCTGGAAATGGTGTACACAGCTTCCAACAACCACAACAACAACAAAGGGGAAAATTGGCATCCCAATGAGAATGACATATGCAAACTAAGGATAGAATTGTGGAATGATACATATGGGTGTAATGTCATTGGCATAGTCCAGTTGGTGCCCATGGTATTTATGCTATCAGTATCCTTACAGCAAAAGAGACACAATACTGGGGGTTGCTGAGCCAAGAACCCGGAAAACCCACAACATCCTAGTTAATATAAAGATTGATTGATTGATTGATTGATTGATTGATTGATTGATTGATTGATTGATTGATTGATTGATTGATTGATTGATTGATTGATTGATTGATTGAGCAAATTTTATGCTGCCTCATGAGGGAACTTAAATGGGATGCCAATATACATCTACTTTTTCACCACCCACAAGGAATGTCTCCTTGGAGGATAAACTTTAACTGGGGCTTACATCTCCTGCAACATACTCTTCCAAAACTTTCATAACAAGTGTAAGGAATTGTACTCTTCTTGGTGAAAACTACAGTTCCCATCAACCTTGACAGAAAGTCCTCTGAAATAGTTTGGGAAGAGTAGTGTGCAGGAGAGGTAGCCTCAGTTGAGGGGGGGGGCTCTATTTAAGAAGACATTTCCCTGGCAGATTACCCACTCCCTTCAAAAAGATACAATTGGTGGGAGAGGGTTGGGCAGCAGCAAGCATGTTGACATCCATTTTGCATTGGTCCCTGTTTTAAAATTGTCTGAGCTTTTCAGTCAGAGAGAGTTTGCTTTTAGAATTCCTCTATTCAAATTTTATCAACATCACTAGTGGTTGTGCAGGAATATTAGGAAATGTAGAGTGTATACTCTATAAAGTTCTTTAAACAGTGAGATAACTCAAGAGGGAAAGAGCAAAATGCTAATGCATAAAGAAGACACAGTAGTTAAATGTAATTGCTATTACATTGAAATATCTTAATTTTGCTGTCATGGAATATGTCTTTAATTTTAATAGAGGGAAGAAGAGTGCAAATATGTTAGACTTCTTGTCACACTTCAGCTTTAATGGCTAAAAAGAATCTTGGAAGGATGAGATCCAGATGCAGGGGTATGTTATGTGGCAGAGGTATGTTACATAGCAATTATCAACCCTTTTCACTTTTCTTTATGTACCCATACATACATACAACAACTTATACACTTGATCTGGTTTTCCCTGCAGATAAGATACATGATTTAGTAATGGGAGAAGGGGGAAGAATTATCCATTCTGCCCTTATTATCTGGTGAGATTTAGACTAATGGGCACTTGGAACCTCTGCAAGGGTGAGGGATGGTCCACCTGATAAGGCTGATTAATCCAGTGGGTTCTTAGTATCTCTTGGGAATTTTCTGGCCATCAAAGTTGCTGCTCCAACTGCAGCCCTAGGTTGACCTGTGTAGTATGTGGATGATCCAGGCTATGCATGTGATTACCCCTGAGTTCTCTCCTATGGAATCTGAAATGGAAACCCTCGGGGATGGGGCGGTATAAAAATCTAATAAATAAATAAATAAATAAATAAATAAATAAATAAAAATGCCCTTTGACTTACTGAGGAGCTTCATATGGATCATAAATGGGGGAAAAAAACCATGGCTGAACACAGGTAAAAGCACATTACTATGCCTACTCTGTGGCATGTGCGAGACCGAACTGAGTGTCATCTGATTGTTAGTGGCAGTTCAGCCCAAATATCCTGATAATCTCTTCCAGCAGCTTTACATAGATGTTGGAAAGGCTGAAGGACTTAGGAATGTTCTGTCTGGGAAAGAAGAGGTTGAGGGGGACATAAGTGTTCTCTTTAAATATTTGAAAGGCTGTACATTTATTACAATGTTGATCCCCTCTCCCTTTTTCCCAAGGAACACGAGAAAGAGTTAGTTTGGAGCAGAGGTACCCCAAGGTCGGTGATAGAGATAGCCACCTGGCCACCTACCCCCACAGGCAGCAGAAACAACCGTTTCCCATGGGACTAGAGTGTCAGGGGAAAGCGTAGTTATTTACACTGCGTGTGAAGCCATAAAGCAAAGGTCAAGGAAAAAATGTCCTAGAATAGCAGCAATAACATATAGCAGGCTGGCCACATATATCTTGTAGCGAGGTAGTTATATATATCTTGTAGCAGTTACATTTAAGTATCTGCATATGGAGCCACACTGAGAAATAATATGCAAATTAGAAACGTGATATTTTTATCCTTTCAATAAATACAGAGAACAGTAACAGTAAAAAATAATTACTCTGACATGTGCATTCCAGATCCTGGGGGCAATTTCCTAATTCAAGGAATTTGTTGTGAAGAAGAGTAAGAATAAACATGTACTTCAGCCAATCAGTTCCCAAATGACCACCAAACAGCTTGGCATCTTGAAAGGTAGTGGTAATCCTACCTGAAGATAAAGGCTACAGTCACATTTCTGTTCTACATAGGAGAAATAACTGTGTCTCATTCTGTTAATAACATTGCTTTTAAATGTTCTAGTACAGGGGTCTGCAACCTACGGCTCTGGAGCCACATTTGGCTCTTTCGTCCTTGCACTGCGACTTCGTGTGGCTTGGGTCCTCTCAGCCTCCTTTGGAGAGTCGTCCTAAGGGTTAATGGGAAAGAGTCCCCATTCCTAGGGAGGCACAGCCCGAGACTGCTATCCCAAGCCACTTCCGGCTTCCCTGTCCCAGCTGCCTGGTTGGCTGATGCTGGTGATGCCGGTGCGGGGCAGGGGCAGAGCACTGCTGGTGGATCCTCTTGAACAGGTGAGCAGCGAAGGATAGGAAATGGGAGGGAGTTGCAGGAGCGCGGATTTTCAGCACAATCCTAACCTCAGTCCACCCCTGCCCCTTGAATGGGAGGGTCAGGGGTTGATTCTGCTTTGGGTAGTCTCATTTCCCCCTCCCCTGGGTCCTTCTTGGGGGGAGGACCCCAGTAGCGCCACCTTGGTTTGCAGACCCCCCAGCAGCTTCACTGAGCTCCAGGGGCTTTCCTGGCGGATGGCCGCCTGGCTGAGTCCAGGTGAGAAATACTATGTCAGGTTTTGGTTATTACCTGCAACCCTGCAAGGTTGCACTCATCGGGGCTGTTTAATGGGGAGGTGGGAGTGGGTGGGAATTGTTTGCTTCTGCATTGCCAAGGAGGGCAGGAGCACATGGGGATCTTTGAAGGTTTACTTCAGAGTGAGCCAGTGGAGGGTAAGCTTGTAGATCGTGGAAGGGAGGAAGGCCAGGATCATCCTCAGCCATGGTTGTTGCAGGTTGCCAACTCCCGGAGGGCAAATCCCAGGACATTTGGGGGTAGATTCTCAGAAGCTGTGGCTTTTGGGTCCAGGGCAGGGGCTATGCTCAGTGAGGAATATGGCTGTCAAGTCCACCCTCCATGGCAGACAATTTCTCGGGGGGGAGGGGAGAGAGAAGTTCAGCCCCCCCGGAAGTTGAGAACCCAATTAAAGGCACCAATTTTGATCCACCATCCAAGTGGAAATTGAGGGGGTTCTTTTGGGGGGGCATAATCAGTGTCTTTCAACCCAAGAGAAATGTGTGAAACGGGGGTTCTATTGCTGGTCATTTGAATCATGTACAAAACAACAGGCTTTTTACCCCTCCCCCCTTTTTTCCCTTTGATGGGTAAAAATGGGCCCCAAAGAAGGGAACTGCTCCCTACATGAGAATATATACAGTGTTATCTTCATTTTAGATGTCAAAAAGTATTTGCGGCTCCAAGTGTTTTCTTTTGCGTGGAAAACGGGTCCAAATGGCTCTTTGGGTGTTAAAGTTTGCCGACACCTGTAGTACTTTGCATGCATTGACTTGTATCCTTCCATTCTGCCCAGACAAGTAGGAGGTATTCAGCAAAGAAGACTTTTTCACTGAAAGAAGTCATCTGCTCACAGAAAAGATTCTTCCTGTGGAGTAAGAGGAAGCAGAACTGCACATTTGCCTGAGCAGAATGGTTGGATACTGCTCATTGTCTTATTATAATGGTTACCACAACTCTGTGATGAGTATTATTATCCCCATATTGCAATAGGGAAAGGCTTCCTAAAGCCTCCTAAAGTTCCTGCCTTTATATATGTATATGTGTACGTGTACGTGTGTGTGTGTGTGTGTATGTATGTATGTATAAAATATAATCTTTTAAAAAGATTCATTGAGAGCAAAAACAGCATTTTTAGCAACTTCAGGTTGCTTCCACTGAACTACTTTCATGGAGGTACACAATACTACTTTGAAATAAGTGACAGAAATAGCAGATACAGCAGATAACCCCCAAGTAAAGCATAACCCTCAGTTTCCTTCCTTCCCTGTATTGTTTTCACTTCATTTTTATAGCATCCAATTTTCCCTCAATGAAATTGTTTAAACTTGCATGTCCTTTTTTTCCAGCTGAATTTCTGTTGAACCAATCTTTTTGAGTCTTCTATCTTTGTCTTTTGTGGGAAAAGAAAGAAAATGGACATGAACTGGTATCACACAGCTCAGTGTGATTTCCCACACATATCATAGCTCCAGGTTGTGTTTGTATGAGATATGAGTCCTTTTTATATTAACAACAATATTTCATTATGTAGTCCTATCTGCTGTTCACAGTGCCAAAGAAGTACAAAAGAATATGCCTAGACTTCTGAGGATGTCAGAATTTTGGACACACTGTGATAATCAACCTTAGAACTGTCACTTGATTTGTAGCATGGTTCAGTAGCCTATGTAGTGTCTTCCATCAAATCTTCCTTAATGATTTGATACTGCTAACATTTATATATTGTTACAGTAAAGGCATTTATAGACCCATCATGTCGTCTTGAGATGTGCTTTCTCTTTTTTTGAGAGTATATAAATTTAGCTTCCTATGTCTCATCCTTCAAATCTGAGTATCATTTTTCAGTGACTTTCTTTGTACTTTCTTACAAACCTAGTGATTTACTTATCTTTATATGAATTGGCCGCCAAAACTGATTCATGCTGTCATTACTGCTTCCTCCCTCTCTCTCTGCTTTACTCTGTCCTTTCTGACATGCCCAGGGAAGGTGGATATTGAATTTGGGTTATGGCTACAGTTACTCTCAACTGACTCCTAACCCTGTGTTACTCAAGTTTTCTGAACTTTGGCTTCTATTGTACCTTATGGGTCTCCAACTAAAACTCACATTCTGTTCCTCTTGTGAATGAACAGAAATTCTCATGAACATTTGCATGCAGCATCTTGCTGCTTGTTTCTAAATCAAATGCATGGGCATGGAGACAGATGCCATTCTATTGCAACAAAGGGAGGCTTCTGGCTTGGCCTGAGAGCTTCCAGGATGCTGGACTAGATAGACCCTCAGCCTGATCCACCATGTCTGCTCTTATGTCCTAATAAACACTTTAGCAGCTGTTATCTGCATTCACTTGCAATTTTTTATATAATAAATGTTTATTTATGAAGTCTTACTGCCACCAGTGGAAAGGCAATGTAGACATTATAATGTTACCTGCAAACCTTATTGAACTGAACAGCACTGAAGCTCAGAATTTCCATTATCTTCTTTGAATTTCAAAAGTTCTGTACTTCAGTAATCCAGTTTTACTAAGCCATAAAACAATCCTTGCATCTCTTGGCCTTTTATGAAACCTATCCCTAGACAGACGATCTACATTTTCAGACCCATATGGTGGAATGACAGCTCAGAAGGAGCAGAAGCTCCTGGAAAACATTTCAGCTGTTTACAACGTGAGCTAATTTTTTTCAGGATATTAAAATGTGTTTCACAACCCCATAAAGCCGGCACTGCCTCTTTATATGGAGGGGTATGCAGTTCATCAGAAGACTATACCTGAATATCGAGGAAACTGGCCTATCTTAAGGTGTGGAAATGTATTTAACATGTTGCTGATTCACTTTATATTAATGAGCATTGTAAGTGTGTGACAAACTCCCTTGTGTATCCTCATGGGAGCTGAATAAGGGAAGAAGAGTTTGGATTTATACCCTGCATTTCTCTCTTGTAAGGAGACACAAGGCAACTTGCAAACTCCATTTGCTTCCTCTCCTCACACCTTGTGAGGTAGGTCTGGCTGAAAGAGTTCCAAAGGACTGTGACTAGCCCAAGGTAACCAAGCAGAAATGTAAGAGTTGGGAAACAAATCTGATTCACCAGATAAGGGTCTGGCGCTTATGTGGAGGAACAGGAAATCACACCTGGTTCTCAATATTAGAGCCCACCTGCTCTTAACCACTACACTGTACTGGCTGGAGCTATCTACAGCTCTGCTAAGAGAAGAAGCAAAAAATGTTTAAAGGAAGTGATTTCACCTTTCAAGTGAGTGGCAGGAAAAGCACATGTGGAATAATAAGTTGTTGTTGGCACACTATTAGGATTCATGGTTCCAAGCTCTGCTCCTCCTCTTCTTCCTCTTGCAACCTTTCTTTTTTGTACTGCCAGTCAAGCCAATTAAAAAAGCATTTAAAATGCAACAAAGGCCAACAGTGGATGGGCCAAATTAAAAATTAATCTCTTCTGTAGGGGAAAAAAATCTTTTAAAAATCATAAGCCCATCTTCCTTTCTGCCACTGTTGATAATTAAGGCTTTTATGATTATCCCAGACTCTCATCCCCACTAACTGTTTCAGAATATTGCATTGGGTTTTTCTCCAGCATATAAACTTCAAGACAGAAGACAGGCAAAGGTCGATTCCCCACTCACCGTTTGATGCGGGCTACTCGCGGCAAGTAACCTGGGGTCCAGCAGAACTCCCCACTACCCCAGCAGCAACAACGCAGCCACCCCAATTCTGCCGCTCTCCTACCCCATCAGCGTGCATCATTTTTGATCCTGGACGGAAGAGCACCTTTTTGAAAACCCTGCACAGAGCACGGGACAGTGGCGAAGTCTGGGAGGTGACTCCGGGTTTGAGTTTCCCGCCCCTGGTAGTGACATGGAGCCTTTTGCCCAATAAGGAAGCAGTGGGCTATGCGTGCAGCTTTTTTTAATATTGTGGAGCTGAGATTTGTGGCAACGTGGCAATTATTTGCGGCAATGTGGGGTAAGCTAACAATGCAAGGGAGCACTCACTTAAAGCCTAGTATTTATCCCCTTTTGCCACTAGAGTTTCTGTGACTTAGCTGGGTAATGTAGCTTTCTGCTTGTGTTGTAGGGTGAAAGCTTGCCAGTTCTAATCCCACCAGGGGTGAGTAATTTTTTTTTTTAAAAAAAAATCGTGTATGAAGTAATTGGGGCTGATTTTTGAACAGGACAAGTTTATTCTGTTTGGGCTGAAAGCAGCATGATTCTGATATGCCGGTCCCACTGTCATTCGGGTTTACTCAAAACACACCCCCATGAATCCCCACAGTTTCTGTCCCCAGCACAGTTTAAACACCTTGCATTTACTTGAAGGCTAGTATTTATCCCCTTTTACTACCAGAGCTTCTGTGGCTTAGCTGGGTAAGGCAGTCTTGTATTGCAGATTAAAAGCTTGCTGGTTCTAGTCCAGTGGTAAGTAATTTTTCAGTTTGTTTTTATAAGCCATTTCTCCATCTCCTTGCACAAACGTGGATATGACAGGGAAAAAGTAAAAAAAATCCCACCCAGCAGCAGCAGCCAATCAGGATGGCCCCTGAGCTGAACGTGCGGTCGAAAGCTTCAGAGTGCCTGCTGATCATTTGTGGGACAGAAGCTGCACTGGGCACACTGAAATCGTGAGCAAAAGGTCCTGGTTTTTCCCAAAATGCTTTGACTCTACTTCCATTTTTGAAGTTGGGAATCAACCAAAGCCAGATTTTGGGCAAGCAGTAAATAAGAACATGGCCAGTTCCCCTCACAGACTAGGAGATCATAACTGTGTATTAAAGTAAAAGCTTAACCCATAAGAATGTGTCAATAATAAAACATACAACATACCTATTCCATACAAAAACAGGAAGACAATATGGATAATATGTAACAATTATGCAAAGCAGTTCCCCTGCATATGAAAGCTAGGCAAAAAAGAGCACTCAAGTCCTGTCGCAACCATCTCAGAGCAGAACATTTAAGGCATTGAGAAGCACAAGAAGCAGGAAAGTCTCAGCTAGGTGGTATCAAGTAGGTACACAGGAGCTCACCCATTTTACAATCTATAACAGCTTTTTCAGTATTCAGTTCAATATATGAATTCAGTATTCAGTATAATGAACTCTTCCAGGGTTCATACAGTCAAGCCAATGCAATTGGAAGAAGCTGCTGATGGTAGTGTTGCAGGAGTGCAAACAACAAAAGCCCCCTTCCCATCTAGGAAGGCCTCTTTTTGTCACACATATAATGTATTTCAGCCCCCCACAAGACCCACTGCTGAATTCTCAGATGTGTATACAATGTATTTTAAGCTTTCAGAGGTTAGTCATATTAAAGATGGGTTCATGGTTACCAGGAAAAGGACCATTTGTGTTTTTATGTATCCCAACAGTAGAATTGGGCATGTTCTCCTGGTTGCATCTGTTTAGGAAACCAGACAAAGTCATCTGTATTTTCAGCAGCAGTTCACTACTATTGTTACTGTTCTGTCACTTTGTAAATTGTTGTTTTAAAATGGTTTAAACCTAATTTTTTTTAAAAAAACAATTTAAACTGCATTTTAAGGCTCTTTAACATGAAGTTTTACAAGTAGCAAAAGAAGCACTGTGGCATCAATTCATAGCAAAAAACAAAAATGTATACAGTACACAACACCACCATACACCACCAATCACAGTCTCTATTTTCTGCTACTTTTTGTTTTATGTTTAGTGCTGCAAGTGGCACTGACAGAGATTGACTGTTTCTCCAAATCAAACTGGGAAGTATGGGGTATGTGTTATTGTAATAGTTGCCTTGATGTTCATTTCCATGCTCACATCCAAACCCCAGTCTGAATCACAAAGTCATCTCTTATTTGAAGTAGCCAACTCAGCATGAATGGACAGAAGCATCTCTTCCTAAGGAGCTACATGTCCCATTTTTGTTTGTTTTTGAGCCACAGTGCAGCAGAAAGATTTCTAGTAACCAATGTAAGCAGTCATCCAAACATGTGGTGGACATGTATCGGAGCTGGGATTGTGGGAAGCAGCTAGCCATGAGTAACCAGAAGCCAAGGATGGGATCAAACAGCAGTGTAAGGGTCAAAAGCTGGAAGATGAGATTCTTCTGAAGAGCTAAGGAATGTGGGGTCAGAGTTCAGGAAGACAGATAGAGGAATGACCAGAATATCAGAACCAGCAACAGTCAGAAATTAATCTTCATTCTTATAGCTGCTACCTCCTTCAAGGAACCAATAGGCTGTGTTCATGGGCAGAGTCTCTTTGGGGTAAGGTGGCCAGCTCTGGGTTGAGAAATATCTGGTGATTCTGGGGATGAAGCTTGAGGATAGCAGAGTTTGAGGAGGAGAGGTACTTTAATGTTATATAATGCCATAGAGCCTACCTTGCAAAGTAGCCATTTTCTCCAGGTGAGCTGATCTCTGTTGTCTGGAGATCAGTCCTAATAATGGGAGATCTCCAGCCACCACCTGGAGGTTAGCAACTCTGCTTTGGGGATCAAAGAGTTGCTTACAGCCCCTGGGAAAGATTGACTTGCTGCCTCAGTGACAGCAGCATGACTAATTCCAGGTCTGTCAGTTTGAGCTTCCTGAAACCGTCGGGTGATCACTTCTGGAAACAGAATGCTAGGCTTATATGCAGTCAGTCTCTGTGATGCATTAAAGAAAAAGTTTTCAAGCTGAGCCCCCAAACATCTCATTAATCTCCAGAGATGGCTGATGCATGCAAAATTTAAACATGAATTCCAAGCAAATCCGAGCCCCCAAACCTTTTATTAAATACCAGGGGATGGCTGATATAGGCAAGATTCACAGTGATATTCTTTAGTCTGACATAATCACTTGTGAGGAAGAAAGACTTGTGCACACTACAGCATGTTGAATATGATCAGCCTCCCCCATGTTCCTCTGAAACCTGAGTGAAGCCTTTGACATTCCTTCCTCTCACTGTAGCAATGTGTAAGTTGAAGCACTGTTCCAAAGCACACTGTCTGAGAACTCCAAGCAACAAGGAGATCTATAAGGAACTGTTGCCTCCAGGGCAGCTGGAGGCCTACCAGTGAGTCTATCTTTATCTTAATCAATCAGTAGCCATGGCAAGGGAGGTGTCCACTGCTTTTAAACTTTTCTGTGTATCTCAGCTGAAAAGAAAGGCACAGAAAACACATGAAACATGAATTCTTTAAGATGTGCCACACTTGTGACAGAAGGAGGAAGGTGAATCAGAGCTGAGAGACATCCCACAACATGCACACTGGAGGGCACATCAAAACTCCTGTGTCAATTTCAGAAAAGAGAACATGAGAAAGAATGGACTAGTTTGGATGACTAATGCAAACTCAATGTCAGTTTTTATGATCAAGAATTCAATAGGTTAGCATTTGCCTTGGTTGTTTGCCTACCCAAATGATTCTGTGAATGTCATAAAATATTCCAAATCTTGAGTCCTGCACTTCAAAGGCACTGGAAGTACACAGCTGAAAGCTGGGTTTGGCTGAGCTGCGCCGAGCATTCAGCTCTCTTGCATCCTCCAAAGTCCACTTGAACAACACTGCCATCTCCAAAGTCCCCTGCTCCTCCCCCCCCTCCAAAGTCTAAGTGACTTTGGAGGCAGCTGGGGAGAGTTGAATGCTGGGCTTACTATGGATAAGAATAATGTATTTTTTTCTTACATGCATACATTTTATAAGAAAAATGATGAAAAGAAACTAAGACGGATTCCACATGGGCCAAAAACAGCAGTGTGAAAATGGTGTAAACCCGGTGTAAACGGTGTAAACCATTTTACACCATTTTCACACCGCTGTTTTTGGCCCATGTGGAATCTGCCAATATAACATAACGATAAGGAATCACAGTTTCAAGTCACATAAATGAAGCACAAAATCAAAATGGTGAGTGTCAGGTTGAAACAGCTGGGAAGAGAAATTTTAAAGTATTCTCAGGACACAGTATTATTCTATAAAATCCAGAATTATAACAAGCCTTGCTAAAAATAAACTGCACTGTTTTTTTTAAAATGTTTTGGTATTTCGGTGGAAAATAGCATTATTTTTTAAGGAGAATATGGTTTGTTTCTCAGCCTAATACTCAAATCCACTGAGAATCACTATTTGTTTAAGAAAATGTATGCCTCCTTTCCCCACTAATGTGGGCTCACCGTGGCTTATACAGATACCACTAACACGTTTTCACCAATAAACTCAATTCTAGCTTCATTCTCTCCTTTGACTAAGGATAGCATTTGAGGAGATCAATTCATTTCCAGTATTTTTTTTCTTAAGTAATTTTCACAAGTGATGTCTAAATCTACATTTGCATAACCTATCATCTCTGTAATTTGACTGTTACACTTCTGTTTGCTGTGATGCAGATTCTATTTCAAAATGACTCAGTTTTTTTTTCTAGTCTTTGTTAGTATGATTCAGTGAGCAAAAGAAGCACAAGAGAGGCTCAAAGGTGTTTTTAGAGTAACATAAAAATTCCCTTAGGCAATGTAACTACTAGGAAGCATCAACATATGCATATTTTTTCTTTAAAGTACAGATTTTTCCCTTGTGCTCCAAAGCCAAAAATAGTTTTTTTAAAAAAAACTCAGTTTGATTCAATGCATTTACATTGTGTGTCTGTTTAAAAATCAACTTACTACTACAATCTTCCTTATAAACTTTTTGAAACCTTGCACTTTTTGAAGGCATCTCTCCCTATCCCAGTCAATTTCTAACACTGAGGAGATAGTCTGGATCATAACATGGGTAGTGACAAAATTACAGGACAGCAGCATAGATATATATTGTACAATGATGTTAAACAAGTGGGGACATCACACTGTATTGCTCATTCACTGCCACTAATCAACAAATGTGTGAACATGGCACAGAGAGGTGAGCTGGGCAGAGGTGTATAGATGTCATCATGGAGAATCAGAGAAAAACATGGACAAAAGACATGCTTAATCTGTGGCTATGCCCCTGGCCTTATGGCCTGGTCACTTCTAGCCCATCTGATGCCCTTCCAGTTATGCATCAGTGAACCCTTACATTCCTTGAAGCTGCTCAGCAGCAAAGGCTGAGCCAAATAGTCTTCACTAAAGTGTTGTGGGTTTTCCGGGTTGTCTTCCTCTTTCCATGGCATGCACTCCACCACTAGTTCACCATGCAGATGAAGAAGAAAGGCATGATATCAACCAACCTAAGCCCATTGGTTTAAACATTTGTTCCTCCAGCCCTTAATGTTCCTCTCGCCATTGTAATGAAACAAAATGTATTGGTATTTTTAATCAGATGAATTGCCATGACTTTCCATTTAAACCAGTTGCTCTCTGGAGTGCACTTAATGCCACTACTAAACCTGCATGGTGAAGATGAATGCAATAGACTTTGCAAGAGATGAATTGCCAAGGAGTATTGGAAGAAAATGAAAGTGTGATCCAGGGAGTCGACCATCAGGATGATAGACTGTGTTTGAATGGCTAGGTGAAAACTGTGACCTGACTTTGAAATGTTCAGCTCCCTTCCTCTGTATCTTAAGGAGATGTTTAATAGCTCAGAAGAAGAAGAATTAGTCTTTATGTCCTGCTTTTCTCTACCTTAAGGAGTCTCAGTGTGGCTTAACATCACAGTCCCTTCATCTCTCCACAATAAGCATGTTGTGAGGTAGATGGGGCTGAGAGAGTCCAGAGAGAACTATGGTTACCCAGCAGCCTTCGTGTGGAGGGGTGGGAAATCGAACCTGGTTAGGTAGATTAGAGTCTGTTGCTCTTAACCACTATACCAAGCTGGGTAACAGGAGACTTCCTTCATATGCATGCCGAGTAGCATGTGGGTTACTCCCCTGTGATAGAATCCTACCTTGCTGGGGAACAAGGGGGGAGGGCAGGATCAATGAGGACCATGCCATAAATTAGCTGGGAAAAACCCATGAGACACTCATATGTATGCTCCAGCCAATGCTATGTTGGTGAATGCTATATGTGCAGTAAAACCAAGGAGATCATTTGCTTAAAAAACCCACATAATTTGATAAACTAAATGTATTGATGGTAAGTGAGATGTCCCATCTGCTAGCTGAAATAGTGAAGAAAAAAACCATGTATAACATCAGGTTGCTGACAAGGACCACCTTCCCAATTAGACCTGCACAGAACCAGGCAATGACAGCATGATAATGTCCTATTTATTGACACCAAATGAAATGGAAATTGTAAACTAGCTATTAAATTTCACAGAACGATATTCTCAGGCATAAGTTTACATTAAAAATCAGTGGCCACATGAGATATTAAGAGTAAATCATGGGACTGTGCACCAGCTGCAACTGAGTCCCTGATGGTGGTGTGCCAAGGGCAAGTGACCCTTTGGCCCTTTGAATAAAATGACCCTGTCTCCATCAGTGAAGAAAAAAATGAGGAATTAGATTCCATGCCACTTGTGGGGGTTATATTGGATATAATTTCCACATGCCACATTCTTTCTCTCAACCTGTAGATCAGCGTAATCTTCAGTGACAAGGGCTTACCCAAAAGATGCTTTTGCTGTAAGACAAGTTGCTATGGAAACATGAAAAATCTATGACAACACTGTTGGAGTCAGGACTGCATAATAGGCGTATTCACCCCCAAAACTGTGCATTTAAAAAAATGTTTCTTGTTAGATTTGCACACTTTCCCACTCTCCTTCTAAAATTACAGGCATTTTCAGATATGATTTAGTCAAATTCAGAACAATCATCCAAAGCTTTTACGTAACAAAATTAATAGTAGGCATAAGACACATTTAAGATGTTAAATGTTAACAACTGGAGATTCATGTGTGGAATTTGGCTACAAAAAGGCAACCATCTAGCTGGTGGTCAATCCCATTAATCCTTATTGCCCAACTGACCCCTTTTTGTTCATGTGACCTCCATAAAATATGGTTTGTTTTAAACTAATGATAATTCACTGATTGCTTGATACATACAGTTAGCTAGGCGGTTTCCGCACGGCCAAAAAACAGCACCCTAGGGACCGAAAAAACACCATCTCTGGGGCACTGTTTCTGGCATGGAGTCCAGGAACATGCTATACTTCAAAAAGCTGGCAACCATCCTGCTTCAAGGACATCACTTCCCAATCTACATGATGAGGAGAAGCATCCCAGTTTCCCATCTAGCATCAGGGTGATGCATAATATCAACAGCTGCTTTTCCTGCTGTTGCGCCTTCAGTTCCTACAGTGATATATACGTCAGTCATCACAAAGGTAGCCAAGAATCCAGCCTTCCAGAAAGTAAGTCCCTGTGCACCCATTCACCACATGGACATCCTACAACCACTTGTACCTAAAGCCATCACTTCAACCTTCAAAGTCCAAATACTCCTTTTAAGAACTGTTGCCAACACTATGCAGACTCATCAACAAAGCACCTAGGCACAAGAAGCTCAAGAAATCCCCCAAATGTCAATATCATGAGGTACATAATGTGATATCTGTGGCCCTCTGCCTTCTGTCCCGGGGCTGATCAGGTCCTCGAACAGGGCTGGAGCTCAGAGGCTCATTTGCAGCAGTGAGCAGTTTCAGGCAAGAATCCTTGAAATGAAATAAAGCTAAATTGAAATTACTTACGCATCCTAGGCTAACCTCATTCACACAAAGGTTAAGTTGGCTAGACCTGATGGGTGTGCACAGGCTGCTCAAGCAGAAGAGCTCTCTGTTGATGATGGAAAGTAGAACTCATCTTGACCTCTCCTTTGTAGGGCTGATTATATTGCAGTATCTCTGGCCTATCTCTTTTCTTTCTTGACCTCCCTTTTGCCCTTCCCTTTCACTTTCCAAAATGCAGCTGTGCCCAGTTCTTACCCAGTGTTCCCTGTTGACATCTTTATTGCCCTTTTGCCAGGTTTATCTGTGTGCTGTTTTCTCCTTATCTTGTTAGGCTGGGGGGAGAGGGGAGAGGGGGAGGAGGGGGAAAGGAGGCTGACTCCGCAGAAAGGTCCAAGCATATCTTTCTGAAGTAGGATAAACTGTTCTAGGGCTAGAGGGTGAGATCTTTGATCTTCCATCTACTTTATTTTTTTACCCACTCTTGAAAGCATTTTTTGTTTCCAGACATGATTGGGGAAATTAACAATGTTAAATCTGCTGAATACAAAAAATTGCTCAGGAACACTTACAGCTTGAAAATTAGCTGGTTTCTTGGTCCAGTAGACTTAGAAGCAGTCACATAAACATTTAATGAAGCATTTTAATGAAGCATAATCTAATAGCAACACAGAATCTATATTCCATGTCTCACAATCAGACTGCTTACACTCCTCTTCCCTCGCAAAAACTACTCATGCATGAAACCATCTTTTCAGCCATAGAATGATCCATGCTTGTGCAGTTTAACATGGAACTGGTAGACTGCACTGACATGCCCTCAGAAGGATGTGGGGAGGAGTTGGGTTACCTCCTGGGCAGGAGTCATTAATCATCAGTACACTCAAGGAAAAGGGACACTTTAATGACAGAATCTACACCAAACCCCAGAATCCTTGGAATATTTGTTCCCTGAATCTTCTTGAGGATCCTAGACCTGCTCTAATGCATGAAGAGACCTCATCTTCTGAGGGATTCAAACCCAGGAGACTGTTGTTCTTGCCCAGGATAGATGGAGTGCTATGTCAGTGAGCCACAGAAGTTAGGGTGAAGGTGAGTTCAAAACAGTCATAAATCCTCAGGGTTTATAGAAGGGCTAGTTGCAAACCCAGCAACTATCCAGAGTCTTTCCATACTATATTATCTTCTCCTGCACAGAATGCTGGGATGGGCAGCCCTAAAAGGCATAGCATATCTCAATTATCAGAAATGCTGCCTTTTTATTAAATTCATTCCTAACAGTAATTTTAAAATGATATTAAAACATTCTGAAGAATGACTAAAATAATGCATTAAATAAAAACTTTGATAGGCATCTAAATGTAACCCCCCCCCCCCCCCCACCGCCACCGCACATTGGTGAAACATGGCATGCTTCTGACAGGGAGTAAGAACTTTGTGATCAAGAAAGGATAGGTTTTTAAAGATTTATCTTTATACTTGTTTCCCACCCATCACCAAAGTCCCTGGGTGGTAGATGTACACTAAAGGGGCAGAGTCAAGAGAAGAAGGACTGGGGTAGTAAAATTGATAAGGAAGATTGCCCTGGAAGTGAGGTAGGTGGTGTTCAGGTCCATGATCAGCATTTGTGGAATGTCTGAACAACTGAAATGGATGGGAGTATCCACAGTTGCCTGTTATTAATGTCCAGCATGTTGCACAACTGCACAATTACAGGAAGATTAATTGGTTACATCCAGAGGTGTATTGGGGGAAAATGGTGCCGGGAGGCAACATTGAGTCAAGTGCCCCCCACTCCCCCAAGCCCTACTTATGATGGCGACTCCAGTGGGTGTCTCAGGCAGGTGTCACAGGGGCAGGCCAGCTCCTGCCCTCCCTATCAGCAGGGAGGCTGGGGAGGGCTGGAGCCCAGAGCACTCCTTTGCAGGTGGGCTCCTGGCTGCATGGTGGGGCGCTGCCGGCACCACCATACAATGATGGCACGATCCCCCAGTGGAGGAGAGGCCTCCTGGCCATGCAGCTGGGCCAGTGGGTTCACCCAGAGGGGAACAGGTAGCCCAGCCTTGGGCACCAGTGAGCCTGCCCCCCCCAGGGTCACCGAAAAGTGTGCACCCCGGGGACATGGGTTACCCCATGTCCCTATGGGCAGTATGACACTAGTTACATCTAGCGAAGGATTAGGTTGCAGGAACACAAGAAGCTGTCTTCTACGAAGTCAGGCTATTACTCTGTCAAACTCAGTAGTGTTTAGTCTGACTGATACCATCTCTTCAAAGCCTCAGGATCATTTTCACATCACCTACTGTGGCACATTTCTAAACAAATATGCAGAAGCAAAGCTGAATCCACTTCTGCCATAGATGCTGTCATGAGGGATTCTGATAACCCTCCTTTTGAACATGCCTCAACAGCTCAAACAGCACAGTGTAAGGCCGTTTCCGCATGGGCCAAAAACGGCGGCCTGGGGGTGGTAAAAACGCTGCCCCCAGGCCGCCGTTCGCACAGGCGGCGCTGCTGCGTTTCAGCAGCGCCGACCTGGCTGCCCTTCCCCTCCCTCAGGGCGGCATCGGGCCACCCTAAAAAACAACCCTTTAAAGGGTTGCTTTTGAGGGAACAGCGTCTTCCCGGCGGCGCGGTGCGAACAGCACCGCTGGGAACACGCTGTTTCCCTTCCCTTTCCCACTCACCTTGTCCCCATTGTCGGCCTGCTGGCCTCCGAAGCCCCTCCCTCACTGTCCTCCGACCCCTGGAGGTCGGAGGGCAGCGTGGGCGGGGCTTCGGAGGCCAGCAGGCCGACGACGGGGACAAGGTGAGTGGGAAAGGGAAGGGGGCAGAGGCGGCTCCATGCGGAGCCGCCTGTCGTCCGCCGGCCTCTCCTGAGGCCGCACACACGCTTGCGTGCGAACGGCCGCCGCCTCCACGCCGGCAGAATTCTTGCCGGCGTGGGGGCACCTGGGGGGCCGTGCGGAAACAGCCTAAGTGAATCACCTGCCATCCTATCTTCCACAATTTCTCATTCAGGTTCTTCTGCTGCTCACTCTGCCTCTCTGCAACTACCTTCTCCCCTGCCAGTGCAGCCATTGAGGGCTCCAGCAACACCTGGAAAAGAGGACCATAAATCAAAGATTGCCTCAGAGCCAGCATACATACCTAAGCCCACTGGGGAAGAAATACCCAATGGCCTGCCGCTTACTTTGACTCAAGATGGCAAGGACCCCTTTAGCAGCCCAAGATCCTTACAGAAGGTCTGGAGCAGAGGAAATGTTGCTTGATTGATTAACAAAGGAATGTTGGTGACTGTTTGTTGCCCTTGCACTTCTGAGCTTGCAGTGGTTTGTATTTTCATACACAGAGGTTAAAATGTCCACATTTTCATTTCCAGGAGTTACTTCTGAAAAGACTAAAGCCACCTTTTCATTTTTCCCCCCTTTAGGGTGTATGTGTATGTTAAAAACACTGCCAAATTTATCTTCATCACATTGTTTCAGTTTCTACCACATAACTCAATATGCTTTTCCCTTCATTCCAGGGTCTCATTGCCATTCTCAAGATTCCTTAGGTACAGGGTCATTTTTCTAGACATTAAATACTGAGATATTCTAATATAGTAGATGTAACAGCATAACATGTAACAGCTTTGGCCAAAAGATGCCATGATGGTGTATCCTGAGGTTTTGCTCCAAGGCAGACACATGCAAAGGAAGGGATGCTGAGAACAGCAAAGGGCTATGCATGTTTCAGATGAAAGCATCCCCCAGGCTCACAGCAGAAGTCTGGTTAAAGACCCTGTCTTGCTGCAATTTTACTGTTATCCAAAAGGAAAGAGTATGTACTATAGAGAGGGATAGTAGCTTAACACTGCATAGGTGGTATTCAGGAGGAGACTACTCACATATATGGCTGCTTATAGTTAGGTTCTCGCTTACAGCTATCAACTCACCCATTCCTCAAGAGAAAGGTAGAATTTGGACACTTTCTGGCCCTTTTCGCACATGCAGAATAATGAACTTTCAATCCACTTTCACAGTTGTCTGCAAGTGGATTTTGCTCTTCCGTACAGCTGCAAAGTGCATTGAAAGTGGATTGAGAGTGCAACATTTTGCATGTGGGGAAAAACAACCCATACAATGGGTTTCTAAAACTGGAAAGAAGAGTGGGCAAAGGGACAAATTAATGTTTACCTTTCACCTTGCACCAAATCCTCACAGGCCTGAAGAGACAAGTGGGTGCATTAGGAATAAATACCAAACTGTTCCATGAAATACCTAAATTCCATAGAAACCAAAATGAAACTGTCCTACAAGGATGTCATTCCCAATCCCACTACCTGGAACCCAAAGCAACCTCTTCTAAAACTGGCAAAGTTGTCATAACCACTTCACCATGAGTTCCAAGGTGATTCCTGCTCACACAGTAACCAAACCATGTATAATATAAAAATCTTTTATTTCTAAAGGTGAAAGAAAGCAAAACAATTGCAATTTCACTACCTTCTCTGTTAGATCCAAAAGGGGGTAAAAATAACAAAACTAACTCACTATAGGATACCTGCAGTGAAGATGGTAAATCATCTGTGAGCGATCTGATAATAGTCAGCAGAAGAATAATCCAAATTATGGAACAATACTGCATACTTGCTGGAGCATCAAGTACAGAATCTGATAGGTAACCAAATGGAAAATAGAAGACAGATATATCCTTCCTTGAACCGCTATACAGAATTATACAGTTTGACCTACAGCATCAGACAGAGGCATTCCTCCCATTGGGCAAAGTGGGCAAAGTGGGCAGTTGCCTAGGGCACCCCCTTGTGGTGGGCACCAAAACTGCAGGTTTGTGGGATTTTTTTGTATTTTCAGTGTTTTTTCTGTTTTTGGCCTGCAGGGGGTACATTTTTTAAACTAGCAGCACCAAAATTTCAGGGATTTTTCGGGAGATGGTTCTGATGAAATCACCCAGTTTTGGTGAGGTTTGGTTTAGGGAGTCCAAAGTTATGGACTCCCAAAGAGAGTGCCCCATCCCCCATTTTTTCCAATGGGAGCTATTAGGAGATGGGAGCTACACCTTTGAGGGTCTATAACTTTAAACCCCCTGAACCAAACTTCACCAAACCTGGGTGGTATCATCAATAGGGACTCACAAAGATACTCTGAAATTTTGGTGCTGCTATCTTAATAATTGCATCCCTGCTGCTATCTTAATAATTGCATCCCTGGAAAGTATGTAGAAGGAATTTTGGTGCTGCTATCTTAATAATTTTGGTGCTGCTATCTTAATAATTGCATCCCTGCTGCTATCTTAATAATTGCATCCCTGGAAAGTATGTAGAAGGAACTTCCAGGGTCATCTTGTCCAATCCTCTGCACATGCAAAAATTTCACAACTACCCCCTCGCCTCAGCCTCCATGATCCCTGCTTCATGCCCAGAAGATGGCAAAAAACCCCCGCAGGAACCCTTTTTTTGAAAACAATTTCAAAATGCTTTCAAAATGTTTTATTACTGCTATGAAAACATTTTATGGTGTTGTATCCAGTCCCCCCAAATGGGGGAAACAGCATCACTTTCAATGTTATTTAAACTGGGGACCCCAGATTCTCCCTTTAAGGTGGATTTAAAAGGAGAATCCTGGCTCCCTAGTTTAAACAAGTGATGCTGGAATCCACCCCCAAACAGCATCATTTTTAATGGTGTTTAAACTAGGGAGCCCAGATTCTCCTTTTAAATCCACCTTAAAGGGAGAATCTGGGGTCCCCAGTTTAACATTGAAAGTGATGCTATTTTGGGGTGGATTCTCCCTCACCCTGAAACAGCATCACCCTGAAACAGCAGGCACCCCCTAAATTTCCCCAGATTCTCCTTTTAAATCCACCCCTTCCTGCCAGTGCTTGTTTTCTTTCTTTCTTTTATTCTCTCAATGCCTAATAAAGGTGGTTATTATTGTTGTTGTTGTTGTTAATCCACCCCCTTTGGCATGGATTTAAAGGGAGAATCTAAGGTCCCCAGTTTAAACATTGAAAATGATGCTGTTTCAGGGTGAGGGAGAATCCACCCCAAAATAGCATCACTTTCAATGTTAAACTGGGGACCCCAGATTCTCCCTTTAAGGTGGATTTAAAAGGAGAATCTGGGCTCCCTAGTTTAAATACTATTGAAAATGATGCTGTTTGGGTGATTCCAGCATTCTTGTTTGGGTCTAGGGAGCCCAGACTTCTCCTTTAAATCCACCTTAAAGGAGAATCTAAACTCTAGCCTAGCCAATAACATTGAAAGTGATGCTGTTTCCCCCATTTGGGGGGACTGGATACAACACCATAAAATGTTTTCATAGCAGTAATAAAACATTTTGAAAGCATTTTGAAATTGTTTTCAAAAAAAGGGTTCCTGGAGGGGTTTTTTGCCATTTTCTGGGCATGAAGCAGGGATCATGGAGGCTGAGGCGAGGGGGTAGTTGTGAAATTTTTGCATGTGCAGAGGATTGGACAAGATGACCCTGGAAGTTCCTTCTACATCTATGTTTCTATTATGTTTCTATGGGTCTATGTCCTGGGGACAGGAACCTCAGTGGGGTACAATTCTATAGAGGCCATCCTCCAAAGTATCCATTTTTTCCAAGGGAGTTGTTCTCTGGAGATGATCTGTAATTTGGGGAGATCCCCAGGTTTCACCTGCTGGCTGGCATCCCTAGGCAACCAAGATCAAGATAATTCAAAATATATTATTCTCTACTACTATATATGGATGTGAACACTGCATAATAAAGAAATCCAAAAGGAAGAAAGTTAATTCATTTGAAGTGTAGCATTGGAAGAGACTTTTACATACACTGTGAACTGCCAAAAAGACAAATCAGTGGGTCCTAGATCAAATCAAGTTGAAGCTAAAATGACCAGACTGAAGCAATCATACTTTGACCACATTATGAGAAGAGAAGAATCACTGGCAAATACAATAATGCTAGGGAAAATTGAAGGCAGCAGGAAAAGACAAAGACCAAACATGAGATGGATTGACTTGAACAAGGAAACCATAGCCCTCAGTTTGCAAGACCTGATAACGTTAGGATGTTATAGAAGTCATTAATTCATAGAGTTATCTTAAATCGAAAGCACCTTGATGGTACTTAACACACATACATGTCATCAGTGAAAGCGACTCCACAATCCTCATATTCAACTTTTTCCATTACTAGCATTCGTAGGCCAAAATTTGCTACTTGCATTCGCTGTTCAGTGAAGTTCATTTAATGCAATTCTTTTGCATGCTTAACAGGTGGATGGAAACAGATGCATGAGTTAACTCTTGCAGAGGCTTTATTGGGATTTGAGACACTGTATAAGTGGCAAGAGGGTAGTGTTAATAGGGAGACTGCAACCTACCTGGCCAGATCTGTAAAGGAGGAATATCTACTGCAGTATGGATTGGAAGAAAACAGAACACTCTGGAGGGTATTTGGGGGAATTTTCATGAAAAATCACATTGATATCAAAATCTTTTTGAAAAAAGTTAACTTGAAAGTCTGGTGTAACCTCATCTTATGTGTTCTGTGGGGCAGAATTTGGAAGGAGTTTGCAACAACCATATTTTAAAATGGTTTACTTTTCTTAACATATAACATCAAACACTAACATTTAACGCATCACTTCAAAGTCCTACTAAGTTTCATTTCAAGTCCTTCTATTTACAGTCTTGTAAATAGTAATGCCAAGTCCATTTCTTCCTGCAAGTTGTTGGCTCATGAAACTCCAGAAGCTTGTTATACTGGATTCAAGATGATGAAGGTCCCCATTCACACACAAAAACCCTAAAACAATAAATTCTAACATTTACAATATAGCAAAAATAAACAACTCCCTTCCCACTAGTTCCAAACAACATTGCAATTACCCTAAACAAGGTGTTAAGAGCTTATAATAATATATCCAAGTCCCAGCCTGGTAGCCTGGCTTCCTTCAACCTCATGAGTTCTGCAGCCTTCTGCTTTTCACCCCTTCCTGGGTCATCCCATTCTTAACATAGGGGTTACACTGACAGCTTCTTTTATTGGGATCTAAGAAGCATGCTTTCTCAATCATTGTTTGCTGTGTAAAGAATAGTGTATGATTCCTGAACATGGCTTCCCTGCCTTCCCTACCTTCACACTACTAGCAGCTAATGATACATGAACTGATGGCATATTAAGACATTGCCTTAGGAACTGCAAAGTAGATTGCAATATCATGCAGGTTTCTGTTTCATAACTGGAAGAAAGAGCAATAGTGCAAAAACCAGGAACTATAAAGAAAAACCAGGATTCAAACAGTAACTTACAAACTAATTCCTGGTTTTCCAAACTAGTTACAGTTTAAGTAAACCATGATTTGAATGCATTCATACATGCTGAATAAAGCACTTTCAATCCACTTTTACTGTGTGGAATGGCAAAATCCATTCAAAAACCATCATTAAAGTATATCGAAAGTGGATTGAAAGTGCATTATTCAGCATGTGCGAAAGTGGCCATTGTGTTATATCTGAACCCATATATTCTTGGTGCTGGGAACAGGACTATGGTTTTGTTGTTATCATTAGTTATACTATTTTCATTAATAAAACATTTGAAGGAAAGTAGTTTGTTGAAAGAGAGGCATCCTTGTCTTGAAATTGAGTACCATAACATGTAAATAGATTATTTGAGAATCCTGAAGAAATAGAAAGTAGGATCAACCACAAACATTTCAGCAGGAGGCATGATTTTTGCCAGTCCTCCCCCCTCCCAGAATAGTATTTCAGAAGCATCTGGCACCAGGCCCTTTCCTCAAGACGGGAAGATGAGCATGCCTCTAGGACAGTAAAACGCTGTCCCTAGGGGAGTTGTTCGACATGGGATGCAGCGCAGCTGCATCGCAGCTGCGCCAGCCTTCGCCTCATTGTGCCGTGCGAAGCCGCCATTTTCCCACCTCGCTTCCCGAGCGAAAGGTTTTGAAAACAGTACCAGCCGCTGCCGCATAACGGCAGCGCTGGAAGGCACCATCCCCTTTCCATCAACGCATTTTCTACCTTTCCGCACATCGCCTCGGCTGGGGACACACACACCCTGCCCTGTGACACCAGACCGGTCGCGCAGGGTGGGGGGGGGTGTCCCCTGGCCTGGGCGACGCACCAGAAGGTCACAGGGAAGATATGTCGATCGCCATCGGTGCAGCGCCATGCTGCCTTTCCCTGCCTCTACCGACCATTCGTGATGAACTGTCCTCAGTGTGTGTGTCAGCGCCATATATGCCGACACTTCCCCAGCATGGTCAGCAGAAGTGGCCCAGGTGTGGGGCAGTAGAGAAAGCCTGCTGCAATGCTATCAGTTGAGATTTTATATGGGATCCAACACACATACAGCAAGCAAAAATTCCTGGTGCAACCACACACACATGCATGCACAAACAACACAGAGGAAGAATTCAAGTCACTCCATTCCTGACCACAACATGTGTAAGGAGGCAAGAAAAATGGCAAAAGGAGGCTAGCTGCTGAGCATAATATTCCATTGAAGAAAGTCATGGGCTTGGTAAGTCCCTTCTGTTCTATATGTATGCTCATGTGACTTTGAAACTTCAGCATGTGTCAGAAGAGTGGTAATGGTGGGGATAGTTAAAATCAGTATATAATGACTCCTACCTACACCTTGTTATGATCTCTTTTCTATGATGGTCCAGTGTCTACTGAGAACAGAGAGACTGCTAACGCCATAATCCCATTGCTGCTAATTTCCACTATTTGTACAATAGGGGTATACTTAATATTTTTATTATGATGCTAGTATATTTCAGGAGCCTGCTCATTTCTGTTGTATATGTTCTGCCACTCTTCTACAGACAATTACACTCCTGAGCATCTGGTGCCAGAAAGATCACCACAGATTGTCATTACAGAAGTCTTTCCAAGCAGAGACTAATATTTACCTGCAACATCATCATTTGTAACACTAAGGAAAAGAACCTCATCTCACAGATTGAAAAGAAGTGCTCCTAGCTTCCCATTCACCTTCCAGATGTCATACCCCCACCCTGGACAGTGCCTCCTTACCAAAATCATCATTGATGAGGCAAAAAACCCAAGGCTAACGTTACTTCTCCCCCTTTTTAAACTGGCAAATTTCCCTGTAATTTCCTCTATCTGTTGTAAAGATGTGTCTATTGAATTTCTGTCCATCCTGGAGCTGAAAGGTTCAGCAATCTTGTCAAGGAAAAAAAATAGCAATGGTAACTGTGACCCTTGAAGAAACCATTCTAGTTCTGAAGAGAAGATGGCCCCATTCATATTTTGTTCTCATACTCCAGGTGTCTTGCTGTCAAATCACTACAGAAATAATATTTCTGTTGCATTGACTTCTGGCTATTTCAGTCATAACCTTTTGCCCAGCAGCTGCCAATACTCTTCAGCTTAAAGTGCATCTGTTTACCTATAACCCCTGTTACTGCCTATGAGATCCTGCTTGTTACCAATAACACATTCTTCGTTAAGATAACCTCTGGACCACTGCTCACCCCATAAAATGAAGGAGAGGGAAGGTCGCTAAAGAGAGACAGGCTGTCTCTATGGCTTTCATCCCTAGTGAGCAGTTCAAAATTCTATTACATGTTGCCAGCAAGCACAAAGATGCACTGGCAAGGGCACCTTCTCTCTTGCAAAGAGTGCCTTCTTAGGCTTTCTCTCTT
This sequence comes from Sphaerodactylus townsendi, assembly GCF_021028975.2. Lineage (NCBI taxonomy): Eukaryota > Metazoa > Chordata > Lepidosauria > Squamata > Sphaerodactylidae > Sphaerodactylus > Sphaerodactylus townsendi. The sequence continues at coordinate 70,190,685 of NC_059425.1, forward strand.
GTTGAGGTTCAGTAGGTTTCCACCAGAGACATAGATTTCACAGAGGTGATGAAGTGTCTTGAGGAATGCCCCCTCCAGGACTGCTCACCATATTTTTTTTCCTTCATTTCTTTCATTTCTTTCATTTCTTTAAATTTATTTTATTTACCAAAGGCTTGGGTTGAATTGGTTAGTACAGATGTATGCTAAGAAAATTTTCATAACAGTTTCAGATCTGGGTTTCAGGAGACATAAAAATTACAGTGATTGCTTTGTTTCAGGTAGGGCACAACAAGTTTAGGTTTCAATCTGTCATATCTTTCAAGTTCTAGTTTTTCAGGACTATTTTCTGTGCACATGTACTGCAGAAACTATTTGCAGCGCACAGTACATTCAAAGATCTCCAGGGCAACAGTCATGGCACACAATGCCACCACAATGCAGTCTTCCCCCTCCTCTCCAGACCTTTTGAAGCTCAGCTACTTGCAGCAATGCAGGCCCATTTTACCAGGCCTTTCAAAAGTACTCATTTTCTGCACTGCATTCCTTTTCTGCAGTTTGTCTGCAAAGGTGGGGAGTGCTAGACTCTTTCCAGAATCTAGCTGTTCAGAAGAATGCTGTTGCCTGGGAAAACAAGCAGAATCAAAGAACAACATGGTGAGCATGTGCACATGATCCTGCTGGCTTGATAACCACCCAAATTTGAGACAACACAAATTTTCGGGAAGGGTAGTTTTGTCTTTAAAGAATTCCAAATTCCTAATGCCGTTTTGGGAATCTAAAGTTACACCAAAAACAGCAATTTTGGGGTATATTTTTGGCTTAGGAGTTTTGTTATGCATACCCTAGCAGGGGTAGGGAACCTGCAGCTCTCCAGATGTTCAGGAACTACAATTCCCATCAGCTGGTAGGGGCTGATGGGAATTGTAGTTCCTGAACATCTGGAGAGCCGCAGGTTCCCTACCCCTGCCCTATTGGTTAGTCTGTCAGCTATTTTCTCTTTACTCTGGTGATTTATTTTATGAAGAAAGTGTTCAAAAATCAAACACACATGGCTCATCGCAGCTGATTTCCTCTTGAGTTGAGTACTCCATAAAATAAATTAATATTTCAGTGTCAATTGGTGCTGTTGTTAACATTAACGGTGACTGGCAGGGCATTCATTTTTGGCACTTGTCACAATTTGTCAGCTTGCTTGGATTACATAGACCCCAGGCTCATCATGTTTAGGTGGTTATGTATCCTTTAAAATCAACCATATGTTGTATTTTATTTGACTGATCTTGCACATGCATTATCAGCAGCCTGAATCAGTGAGCATTCTTCATGTTGGCATGTGCTCAAAACTTGGTAAGACAATTCTGCAGGGTCTGTAAATTGGAGTTGTTCCACCGGGCCTTTGGGGAGGCTGATAGCTGATTGCCTCCCCTGCTCACCACCCCCCCCCCACACACACACACATACTATCATAACTGGTTGTCGCTGAACTGTACCCAGTGCCCTCCCAGGGGGATAGAATGTGCCATCTGATGTAAGGGTTCTTTATTCTGTTTCGATATGGTGTTTAATTATTTTGGTTTTTATTGTTCTATTGTATTATATTTTTAATGGTTTTACCTTCTGTACACCGCCCAGAGTCCTCCGGGGGTGGGGTGGGGGTATACCAAATCCAATTAATAAATAATAATAAATAAAATAATAATAAACTGCAGACCCCAGATGGCAATGTGACACACTATTTGTGATCCAGTTTAATACATTTGGTGAACATGAATCTGCTCAGCTTTGAATAACAGATAGGCAAAATGGACAAGGCTGGCATACTGGGGAGATGAATCTTGCAACTTTCTCCCTTCTATCACCACTCTAACAGATTAAGGCCACTAGCAAAGCACCTTTTGAATGTTAATTTTCATTGTTGGGTGGGCAAGACAAATAGCAAACAGAGGGTCAACCACAGAAAGTACTGAAAAAAACTGCAACATGGTTTAAGCAATTACAAGCATTTTATCTCAAAAAAAAATTCTAGTGTTTGAGGGTGCCACTTGCAATTTGCAATCAACTTGTAATTTGACAAGAGGGATGCTCACACACCACTGCTATAAAGTGCTTCTTTTTAGCCCTGTATTTTAAATGAAATTATTTGATGTTTTAATTAGAGTTTGGATGAAATTTTTAACTTTTAAGTAAGCTATCTTGAGCATGAATGTAAATGTAATGGTGACATATTTTAAAAATAAATTAGTGACAAACACTTGTCTTTGAGTGTTTTATCTAGTTGAGACAATATGCTAGTCTGGGACAATCTCTCTTCCAGCAGAAGAAGATGATCAGCATATCTCTTTCCCACATTCCCTTATATATAGTTATTTAGTTATACATAGTTATATAATAGGTACATATTAAATTTTAATAGAACTAGATTTGCCTTGCAAACTTTGCAGTGTGTCTGGGTCTTAGACAATCTTGGAGATGTGAATAGTGACAGAGGTGACATATTTACAGTGCAGACTCAAGCAAAGTTATACACTTCTACGTTCATTGAAGTCAAAGGGCTTAGAAGGGTACAAATTGTGTTTAGGACTGCATTGTTAAAATCCAATTATATCTGTAAATTAGTCACAGTTGCTCTAACTTGACAGTGACTAAATGACTGGATTGCTTTTCAGGTCTCTTTGACTTCTTCTTGGACTTAAATATTTCTGTTCTGAGAATAACAGTGATGGGGAAAGGATTCCATTATGTAACTACACAATTTTTGCTCCTATAAAAACAGGTGGCTTAAAGATCAAACTAGCAGTGCTGCAAAGATCTACCTTTTTCTGAAAATAGATGCTGCTCTGCCAAATGTTTGGATATTCCACATTTTATGTATCATTGGGGTAACTGACCTATTCAGTATGTACCTATGCAGTATTCATCCTGATTTTTTACCAAGTACTTGTGCATAGGGAAGCTTATGAGATACAAATTGGCAGCAAAAACACGTTCATGCATTGCATTTGTATCAGCTGAATCAGCTGAGAGATGATAAGATTTCTGCTGTCCACTTTCAGAAAATCTCAGAGCTGCTCTAACTTGGGGCCAATTTGGGACTAATTCATGGGCTTAAGATAACAAAACATTTCCTGTCATGCAGGGTTTAGTTAGGAAGACCAGGGCTCAAACTCCGCCACTGTCATGAGATAAATGGTCATAGGCAAGTTATTTCTCTTTGGCTAAACTACTTAACAGGGTTGCTGTGAGCTTAAAAGGAGAAGTGAAAAACTACTCTGAGCTCCATGAAGAAAGTATAGTGTATAAAAGTTATTGGACAGATAGATAGATTTCTGTGGATCATTTAGACTAATTTCCCTGACAGGTCATTGGGATCATGGGGCTTGGGGAAGCTACCATCTCTAAATTTGATCTGTACTCTTCTTGGTTTATTAAAGTCTGCAAGGAGAAATCAAGAGTATTTCTGGTAAGGATAATCAAAAAACCTGCTTGGTTCAGGGTCACTTTCTGAGGAAGTTTAAGCAAGCAATTGTACAGCCTTTGATTAGTTAGCCCTGTCATAACTTTGCATTCTTTCTTATTTGGCCAAGGAAACAAAGCAGGTGGCAACAGATCAACTTCAGAGATGCCTTCTTTTTTTAACCATTTTCAGTCTGGTCTATGACACAGTTGTGGGTCAGACACAGCTTTAGCATAGGTGGATGTTCTCCAGTTCCACAGAGATAAGGGCATTCTCTTTTAACCCTGTTACACATTCCAACTGCATTCAATGTAGTTAATCATTCTAATTTACTGATTTGTTCGGAGAATGGTTTGAGAATAGGCAGTACTACCCTTCAACAATTTCAGTCTTTTTAATTGGAATGAGGGCAGGGGTTCCTTCATTGATGTTGCTTCACTGCCCTGCCTGTTGTTCTAGAGCCGTGGTGGCGAACCTTTGGCACTCCAGATGTTATGGACTACAATTCCCATCAGCCCCTGCCAACATGGCAGGGGCTGATGGGAATTGTAGTCCATAATATCTGGAGTGCCAAAGGTTTGCCACCACTGTTCTAGAGTGTTCTTCAAGTCACTGTGCTTCCTCCCATGCTTTTCTATATGTATGTGATCTCACTGAACGAGGTCATCTATAGTTTCAGAGCTCACTTTAAGTTTTAAAGAGCTTCATGACTTGGAACCTGAATACCTGGTAAACCACTTTTTCCTGTCTGCCACCTTAGGTCTGCACACCTTTTGTCTAGAAGATACATTTGAACCCCATAAGATCTTCAGACGTATCTGGTTGACTCTGTGGAACCCCTTTGTCTCAGCAAGCTTTCGGTTCACTTCTTGATCTCTTTGACTCTTTTTGTTTTTGTGGCAAGTGAATGCTCTTCTACTAAGGTTTAAACAAGCTCAGTTAGCCAAATACATATGTATCGTATATATCATGTACATGTTTAATGATGATATTGGGAATGTCATTTGCTCATAACTATATATTTTTCATCAGTAAAATTAGAGTAATAATCACTGGTATGGGGTGGGCTGTGGTGAGATAATATGCAATTGAAATTGCAAAATACTTCAATACTAGAAGCATTATATACATTCACAGTAGTAGCAGATTGAATTTTAATATTTTTTTGATAACCTGAAGTTATTGTGCTAAAGGACTAGGAACATAAAGAAGAGTTACCATGATGTAATAAGGTTTTGTATTGAAGCATTTCTTATGCTTCCATCTATGATTTATGTTCTAATTAATGTTAGGAAAATAATGTGCAATTCTATCCTGTGTATGCTACTCAGAAGTGCCTTTGACTTTGAAAAGACCTACTCCACAGAGTTACATTGTTAATCTTCCTGGGCCTTAGTTTACTCACGGTATTTTTTTTTTTAAAAAGGGAATACTAATATTCATCTAAAACCTAATACAATAAAATTAATGTCTCCTTTGGAACCAGTCATTGGAACTTCCCCTAGACTCTATAATCTTTTATTAGGGGAAATTACTAGAACATTGCTATATGGAGATCATTTTTTTCCCAAATCCTCTGTTTTTCTGGGTAGAAACTTGGGGAGGGGGTCAGGTAGTTCCTTGCCCTAGGAAGGTAAATAAGAGACAGACTCAACCCAGCTGGGGATGGTAGCGCTGCTGTGCCACCCTACCACCTCCAGAGGGCTTTCCAGCAGCATGGGGAGGAAGAAAAAAAACCCACCACCAGAAAGCCCTTCATATGGCTTAATGAACTTATGCCATCCTTTCAGGTCAAAACGCTGGGCCACAGCACAACTGGCCTAAAAGCCAAGGTGGAAGCTGACTAACATCAGCTCTACCCCTGGGAACACCTCTGGCATGCCCCCATTGTACCAAGATCCCTGAGGAGTGTAGCATCTGCCTGCCAGTGTGATTGCTCCTTTGCCAGGGTGAGTGCCCCAAAGAGGACAAATCTGCTAGTGCAGGTCCATACCACCTCCACAGGCTGATTTTCTTCACCCTAACTCCAGATTGGGCCACTAGTGTTCCACAGTAACCACAATATCATGGTTATGCATGAACCAGGATTACGTGGAAGTAGACATCCAGCAAATTATGGGATCACTAAACACAAGCCAAACCTATAACACACCTTCATATATTTCATTGTTGGTGCTCAGTCATGCAAGATATTGAGTTTAATGCATCTGGAATCCCATAAAACAACTAAACACACAACTAATTTTGAGTACATAGTTTGTATCTATAACACTGTTAGAATGAAAAACATTATTATAGTTAAGCATGAGTGTTATGGGATCTAAAGCAAAACCTTGCAAGGCTAAGGCTGTACTGAGAGTAGAAATTGCACTTATTAGGTGTAGACAGGAAAATGCATTGAAAGATATGATCCCAATTCAGTTACCTTGATCAAAATCAATGCAAAACTGAAAACATGAGAAGAAATTAATAGAAGAGACAATCTTGAAACACTGTTATAAAGAAAAACATTGATATTGCTGGAAAGACCATAGAAGCAATTTATGTTTGAACTGTTCCTATGTGACAGCAAATCAAATTAATCATTTTACTTTGTGGAGTGTCAATTAGGCTTCAGTTATAACACTGCACCCAGTTTGAGTCCTTCACATGGTCACTTACCCAAGAATAATTTATTTTGATTTTTAAAAGATTTTTATTTTCAAGTAATTGTCCCTGTGTTTGAATTGTTCAATATAAGATATATGGGTTACTCTACGTATTTACCAGTATATTACCAGAAGCAGAGTTAAGTTCACTGAATTTTAACTATCCTTATCATGTTCTACCGCTTGAAGGACATTTTTCATGGATTTGCAAAGCCTCTCATTGATACTACAGAACCCATCTTTTATTCTAAGTAATCGCATGCTTGCCATCTATGTAATATTAATTTCTCAGCCTCCATCTGCATTGCTCTGAGCAACCATCTTTCCTTCTTTTGATACAGATCTATTATTAGTAAGTCCCCTATTATCACAGCACTTTCCTTTCAGCTTTTTAACTGAATACATTCATACAGTAAATATTGCTTATAATCTTAAAACCATGCCCCAGCAGCCAAGATAGATCTTTTCCGACATAGCTATCTATGTTTTTGTGTTCCTGCTGCATTTTCTAGCGTGTTAGTAGAGTAGCATGGAAATAAAGAACACTCAGGACATCTAGTGGTGGACAGCAGAGGAGGCATCTCCATGTAAATAGATTTTGTTTTGCCCTCTTGCTGCTTCTCAGCCACTGACTCTCACTTCAGCTTCGTAAGAAGGATGGAATCACAACTGAACAGCTTGGGTCAAAGTCATCCAGCCAATTCAGACTTCTTAGCACCACCAATCTCTTCCCATAGCTCTCTTTTCCCACTTTGGATGACAATTTCATAACCCCGTTCTGTTTCTGAGAGCACTTTGGGTTAAGAATAATATCTGCAGCACTTTGAGTTCAGGAATAATGTCATATTTAATGCCAAGGTAACTCACTCAGTACATTCATGTTGCTGTATAAATAATACATACACTGACACATGCTCACACCCAGTGTCATGAGGCCATACATCAAATGTCTAAGACTCCAATCCTAAGAACACTTTCTAGGGAGTAAGATCCATTGAATAAGATGGGAATTTCCTCTGAAAATGTCTATTTGGGATTGGTCTCAATATCACAAATTCTGAAGGGGACAATGTAGTAGAACTGAAATTAGTCATTGCAGATTTGTGCAAAATAAAATAATGTGATTGATAATGCCAAGCCATGCTCTTCCATTCTATAAGCAAACCTGCACACTAATTAGAGCAGCTTTCATAGCAAACCATACTGCATGGTAAGTGCAGTAACTGATCCTGTCTGATCCTTCTGTTTGTATTAAAAGTCTAAATCAAGGCTGGCCAAAGTCGTGGTTCTTGAGTTTGACTGTTCTCCAGATGGGATCAAAGGTCAAAAGTCTGCCTGTAAATGGATCCTTCTGCAATTGTTCCGGTTCCATAATAAAGTTAGTGGAATCTAGAAAGTGAAGATTGACACATCTATATACTGCATCTGATGTGGATGTTGTCTCAAACACTAAACACTGGATATATCTCTAATTTTTACCATTTGTGAATTTCTTTTTTCCATTATTTTCCTTGTGAGTGAAGTTGTGCATGTTATACAATGGTTCAGATTTGGTAGTGCAGCCTAGAATTAGATTTTTTTTAACAGCTGGCTCATGAGTCTCCAGTTACCCTTTCTTTATAAGAAAGAAGAAAGGAAGGACTGCTTTTTGGTCCTCTAAGAGGTTGGCTGATGTTTACATGGCAATGCAAAATTTCCAGTAAAAAAATGCAGGTTTTCCCTGCATGTTCATCAGATGGGGAGAGAACAGCCATCGGTCGATTCCCATGGGGAAATTCTATCTAGATGAAACCAAGTTTGTAAAGAAACTGCACCTTTTCATCGAGGTTTCAACCTCCCCACTGCAGCGAAGACATGTAGGCCTATCTTGGATCCCAGAAATGTACCAGTCCCCACTACCATGCGATCTCCTTTGTGGGTCTGTCCTGATTGGCTGGTGTGCTGTGTTGCGGCAGGACCTTTTTGGGGAGGGAAATTTTTCCCTTAAACTTGCTAACCTGATGTTCGCTCATTTGCGAGGATGACATTTAAGCGTTTAGGCGCTAAGTGGGTTTTCGTTCGTTTGGAAGGGTGAATGGTTAATCGTTTGGGCGGTTTTTCATTATGCTAACGTCTCTTGCCAAGACCAATGGTGAAATTGAAACCCGGAAGAGGCTGCGCGCACATCGCTCAACGCCTGACGAGAGCTGATTGGTTGCTAGACTTGCGTCACTCTCCATGGCGGGAATTTCAAACACAGATTGGACCCCCGTTCCTCCCCACAAAACTGGATCGAAAGCATGCGAAGGGGAAAAGTTTTACTTGCAAGCAGGTTCTGCCGGGACGCAGGATAAAGGGGAGAATGAGTGCCAGAAACGGGATGAATCCCTGCATTGCTCAAGCAGTGGGGAGTTCTTGCTGAAACCTGGATATTTTGCATGAGTATCCCGTGATTAATTGACCATGAGGAATCAACCATTGTCTGAGTGGAGGATCCAACCCAATAAAAACAACTGAGGAAAAAATTAGTCACAATTAAAGCTGAAATCAACACGATTTAAGTGAGTTGCAGCTCATTTCATTGCTTTTGGCAGAATATTCTTGTTTGCTGGAATGTACCCTGTGTGTACAAAGTGCAGGGACTTCATCACATTGAACTGGTTCTGAATTATTTGATTATAGACTGGTATCTACCACTTCAGATTAAGCATACTGAACCAAGCAGTGTCATGTACCCACATTCTCAAATGTCAGGCTTTTTTATTGTTGAATATGGTTCAAAATGGAACCAGGTTCCATGTAACAAATAAGATGCTAGTTGTTTGGGGATTACACTCAGTGCTATAATGGGAACAGTACTATATTACTTTCCACAAAAGCAAGAAAGAGCTAGGATTCTGAATCTGAGCTAGGTAAGGTATTAAGCAATCACGTTGCACAACAAGGTTGACCTCTGTGAAGGTCTAAGGTATATTTTTGTTAGTTTGCAATAACATACTTTAAACAAAAATGTGACTACATCTAAATGCCTCAATCTAAGTCTAGGTGTACCCATGAATAAGAGCCATAAAAAGAAACATATGAAGGCACAGGGGCATCCAGACGGCTTGAGATCCCAACAGACAGCATTTGACAGAAATTGCACAGTAACAACAATACAGTCCAGTCAAGGATGATTGAGCACACTTTCAGAGACAATTATTTTAGCAGAAGCATTTAAATGGTTGGAATCATCAACTTTAAAAAAATGCTGTCAATACTTATTCCTATTGCAGAAGCTGAGACAATCAATAGATATTAGCTGACATCCAAAGGAGCCATCACACAGAATAGCAGTGGGATAAACATTCAAATCTCAGTTTCTCAGAATGCAATAGAAACAACTGAAAAGCTTTTCATGTGACAAGGGAAAGTTTGTGAGGGCTCCCTGTTCCAAGGGGTCAGTTGTAGAATTTCTCAGATGTGTGTGTGTGTGTGTGTGTGTGTGTGTGTGTGTGTGTGTGTGTGTGTGTAGAATCCAGTTCTCTTATTAACTTAATATTTTGCTACAAAACTTTGTCTCAAATTGGTATCAGAAAAATGACATGTGACATACATGCATAGAAACACAGAGCTGGAAGGGCCTCAAGGATTAACTATTCCAACCCCCTGCACAATGCAGGAAATTCACAACTACCCTTCTTCCCTGGTGACCCCTGCTCTATGTCCAGAAGAAGGGGGAAAATCTCTCCAGGATCCCTGGCCAATCTGGCCTGGAGGAAAAAAAATCCTGGTTCCAAAGTAGCAAGTGGCATTACCCTGGGCATTTAAGAATGGGCCATGAAATAGGAATACTGCTCTTGGGTTCCCCACTCTTATCTAATCGTTATCTAATCGTGTTCCCCATTCTTATCTAAAATTGTGTTCCCCACTCTTATGATCTAAAATTTCAGAATCAGCCTTGAACTGCTTACCCAGGTAAATAATTCATCTCTTAACTGAAGTATGTCTACATTGTTCCTTTATCGTTCATTATGGCTGTCAATAGAGTGGGTAAAATCTTGGGTTCCAAATCCCGAGTAGCCACGAGTGGATGTTACCTGCATGCAGATGGAGCTGTTACAATGATGAACATGTAGCTTCCATTGTGAAGTAACCTAGTCTTGACAGAAAAAGAGAAAGTAAGGTAGAGCTTCAAGAACTGGAGAAAGGCTAAATGGGCTGGCTGTCTACATAGGGTATAGAACCTATGAACATAGGTCCCTAGTGGGGCTCAAAAAGTCAAGGATCACAAAGGCTATGTATTGCCACCATGAATAAGGTTAGATTCATAAATACAAATGTTTGTGTTATGTGTGATCATTTGTGGGTCTGTGTGAAAGAAAAGGGGGTGGGCTCACCTCTTCCATGTAACTTAACCGAGAGAACAGGGTTCAAATCCAGATACTCTGAAACTGCTGGTTTTTCAAGGTTTTATTTAAAAGAAAGAAAATAAAGGAAAAGAAAAAAATTAAATTAAAATGACTCCAGTTCCAAGATAAGGCTCTAGCATGTCTATTTGCAATCTGAAGGCTGAAATCAGAATGAATCTGAATCTCCTCCCAATCCCTGTGATCTGTGTTATATGGCCTTTTGTCTCCTTTTGTGTGCCAGATCAATCTTCTTGGTCTAACAGGTTGGGTTTTAGAATTTGGTCCTGGAACAACCAAATTCCCTTTGTGGAAACATAAACACAGTTTTATAGCTTTTCTATGGGACCAGGGTCTCATAGTTTATGACTTTAGCCAGGCCACATAAAAAGACCCATGTCAAAGACCTTCTTCACAGTGTTGTTATGCTCCCCTTCCACCCCACATCTCAGAACACGCATCCAAGCCAGGATATTTATGGATACAATATATATGCGAGATATATTTCTGATATATATTAATGCTAACAGCTATATATGGTGTGGCGCAGGGTAAAATAGGCTAAAAGCAAGCCTAGAAACGCCAAACAGTCAGTAGAGAGTTTGCTCCTTGATGTCCACACCCAAGCCAGAGCTACAGTTGATAGAACTGTAAATGTGCACTATCCCTTGAATTGAGATGCTGCAACCTTCCGTCCCTTCAGCTGTTCCTAAAACCTCCTAAATGCTCCCATCCCTGATTTAATCTCGCTGCCTCTGCTAAATTACAATAGCCAGAGACTCACTCTGCTGGCCACCTATTCAAGGTGTTTCTAATATAATCAAGAGAACAATTGGCTACCAATCCCCTGGATTTAGAACAATAGATAGAGCTGCTAATTACCTCAGCCCTGTAACCTAGCACAGATGCAAGAAACGAAATCTAATGCAAAGGGTCGCTTTTCCCACCAAACCAGCGATCCACCCTATAAAAGTCCTGCTCACCTTTAGAAGAAGAAGATGATTTGGGATTTATATCCCCCCTTTCTCTCCTGTAGGAAACTCAAAGGGACTTACCATCTCCTTGCCCTTCCCCCCTCACAACAAATACCCTGTGAGGTAGGTGGGGCTGAGAGAGCTCCGAGAAGCTGTGACTAGCCCAAAGTCACCCAGCTGGTGTGTGTGGGAGTGTACAGGCTAATCTGAATTCCCCAGATAAGCTTCCACAGCTCAGGTGGCAGAGCAGAGAATCAAACCCGGTTCTTCCAGATTAGATACACGAACTCTTAACCTCCTATGCCACTGCTGCTCCTTGCTCATTAAGCTCATTGCTCATTTCTAACCTGAACCTCCCTTGGTCAAGTTGGTGTGAGACACGATATCGTCCTTCTACGGGATCTCTGTGCTGGCATAGAGTCCCTGCCTTCTCCTTCGTCTTCTGCATTGGAACCATTAGGTAACGTATCACCCTGTTGCCTCCCACTTCCCATTATATCATCCAAACCTATTTTTCTCACCTTTTTATATCTCTAGGAACTTGTATGTATGTGCCTCCATATCTTACTGTATGTTTGATTGAAACCAAATTAATATAAACATTTTAAACTTGATTTGGACTCCTTGTGTTACTCTCCGGAATGCTCAATGCCATATTTCCCCATATACATAGTCTCAAAGATTCCAACCTAGCCTCCTCTCGCATTGCCAAGTGAGTTATCTTCCCATAGCTCTGCCAAGCTAAGTTGCTCTCCTCAGTGCTCTGCCAAGCTAAGCTCTTTTTCCAACGTATTTGCCAAACCGAGCTATTCTTCCCCAGTGCTAACCCCAAAATAAATCCTTCCCCCTGTTAAGCTAGGTAACAAATTGTTTGTGTAATCCAAAAATAATTCCAAAAATAATGAGTGCTTACTCTCTCTCTCTCTCTCTCTCTCTCTCTCTCTCTCTCTCTCTCTCTCACTCACTCACTCACTCACTCACTCACTCACTCTCAGGTCATGCAGGTTTTTCCACTTAAAAAAACCTAAATGCCAGTCTTTTTTTCCTTTTGAGGGCAAACCTAGCCTCTTGCTCATGAACTTAAACATGAATCATTTCCTTTTTGTATCTGTCATGCAAGGCTGAGTGAAGCTGCAGAGAAATCCACATGAATATTCATCTCTGTTTTGGAACATATTCTTTTGTGTCCTCTTTCTGCCAGTTCTTTTGTGTTCATATTTCCTACAACATGCATGCGGCTGAGCATTACAAGGGGAAAAACTGTAAAGAAAGTGAATTGTGGAGTCAGATAATCACTAGAATCCATTTTAAATTTCCTGCCCATGCTAGGTTTGCCAGACATGTTAAGGAACTTCTTTCATACTGGGCTTTTTGGAAGAATCTTTTACTTTTGACATTTTGATGAGATATAATCTGGTGTACTAATAATTGAAATAGCTGCTTCTGAAAACAATAGGGTCGCTAAAGGAATAACTGACTTGCTTGAGTCAGTCAACAGGTTATTAGTTTTTGTTTTGTTAGCCTGTATTATCTTCTATTTATTAGCAAAGAATTCTAATTCCTTTTATAACTACTCATAATTCATTTTACACAAATAACCACAAATTTCTATTTTTCTGTTCATTTCGCTTTATTTTACTAGATCTAGAACTTGGTGAAAACTAAACAAAACACCACTTGGGTGACATTTGGAGCCTAAAAATACATTTAGCCCAGTGTCAGGCATGAGGTCACAACTGGAAACAATGTGATGCAGATCCATGAGGCAAGCCTTTTATGGGAATGGCTCCTCACACTGCAAATCATGAAAAAGAAGAGTTGCAATTTTGTATTGCCAAATGCTCAGACAATGTGGAGAAACACCTCTATCAAATGTTCATTGGCAGGATTGCCACATTCCCACCAGGGGTGAGGGATTTTCTGTCCCCAGAAGGGACTTTCCATGGCTGCTCAGATGGGTGGTAGAGGAAAAATGAGGAGGAAACAGGTCAAACCACTAAGTTTGGGCCAAATGCTAGAGCCTTTCTAACAATGCATGATCACCACTTCCAGCCATGCCAAAAGTGATATCAGCACTCAGTGGCAATGTCACTATGTCACTGGTGAAAGCTCCTACATAGCAGCGAGTCTCCCACCAGTTGCCATTCTTGTGCTGGCAACCCTTGTCATTGGGGGAAGTGCAATTCCATCCACACCACGAGATATGCACATTTCTGGGTCAAACCTTCCCCACCGCTACCAGTAGCACCTCCATTTTGTCAAGATTACGTTTCAGTTTGTTTGCCCTCATGCATTGAAAAACGGTCTCTAGGCACCTGTGTCCAGTTTTTACAGGCTCCCCAGAAGTGCAAGTTAGAGCCTAAGTGTCATCTGCATTGGGGTGGAAACTCAGTACAAATCTCGGATGTTGAAAAACATGAGGGACAAGATGTAACCTGCAGAACCATGCAGGCCAGAGGCCAGAGCAGCAGCCCATGTTCTAAAAGGTACCTTTGAGGTAGGACTGAAACCACAGCAGAACAGTGCCTCCCAGTCCAAACCCCAAAAGGCAGTCCAGAGAGATACCATGATCTGTAGTATCTAAAGCCACCGAAAGGTCCAGAAGAATTAACATGGTAGCACTCTCTCTGTCCATCTCCCAGCCCATGTTATTTTCAGGGCAACCAGATCCCATATATTTCATTGCTATATACACGATGACTCAGAGTTCCATATTTTTAGGAATCACATAGCTTTGTTTTCCAATGTGTTGTTTTCCAATGAATCTAATTAGAAGTGGCTTCAGATCCACAAGGCTAGTAAGTCCCCCTTTCTTCCCTAAAAAAATCATAACCATCTCACTACCCCCATTTTATCTTAAAGGCATAAACTGTATTGGGTACACACTTCTAAAGCTCTGTGATTTCTCTGGGATGTATAGAACTACTGGAAATAACATGCAGAGTGTGGGATCATAAGGTTGTCCTACAGCTGTACTAAAGGGATGTGATTTAATAAGTCCCCACTGCAGAACTCATTTTTATCAGCTAAACGATGGTGCCTGATGAAAATGACTGACTCCAGACTTCAGTGTTCCTTAGTCCAACAGAAGTTAGATGCCCAATTTCATCCTCTGAGGTAATTTTACAGAGCTTGTTTCCCCCCCCCCCCCCATCTCTTTCTCTCACAGACAACCAGTACCAATGACATTCTGTAGTGGAAAAATCATGTGACCTATCTTCCTAGAACTAGTACAGGAGCCCATCTTGTCTTGCTCTGTCTTATCCCATTGTTTTGATCTTGCTCACTTGGTGTTGAAAATAAATGCTGTTTCTCTTGAAAAAGAATACATTCTGTAAGCATAGATAAAAATTTCTGGCTATGACTAGAAATCTCCTACCCCAGTCTAAGCAGACTTAAAAGATTTGGGGGAGGAACACCAAAATCATTGTCAGAATTAATAATTAGCCAATTTCAGATGTGCATTCTTGACTGGCACAGCAAATTCTACACGGTATTGTTGAAGGCTTTCATGGCTGGATTCAACTGGTTGTTGTGGACTTTCCAGGCTGTGTGGCCGTGGTCTGATAGATCTTGTTCCTAACGTTTTGCCTGCATCTGTGGCTGGAATCTTCAGAGGTGTATCACAGAGAAAAGTAGCTCACTTCTCTCTGTGATACACCTCTGAAGATGCCAGCCACAGATACAGGCGAAACATTAGGAGCAAGATCTACCAGACCATGGCCACACAGCCCGGAAAGCCCATAACAACCAAATCCTACTTTCTTTACCTGGAGGCTGGTTAAAGTACATGAAAAGTGCATTCTGTTGCATTCTGTTGGAAATATACCGTATATACTCGTGTATAAGTCGACTTTTTCAGCACATTTTTAAATTCTGAAAAAGCCTCCCTCGGCTTATATTTGGGTCTTATACTCAAGTATATATGGTATTTATATACAACTGTATGTGCTATAGCTGAAGCTCTGTTTGTGTAACCCAGGGTCCATTAGGGGGAGCTAAAGAGCTCAGATTTTCCATATAAGGAAGAAAAGGCTCCATTTCCTCAGAATTGTTAAGAGGCCTGTAGCTGCATCAACAGTGCCACAGGACACAGCTAGAGAGAACTGTAAAGGACTGAGACCCTGCTAGTCTGTTTTGCATAGCAGGCCAGAACTATTATATGTTGATTATTGTTTCTGTATTGGTTTGCCATATTTCATTGTTATACTGCACACTATTGTTTATGAAACAGAAAACAGATTTAAAGTTTCTTTTGTTGTAAGTCTGGTAAATGTTAAATGTCACAAGGTGGGATCACACTGTCAAAGACTTATTTATTTATTTATTGTTTAGATTTCATAGACTGCCTAATCCCCAAAGGGCTCTAGGAAGTTTACAGAAAAATATCAGTTCAATCCAATAACAACAGTTAAAATACAGTTAAAACCCCATTAAAACTCAAACAGCACATCAAATCCTAAAACAGCCAGCTGAAACCCATAGTACTGGTGCCCGAACCTAAGCTAGGAGGGGAACGACTGGGAACTTGAACTCCTTTTCCATTTCTGATAATATCCCTCTTAAAATCTAAGTTGGGTTACATTTGGACATACAGATGATGAGGAATCCAGTTTTGAACAATTGTAACTCTTGTGTTTTAGCTTGGTTGCTGATTGAGCTAAGGTTTTTGTACTTTTAAAGTTATTGTTGATACCATATTGTTTTTGTTGATCCTCTTTTCCACTTACAGAGCAAATTTACTGTTTTTCTTTGAAATAAATATTCAAAAACATTTAACTTACTGATGCCTCAATTAATGTAATTTTATTGGTATCTATTTTTATTTTTGAAATTTACCAGTAGGTGCTGCATTTCCCACCCTAGACTTATACTTGAGTCAATAAGTTTTCCCATTTTTTGTGGTAAAATTAGGTGCATCAGTTTATATTTGGGTCAACTTAAACACGAGTATATACGGGTAGTTTGGCTAGGAAATTCCTGTAGGTTTGTGAATGGGAGGAGCCTCAGTAGGCTATAATGCAATTATATGTTGTCTGGAGAGCAGTTGTAACTCTGGAAGATTTCTAGGCCCCACCTGGAGGTTGACTGTCCAATGGCGGTCCCTGCATGTCTTCCAACGGCTGGGGACCTTTGGGTGCTGGCAACAGATCTGATTTGCAAGTCCAAAGAGGGTCTTTGTCTTTGTCAAGGAGTTGGCTGGGTGTTGGTCTAAGCTGCATTCCAGAGCCAACTTTCTTGTCCCTTAATATCAAACCTTTCAGGCCACTGCTTTGGCCATCGGACACAAATTTCAAAAATAACATTTTTGAACTTAAATGTTGGGGAAACCTTATGGGATAAATACATATACTTATTGGCAAGGCTTTCCTAAATCTAACAATAACAAAAACTTAAACTTAACTGGAGAACCTAGTCAAACTAAAATCCTAAACAGCAGGCACATCATAAATCCAACTAAAGAGGGACTTTTATTACAGCCTAGAATGGCACAAACAAGAGGGAAATCATATAACATTGGCACAAACATACATATACGTTTTCTGTGAGCCTTATGGAGGCTTCTGAACCACACAAGTCTCCGCGTCCGGGCATAGAGCCAGTGTAGCCAGGCAACCTGACTCAGGAAAATATTTTGTTTATTTTCCTGTGGCGGTAACACTCTGAGGTAATTTTACAGACTTTGTTTTTCCCCTCCATCTCTTTCTCTCACAGACAACCAGTACTAAAGACATTCTGTAGTGGAAAATTCATGTGTGTAATAATATTTAGCTTTATTGTTTATTTTTTACTGTGGTTAATTTGTGAAGCTTACAGATGATCACTCAAATCCTGGTTCAGCTTGAGAAATTCTGGTGTCATTGCCTTCTCTCTGTACCCTAGGAGGGCATCATCAGAGAACTAGCCAGGATTAAACCAGGATTAAACATTTAGATATCAGATTGTGAACCATAGTTAAAAGTAACTGAGGTTAATAAACCAGCTTCAGATTCTGGCTTCAGATCCTGGCTTGTTGGATGCTAACTGACTAAAGCTAATGCAATCATCATACTGACAGTACAATACCAACCAGAGTATTTGTAAAATTAAACCATTGTTTCGTGAAATATCTAAACGAAGCCTCAATCCCATCCTGATGTTTTTACAGTTGCCTGAGTCTGGAGATACTCTTTCATATCCAGTTATACAGTAAGTGATATCAAGATTGTAATGTTATATTTCAGTTGTATGCTAAACATTAGTTTATCCAAAATCTCTTGAATTCATGCCTTTTTCACAGCATGCTACAATGACTAACGGAAGCTAGGGTTTGGTCAAATGGGGCATATGACAGCATGGGTTTAACAACTTGGTGTTAAAAATGAGTCACTTAATGAATGGAGGCAGTTAGTGATTAGTACAGAACAGAATAAATTATTCCAAAGTGAAAATACATACTGTTTTTTATTTCCCCATCTCTCTCTCTCTCTCTCTCTCTCTCTCTCTCTCTCTTCTACTGGTACAAATTCTGTTTATTTCAAGGTGAGCAACCTCCCATATTACATTCATGAGACATATTTTAAGAAGCACAAAAAATTTAACATGAAAAGTTTAACACCAAAATCTGTTCCTGAGAATTTATCTAAATAGTTCTACTACATGGGATCGGATGCTGTGTTCCAACACATTCAGCCACTCCAGACCCACACTTTAGGCATTTCCTGCCCTAGCTCCTTCAGTGCCAGATCACATCATCATAAGGATGCGAACCTCCAGATGGAACCTGGGGTTTCCCTGGGAATTCCAGTTCATCTCCAGACTACAGACACCAGTTCCCCTGGAGAAAATGGATGCTGTGAAGAGTAGACTCTGTGGCATTGTACCCCATTAAGGTCCCTGCCCCCCCCTGCTCCATTTCCAAATCCTCAGGAGTTTCTCACCTGTTCAGGCAACCCAAGCAACCCATCCCCCACTTGTGGCCAGGATGGACCTGGTAACCCTACATCAGGGGTAGGGAACCTGCGGCTCTCCAGATGTTCAGGAACTACAATTCCCATCAGCCCCTACCAGCATGGCCAATTGGCCATGCTGACAGAGGCTGATGGGAATTGTAGTTCCTGAACATCTGGAGAGCCGCAGGTTCCCTACCCCTGCCCTACATAGACAACAGTGGCCCCGTCAGACTATGAAATACACAGGGTCTGTCTTGCACATATTCTATCAGCCATGATAAAATCTACACTGTCTTAATTAAACCTCACCCACATCCATACTGAAATAAATTGAGATGTTTCCTTCATTTTAGAGTCTATCCGAAGCCCCAGATGGAAACTGGCATTCCTGCCTATGTCTGCATATCCCAACTATGAGTTCTCAGCTGCAGTGGATAATATAATTAAGCTAGCCTGGAATTCATCCATGAGATGAATTGTAAGTAAGGGAAGTAGTCTCTTCACCTGGCAGAGACTACGACTAACTAACATTGAAAAAAATAGCTGCAAGATGGATACTCTTTTGACAAGGGAAGGTTCTCAGCCCCCTTGCAATGCTTGGATATGCATTAAAGAGTTTAGCCCTATGAAAAGGTGACTCTCCATATGCAAGTCATGCCAGGGGTCCCTCACCATGACTTATGCCACTTATAACATTTACATAAGCTTTGATGTAATCACTGTGTGGTCCAAGCCTTGGTGAGAGGTATCTCCCTGATTTCCCCTCTGCAGAACAACCTTAAGATGTCCAGTAGTGATACCAGTATCATACCAGTAAGAGCTGCCATGATTTATGCAACAGAATGTTGTTTTCATAGGCCCTTTCCCCACTTACCGTTTGCTGCATGCTACTCTCCCCAAATAGCGCAGGGTCCAGCGGCGCTCCCCACAAGTCCGGGCGGCAACAATGCAGCCGCCCCGACTCTGCCACTCTCGCGTCCCCTCAGCGCACGTCATTTCTGGCGCTGAAAAAATGGCACCTTTTGATGACCCCGTGCAGAGCGTGGGGCAGTGGGAAACATGACCCCGCGCCAGAAATGACTCACGCTGAGAGTAGTGTGCCGCAAACGATAAGTGGGGAAAGGGCCTTAGTAGATTCATGCTCACAAACTTGAACATGCACATGCCCTAATAATCTACTATCTGCCATCAAACTCCATAACAATGTATTTTTGAAATAAAGATCTGCCACAATGCTTTTCCAATCCAAAAAGTTGGGAAGAAATATGCTGATGGTTGCAGGAGAGCTTTGGGAAGATTTTTCGACGGGGGTGGGGGGGTGGGAGGTTAGGCAGTATCAAATTGGTCTCATGGCAATTATGGCGAAGTCATAATTTTCCTTACTTTCCTAGTTTAAACATGGGAATCAATCTACTATATGTATCTGGAAGAACTCTGTATATGTCAAATACCTTAGGCAAAAAGTAGATTTAGCACAATTGGCTTTAAGGAAGTTTTTCTATGTTAAAGGTGCTCAATATGTTTCAATACTTGTAAAAGCTTGCAATGCCTTGATATTACAGTGTATTTTATATGGTTCTGAGATTTGGTTGCAGGGTCCAGTAGAGCAACATGAAAAATTACAGTTAACCTTTATTTATTTATTTTTTTGGAAATTACTGGCCCTCCAGTTATATATTGCTTCTGATGTAATACAACAGAAGTTTCCCCTTCCTAAAATTTTGACAGTGGACTGTTAAACTCAAATAAACGATGAACTATGCATATGTCAACATTTTGTACACTAATGTAAGTAGCTCCTCAGCGTATCTGTGTTTTCAAAACCAATATAGCAAATGGCCTTGATACACATGCAATATAACTAGTTGAGAATTGGGCTGCATGCCCATATTTTTTTCCTTGCTATTTCAAAAGCTGGCTTTTAATTCGTGTAATCCTCTGGTAGAGCAATTTAATGAAGACTCTATATGCATTCAGCTATGGCTTTAATTTTAAAAAGTTACATGGGTGGGATTTTTTCCAATCCATTTTGATTACCAGCTGGATATTTAAAAAGCAAAAATTATGATCAAAACATCCTTTTTAATTGATAGTTTGCTAACTTTTAATTTAAAAAAATAAAATGAAAATGGCAAGAACATATTGCATTAAATAATCTTAAAAATAAGGAAACATGCAAATGCTACAAATTCAGTCTCTAGGAATTAGGTGGGAAAATGGTTCTCAGTCGTCCTTTTCAGTCTCCTGGTAATCTCTTCTGATATTTCCTGGGAATGAAACCAACTTCTATCTTATTCAGTCTATTTTCCCCACCTGCCAACATTAATCCAAGTTCATTGCCTCCTATCCCTACCTTGTCATCCCAGCTTGTAGGTTCCAAGCACAGGCATATATAAATCAGACCATCAGTCCATCAAGGTATTGTTTACTTAAGTACTCCAGGTTGAGGTCTTTTCTATCACCTGTTCCTTTTTAACTGGAGATGCCTGGGGTTAAACTTGGGGCCTTGTACATGCAAAGCAGCAGTCATTAAGCCACAACCCCTTCCCTACTAGAGGATTACAGACAGTTCCAGTTTCCTTGCTTTGATCTTCAACCCCAAAGAATCCTTGCATCTTGCAAGTCTTCATAGTTCTGATAAAAGGCAAAGTGTACTCCTCAAGCAGCATACAGCAGCATTTTAAACTGGCAGGTTGTTATCTTATTGTTGTCTAACTGCAAAAAGGCACTATTTGATTCACCATCTCAGGAACCAAAATACCACAGCCAGCTCTGAGACTGTACTGGATTGTGATATGATAGATTGTACTATTTTAATGTTGTTTTGTTTTATGATATAATATTTTGTGATATAATATTGAATACTACTTTGGGTACTTTTGTGATATAATATTGAATACTGCTTTGAGTACTTAGACAATGCCTTGGAGATCCTAAAATCCAATCTTTTACAGCTTCCTCATCACATGACCATTTGGGGTCTGCTTAAAGACCTGCAATGATGGAGCCACCATATCCCAAGGCAATAAGTTCTCTCAGCTTTTCTTGACATTTCATGCCTCTTGGAGCATACTCAATCTTTACCTGTTCCGGGGAGTTCTCCATATCTTAAAAACATGTAACCTCAGTGATTAGTCCTGTTTTGTTGCTTTCATGATCACAACAAACACCAGCCACTTTACAGTTAAACACAATAATGATGCCATTATATTTGAAACAGGGTAGTAATTTTAGGATCACATTTTAGGGAGATCGTGCTGTAATATTTCTTTCTTTTTCACATATATGCAGACACATCCATACATAAATTAGGACAATGACAGGTTACTTTCCTTCTAGTCATTAAATTCTTTTTAGAAGCTACCTATGGAGACATGGGCACTTTATTAACACCTCATGTGAAGTTTCATGGCATCACTTAAAATACACTGAACTGAACAGCGCAACAGTGCATTATTTGTTGTTTATATAAATATTAGCAGATGGAACAGTGAAGCCAAGGATTGTCTAGTTTTTAAATACAAAATCCTTATAGATGTCATAAGAAGCTGAAAAGAAATTATACTGGGGGAGGAGCAGATCAAAATCCATAAAATTATTTTCTTAGATTAATGGAGGAATTGTGTCACATGGAATAGAGAACAGATTGAAGAAAGTTTTTAACATGTTTTAGTGTTCCAGGAGATTATATCCTTTAAGTGTGAAATAAACATAACATTTTTTTTGTTTTCCTAGAATTAATAGTCAAAAGACTTCTTTGTAATAAGTGCTAAAATAAATTAATTTTTATCACCTTGAAGGCATTAAAATAATAAAAAATCATCAGTGATACTGGATGATGAAATAAATTCACATTTTGAATCTGTCATTGAAAGAATTTTGAAAGAAAAAGTAGTGAAGTCAAACATGGATAAAAGAGTGAGCCTAACCAAACTGACTCAAAAGTAAGTGAAAAGGTAACGGTGGTTCCCCTGTGCAAGCATCAAATCAGAACATTTACTAGGCAGACCTTATTTATGGGGTGGTTGGCCATTGCCTTCCCCAGTTATCTACACTTTACCCCCAGCAAGCTGGCTACCTGAAACTGATTTCCATCAGGATTGAACTCAGCTGTGAGCAGAGCTTTGAATGCAGTACTGCAGATTATTGTTCTGTGCCATGGGGCATTTCACTCAAAAGTAAGTCCCATTTTATTCGACAGGACTGACCTTCGGGGAGGTGTTTATAAGATTGCTACCTCAGGCATGCATGTACATAGTCTACATGGATTACATAGGTTGTAAATTGTTTTAGGTGCATGGCAAAGAGAAGGTGTCTGCATTGTTTTTCTACCACATGATCCCAATTTAACCTGGATTGGGTCTCTACTGTTACTCGAAATTGTAGGTCTGCCCCCTTTTTTGGTTGGGGAATTAACAAGAGACAGACTTTGCTCAGCAAGATTGGGTAACCAGGTCATCTACCTGTTTATACTAGGGTTGTTTGCCATTAGAAATCCACAAGAGACCAGGAAACCTTGACTGGATTATATTGCTGGTATCTGCAAATCCTTTGTTGAACCAGAGGCAGGTGTGCTTCAGTCCCAGAGTACCGACTCCCTTTCCTAGGCTGAGCTATTGTTTCCCAAATGGCTTCAGGAAAGGTGTAGTTGACATCTTGTGTATTTCAATGAGTGGCAGGCAGATTTGCCCAGGCAGATCTTTTCCCTGTTGATACCACTGAGCCAATACAGAAGATGACTTCCATCTTTGGCCTGCACTGCTAGGCAGTGGTGAGATTTAACTAATTTAACAACCTGTTCCAGTGATGGGATTCAAATAATTTAACAATTGGTTGTTTACAATTACCATTTTAACAACCGTTTCTACTGAAGTGGTGCAAACCTGCTGAATCCCACCACTGCTGCTAGGGCAAACTTTAGGGGAGAAGGGCAGGTAGAGCCACTGCTTCCTAAAAACAGACATCCCATCTCACCTCACATCTGCCTGATTTCACTACCCCCACTAGAAGTATTCGAACGATGAGATACAGTTCTGTGTTAAAGATGCTAAAGATTCATGTTAATAATGCCAGAAATCTTCGCTGTTATTCAGACTGGGCTATCATTCTCATCATCCTTGAACAGAAGAACAATTGATTTTTAGGCCCCATTTTCTCTACTTTTAAGGAGTCTTAGAGCAGCTTACAATTGGCTTCTTTTCCCTTCCCCACAACAGACACCTTGTAAGGTTGGTGGGGCTGAGACATTTCTGAGAGAACTGTGTTAAGCCAGCAGATTTCATTGGAGAAGTGGGGAAACAACCCCAGTTCATCAGATTAGAATCTGCTGTTCTTAACCACTACACCACACTGGGGTAATCAAGATTACACTTCGCTGTATTGTGCTTTTTTCTGTAATCTAGGATTTCTCTCAGATGCGCAACAGCAACCTAGGTTGAAAAGACACAGTCTGTTCTCAGATACTTATTAGGAGAACTTACTAGATGAGGGAACTAATGGCACAAATACTGTATGTCTCAATAGTCCATGAATCCCAAGCACAATATGCAGTGGTCTGGAGCACAAATAGTGCTGACTTAACTTAGTGGTCAGTGCCTCAGAAGTTGTATTTTCAGTCATGGAAGTCCTTCTCCCAGTCCCAGAGGATCGGGGATTGATTATGGCTACTATGGGAGAATTGATGCACTAATAACCAAAGATAGCAGCAGCAGTGGTGTAGTGGTTAAGAGCAGGTGCATTCTAATCTGGAGGAACCGGGTTTGATTCCCTGCTCTGCCACCTGAGCTGTGGAGGCTTATCTGGGGAATTCAGATTAGCCTGTGCCCTCCAACACACGACAGCTGGGTGACCTTGGACTAGTCACAGTTCTTTGGAGCTCTCTCAGCCTCACCCACTTCACAGGGTTTTTGTTGTGAGGGGGGAAGGGCAAGGAGATTGTAAGCCCCTTTGAGTCTCCTACAGGAGAGAAAGGGGGGATATAAATCCAAACTACTACTACTACTCCTCTTCTTCTTCTTCTGTTGTATCTGAGCAGTATGTTTATTTTGCAAACAGTTTCTTTGGCTAAGCCATGGAGATCATCTTCAGTCCTGGCCTCTGTAATGTTCAGTATGCTGTTCCATATATTAGTTCCAGGATTCTAGAATCTTAGAATTTCCAGTCCAGGTTTTATTCAGAGCTATGAATAAACTGGATAGAGAAATGACCATGAAGTCATATTTTCCTTTATTTTGCTTCAAAACAAAGTTACTATATGTTTATTTTAAAAGACCATCAGCATCTTACTGGGTAACTACACCTAAAATATGAAAGCCCAGAACATTAGCAACAGAAATCCTGTGGCTCCCAAATGGGAAGGCACAGATGGAAGCACTGGATCGCCCTGAAGGTTTGCCAGTTGCAGAAAATGGCAGGCTGAGAAACCTCATGCAAAACTGAAACTATAGTAAGTGGCTGCCTCATTTTTGGATAAGCATTGCAATCACAAACTTGAAGAAGCAGAAAGCACTTTCAGTAATAAACACCAACAACAACATTATCAGGAGTCTGATAAGCATAATGCCGACCCCTCTGTGTTTTGATAGGATTAAGGTGTAAGCAAATATGATCTGAAGAAGCTGCTGAAAGCAGACACTAGAAAGAAGATGAAAATTCAACATGAAACAGAAACCAGAGGTGAAGGGAAGTGAATGAGGCCAGCTGAGATGATACAGTGGGAAATGTTGTTTTCCCTCACTTATAAATAAACCATGGCATTATAATTGCACTCATGAGGTGTGAAGATGCTTAGGAAGCCAGTGTAATAAGGTGTGTATCAGGAGAGCAGCACAAGTGGGTGAATATGAGATGGGTAACTGAAAATAGATACCAAAGAAAACAAAGATGATAGAGAAAGGCCACAGTTTCCTTTGTTTATACAGATGGGGAATTGAGCGCATGGAGGGTCATTGCAGTGCCTCAGCATAATGGCTCATACAG
Source organism: Sphaerodactylus townsendi (assembly GCF_021028975.2). Taxonomy (NCBI): domain Eukaryota; kingdom Metazoa; phylum Chordata; class Lepidosauria; order Squamata; family Sphaerodactylidae; genus Sphaerodactylus; species Sphaerodactylus townsendi. Next base: position 70,216,020 of record NC_059425.1, read on the forward strand.
CATTAGAAGAAATAATTCAAGGGCTTGAGTGTTAGGTACTAGCAATGTTGATGCTTCCTGGATGTTTTTCCTAGCCAGAAATGCAAAACAACAAGACCCAACAAGGTTCTCAACAAATGAAGCAGCTTCTGCTTGTAAACAAACATCCAAAGTAAGATTCAAAGTGTCTTGCTTCAGATTCTCAGCCACTGGCATTTTAAAAGATAGGCATTTTTTTCCTATCCCTTCAGACAATTTTTTGAAAGGCGAGGTGAGAAACACAACAGTACCAACCAAGGACCTTCTGGATAAGCCTGTTTTTTTTTTGGGGGGGGGGGGGTTGTTTTCAAAAAATGGAACCAGGTAAACAAGCTATTAATTGACAGTTGAATTACATTATATGCAACAAAAAATCAACATGTAACGAGACAGAAATTCATGCCCAATGAGAGAACAAGCATAACTTCAATGACCTATACAAAAGGCAGTTGATTCCATGGTATAATGTAGGAAATGGCAATCTGAGCGAGAGAGAGAACATTTCTGGCATTAAAAAGAGCCAGACTGGCTAAAAGACACACAGAGAGAATGGTGATCTAAGCACACAGAGAAAGGGAGAAAATTCAAGATGTAGACCAGACAACTCCACATTAAGATTTGTAAATTATTTTTGAAGAGACTCTTGATTTTTAATGTGCACATTTATTTATTCCATTTTTATCCCCCTCCCCTTTTCACCCAAACAGCTCAGGGTAGTTCTCCCCTATTCCATTTTATCCCCACCACACCCCAGGAGGCATCTGAGGATCGGATGTAATTCTGGGAGATTTAGAAGCCCCGCCTAGAAGTTGGCAACCTTGTGAAACTGAGAGACAGTGACTACCAGCAAGCTATTCTACACTGGCACCCCACGGGTCTACGCACACCAAGATCATCTGCTATTTTGTTGATTGATGGAGCAGGTATGTGAGACAACAGAAGTGTGAGGACAAATAACTTACTAGTATCAGAAGGCAACATTTCAAGGGGAAATGTGTGTCACAGGGCTTTAGCTTCATCCCAGCCCACCCACAAGCAAGTAAACAAAGGGCGATAAGAGGCTGTAAACTCAGCCAGGCAATGCTGATAGCCCTGTCAGCAGTCCAGTAACAATCAAGTGGTATCTTAAGCATACTCCAACTTTTTCCTCAGGTCCCCAGTGATTTTACTCTCACTATGCAGTCCTAAGCAGAGTTACATTTCAGTGGGCTTAGAAGGATTGTTTAGGATTGCACTGTCTCATTTTAAAAATTATTTTCTATTAATAAGTGTGGAATATAAAACAGGTCAAAAATGCCAAGTAGTTCATATTACCCTTCTCTGCCATTTCAGTGGAAATGATGAACAAAAACAACTGTTTTCTTCAAAGCAACCTATTGCTTTCATCCACTTTTTTTACTTTTTTTTTTACTTTTTACTTTTATGGCCAGCATACATTCAAGCGCCTTGCCCAAGAATGGGATATTCACCACCAAGTAATAGGATGGATCCTGAATAATTCCTCATGCCTGCTGTAGACTACCTCATGTTCCTCAGGGTCTTCTATACATTAGGAAAACATTTCTTGGAGATCAGTGAGAGGGAAGAGGCAGAAAATTTCCATTCTGCTGGCAAAATTTTTGTCTGGACCGAACTAAGTATTATCGGGTTCAGGAATGGCTGTCATTATCATCTCCTCTTCTTCTTCCATTAAGGAAGCACTTATTACTGACACAAAGTCATACACTAGGTTGGGAAAGGGTCAAGCATAAATGTAGGCCACATATCTCCAAGCAACTTGACCACAATCCAGACTGAAATTGATCCACATTCTGAGACTGACCTGTAGAGCCAGTGGTACCCATTGCCACAGACATAAATAGTGTTGTCTGTCGCATGCTTTATAAATAAGCCATAGTGTTCTGCTCCCCAAGTAAAACAGTCTTAGGTGTCCTGTACTCGGCCAGAACAGAGTGGGAGACTCACAAACAAGGTGTAACAGTTTTTTTAAAAAGGTTTATTGCTAGAATTGAAGCCCTAACTCAGTGATGGTGAACCTTTTCGAGACCGAGTGCCCAAACTGCAACCCAAAACCCACTTATTTATTGCAAAGTGCCAACACGGCAATTTAACCTGAATACTGAGGTTTTAGTTTAGAAAAAATGGTTGGCTCTGAGACGTGCGTTAGTCGGGAGTAAGCTTGGTGGTAGAAGGTGGCTTTGCTTTGAAGCAACCATGCAACTCTTTGAACTGGTGAATCACGACCCTAGGAGGGTTTACTCAGAAGCAAGACCCATTGCCAGCACCCGAGCTTACTCCCAGGTAAAGGATCACGCTTTAGTTCTTTGCATGAAAATCAGTGGGGTTTAACAGCGCTTAACAGGGTTACCTATACTGCTTCCCCAAAACTAGGTCTTAGGTTTAATGCTAATAATAGCCCAGCAGCCCAGGCCAACCTAGATGTATGGGGGGGGGGCGATTTCCCCCCCCCACATGATGAACTCTGTTCGTGCGTGCCCACAGAAAGGGCTCTGAGTGCCACCTCTGGCACCCGTGCCATAGGTTCGCCATCACTGCCCTAACTCCTCTCAGGGTCTGACTAAAATAAAGTACTTGCTTGACTGGAACAACTTGAAGCTTGAGACTTTTATCCTTTCCTGACTCCTTCCAGGAAGGTCCACTTTGTCTGGGCTTCCTCTTGGTTCCTTTATCTGGATTCTACTTTCCGTTAACACCTCAACTTGATTCTCTATAGACTATACACCACAGACTATACACCATAGATCTTGCTAAAAAATTTAAAGGCAAATAGAAGCCATTTTACTTCCAGTTTTTGTTCTCTCCAAGGACGTAGGTAAGGGTTTTTTCCCCCTAGGTTTAACCCCACATTACATGTCCGAAGCTCTGCCCCCCGTTTGCGGTTTTTTGTTTTAAGTGTTTTTTCAGTTTATGGCCTGCAGGGGGTGCAGTTTTAAAGCTAGGAGCACCACAATTTCAGGGATTTGTTGAGAGATTCTCCTGATGATACCACCCAAGTTTGGTGAGCTTTTGGTTGAGGGGGTCCAAAGTTATGTTCTCCCAAAGGGGGTGTCCCCATCCCCCATTGTTTCCAATGGGAGCTAATAGGAGATGGGGGCTACATCTTTGAGGGTCCATAACTTTGGACCCCCTGACCCAAACTTCACCAAACCTGGGTGGTATCATCAGGAGAATCTCCTAAAGATATCCTGAAAGTTTGGTGCTGCTAGCTTAACAACTGCACCCCTGACAGCAGGCACCCCCCAAATTTCTCCACATTCTTCTTTTAAATCCACCACCTTCAACATGGATTTAAAAGGAGAATCAGAGGTTCCTAGTTTAAACATTGATAGTGATGCTGTTTCAGGGTTCTTCCTTTAAGGTGGGTGCCAAAGGTCGTGGGAGGGCGCTGACCCTCCAGAGCCAGAGCCTGTGCCAGCATGCCTACTCAACCTTTTCTGGTCTGCCCAGCAGTAGACCTGGGCCCCTTTCAGCCTTCCCAAGCAGTAGACCTAGGCCCCTACCTGCCTGCCCAAGTGGTAGACCTGGGCGCTCATCCATGAGATTGGCAGATGGCTTAATTCTCTCCCCCGCCACTGTATCTAGGGAAAATGGAGCGGAAGGCAGACCATATTTATGGGGTGGTTGGCTATTGCCTTCCCCGGCTCCATTTTCCCTAAATATGCCTGTGCTCCACCCTCACAGGGTCCGTGCAAGCAGGCTTCTGCCCTTCCCAGGCCCTAGGGAGAGCAGGAGCTGGCAGCAAGGACACACGGGCAGGGCTACGTGACCAGCAGGGGTGGGGCACCAGGAGGACATTTTGTCCCCAGGTGCCACTTCCGCCCCCCATACACCTCTGCCACAGATGCAAGAGATCTTGCAGCCTTCCAACTCCACTGGCACCTTAGACTAAATTAAATAAACAGGGGCACTACTGGGTAATAAAAGGAAGACTCCAGGGATCTGAAACCTTTAACACCCAAAGAGCCATGGGGGTATGGGCCTGCCTCCACAAGTCCCACCCTCACCCTCGGCCTTCACAAGCCCCGCCTTCAGTCTGCAAGCCGACAGACAGACAGAGTAAGTTAAGGGGTGGCTGCACTTACAGAGGATGCCCCCAGCCGGGCAGGTGACGGCAGGCGCCAGACAAGCGAAGGAGGGGAGAGGATGCCAGAGGGATGAAAGAAGGAAGGAGGGGGCGGGGAAGGAGGCACGCTCACTGCATCCCAAGTGCAACTTGCTGTTGTTGGTGTCACCGCCGCCGCCGCCGTCTATCCCGCCCAAGCGGGCGGGATAGACAGCGGCGGCGACACCAACGACAGCCAGTTGCGCTTGGGATGTGGCGAGTGCTCCTCCTTCCTCGCCCCCTCCTTCCTTTCTCCCTCCGGCGTCCTTTCCCCTCCTTCCCAGGTGCCAAGCGAGGAAGCCTCAGTACAAGGATGAAAGAGCCACATGTGGCTCCAGAGCTGCGGGTTGCTGACCCCTACTCTAGAGGAATTTCTTAAAGGGACAGGGTCTAACTAAAGTTCCCTCCCTTAGAACACTATAAAAAAGGAGCTAAACCCATACTAGCTATAGGGACAACTGAAACTTAATAGGAAAATAGTAAGAGCTTCTCTGGGGGCATGACACAGAGGCCGTTTCCGCACGGCCCTTTTATGGCGCCCTGAGGACGGCAAAAACGCCGTTCCCAGGGGGCCATTCACACAGGCGGTGCTGCTGCAACGCAGCAGCGCCCACCTGGCTTCGCTCCCCCTCCCCCAGGGCGGCGTCAGGCCGCCCTAAAAAACAACCCTTTAAAGGGTTGTTTTTGCCCCAACAGCGTGTTCCCGGCGGCGCGGTGCGAACGGCACCGCCGGGAACACACTGTTTCCCTTCCCTTTCCCACTCACCTTGTCCCCGTCATCGGCCTGCTGGCCTCCGAAGCCCCTCCCTCACTGTCCTCCGACCCCTGAGTGGGAAAGGGAAGGGGGCTGCCTGTTGTCCGCCGGCCTCCACCCCCACGCCGGCAGAATTCTTGCCGCCGTGGGGGCGCCTGGGGGGCCGTGCGGAAACGGCCATAGCTTAAGGTTTTTTCTTGCTCTTCTCTTCCATTTCCATTTAAGTATGCTTAGTATGCTTAATCACTTCTTCAACTTTGCCTCAGTACACATCACTCTCCAGTTTTAGTCAATATTTCTTTATTCATTCTCCTTTTCATTCAACTCTTCATGCACTCTTCTCCAACACCACCTGTTGTGCTTTTGTCAATAGGACTCTTGCCATAGTAAGAAATGCAAAGTGTATTTTAGTGAATAATAATGATGTGCTGGTGGAGATGAGATCCAGCATTACAAATATTTTCAGAAAAGTTATCTCGGCAGCAGGTTCTGACCCTAAATGAGTCACTACCATCTTTAACGTGTAATCTGGCTGACTCTTTCAGGTTTCCTGTGATAAGAATAATAGAGCCTCTAATCTTGATAAATGCTCTCTTACAAGGCTGTCTTTTCCACTAAGCAACTCTAAACTTGCAGTTTATCTTTGCTAAAAAAAAAACCAGAAGAACATATCCTTCCTGTGATTTCTGAACTAATGCATCTACAGTTTTGAAACAACAGAGGACAAAGAACTCACAATCTATCTGATGCTGCCAGGCAAAAGGCCAGTAAGGGCAGAAGCAATAGGAAAAGATGAACAAAGAATTAAATATATGTCATCCATGGATAATAGTGCCAAGAGTAAGTGCCAAGAACTCACCCAAGACCCAAACACAATCTGTAATGTGCAATCTGTTGTGGCCAATTCTAAAGCATTTTCAGTTGTTTTGATTCTTTGGAGTGGGTTACCATAAGAGGTAAGACCTGTCCTTTTCCAAACTCTTTTTAGAAGCATTTATAAGATGATACTGTTCCAGGTGGCCTTTAGTTGATTTTGCTGCTGTTTGTTCAGGATATAGCCATGGATTGCTGTTGTGATGGTGATGTACACTATGGTTTTATATTTCATTGTTATTATTATTGTGTATGTTTTCAGCATACTTTTGTAAACTGCCTTGGGCAACTATTTAGGATAAGACGATCATTAAATGTTTTAATTAACAGATAGATGTGACTTGGAATATCTATTTTCCAATTTTTCACTATTTATTTTTACCTAAAAGCTAGACAGGAACAAAAGGGGGACCCATGAGGACCTAAGTGGGAGAACGGGAGGTGTATCATCTCCCACTGCAGACCCTGCTCCTTGATTTTTGCCTCTGTTCATGCCTTTGTCTACCTTTCCAATTGGCCATTTTCAGGATTTCTTCCTCCTACCTCGATCTACCTAATCACACGCCCCCGCCCCTACCCCCAGCTTATCCAATTTGCTAGGGTTTTACAAGTCCCTGTTTTATTCAGTCAAGCAAGACTGTTGAAGTCACATGATTGGAATCACATGAGCTTCTGGAAAAAGCCCTCTTTTCTCCTTTCAGCAAAAGAGGAAAGACAGACACATGGGCACAGATAGACTGCACAGAGACTCCGACTGAGCACTTGCATTAATAGAGTTTGCTGTTCCTATATTTAGTGTGATTTTGTTTTGTTAACCAGTAAAGTTCTTCAAAAGAACACACTTGCATCACTGCTAAATTTTTTACTCTGCTAATTCATTGCAATACAACACAATTCCTACCCCCCTCTTCAACCAACTGCAAACTTTCTTCACTTTGCCAATCACTGGACGTCCTCCTCCTTTCTCAGCTCACTCAACCATCTATAAGCTCAAGACAATTTCTCACACCACCACCCTCAGCAAAAAAAAAAAAAGGCAGCTGGGGGAAGGATTTAGAGTAGAACGGTATTGGATCCAGAATCTAGTTTAGGTTTGCCGAGAGTGCAAAATAAGAGTGTCCTGGGCCATTTCTGCATGCCACAATTATACCGGGTTACAACCAGTATTTTACAATTTGGGTCTATTTTATCCCAGTTTCTCCCTTCACATGGCTGCCCATTTCTGTGAAGGAAGTGAGTGAAGACCAGGAGGAAATGCTCCAGTTTGTTTCACGTGAGCCCGGGGCTTTTGTATTAACACCACAAGCATAACCACACATGCACAAACATCCCCAGTGTCCCGCATTCTGATTGGCTGTTTTTTATGGGCAGCAGCAGGGGGAAACAAAGCCCTCCTTTTTCCAGTTCTGGATAGAGCTTGATGCAGGCCTCAACATGGCAAGTGGCAGCAAAAAAACAATGGGGCACAGCATCACATCACATTCCCACTCATATTCTCGTATTTTTGTGGAAAACAAGAGGACCCCTACCATGATATGCCCACTAACATTCAGCCCAAAGTGCCCATCTCCCTGGCTATGTGCTCTGAGCACACGTACAGTACATGTACAGAAAAGAAAACAGGGACATTTTGGGACTCCACTCCTGATTAACCCAGGCGAAATGGCACCCGGTCGATACCATGAGAAGAAGTGCTTGGAGAAACATTTTGGAAAGGGCGGGCTGCAACGGTCAGTGGCTCAGATTGACATGACATCAGGTGTAGAGATCAGGGGGCAAGCGATAGGGCAGGGAGATCAGGTGGGTGGACGGGGAAAATAAACTGACAGGTGGTGTTTGCACTGTAGCGGATTCAGTGCGGAATTTTTGAAAATCCAGGGATGAGGGAAATATTGTGGAGCAAACCCGCTTTAGGACCAGGAACCATGCGGACTTCTTCGTCAGACCAGATATTTCCCTTGCTCAACCCTAGTCTTCAGTTTTTAGGAGGAAAAGGCACCTCTCAGTTTTGTTGAGTCACACAGCACAGGAAGGGTGCTTCCCAGCTAAGTTGCACACATGAAATGTCTGGCCTGTTGCCTTCTGAGGGTGGAACCACCAGAGTGAATCCTCTCCAATAACAACACTGGACACTTTGCTGGGATAAACATTTTGGCCATAGCCATTTTATTAGCCAACCAAAAACAGAAGCGTGAGGCGTAGCATGGGTCTTGATCTGGTCTGTCTGCTTCATAGCGAAGCTCCAATGGGCGGATGCCCTGTATTGGACTTTGCTCCGCTGAAAGGGCTCTGCTGGGCGGATGCTCCTGGCAAGAGGTGATCCCCATTTGCCAGTTCGGCAGGGCGGTTGCCTCTTGCCACCATCGGCACTTCCAGATCATTACCCATGCGCCACCACCAAACGGCTATGACAGAAACAAGCAACAACCGGATAAACCTAGGGAGAGGTGGGTGGGCAAATTGTCGGCTGGCCGAAGCACATGGCCAGAACAAAGGAGGGCTTCCCCTTTAAAGGGGTCAATCCGCCCTCCCCTCCTGGTGATGTCAGCCCTTGCCCAACATGGCCCAGGCTTTGCTTCCGCCCTCAGTTAAGCGGAAGCGGTCACCTTGGCTTCACCCATCCCACCCCCAGAGGCAACCGCAGCCAGTGAGTGATTCACAGCTGTCTTTGGGGCCCAGCCATGCTGAATTACGCACGTGAGAGGTACTGCCCTGCCAAGTCATGGTGGGGTGGAAATGGCTCAGCAGACAAGAAGGATGCCATGGCTCATCCATTCATTCTGTCTCTTTTGTCCTCCCAGTCTGCCCTGGAAAGAGATCCTGTCCAAATTGTGAAGAAAAAAATAACTCAGTGTTGGATTCCAGCTTGTTAAAAGTATGCTACATTAAGAAAATACTAATTGGGAGAAGGGAGAGGAATCACAGAAGGATTTCTCCTGTCCCAATACCTACCTATGCTCTTGTCAATTGCTTGTGAAGCTTTCCATTTTTTGAATATTGTGTGCATTTTAGCACATACAGGACACACTGACTTTATTTTAAGTGCAGATCCCGGAGTAACTGTGATGCAGTCCCTGACACATCCAATGACCTTTTTGCTCATCAGTATTGTCCTATTTACTTTCCTTCCTAGGAGTTATCATACTGTCAGGTTTAGAACCTGGCTTAAAATGTTCTAGGGCAGCATTGCTTACTTCAAAGAGTGGAAGTGTAATGAGAAATAAATGTTACTACATATCTCACATCAATATTTTATGCTTAGTGTGTAACCTATGCACCCTGAACAGTATAACAAGAAACAGAATGTTTAGATGTGACCAAGAGCTTAACTGTAGCTATAATATTTAGCATTGCCTGTAGTTGTGGGGCGCTCGTGGAGTCACTGTCAAAAGCAGATCATAATAAAACATAACAGGGGTAAAAAAAGAATGAAAATCTTCTTGACATTTCAGCAGCTTTCCCAAGGATAGTAAAACACTCTTATAAGATTACCCACCTAGAAAATAATGGTCTACTGAAGTTAAGCACATCTAACCTTATAAGTAGGAATGGAATCTGAGTTGGGATCCAAATGTTTGGGATACCGTCAGAAGAAAATCATTTTGGCGAAGTTTGGTACAGGGGATCCATTCCAGAAATAGGCAAAAAAAGTTATTTATTTTAAACATTTCGATCCTACAAACACTTCAAACAAGGTTGACTATAGATACAGGTATGACTATAGATACAGGTAGAACAAATTATTAAAAAGTCAATTATTAAAATGTCAATAATATTAACATGGAGGATAAGCATAGCTTATCCCAAGATACTCCTTATCCCACCCACCTCCAGGGACAAACTAGTCATTTGCTCTACCAGGATAGTTCCCAATAAGATCATGAAAGTAAGGTTGCCAGCTCCAGGTTTGGAAAATTTTGGAGATTCGGGGGCAGACTCTGGAAATTTGGAAACAATTTGAAATTTGGTGTTTGGGTAGGGCAGGTAGCCAATAGAGCCAAGAGGAGGCCCATGCGGGGCTGGACTGAAGGGGATACTCAACATAGACCTGGGCTGTAAAAATGAAGAAACTAAGGTAGTGCCCCTTGCAAACCTTTTGGAAACCCACAGTGGGAAGTGAGGGGTCTAGACTGGCTCCAGGTTGTGACAAAGGGCTTCAGAGATGGGGTGTTGTGTGGTTCCTTGGCTGTATGGCCATGTTCTAGTAGCATTTTCTCCTGATGTTTTGCCTGCATCTGTGGCTGGCATATTTGGAGGATCTGATGGTAGAAAAGCAAGCAGAGTATATATGTCTGTGGTTTCAGAGATTCTAAACGCAACACCTGCTTAATAAGTCTCCCATGTGTGGATGGAGTACAACCCAATGAGCTGTGTTTTCCCACTGCTAGTTCTCTTGGCCCAGGAGCCCACTCCTGAAGATGCTGAAAGGAATGGACTGTCTCTGTGCATGTGCAGAGCACAGCTAGTCCTGAAATTGCCTCTAGGATTCTATACCAACCTTTCCTGAGACCAGTCATGAAAGACAAGGGTTGAGGTGCCTCCAAAGAGCTAAAGGAGACTGAGAGATAGAAGACATATGGAGGTGGAAGAGAGTAGGTCAGTGAGAGAACCTCAGTTGCAACTTGCATGGAGGCCAAAGCCTTCAGTACACCCGCTACTGCCCCAGCGTATCTGCCAGAAGATGAGGCCAATGGTGCTCTCAGCCTGGATTTCCTACCCAGTAAAATCTTGACAGCTATCCTCCCAAACAGTGAGGGCTTTGGGTGATATAGTGGTTATGAATGACAGACTCTAGAAACTTAGGTATAATGCCCCATTCCTCCACATAAGTGGCAGACTGATCTGGTGAACCAGATTTATTTCCATGCTTCTACATATGAAGCCTATTGGGTGACCTTGGGCCTGTCAAAATTCTCTCATTCTAAAAACCGACAACGCACTATATGTCTTCAGTCCTGGGTACCTGAGATATATTCCTGCCCAGGTGCTGAGATCAGAGGGGGAGGCTTGCTTGGCTGTTCCACCCCCATGAGAGGTAAGGGTGGTGGGGGTAGCCTGGAACACCTTCTCCACAGTTGCTCCTCCAGAGGTTCTCAATTGTTTCCATAGCCCAGCAGCACCTGAACCCTCAAATGCTGTGCTTGTTCCAGGGCAGTTTTAATATCCCAGTCTGCCCACCTCACAAGCCTGGAGTCCTCTATCATCCTATGGATCAGCAATGCCACCTCTTCCCTCAGACTGGCGATCTCTCATAGCATAAAGGAAGGCCTAGCAGGCTCAGGAATATCCTAGGCTTCATCTCATACAGACTGAGGCCTTCTGTATAGTGAAATAACAGCATAATTGCCACCACAGCACACCTCCTTGGACAAAAGCTTATAAATTCTATTTTGGCCCTTTGACTCAGATTGCTTTTTCTTTTCTTCAGTAGTACTTACAGAACCACTTTATAGAGGTATATAAATTCTTAATAATATCTAATTGACCCAATGATTAAATGCCTACTTAAGATATCACTTGGATTTTTTGAATTTTCTCAGTGTGTGGTTTGTTGGAAAAAATAGAATGAAGGCTTTGCTGTTATTTACATGCCAATGTCTCCATCTAGCTGCAAAGCAGGTTTTTTGGAAGATTTTAAATACCAAGAGCTAATTTGAACACTGAAGAAGACATTTAGTTTCCATATGACCACCACTTCAAAGCTCATTTTTATTTCTTACTCCTTGTTTCTACTATTGCTTCATCCATTGTTTAATCAGCAGTTGCTAATTTAGATCTATTTAAATCATTCTTTTTTATTTAAGAGTTGCATAAATGATTTTAAATTGCATTCCATTCATTTCCAGTATATTATTAAGATTTTTTTTAAAAAAAATCTTGGAGGCAATCTTAAGTACTTCATGATTGTGGAAGGGCAAGATGGAGATCCTCTAAGTCAGTAACTAAATATTTGAAAGTGACTTTGAATCAGAATTTCCCCACATGTGGAAAATTTCAATTCAATTCAAATGTCCTCATGTGTGCAATGAATAAATCAATTACATGCCAATTCTGTGTACTATGGAACCAATTAGCCATTCATAGACTTCCAAGGGTGGTATATGGGATGCTCACATAAAACAGAATCATCTAAATGGAGCCATTATGAGGAATTAGCCTCTGGTATTATTTTATCTGACATACCCATTTTTCCTACATTGTACGGTAGTACCATGTAAGAAAATTTACAGCAATTTATATATTGATTACTGAGAAATGGTTGCTATATAAAAAAATTCTTCCTGGTCAGCACACAACATGTATTGCATTACTGCATATGCAAGTGCTGCTCATATAGGGTTTTTTTTTTAATTCACATGGCAGCTTGGCTTTCTTCAGTAGTGCTTACAGTGCCCATGGAGGTGTGATACATTGATAGGAAGAAAACATGAACTGAGACTTCCATATAAATAGGGCATGCTTACACTGGTTCTGTTAAAGACATACAGATTATGCAGGAAATACTTTATAATAGTTCTATTATATGCATGAACTGGGCAGGGGAGGAAAAGTTGCCACACAGTCCATTTACAGGCTGTTTATGAGCCAAAGAGTCAGGAACAGATAGTAAAGCTGTACAAATACATGAAGGGGTTAAGGTTGAAACCCTCCAGGTGGTGGCTGGAGATCTCTCTGAATTATAGCTGATTAGGCTTGGTGATTCGGTGAGGCCAAATCAGCCAACCCCCACCCCAAGCCTAAATTTTCGGTTTTGATTCAGCCCTGAATACCAAGCCGTGACAAAATCCCCAAGCTGAATACTTAAAAACTATGATAACCCGAATGACGCTCCCTATTCAGGTTATCTGGTTCCCTTCCAGGTCAGGGTATCACTATTCAGGTTATCTGGCTACGGCCATTTAAAGTTTTTTAAAAATAATTAACTAAATTTTATTGCACATGAGATTTAAAAAAACATAACAATTATTTCATAACAAAAAATTATCGAGAAAAAAGAAACAAAAAATATACATCAATCTATAAATGAATTTCCACATAACAGAGGAAAGGAAAATTAATTTTCTCATTGCCATATATGATACATTCTTTCTTTATTTACCTAATTTTATACTGAAGTGAATAAATTAAATGTCATTCCTCATCTGTTAACTCATCAAACTTCTATTCTTATATAGATAACATGATTTACTATAAGAAATAAGGAGTAAACCTAAACTAAAAAGTAGAAAGTTTATCCTTTTTACTATAATGCTATTACAATGCCATATTCTACGTCTAAAATTATCTCAACTTGGAAGTGATATTACCAATGTACATATTTTTCCCTTTAGGAGCAACAGTGGCGTAGGAGGTTAAGAGTTTGTTTATCTAATCTGGAGGAACTGGGTTTGATTCTCCGCTCTGCCGCCTGAGCTGTGGAGGCTTATCTGGGGAATTCAGATTAGCCTGTGCACTCCCACACACGCCAGCTGGGTGACCTTCGGCTAATCACAGTTTCTCGGAGCTCTCTCAGCCCCACCTACCTCACAGGGTGTTTGTTGTGAGGGGGAAAGAGCAAGGAGATTGTAAGCCCCTTTGAGTCTCCTGCAGGAGAGAAAGGGGGGTATACATCCAAACTCTTCTTCTTCTTCTTCTTTATCTAACATACTAAGATGATATATAATAATTACTTATAAAGAAATCCATATATTATCTTCTACCATAATCTGTATAAGGTGTCCAAGTCTTCTCAAATGTTTCTGGGTTCCCTTTTAACTTCCATGTTAACTTGTCAATTTCCATAACTTGAGTAATTTTCTTTTCCCAGTCTTCCATCTTTGGACTTGAGGAGGTCTTCCAGATCTTTGCTACCTCTATCCTTGCAGCTGTACTCATATAGAGAAATAAGTTACCATTGTGGTTAATTTTAACATTATCAGTTAATCCCAGAAGGAAGTTTGAAGTTTAAGGGGACTCTTCCACAATGGCTAGCTGCTTGGAGTTTTATGAATGGAAACGTGCGTCTCAAAGAGCGTGTCAAAAAACGGACCGGAAAAATTATACAAGACACACGTATGCTGCTAAAGTGGCATTCAATGTATTACCCTCTTATATTTCTAATCATACATAAAATACAAGTGCAACAATGCTTATTTGTATTTCTATTCCAAGTGGACTTCCTTGGAAGGAGCGCAGGGATTTTCTCACGCGTGCTGAAACAGTTCACTCTCAGTTTAGTGCACACTCAAAACAGTCCAACGTATTAGTCCTGCTCTTCATATATTTGTATCCAAAACTATAGTCATAGGATATTATCCTGACATTTACAAAGTTCTTATTCTTCAAGAGTATGTTGTTATTCTGGATACGTGGCTGAAAACTTACGTGAGCTCCTGCTGGAGTCCATTTAAAGGAGCCTTGTTGCAATGCGGAGAAAAATTCAGCAAGCAAAAAATTTCAGCAAGCAGAAGCTAGTCGCGTAACTAAAGCTTTTCGATGCCTTCTTCAGTGCTCCGTCTTCAATAAGCAATACAATAGATTAAAATTCTATAAATATATATACATTCTCATAAATCTATATGTGTCTATTTTTAAACAGATTTAATAAATACGTGTTAATAAATATTTATCCAAACGGTGATATGTTAAATATATGTGTGTACATTCATTTCATTCTATTCTATAATAAATAATTAAATACTAATAAATACCATGCACTTACATTTGCCATTATCCTTGTCATTCCAAATCTTGTTACTCTCTTAATGGATGTCATTCAAGTATTGCATGTGGTTCTATATATCTATTTCCTATGTGATTCGCTGCAACTGCAGCTGCTTTTTCTATCTTAGTGTTTTAAAGAGACCACATCCAGCTAGCATTTCATCAAAGTCCATTATAGGTAACAAGAAAAATCTAATTCTCTATTTAGACCTGTTTGATATGATTTTAGAATATAAGACCATTTTGTTTCTTGTTGGAGGAGCACTCTCTTTGTATCTATACTGCTCTCAGATCGTTGATGATGGTACAAAACTACAAATTGGAAATCCTGGGCTGTATGTTTCTTCAAAGTAAAATGCTCCACTAGTGGCTCATCTTCTTTTTTTGTTCTTATATTACTTGCGTGTTCTTGCCCACTTAAAGCCCACTCCTCCTGCATTGTTGAAGCAGGGCTTTCTGTCTTCTTCCTTTCCTAGACTCTGCATGACATGGGAGGGGCCAGGTGTGAGAAACAGCTTTCCTACGGGGTAGCCACAAAGAACTGACATGGGACCTCTGTCTTTTGCAACAGCAACTGATGGATCTATGCCTAGCTCCTGGCCAACCACTAGCTGGTGCCCCAGTAACGGGCCAACTGCTGGTGGTGCCTGGGGCTGGAGCACAGGCCCCACAAGCCCCCACAAGCTCCTGTCGGCCAGGTGGGATGACGATGGAAGGAGCTGAAAGCAACTTTCAATGGGGACTCTGAGAAACTCCCCTATCTCCTCGTTCAGGTGGGCTTCTACATGAGAATGATGAGAGATGAATTCAAGACCGATGTAGAGCGGGTGTACGAGGTTGGGGTGCTGCTGGAAGGCAAAGTGGCTACCTGGCTAGTGGGGCTGTTCAAGAACAATGCCCTAGAGTTACACCTCCTTTGCCCCAAATCTTTTTAGTCCCCCTCACATAGGAAACTATCCTGAATGTCCTCCAGTTACTGACCAAGAGGTTAAAGAGCTTATAGCTCAACTCAAAAGTCATAAATCTCCAGACCCTGATTCTCTTTCCCCTGAACTGTATAAGACCTGTATGGACTGGTGGAGCCCTGTCCTCGCCTCTATATTCACTTTTATTAACAAAACAGGGGCAGTACCAGCACTCTGGACAGAGGCAATTGTTGTCCCCATCTTCAAAAAGAGAGACCACTTATTACTTACAAACTACTGCCCAATTAGCTTATTATCTGTCCTGGGGATAGATAATATCCCTGGACCAAGACTTGGGGAGAGTGTTCAAGGAAGGGGTGTGTGACGTCCTCCCCGCACACCACAAAACGGATTGCAAAATCAATGCAGCCAGATTTCCCTAAGCACTCCAGAAAAATGGGGGGCTGCTCTAGCAACAGAACCACGCACCCCATATATAACACACCATAATAGTATGTGCCTTATCTTTAGAAAAGGACTGCAAAATTGTAAATGCCAAACCCGATAAATTTATGAAGCTCTTTAAGAATTTGAGGTAGGAGGAGGAGTTTTGGATTTATATCCCCCCTTTCTCTCCTGCAGGAGACTCAAAGGGGCTTACAATCTCCTTGCCCTTCCCCCTCACAACAAACACCCTGTGAGGTAGGTGGGGCTGAGAGAGCTCTGAGAAGCTGTGACTAGCCCAAGGTCACTCAGCTGGCATGTGTGGGAGTGTACAGGCTAATCTGAATTCCCCAGGTAAGCCTCCACAGCTCAGGCTGCAGAGCTGGGAATCAAACCCGGTTCCTCCAGATTAGATACATGAGCTCTTAACCTCCTATGCCACTGCTGCTCCTGTAGCATAATTAACAGGGAAAATGGGATGTCCTTTATAGCAATACTTGTTACAAAGTGGTTTCTATAAATGTATTTTATTATAGTATTCTTCATCCTGGGTGAATTTTTTAAAAAAATGTGTGGACATGGGGCAGAGACTGGCAATTCTACAGCATAATCAGCCCAGCCAGAATTAAATACAGGTGGGGCAAAAGAGTCACAGCACTGCCATATATGTGATGGCCAACCCCCAACCACATCAGAGATCTATAGGTCAAAGACCTTGGACCTGTATGGCTGTGGAACCAGGCTTCATTAGGAGTTGTAGGTCTGATAGAGAAAGGAGTTCTCCTGGGATGAATCCTTGACATGAAAGAATCCATGGGCGGAGCAAGCTTGCTGGTGTTGGGAGGGGAGGCTGGGAGAGCTTGCTCTGCCCATGGATCATAGGATCCATGGGCAGAGCAAGCTTACTGGGGATGTGCAGGAGACTGGGAGAACTTGCTCTGCCCATGGATCACAGGATTCATGGGGAGAGCAAGCTTGCTGCGGATGTAGGGAGAGGCTGGGAGAGCTTGCTCTGCCCATGGTTCTTGTGATCCATAGCCAGGAATGAGTGCTTGCGATGGGGGGAGGCTGCGAGAGATTCCAGGAAAAAGCCAGCAACAGGCCTTTCCAAGCCCCGGAGCACTCCAGTGCTCTGAAAGGCACATTGCTTACCCTTCCAGATGCTTGGAAAGGCCCCTCACTCACCCAATCTGGTGGGATTCAGCTGATTAGCTACTGGGATTCAAATAATTTAACAACCGGTTCTGGTGGTGGGATTTAAATAATTTAACGACTGGTTATTTACAAGCAGCATTTTAACAACCGGTTCTGCCGAAGTGGTGCGAACCTGCTGAATCCCACCACTGGCTGAATCCCACCACTGGCCATGCCCCCTGTGCACCCCACTTACCTTATCCAGTGGTCGGGCTTGGTGGGGCACCCGCTGAATCCATCCTGGTGGGCTATGAACGTGCTCTCCAGAGAGAGGGAGAGCACACTCACGGCTGGTGGCAGATCGACGGGTACGGGCCTCATCCTGAGCTTGGCCTCGGCAGCATGTGCACATTGTGCCGAAACCCAGCCATGCCCCGGAAAGGAGGAGGGGCATGGCTGGGCTTCAGTTCCATGCACATGTCATGCAGAGGCCCAGCCACTTCCGAGAAGGTGGAGGGGTGTGGCTGTGCCTTGATGCCACACGCACATTACACAGAGGCCCAGCCACACCCCTCCTCCTTCCTGGAAGTGTGGGGGCAATTTTTCCGCTCCCTGCGTGATTCCCACGGGGCCGCCTGGGGCATTTGTCCCCAGAGGTCCCCAAGGCAGCTACACCACAGTTAGTCTGCTGCCGCAATTATCTTATTCATAAAATATATTTATTTTAGAAGAAAAGTAATTAGGTAGGCTTCCCATCATAAGACAAAACTGAATATCAACTTCCAGAAAAAGCAGGACTAGTCACTGACACTGGAGACACAGCAATCAATAAATGCCATCCCCTATATACCAACTGGTGGACAGATCCATTTTAACTCTGATGTTGTTATGCCACCATGTCTATCCTCGTGACACTAATTTGGATTACCATCTCGCCATCTGATTTTGTGCTGCAATTTATTATTTTTAACTGGTTTTATGATATTTTAATTGGTTTTATGTTATTGAATTATATTGCATTGTACACCGCCCAGAGCCCTCCGGGGGTGGGCAGTATAGGAAGTGAAAGAAAGAAAGAAAGAAAGAAAGAAAGAAAGAAAGAAAGAAAGAAAGAAAGAAAGAAAGAAAGAAAGAAAGAAAGAAAGAAAGAAAGAAAGAAAGAAAGAAAGAAAGAAAGAAAGAAAGAAAGAAAGGCATACAGATTTCAATGTCCAAGAAATAACACACAATCTGGCAATGGTATGGAAGTTCATTCAGGTCTGCCTCTATAGTGTTTGGTAAGGCAGTAGCTTCAAAAGATGAAGCTGGAAAGAGAGGCAGCAGCCTAGACCACCACCACCACCATCACCACCACTGTCTTGCCCTTGTCACTACCATCTCCACATTGTTAATCTCTGAGCCTCCCCCTACCCCAGGATTAAGCAATGAAAGCCCCTTCACTGAGCCAGGCATCTTGAGCCATAGAATCATATAGAATCACAGCATGTCCATATAGCTTTCCAACCCTTCATGAGATTCCTATTTGGCAATGGCATATGTAGCTTGCTGTGTGTGTAAAAAGATGCCCATTGGATTAGGAGGGAAGCAGCCCTAATATTTCAAGGTGGAGGCAGAAAGCAAAGGCAATCGAAGGTGATGGGGGTAACAGCCTGAAATGGCAACCTTTAGCTATTCAAGGTGTATAATATGATAATGGGAAAATGCTCCATTAAACAGACAGACCCACACATAATTACAAAGAGAACAATATTGTCTTTACCAGTGGCGTGGGGAGGGATGGTGCCTGGGGTATAATGGTGCCCAACCCCCACTCCCCATGGAGCCATGCCCCCCATGCTCCCCCCCACTTACCTTAAAAGCAGCCTGGTTGGGCCGCTGGCTGAACTAAGATAAATGGAAGGAACAGGGGTGGGGGCACACGGGGGGGTGAGGGTGCGTGGGGGTGGGGGCAAGGCTGCAAAGAGCACTTCAGCCAGCTCCATTTTTTAAATATCATATCTGTGATAAAATCTAGACTGAATTTGAGTAAGTATTGTATAAAGGCAGAATACTCTGGAGAGCTTCTTGAGAAAGTGATCTTTACATGGATGAAATTACTATATAGGACAATGGAAAAATGATGTTTCAGTTTGAGTAGTCTTATTTTTGCTGAAGTGCAGCAAAATGCCAAAAGGCTGATAAAATAAAGATTATGACATGACAAATAAAATAAAGTCAATCACTATCAAGGGTTCTGCTGTAAAACAGTCTACATTAAAAACACCAAATTAGGCTCCTCAGGTCCTGCCCCAGAAGTGGCATTTGAGGCATGTCATTTTCATCTTCTCTTACAGATGATGGTGTAAGAACCTCTTCAGTCACCACACGAAGTAGCTTTAAGGGAGATTTATGAAGAATAAGAACTTTTCTCCCTGTGTTACCATCATAGTGGCAGCAGAGAAGCTGGAATGACAGCTCACACAGAGTTAGAGAAGTGCTCTTACATTATGTAACCAGCTCTGTCACGCACCTTTGTCACTGTGGGACATGGTGTTTATTTCAGTATAAACCTGATGCTATGGAAATAAAAAGTGAGAGAAAGCAACCCAGAAACCTAGTATCTCAGACTTCAGGCATGTACAGTTGTCTCAAAGAATGCTGAAACGCCTGCCATTTCAGCTTATGGTCTGTTCACTAGCTGCAAATCAAAAGCCAATTTTTCATGAATCATTTCAACTATTCATGAAAATTTGAACCATCACAGTTATTTTGCAGCAGTTAGGCAGTTGGCCTGTCAACCATTCATCTCAAACAACTGTTGAATATCTTTACAGCGATGCAGGAGATGTGATTGCACAGTTTTGTTTCCTTGCAATGGTGGAGTTTCATTTACTCGCCTTGAGGGACTTTGGCATCTGTGTAGTAGGTGGGATGATTCTACTTATGGTCCCGGGTGCTCAGTTTCTATCACTAAATGATGTGAAGGGGCAACTATGCCACCCAGAAGGCTGCGTGGAAATATTCATATACAGACTAATGTTGATAACACAGACTTAAACACCAAATAGTAATACTTGTAAAGAAAATACAGTCTTAGGCTTGTTGATTCAGTAAAGCTGAATCAGGAAAAAAAAACCTGAAAAAAGCCACATTCAGCTTTTTGGGGGAGGTTTTCAGCCCCAAATATAAAATAGAGTCAAAACTCCCAAGCCAAATGCTTGCTGTTGTTTTTCTTGCTGTTTGCAGAGTTTTACTTAAAGTTTGTAGTAACTGTTATCAAGGTTCTGGGGAAATAGGTTTCATAGGTTTTATAAAACGAATCATGAAATGAAATAGTTGGACCCCCCCCCCCCCCACACACACACACACACCTTGGTATTGTTTCACTGGTGTTTCTTTCCCTGCTTTCTGGTTTGGGGTGGGTTTGTTACTGGTGGTGCTGTGAACTCGAGCTGGGCTTATGAGATTCCCCACATTTGTTTGTAGGGATTGGGCGGGGGGGGCTTGATTCTCTGATGAGTAGCACTGCTGAGCTCTTATATGTGGGTTCTCTAATTCAGCCAGATTTTTTTCTGTTTGGTAGATTTAAATAGAGGCTAGTTGTTAGGGCTTGATAAAGTTTATTAGAGGTACTGAAAATTTGATTCCGTTGTAGCGCTTCAGTGTCCTACTTAATAGGATTGTATCAGGTAGAAATAAGAGTAAAGGTTCTGGGCTGCCAATAGCATAAAAGTAATCTGTTTTTTAATTCAGTTTCCAGCTTCAGTAAAGTTGAAGGTGGGCTGATTTAGACATTAGCCACTTACGTCTCAGAGGTTTTAGAACAGCTCCTGAATGTTCCTTTGGAATTTTGGGGCAGCTTTCATTACTAGTATGGTAGCCAGGAGTCAGGACTAACTTTTAGCTACTTTTCCTGTTCAAAAAAGTTTCACATTACATCTTTGGGTCAGGATAGTTGGAGGCTAACATCAGATAGGTTTAAGAATAGGAAATTACTAGTTATTATTTTTATTGTACCAAGTTAAGGCTAGGAAAGCCCAAATATATATGAGTCCAAATATATAGGAAAATTGTATTCATTACACAGTAAACTGAAGGTGTGTGTGTGGGTGTGTGTGTGTGCATGTGTGTGTGTGTGTGTGTGTGTCCTTGTGTTTTGTTCAGCACTACAACTGAGTTAATGTGCTTTTTTTAACAAAAAGGAAGTTTGAAATTGCACTGTTTTCAGGCAACACTACACATGTATCAAGAAGTTTTTAAAAGTGGTGGTGGAAGAATCATAACAGTGGCATAACAATAGGGAGGGTTACTCAATGAGCACCTGGTATGGAAGTGAAACTATGTTATTACTGGTGAAGACCCTGTGCTATCTGAAAATTTTGTTGCAAGTGTCAATTGACCACCAATCACACCAGCATCGTGACCACACACACACACACACACACACACACACACACACACACACTCAATACACACACACACTCAATAAGATCAGCTCAGATGATATTTACCTCCATGCCATGAAAAGCTTCAGCAATCCATTTCCACATGTTAAGCTTCTATGAAAAGGACAGGACTTTGTTCCCAAGATCTGTTGACAACCCTACTCCAAACCTTACTTTTGCTCTCCCTCTGTCTCTCTTTTTTGCTTAGAATTAAAAATTAGCACAAGCCCTGCAATGGTGAAGAAAAGATTTGAGCATATACTTATGACTGCCATCCTAAGCACAGTTATTTGGAGTAAAACTACTGAAATTAATTAGATAATTAATTAGACAGTTCCAAGTTAGCACAATTAGGATGAGGTTACAACTCTCTCACTGAAACCAATGGGATTTATGACGCCATCTGATGCTATATGGTTCCTGGTTTTATTAAGTGATATGTAATTGTTTTATATTCATATCTCAGGCACTGTCTGTCCCCATATGTCCCCACTTGGCCTCTGCACTCGGCAGAGGCCAATGTGCTGGTGGTCCTGGGCCCCTCTATGATACAACTGGCCTCTACCCGGGCCAGGGCCTTCAGTGCCCTGGCCCCAACCTGGTGGAACACTCTCCCCCCTACCATCCAGGTCCTGCGGGACTTAGAGCAATTCCACAGGGCCTGCAAGATGGAGTTATTTCGCTGGGCTTTTGGGAAAGGGCAGCCATTGAGGGTGCCATCTTCTGCGCTCCATATTCTATTCTTGGAGTACACACTTTCTTTGAACCACCCTGTTGTTATTACAGGTCATTAACGGATTTTAGAGCCAAAGTTGGTGTCGTCATCTTATGTTTATTGTTGTTTTCATTGGAATTTTAATGTGATATTTTATTACTCTGTGTTTTAATGATTGTACATCACCCAGAGCCCCTTGGGGATGAGGTGGTATATCAAGTTTGAATAATTAATAAATAATCAAAAGACAGACGGACGGACGGACAGATAGATAGATAATGTGCTTTAAAGAGCAGGAGCACTCTAATCTGGAGAACCAGGTTTGATACCCCACTTTGCCACTTGAGTTCTGGAGGCTTATCTGGGGTACCAGATTAGCTTGTGCACTCCAACACATGCCAGCTGGGTGACCTTGGGCTAGTCACAGTTCTTTAAAGCTCTCTCAGCCTCACCCACCTCACAGGATGTTTGTTGGGGGGGGAGGGAAAGGAAATTGTAAGCCCCTTTGAGTCTTCTTACAGAAGAGAAAGGGAGAATATAAATCCAAACTCCTCCTCCTCAGCCTCTCAATCCCCATCCTGCCACCCCTCCTCTTAATCTTCTCTATTTTTGCCCCACCTTTCTTTCTGCCCCCCACCTGAGCTTTCTCTTTCCACTCCACTATCCCAGTTCTGTTTTTAACCTTCTGCCCTGCTCCTCCAGTTCTCTCTTTCTCTCATCCTACCCCAACTCTCTATTCTGTATGTTGATAGATCTTGCTAAAAAATTTAAAGGCAAATAGGAGCCATTTTACTTCCAGTACCCCAAGGATGTAGGTAAGGGGGGGTTCCTGGGTTTAACCCCCCCCCATTACATGTCCGAAGCTTCCCCCCCATTTGTGGTTTTTTGTTTTAAGTGTTTTTTCAGTTTATGGCCTGCAATGGGCGCAGTTTTTAGGCTAGGAGCACCACAGTTTCAGAGATTTGTTGGAAGACTCACCAAACACCCAAGTTTGGTGAGGTTTGGTTTAGGGGGTCCAAAGTTATGGACTCCCAAAGGGGGTGCTCCATCCCTCATTGTTTCCAATGGGAGCTAATAGATGGGGGCTACACCTTTGAGGGTCCATAACTTTGGACCCCCTGAACCAATCTTCACCAAACCTGGGGGGTGTCATCAGGAGAGTCTCCTAAAGATACTCTGAAAGTTTGGTGCTGCTAGCTTAACAATTGCACCCCTGACAGCAGGCACCCCTCCCAAAAATATGCCCAGATTTCCCTCTTAAATCCACCCCTTTTGGCATGGATTTAAAGGGAGAATCTGAAGTCCCCAGTTTAAACACTGAAAGTGATGCTGTTTCAGGGTGAGGGATAATCCACCCCCAAACAGCATCACTTTCAATGTTGTTTTAACTGGGGACCCCAGATTCTCCCTTTAAGGTGGATTTAAAAGGAGAATCTGGACTCCCTAGTTTAAACACCACTGAAAATGATGCTGTTTGGGGGTGGATTCCACCATCACAGTGGCCGCCCATGTGTGTGTGGGAGGGCACACATGTGCAAAACTCAGATTTTGCACCGGGCTCCATTTTCCCTAGCTGTGCCTCTGCCGGGACGGGAGGGCAAAGGGACTGCCGGCTGCTGGCTGGGAGCCGAGCTGGTGGGGGGCCGGGCGAGGCAGGAGAGTCTGCAGTCCCTGGCCTCGGAGAGCTGCTTTTATAAGCACTGAGGCCAGGGGCGGGTCATGGGGTGGTAGGGCCACACCCCCAGGGCCAGGGGGGGACTTGGCCCCTCCCCCCAAACTTCCCTCCCCCCAAAAATCTATACCTACATCCCTGGACTTCTCTCTTTCTGGCCACCTACTCTAGCTCTCTCTTTGTGCCCAGTACTCATTCTCTTTCTGTTCCTACTCCAACTCTCTCCCCTCTTCTAGTTCTTGGTAGCTCACCTGGAATTCTCTGGGTGGGCATGGTGAGGCCTGTTCCCCACAGCCCTGCTCTCACCATCTTAGCTGGAGCCAGTCTGGGCGCAAAGAAGCCTTCTCCTTCCCCCAAAAAAGCCTGGGGCAGAAAGGCCTGTTTAGTCCTGGTTCTTAGCACCAGGCTCACTTCTGACTTATTGGCTCAGGCAAGGAAAAGGACACCTTTGTGACAACCCCAGAGCTTAAAGAAGTGTTACCAGCTGAGTGAGAATGAGTCTGGGAGTTGTAGTCTCTTCAGCTCCTCTGGACCTGAGACATGGCACCTTCTGGACTATATCTACCAGAATACTTCACTGATTTTCTGGTTCATCATTGGGAACATGCTGCTCAATTATATAGCAAGAAGAGTCTTCCTTGTAGGTTCTCTAGGGAAATTGTTTTGTTCTTCAATCACCATTTTGGGAGTTTTTTCCTATTCTCTAACTCTCATTTGGCTCTACCAAGTTGCATAAAGTAATCTGGTTTCTCTTCTGTTTATATTTTTTTTAAAAAATTAACAGTCTTTTGTCAGAATCCCAAAAACTGAAACAAACTCATGTATAAGAACAGTAGTTTATTGAGTATTGAGGATCTTCTCTGGTCATGCCAGAACTGAGGTTTGCCCACCCAAAACCCAGTAGTTAAAGTGGTTCGCACCCCCCATCCTAGGAAAGCACGCTCAAAAGGAACTGTGAAAGAGATAACAGTAGAGATGGCCAGGCACTGACCTTGAGCAGCACCTGGTACAGTATAACATCATTCAAAAGACAGTTGCAAGCCAGTTAGAAATGCCATTAACCCATTTCACCACCCCCCAACATACAGAAAGCAGCAATAGCAAAATCCCTATAATAACAGGCCTCCTGACACTTTCCCCCCTCATTTTTTACTGTTGATCTGAATCTGGATTTTAGTATAAGGCTAAGATCCGAAGTATCAAAATATCCCAAATAAATGTATTTATTTTGTACTAGCAAGATGACATGATATGGCCCTGACACACGTATACCAATTTGGGTAACACTTTGTATATGCTTTGCCAATTATTCATAAGTATTACTGGGATGACATTTGTGAAGGCTTTTCAGCATTCAAGCATTCCCTCTAAATCATTTTTTTTAAAGTAATAAACAGCCTTCCTCATTTGTTTTGCCCTTGGAAAAAATCGATATAAAAGAGGAAACCCTATCAATTATTATCTGTGTGGCATCTTATGAGTAGCATTAGCTGTACCAACATGCCTGTTCTCTCCACATAGGCTTAATGCTGAGAAATAAGCAGTGGAAGCTTTTCATGGCATGAAGGCAAATGATATCACCTGGTTAATAACATTCCATTAAGAGCCAGATTAAAGTCCATTAGCACCTCAGAGATTAACAAGATTTATGGAGAACGAGCTTCCAAGAGTTAGTGTTTCCTCCATTAGATACCAAAGGGACATGATTCTTGAAAGCTTATATCCTGGAAATCTGATGCTACTGGACTCAAATCTAATTCATCTACTGCAGACCAGCTCCTCTGAAAACATCCCATTAAGCCTTTGTTAAAGGGACAGGCATTAGCAACCCTACTAAGAAATCATCCTTTCTCAAACTACATATTCAGATGAGAAATGTAATAGAATCATGGAACATCTCATCATGGGGTTTGGTTTTATGACCCACAATCCTGTGTCAGCTTCTTGAAAACATTGTCAAGCAGGTAAAAAGTCTATCCTTGCCAAACAGTTCTTTCAAGGTTTTTCCCCTTGACATTCAGTGTAAATCTTCTGTAACTTGAATATGTCATACCTTGTACTAGGCAAACTAATTTTATTCCTTTTGAAATCAAGTTGGCGAAATAACTTCTAAGTATTTAAGATAAAATGGAAAATAAATCTTGTTGAGGAAGAATTGTTTAGGATAGATGTTTTAACAATAGTTTTATATAGTTAAGTGACTGTCAAAACACAGATCAAAAGCCAAGGGAGGTAGGAATTATCACTTGAAGCCTCAGAATTGTAAAGATTCATCTCAATGACCTATGAGCCTGAAATCTGGTATACAGGAGTAGATCAATGCATTCTGTTCATTATTAGAAAAATCTGAGAACCGCACAATCCTATGTGATAGTAGACATTGAACCCCCTATGTTGAGAACTATTTTGTAGTGTTCAGAATTTTCTAGTAATTGAATGACTTCCAGTACAGTTCTAAGTGGAGTTACAGCCTTCGAAAGCCATTGAAATCAAGTGGCTCAGGACTGCAATATTGGACTGCACATGTATGAAAATTGTAGGCCTTTAGATTGTATGGAAGTACTTCAATGATTTCTAACAGTACAGAATGCTTGAAATTTTTTAATCAGTTCTTTCCAGCATTTTAAAAAGATAAAGTGGAGTTACATGGGACCTTGATTTAGATCAGGGCCACAGGACCATGGGGAAAAGTGCTGTAACTTTTCACCTCTTGCAAAGTTTTAATAATGAAAATTAACTCCCCTGCCTGCACTGTTATTAACCCTGGCTTTTTTTTAAAAAAGGCAGAATGTCTTGTAAGGAATGGGGATTCAACCCTTTCTTCCTTTGTATCATGGCTATGATACAAATCAGGAGACTGCTTGACTTCTATTTGCCTTTAAAAATTTTGGCGAGATCTATCAACATCTTTTCTAGTTAAGCATTAAATCATTTAAGGATGCCAACTTGTTTTGTACCTGGCAAAGCTCCTATGATTATGGGAGCTTGAATAATGCTGCCAACCAATGAGAATCAAATTCAACAGCAGCCAGAATTATGTCTGATAGTCAGAATCTGGAGCTTGGCAAATACCCCCTGGCAACTGGCATGAGGTGGTCTTACCAGCAGCAAATTGAGGGTTAGGCATCTGTTGCAGGTGACATGGTGGTCACTTCAGTGTGAACCAGAAGTAACATCATCACTGTGCCAGCAACTTGGTAGAAGCCATATCTATATGTCCATAATGAGGGAGCTCATAAATGGGGCCAGTCAGCCTCGCCTCCCCCCCAACTCCACATGGAGTTTGGGGCAGGGGCACAGTTAAACACCAGCCAGTGGGGATGCCCCTGCCCCCAAACTCCATGTGGAGTCCAGGAGTGGTGTGGGCCCATTTAACTCTGGCTTCAGCTTGCCCAGGTCCAGCTTTAAACTTCAGCTTCAAGCCTGCAATTTAAAGCTCGACCCCGGCAAGCTAAGGCCAGCATCAAATGGCCTGTCCCACTAGCCCCACTTGTGCCCAGGGTGAGCCCCAGGCGTCTTTAAACACACCCATGCCTCTGCATTTTTACCATTGAGTTTTTACCCAAAAACCAGAGCAACCCCAAGCTGCCAGTGCTGTGATGACATCATTTCTAGTGACAGAAGTCTAGGCCTCAATTTCCTGCTAGTAAGTCGCCTTGCTAGTCAGCTGGAGGTGTGGGTCTAGGAACCCTATTTGGTCATCAAGATTTTTTCTAGCAAGGCACAATTTTTCTCAATAAAGTCAGCAGCTTTATACTCTCACAGTATACCTGCTTGAGTAGCACACGCGCGCACGCACGCACACACACACACACACGAACCAGCGGACCCTAGCTGTTCAATTCACCGGTTCAAATGCAGCTGTAGTGCATTACTATACACTATAGAGTGCTTGACTCACTTCCTAGCATGTCCTTCTCACTTCTCCAGCCCATTCTGTTGAGCCAGAAAGGCAGGGCATGTAGTAAGAAAGCAACAAAGCAGCTGTGGGCAACACATTTTCACCCACTTTCCTGTACTGTCCTTTCAACAAGCACCAGAACTTAAAAAAAAAGAGTTGCTAGCCTCACAGTTTAAAAAAGTGGCACAATTCACAATGGATGAATAGAATTTATTGTCATTGGAATTAATGATGGACACTTGTTTAGATGACATTAAAAAGCCACTGTACAAACCCACAGAGGATAGGTCCATCAACATCTATTTTTTATTCATTTAAAATATGTATTAGGAGCCACATGGCACAGAGTGGTAAGCAGCTGCACTGCAGTCAAAAGGTCTCCTCACAACCTCAATTTGATCCCAACAGAAGTCAGCTTCAGATAGCTGGCTCAAGGTTGACTCAACCTTCCATCCTTCTGAGGGCAGTAAAATGAATACCCAGATTGCTGGGGGTAAAGTGTTGACAAATAAGAACATAAGAACATAAGAACATAAGAACATAAGAACAAGAATGGGAAAGGTAAAGGCAAACTACCCAGTAAACATAGTCTGCTCAGTGAATGTTGTTATGTCACCCCATGGGTGAGTAATGATCCCGTGATTGCACAGGGGACTACCTTTACCCTTACCATAAAATATGTATTAGCCACCTTTGTACCTTATGGAACTCAAAGTGGCTTATGATATAGATAACATATATAATATAGAATAATGAAATACATTTAAAAACATTTAAATCACAATTTAGGACTGCCAGTAAAAAAAAAAAAGGCCTAAATGTGGTCCTAACGAAAGCCTTTCCAAAAGCTTTCCGCACATCAAAAATGTGCCAGGCACAACTCACTTAAGGAGATTGTTCCATAATTATGAAGCTGCCACTGAAAAATCCCACTCTCATATAGCCACCAAATAAACCTCTTTGATTGATGGGACAGTCCCGAGGGTCTCTAGCTGTTGGGTAGGAACATATGGGAAAAGATAGTCCTTCAGATACCTTGGTCCCAAACCTTTAAAGGTGAAAAGGTCTTTAAAAATGAAAAGATACACCTTGAATTGGGGTGAGGAGTGGATTGGTAACCAGCATTCTTGTTGTAGTATCAGAGTCATGTGCTCCTTATAGCTGGCCCCAGCCAAAAATCTAACTGCAGTGTTGTGCACTAGCTACAGATATGTATACTGCAGCTACAATCAGACGCAAAGTAAAAATGTAATAAAATAGGAAGGTCCAACGAACAGGTGCCCTGAGCAAGAAATACAATACTAAAAAGCAGCAACAGTCTACAGCAACTATATACAGAACAGAAATCAAAAACTACCATATACAGTGAAACAAGTAGTACTCCAACAGATTCAGCAATGAAATATCCATTAAGAATATTTAAGTAGAACAAGCTTGAATAGGTACAAAAGCAAGCGAAATCCAACAGCAATGAAATATTCAATAAGAACATTCAAGTAGAAGCAGCTCAAATGAGCACAAAAGGACAGGCTTTCTGGATAACAATAATTCCTGTTTTGTATGGGAATAAAACCTTTTCTTCTTCAGCAAATAATGTCCCCTTTATGGAACTACTGGCTTTTGTACCCATTCGAGTTGTTTCTACTTACATGGATATTTAATTGCTGTACCAGTTGGATTACTAATTGTTTCACTGTATATGGTTGCTTTTGATAGCTGTTCTGTATATAGTTGCTCTAGACTATTGCAGTTTTCTAGTATTGTATCTCCTGCCCAGGGCATCTGTTGTGTTGCACCCTCCTATTGAATTACATTTTTAGTTTGCGTCAGATTGTTACTGCAGTATACATATCTTTTGCTTATTTTGATTTGGTTTTGTTTACCTATACTGCCTTGTTTGTTTGTGCACTAGCTACAGCCTCTGAACACTCTTCAAAAGGTAACCCCCAGTAGCATGTGTTGCAGTAGTCCGGTTTAGTTGTAACTAAGGTGTGGATCACAGTCTGAACAGACATAGCTGATGCAGCAGCCAGAGCTGGGCAAAACCACCACAAATCACTGCAGCCTCTTGATTTTCTACTGTGATTGCTGTGTTGAGTGCCACTCCGAGGTGATACTCCCAAGCTGCAAACCAGGCTTTTCAAGGGATGTAAAACCTCATCCAAGACAGGAGAGATCTGAAGCTCCTGGTCTGCATGTCTATTAATCCAGTGAACCCCTATCTTGTCAGGTTTAAGTTTCAGTTGTTTACGTTCATCCAGCCCATTACTGACTCCAAGAACCCGTGCAGAACAGCATCCTTGGAATTAAGTGCAAAAGAAAAAGTATTATCCCTGTATTAGTGACACCATAGCCAAAATCTCCCAATTATCTCTCCTAGTAGCATCACTTGCATATTAAATAGCATGGAGGATAAGATCAAAATCCTACATAGTCAAAAAGCTAAGGGGCAGAGAAGGAATCTCCCTGCAAAATTTCTGAGACCATCCCCCCCCCCCCCACACACAAACACATAGGACTCAGATCACTGTTACACAATGCCTCCACCCCAGTTCCAGTGCCAAGAGGCAGCTCAGTAGGATACTATTTGTGATAAGATCTAGACAGTTTTATTACAGCCTGTCCTGCGCCCGGGGCGGGGTCCCCGCTGGGACCCCTGTTGCCAACCCACCTTCCCCTGCCCGGATGTTGGAACTACCGGCCTCACTCCCGTTGTCCGGGGAGTGGACTAAATGGGACAGCCGCTTCAACCACAGCTTGTGCCAGCTGCCCACAACTGACCCAGGGACAGCAAGAACCCCGGCAGGGAGAGTAGGCTAGCCTCCCTGCCTGCCTGAGGGCTGCTGACTTCTCCTGGCTTCCCAGTCCCTGCCCTTTCCGTCCGTCCACCGACTCTCCTCTTCTCCAATACCTGCCTCCCTGAAACTCCCTGAAACCCTCTGTCTCCCCTCCGGCTTCCCTCCTCTCCTCCTTGCTGTTCCTCCACGTTCCCTCCTTTCCTTTCTCCCACACGCGAGCACACCCTCCTTCCCTCCGTCTCGCCTGCCCTCTCCCCGTTGTGCCGAGGCCGCTCCCTTTTATCCCTTCTGCAGCCAACCTCCGGCCTGAAAACCCTGCCCCCGCACTCAGCCCGACAGGGCTCAGCTGGCCGAGCTCGTCTGGCCCGGCTTCTCCGGCGCGCCGCTTCCCGCCGCCGAGATTTTCGCCCGCCGCATCAGCTGGCCAGGCCGCAGGTGAGGCGGCAGGGAGTCGCTCTGCCCCTTCGTTGCGCCGGCGACCGAGCTCGGAGCGCTCCCGACCCGCGGCGGTGCGGCGATGGGACTCTCCCCCCGTTGCAGCGCCCCGGGATGGGGTGGAGGCGGCCGCCCGCGGCGGGCAGGGGCGCAAGTCCGGGGAGGGGGTGGGGGCTACCCCCGCTCCCGGACACAGCCATTAGGCCAGCAAAAAGAGAAAAACAAAATCAAATTATACACATGTACAGAAATCCATGGTATAAAACCTATAGCAAAAACATCATCAGCTTGTAATATTATTACAATCACCATCATGCAGTATGGCTCTCTATCCTAACATGGATCTACGCTTATTATGTGCCAACATACAAAATTTGGTTACCTGCTGAGATATAAAGGAAACTTGGTCTTCCAGTAAAATTCTTACAAGAACTGAATTAGGATTGACTATGATTGAATTTGTATAATGAGTTAACAGTGGATGAATTAAACTTTAGACTTCCTTTCTCGTTTATGGACAATGCAATAGGATGTGTAACACAAAGTCCCCTTCCCCTGAATTGCAAACACATACTCTCCTATGCCATGGGATTTTTTGAAATCTTCCCATTAGATTAGCTGATAGAAAAGCATCAGCCCTAGAAAAGGCCCTAGAAAAGACCCAGTGGCATTTTAGGGATGCTATGTTAGACAGATAAGGCGACCAAAATTCCCAACCAAGATTTTAATGGTTTATATAACACAGGTAACAAGGGGAGATCTGTTTGCATTTCAATATCGTTGAGCCGTTGATAAAACAGGGCTGTTGTTCTATGATTATTGCATAGTGTCCAAGCCGCACTGTTTAAATGTGTGATAATATTGAAGGCCTGCTTAGAGTTCAAGCAGAAACAGTAAGGTCACATTCCCTTTCTAGCTCTCGGAAGAGGTCATCAACCAAAGTGACTAAGCAGTCTGTTATAAATCCTAATCTGATGCTAGATTGAAATCAGTCTACAAATCAGGCTCTTCCAAGATTCCCTAGAGCTGAGAAGCAGCCACCTGTTCTAGCCCCTTACCCCCCAAAAAAGGAAGATTGGAGAATGGCCTGAAGTGTTTTTTTTTAACATAGTGGGGCCCTTAAAAAAACCAGCCGAATCCTCAACTCCTTTAGCACAGATGGCAAAGGTCCAGCATTTACCATTCCCATCATCCACTCGGCCAGTCCCTCTCAGGCAGGAAGTGCAAGGATGGAGAACACACGCAGTCCGTTGAGAGCCAGCGTGCTATAGTGGTTAAGAGTGGTGGACTGGGTTTGATTCCCCACTCCTCCACATTATTGGCAGATTCTTATCTGGTGAACTGAATGTTTCCTTGTTCCTACACATGAAGCCTGCTGGTTGACTTTGAGCTAGTCACAATTGTCTCAGAACTCTCTCAGCCCCACTTACCTCACAAGGTGTCGGTTGTGGGGAGAGGAAGGCAAAGGAGTTTGTAAGTCCCTTTGAGACGCTACAGGAGACAAAGGCAGGGAATAAATACAAACTCCCCCTTTCTCCTTCGTTGGTAGGAGTCCCCCTTTGACTAAATGAAACCCCATTTGTAGGTGAGGATTATTTGTATAAAAGGCTAACACCTGGACAGGGAAAAATGTCATGCCCCTTTAACATAGGTGGAAATAGGTAGCTGAAAGTTTTCATGCCATTAGGGTAAATAATATCTGATTGCTTGCAGATTAACATTCAAGGCACTGCCAGAGGCGCCACATCAAAAGGGGGACGCATTGCCGTCTGAGGGTGGAACCTTCTCGTGGATCCTCTCCCAATAATCACACAACACCTTGACTGGGATAAATCAATTGGCCATAGCCATTTATTATATAAAAGACAGAAGCAAAGCATGGGTCTTGATCTGATCATCATGGTGAAGCTCCTGCGGATGCCTCGTACTGGAGCTTCGCTTCACTGAGGGGCTCTGCCGGGTGGATGCTCCTGGCAAGAGGTGTTCCCCATTGGCCCTGTCCAGCAGGACAGTCACCTCTTGCTGCCATCGGCCACTCAAAGTGGGGGAAGAGATAGCTCCCTAGCTCCCTTTCCCTGGCCCTTTTGAATCAATACCCATGCGCCAACCGCCACAAGAGCACGGGGGCCAGCCCCCGTCTCCCGCCAAACGCTTTCGAACACCCCAGCCAGTCCTATGCCACTGACTGTGTGCCACGCCGCTGCTTCGCCATGCCCTGCATGACAGGCAGACACCACCGTCCGTGTCTGGGCATCTCCCCAAAAGGGGCGGGTGTGGGTGGTGCACCTGCCGCTAGCAGCAGTCTGCAGACGGATGGCCACGTGGGAGGCGCCCACCGGAAGGCCGCACTTCTTGAAGTGGCTGCGTCGGCGAAGTCCCACTCATGCCATCCAAGCTCCGGTGATGAATGCAGGCTTGCCGTGGCCGATCTGGTGGCCCGCCCCAGCTGGGGACCGGTGGGCGTCGCAACGCCCTGTTGGTATTGCCATGGTCCACCATTCACAAGTTGACCTGCAGGATGCGATTCCTAGGCGAGAGAGACCATGTCATCAGGTGCCGCCTCTGGTCAGTGGTCACGTGGGGACGGTTCCAGCCGGAAACTGGCTCCCAAGTGCCAGCCCTCGCAACCTTCTTCTGGAAGCAGGACATTGTTTCAGCCATGCCGATTCTCGAGCCTGGAAGAGACTCTGCACAAAAGCAGGTAGTTAACCGACAACCTATTCCCAATCGCTGGACCGGCTGTGGCCAGAGCACACCTCCCCCCCAACAGGAAGGGCTGGGAGAGCTGTCGGTGCCGCCATTCCAGCCCATCAGGGGACGGAAGTGCGGTCGAGCCCCCCAACACAGCAGAGGGGGCAGGAAGCGCCCACCCAGCCCATGCAGGGAAGACGGGAAGCAGAGCAAGCTGTTTTGGTCCAGCTCCCGCCACAGCAGGGAGGGCTGGGAGAGCCCCGCACTGCCGGCAACAAGGCATGGGCCAGGGCAAGCCATGTGGGCCCTCTTTCGCCACCGCAGAGAGCGCCGAGAAAGCACCTACCCTGCCGGTTGTGGCACGGCCAGGGAACAAGCAATCCAGTGGGCCCCCCACAGCGAGAGGGCTGGGAGAGCGGCTGCCTTGCCTCTTGCAAGGTGGGAAGGGAATGGGGCAGGCCACTGGGCCCTCTCCTCTTGTAGGCGCAGAAGGCATATAAAAGATATACTTTGTTATATGCAAAGGTTTTCTTCTTGCCCCCCATTACTTTCTTTCTGTAATGGGGAGTTGGCAACCATAATGCAGCTGAGCAAAGAAAAGATGCAGGCCTGAAAGTCTATTCTCTTTCTGTTACTAGGCAAGCTTGATAGTTCGGCAGAATGCCCTTTGTTCAGAGTTATACAGAATGTGCAGATTCAACTGTTTTAAGGCCTTACAGTTCCTAATCAGATACCTTGAATTTGCCCTTCTCCTAGAGACAGGAGAAAGAAACATAAAGATGTTTAGGCTCTCTTTCTGAGAAGAAGAACAACAAAAGGCAAAAAAGATAGGAAAAAAAAACAGGTCCTAGTTCATCTTGCGTCAAAAGATCAGGTGTTCCCACCTTCCAATAAGGGTCGTAGAAAGTTCAATTGTTTGGGGGGAAAAGGGAAATCTTCACCTTTCTGTATGACTGTTTGATGATGATGAACTTTGGGGTGTATTCTTTTTACTGCTATTCTGATGTAACCTATAAAAGTAAGAACACACTGTCATCTTGTGTGGTTCCCCTGATGCTGTTTGCCCATTTGTTGGCGTGAATAAAATATTTAACAGATTTTATTCCTTTGTCGGCTTAAGCTTTTTGGCTTAAATATTTTGAACCCGTTACCCTGCTGTAACACTCTCACTGTGCAGTGTGCTGGGAGGGTGCCTGTTTGCCGCCTGTGAGGTGTGGGCCGGGGCAAGCCATTTAGGCCCTCTTCCGCCACCGTGGAGAGGGCTGAGAGAGCGCCTGCCTGTTGCAGCCAGAGGACCGGCTGGAGGGGGGGGGGGAGGAAGCTCCATCCTCGTCGAGCAGGAGGAAGAGCTGGGAGCAGTGGCTGGCCCAGCCAGCCGCTGCGGGCCTGCCAACCTCCCAGCAGGAGGTGGGGAGGGGGGAGAAAGCTCAGTGCTCAGTGAGCAGGGGCAGCGGCTGGCCCCTGCCAAGCCACCGCAGGGCTGCCTTCCCTGTACCAGCGTGCACTCCGCCCAAGTGGGGAGAATGGGGGGCCACCCTCCCGTGCAGGGGGAGGTGGAGGAAGCGGCACCCAGCTCAGGGGAGGGGTGAAGAAAGCGCCCCCAGTTCCGGTTGGTGCCGCCGCCGCCCAAGCGGGGAGCACGGGGAATCCACTTCCCCCGCAACTCCTGGACCATGGGAAAAACTCAGATAACACTGCTGAAGTCCTAAACAGCTGGGGTGGTGCAGTGGTTAAGAGCAGGAGTGGTTCCCCACTCCTACACCCGAGGAGTACTCTTATCTGATGAACCAGATGTGCTCCCCCACTCTGCATGCCTACTGGGCAATCCTGGGCCAGCCACAGGTCGCCCAGAAGATGCCCAGTGGGGGCGGAGGGGAAAGAAGAAGAGTTGGATTTTTCATCCCCCCTTTCTCTTCTGTGAAGAGGCTCAATGAGCGTGCAAGCGGCTGGCTCAGCCAGCCCAGGGCAGGTGGGCCCTATCCAGCAGCTGCAGACAGAGGTAGGCCGAAGGAAGGGCAGATGAAAGGGGGGTGCGCCCGCCCTCCACAGCAACGGGTGGGTGGGTGAGAAACAGCGCCCGGAGAGCCAGTAAGAAAGAAGAGACCCCTAAACGTGCCCCACGTCCCACCAGCTTTAATCCGGGGGATACTCACGCTAGACTTGCGCATAGCTAGGGCAAATCATCTCAAATCGTTGGCCGGCCAAAGCCCATGGCCGGTACAAAGGAGGGCTTGGTCATTTAAAGACTCGGATCTGCCCTCCTCCAGTGACTCTGCCTTGCCAATTCTAGGCTAGGGCTCTGCCTCCGCCGTGGCCTAGACAATTGCAGCCAGTTCTGCTCCACTAACCCCCCCGTGGTGATTCACAGCTATCTCTAATAGAAAAGCTGTTGTCTTAATGTTTTGCCTTTTAAGACATTCTATTGCATTAACAAGCAAAAATTGAGCAGAAGCTTTTCCCATTCCACTTCCAGAAAGAGAAAGTTTCATCAGCTATAATATAATATAAATAGAATATAATACCGCATAAGTTAAGGATACAGAAAAATGCTCTCACAGTCTTACCAAGTGCGGTGGGGGTGGGGAGACACTGTTACATAACAAGTATAAATTATCAGCAAAAGCAAAGTCATAAATATCAGAAACTGTTCCTCAGGAAAACATCGTGCAATTGATATCGTGCAGCGCGTCTGGCTAAAAGTTTCCAGACCGCTCCTGTTTGTTCAAAAGTCGCACGACCCAGCAAGAACCAATTGAGACGATCTAACCGCGAAAGTACTCTGGGGCCGTCTCAGCGGCAAATTGACTACAAATCCCAAGATGCTTGTCGAAGAGTTCTGACAGCGAGGGTTGCTATTGGCTGAGGGCGACCCTCCCCCTGTGATGATAGGACTGTGCCTGGTTGGTGTTTGTTGCTGTTTGGCGAGGGCAGGCCAAGGTGTGCAAAACTCGCAGCTTGTCAGGACTCATGGCAGCCGCCGCCACCGCCGCTCAGCGTGGGGTCCATTGTTTGCTCCTCCGAGCTGTCTTCCGAGGCCCGCCTGGCACCAGAGGCTGCTGCTCCCGGGTGTCTGCGAGGCAGCAGCCAGCGCTCCAAGTTTCCTCCACCGCGGCTCAGGTTGGAGTTTTGCACACTGATTAGGAAGGGAGGGAAAGGGGATGGGGCAATTGCGGTTTAGTTAGTTCCCCTTGAATAGCGAACTGTGCAAATTGGTTACTGGGACAGTGTGGATTATGTCTGCAGAGGAGCTATGGGGGCTGAAACGCAGCAAGTTGCATCTTTTCCTCTGAAAAGGTCGCCCTCCGAATCTTAGACATGTGGAATCACCTGGAAGAGGAATCATACTTTGCACATGTCTAGGGACAGTTTCTTCTCCGTACTAAGCTGAGTTTTGGGGGCTTAAAATGGATTCTGAAATTGAACCATTGTTGACCTGTTGCCACATCAGATTAGAATTTAGATAAATTAGAAG
This sequence comes from Sphaerodactylus townsendi, assembly GCF_021028975.2. NCBI lineage: Eukaryota > Metazoa > Chordata > Lepidosauria > Squamata > Sphaerodactylidae > Sphaerodactylus > Sphaerodactylus townsendi. Next base: position 70,253,082 of record NC_059425.1, read on the forward strand.
AAGGAGGATTACTGAGGACGGGTGACTAAATGTTGTTTGTCCTTACCTAGGTAGTGAGAAGTCTCCTAATCTTATGTAGAATAGCAAAACATTCTTTGTTCATGGCATAAATGTTCCAGTGTACCTGGATTGTGATGGGGGAAGGGAGCTAAAAGTTGGTCTGTATTATCTAAAGCAATGCTCTGCTTAGAGTCAAGACAACATTGCTTGTTTGCAGTTATCACAACATTAAAAAACCAGAGTAATGTCAGTTGTATAATATTACATAAATAAATGTTTTCTTAAAGAGATTTTAGGTTCTAGAATGGCTGCTGGTTAGAGTTCATTTGCATGTGTTTTGACAAGTGTTACCTCCCCCCCCCCCTTGGCCATATGATGGATGTGAACTCAATAGTTTGTCAATTTCATAGTAAGTTGTGACAACAGTAGCTTATATTAACTGTAATAAGAGGAATTAGGTAATAGAAGTTGGAGCCTATCCTTGCAAGAGGCATCTCATTTCCCCCTTGCCCACTATTTCCTCTTTTTCTTTCCTGAAAGCCCCCATGATTCCTTCTCTCCTTCTAGGGTTGCCTTCTAGTTGAAATTTGGAAATTTGAGGGTGGAGCCTTGGGAAGATGAGGCTTAGGGAGGGACGCAACCTCCACTGGATATAAAATTAGAAGTCCTTCCTCCAAAGTAGCCATTTTCTGTCAGGTAACTGATCCATCATCTTGAGAATAGTTGTAATTCTTGGTGATCTCCAGCCCCTACCCAAAGGTTGGCAACCCCAGTTCCCCCTCTCGGTAGTGGCTGCTTTGGAGGGTGGAATCTGTGCCATTATGCCCTTTTGTGGTCTCTTCCGTCTTCAACCCTCCCCAGTCCCCACTCCCTAAATTTCTAGGAATTTCCTGACCTGGAGTTGGCAACACTACCTCCTTCCCACCAACAGCCAGTCTACCTTTATCTGCCCTTCGTCATCAGCTTTCCCTCTCCCCCGCCCAACAGCCTCTACCTAGTAAAACTGTGGCCCAGATGTCTGGTGCTTTTTTTCTGGGCCAGGCCCACTTTCATGGTAGGGAATCCTCAAGGACTTTTGCAAGGGAGGGGGGAAGGCACCTCACTTTCCCTTGTATCTCTCTCTCCCCACTATTTCTTCCTTCTGTTCTCCTAGCAACTCCCATATCTTGTCCCTTTACCCTACATCATTCTCTTCTCAGCTATTCACTAACCTGCCTTTTATCTGCCTCCCATCTTCAGCTATATTTCTTTGCTTCATCTTCAGCTATATTTATTTGCTTCATTTCTCCAGAGTGAGGTCAAAAAGCAGTTTGTTTTTCTCCACTTCTTTTTATCCTTACAACAATCCTGTGAGGTAGGTTAGGCTGAAACTATGTAACTGGTCCAAAATCAGTCACAGTCTGCAACAAAATGGGGATTTGAACCTAGGTCTCCCATATCCTGCTCTGAAGCTCTAACCGCTACACCACGTTGGCTTTCACAGGGTTGTTGCTGTTGAACAATAGCAAGCAAGGAGGTATCATCACCCAGTGGCTGCTTCTAGGCCTAGTGTAGCCAACCTACAGATAGAACCTAGAGTTTCCGCAAAATTGCAACTGAACCTCAAAAGACAGAGAAAATGGAGAAAATGGCTGCTTTGGAGCATGGACTCTATGGTGTTATATTTGGCTGAAGCTCCTGCCCTCCACAAACCTTGTCTTTCTTAGACTGCAGTACAAAATCTCCAGAATTCTCAGATTTATCTGATTTAGCTATTAGTATATAAATTAGTTGTTGGAAGCCAACTGTTTGCTTTCTTATATCTGCAGTTAGATTCAAGATTGTACTTCAAACTGGGGGCGGGGGAAGGACAACTGAGGAATTTGGCATGATGGTTATTGCATAACTTCTTAATCACTTCCAAAAGTTTCATGAAAGCATTTATTCTTGATTCATAGAATGTGCCGGAAATCTGGTGCTGAGATATTGTGAAATATCTCCTTAAGGCAAGTTGGAAGGGTGTGAAGTTCATCTCCTAGAAAGCTACGTTTGCCACTTCTGTCATTCTGGGAATGTCTATATCTCTAGTTGCCACTGAGGCATTAATATAACTTGAGGTACATTAGGTAACTTGAACAGGAATCAGGAAATTAATATCACCTGACTGTGTATTAATATCAGCAGTTCTCTGGGTAAATGGCTGCATGACATGACCAGGCAATTAAGTCTGAATGTGAGATGAGTCTTTTTAAACGGGCTGAGGTATGCTGCTTGAGGGAGGGTTGCAAGAAGCTGAATTTACAAAACAGTGGTGTGACCAGATGTACACTTTTTGCCATTCAGTCCTGTGAAGAAAATTAACATGTTGCACATAGCCCCCTTCCGCACATGCAGAATAATGCACTTTCAATCCACTTTCAATGTACTTTGCAGCTGGATTTTACTGTATGGAATAGCAAAATCTACTTGCAAACAATTGTGAAAGTGAATTGAAAGTGCATTGCTCTGCATGTGCAGAAGGGGCCTTGGAGAAAACTACTGTACTAGGAACCAAACCTCTCTTTGTCTCTGGCCCTTTCTGCACAGCAAATAACGACCGGGTTGCAGCCGGGATAAACAAACCTGGCATAGCCCTGGGCCATTCATAAGGGTGGCTGTCCCATGGATAGCCAGTGCATCAGCCAGGGCGTGTGCCTTCATATGAAGGTGCTTAAAAAAAACTTTTAAAAAACTTACCTCCCTCCATGTGCAGCTACGCAGGCAGAGTCTTGCTGGAGCCAGCAGTGCCTGCATGGCTTCGCAGATGGGAGCCGGGAGGGATACAAAAAAAAAGAAAGAAGCACAGCCACATAATGTGCCTCGTGGCTGTTCGCTCAGCCCTGGCTACGAGGTGCATTAAAGCAAAAGAATTGCAGAAATCACAATTCTTGTAATACCCAGGTTAGGGGGGGGACCCGGGACAGACTTGCTTCGGGAGCAGGTAAAACCCAACTGAAAGTAATGTTGGGAGAGGGGTATGCATCTCCAACTCCTTGTTTTTATTCAGGGTTAATAGCAACGGGGGGGGGGGGTGTCAGTCCATGTCAGGCCTGCAGCACGGAGTAACTAGTCTTTCCCCCACTATTGAACTATATAGCTATCTCTGTATCTCCCTCCCTCCCGGGCCTATGGTGCAGTAGCAACTGGACAAAGGTGACTGAGGCTAAGGTGACATGAGGGAGAGAGTAAACACATGCACAAACACATTTTGCATCATAACGCTGATAAGTTTGCATTTGGGCACTACCCCACCCATGGCTACTATTAATGCTGGAAAAACTGTAGAGCAATCTTACCACCCAGAGGCCTTAGGAGGTGGGCGGGTTATTAAATTGGATGAATTAATAATAATAATAATAATAATAATAATAATAATAATAATAATAATAATAATAATAATAATAATAATAATAATTTACTGCCACACGATTCACTGCCACACAGTTGGATACTTCATTGCCTGGAGATAATTGGAGTCAGTGAGAACATCAAGAAATTGGTCAAGAATGCAATGCACACTTGGAAAACAGAATTAATAGTCAATGGAGCAGGAATAGGGGAAGTCAACATCCGAAGGGGAATATTCCAAGGAGACTCCCTGTCCCCACTACTCTTCATCATTGCTATGATTCCGCTCTCTATAATTATGAAGAAAACAGGTCAAGGATATCAGACAGCAAGAAACTCACCAAAAATTTCACACCTTCTATACATGGATGACCTAAAGCTCTATGGAAAATCAAAAGCAGAGATTGAGTCACTACTGAACACAGTGAGAGTCTTTAGCACTGACATTGCAATGGATTTTTGACTTGACAAGTGTGCAACTTTGGAACTCAGTAAAGGTAAACTTGCAACATGCGAAGGTGTGAATATGCCAAATGCCATAGAAATAAAGAGCTTACCAGTGAATGAAAGCTACAAATACTTGGGGATACTGCAAGCAGAGAACATCAAGCATGCAGAAGTCAAAGGCGCAATTAGGAAGGAATATCTTAGAAGGGTCAGAAAAATTTTGAAATCAAAGTTAAATGGAGGAAAAAACAATAAAGGCAATTAATACTTGGGCGGTGCCTGTAGTACGCTACACTGCTGGCATAATTAACTGGACACAAGCCGAATTGGACATCCTGGACAGAAAAACAAGGAAAATTATGACCATCAATCAAAAGCACTGCATCCAAGAAGTGATGTAGACAGACTCTACCTGGCAAGGTCAGAAGGAGGAAGAGGACTGCTCCAGGTCAAGCAATCAGTAGAGGAAGAGAAAAGAGGCCTGAAAGAATACATCCAAGAAAGTCAAGAGCCAGCATTGAAAGAAGTCCACAAGGCTGAGATGCTGAAAGCCAAAGAATCAAAAGAAGAGTATAGAGGAAAACAGTTTAAAACACGAAAGGAGCAGTGGCTAAACAAGCCACTCCATGGGCAGTACTTTAAGAAAATTGAAGGGAAGGTTGACAGCAAGCAAACATGGGAGTGGCTCAGAAGGGGAACTCTAAAGAAAGAAACTGAAGGCCTGATTTTTGCTGCCCAGGAGCAAGCATTACGGACAAATGCAATAAAGACACGAATCGAAAAGTCCTACAATGACCCAAAGTGCCGTCTCTGCAAAGAGTGTGATGAAACCGTGGAGCACATCATCTGCTGCTGTAAGAAAATAGCCCAAACTGACTATCTCGAACGCCACAATAGGCTAGGCAGCAATGGTGCACTGGAACCTTTAAAAAAGTATGGCCTGCCCTGTAGCAAGACCTGGTACGCAGCATCAAGCCAGAGAAGTCCACAGAAAATGAAGAAGCAAAAATACTCTGGGACTTTAGAATACAGACAGACAGACACCTGGCACACAACACCCCAGACATAACAGTGATAGAGAAGAAACATGTTTGGATCATCGATGTTGCTGTGCCAGTTGACAGCAGGGTAGGGGACAAAGAGCTGGAAAAGATCACAAAATACAAGGACCTACAAATTGAAGTTGAACGATTGTGGCAAAAAAGAACAACAGTAATCCCACTAGTAGTCGGTGCTCTAGGAGGAATCCCAAGAAATCTTGAAAAACATCTGGAAAGCCTAAACTTGGACAGAACATCAGTCCACATGCTGCAGAAAGCAGCACTTCTAGGAACTGCACATATTCTACGCAAATACCTCTAATATCCTAGGTCCTTGGGAAGGACTCGATATTCAGAGATGAATTCCAGACACTTGTGCTGTGTTGTTATGTATAATAATAATAATAATAATAATAATAATAATAATAATAATAATAATAAAATTGTACTCTGCTTTTCTGCCCCACCAGGGCCACTGAACCAGTTAAATGTTGATTGAATAACTGTCATCCAATATGTAATGCTGGCTTCTGGACTGAGAAACTTGAGAACAGCAGAGTAGCTAGCTTACAATTGTTTATCTTAAACATGAGTGCGCTGCTGCCCCTTCACAAAAAACTTGTTTGATCAAGATCAGTTATTATTTCTGTCTCCAGTTTTTACGGTATGAGTTCTTGTGTAAATATGTTTATACACATGGCTCTAGTTTAAGAAATCAAATAAGAAAACAATATATGTCGAGAAGACAATAACAGTAACTTGTTAAGAATCTTCAGCAGTAATCTTTTAGTAAATGTCTCCCCCATTAGTATCTGCAGTAAAAGATATATCAGTGATTAGGATCCGTGGCTTCATGTTACAAAAATTTGATAAGCAATAAAAAGGTAATCCTTACCCTAACGTCTCTGTTAGAAGGTTTAAAAATCCTATTTTGTTATCTTCAATTGAAAACGGTTTATATTCTCAGCTAAAAAGTGAAGGATATTGAGTATGGTGATGAATGTTAAAAGTAACTTCTGGCAAAAGGAATATTTTTAAACTGTACTATTAGACTTACAATGTGGACGATGTAAACTGTTTATTAAAAACAATGCAGAAAGATCTGTTAACTGGAGACCGAGAAAGTTTTATATACAAGAAGGTTACAGTTCTCTGCGGACAAATAAGAGAAATTGCTTCAAGATGGCCAATCAGTGGCATTTTATACCTTATCAGTTAGCGGCAATCTATAAAAAGAGTTCTGGAAAAGGTTATTTTTGTCAGGAAAGGAATGCTGATTTCCACAATATGTGGTGTATATTGGGGTACAAAACTTGTGGAAAATGACTGTTAATACTCTTGTTAAAATTCTACTTGTCTTCCTTTGCCCCATAATCTTTCTCTTAATTGATACAATTTCAGTTCAAAAATCAAAATCAAGAACTCTTATTAAATCTCTTGGTGGCTGCTAGATTGGTATGTTCAAAGCATTGGAAATTGCAGGTCTCTGCTGAAAAGGGTGAATGGTTGACTAAAATATGGGATTTAACCAGTTGACATCTCGTCAAAGATCTAAAATATGAAGAAATTAAGCAAAAACTGCTCCCCTGTGTTGCCATACATAAAAATGAATCAAACAATGTATTGTAATTGCAATAGGATATTGATTATAAAGTATTATTCAATGTGTACATGTAGCTATTGGGGTATATTAATTATTAGTAAAGGCTCATATTTTATTCTTTAAAGTTCAGCCGCTTGGATTAAGCTGGATAATAGAATTGACATTTTTCTGACTCTGCTGGTCTTTCTGTAAAAATAGAACTTGGCATGAGACAATAATCAGCGCTGACATAGAGGCTTGTCGATCTCATCCTGTCACATGATACGTGTTCAACATTTTTTAAAAAGGTGAATTGTGTTTGTAAACTAGATTTGCAAAGTGGTTTTGCAAGCTGCTACATTATTAGTCAATTGACTGTCATCAATACTAACCACTTTATGATGTTATATCAGAGTGATACCCCTCATGCGCACTAAAGATGCTGTCAGAAAACCAGGCTGGTGGACTGTGTTAGAATTATTTTGCCATTGATTCTCTGCATGGTTGGAAAATAGTAAAAAATTACTATGAAAGTTTGGACTTGCAGAGAAACAGAGATGGCTTTCATGTGCAAATGAAGCAAAACAACAAAAATGTAACAAGGATGTACAGACATTTGGGTCAAAGTTGTACTGCCTAAGGAAGGCACACTGTACTTAAAGTGTCTCAGTAGCTGTCTTGCAAGTCTTTCCTTCAAAACTACCAAAGCATCTACTCAAATATATGCTGCTCTGAGTTCTGTGGAGCAAGCGCGGGGTTAAAATGCAACGACCAAGTCTACCTCACTGCAATGTAAGGACCTAGTACTTGTAAACATAGTCTGCCTAGTAAACTTCATGATGTGATATCATCCTATGAGTCTGCAATGGCGTGCTACTTGCACAAGGGATTTGAAATGCTTAAGCCAGTGTGTTGAAGTTGCTAAGAGCAGGGGACTCTCACCTGGAGAACCAGTTTTGATTCCCTACTCCTCCACATGAGCAGCAGACTATAATCTAGTGAACTGGATTTGTTTCTCTGCTCCTGTATATGAAGCCTGCTGGATGATCTTGAACTAGTCACAGTTCTCTCAGAACTCTGTCAGCCCCACCTACCTCACAAGGTGTCTATTGCAAGGAGAGAATGGGAAAGAGTTTGTAAGCAGCTTTGAGACTCCTGTGGTTAGCAAAAGTGGGATATAAATCCAAACTCCTTTCTTCTTTTCTACACAGCTATTTTTGCAGGTGTTTTGATGAATGTCCGTAGAATAATCATGATTTTCTGTGGACAGTGAAATCGTGAACGTATTTCATCTTTCATCTTTCGAATTAATGAGTCTAGTTTGACTGAATTAGGTAAGCTGACAGGTGTCATACAGTCTGTGAAGAACCAGCTGAGTTTGGATCTAAAATAGTATATTCATGAGAAGTTTCAAAGCTTCAAGGTAATCTCTCTTCAAGTGGTTGGTTCACTTTTCTTGATCCTATTTGAGCTTTTTTGAAACTAGATCTTCAGAGTTACATGGTGAGGGCTTGGCTTATATAGGCACAGTTGTCAAGTTTCAGGAAGAGCTGAAAGAGAGAAGCAGTGGGAGGTAGCAGCAGGAAAGAAAATTTTCTCCATTTATTTGTACTCTTCAGTAACAGAATTGCTTAGGTAGTTGTAAAGCCGGTATTTCCTCAGGCATACGTGTTATGTCTTGAGCTGATAGCTGCTTCCCAGGCTATTATGCTGAGGCAACATATAAGATGGAAGCCAGCAGTTAATTGAATCACTAGTTTGCTAGACACTAGCAATTGTCCCAAGGCTTTATTTCTTTAAAAGAAGGCAGCCATTGACAGTTTAATAACTTGTGATTAGGTCAAACACACCAAAATGTTCATGAATCACTGCCAAGGCTTCCTCCATCATTTTGGTGAAGGCCTTTGGCTCAGTGATAGAGCATCTGCTTGGCATGCAGAAGTTCCTAGGTAGTGGCATCTCCAGTTACAAGCAGGTCATATGGAAGGCCTCAGACACTGGAGGGCAGATAGTACAGACTTTGATGGACCAACAGCCTGGCTATGCATAAGGCAGCTCCATGTGCGTGTCTTCATTGTCTGTTTACAAATGGCCACAGGGAACGTCAGGAATGTGCTGAAATGATGTGCACAACATTCATTCTTTCCCTCTGTCAGAATGTCTTAACTAGGTGAATGCCCCTGTAGTTGATTTTGTCCTGCCCCTGCCTTTGAGCTACCCATACTGGCAGTTCATCTTCTTTTGTTTCCTTGGTGTTCAAAGCTTCCTAGCATTTACAAGTCTAGGATAAAACGGGAATAAACATTATAGCATAAGCGGATAAGTCTAGGATAAAACATTATAGCATAAGCGGGTGGGATAACATGGATCTGAATAAAAAGATACACAGACTTGAATTTGACAGTTTAAATTAAGACCAATTAAAACCAAATCTCAAATGTTGTTGTTCTTGAAGCAAAGAAGCTTGATTTGTAACTTCCCTGTGAGTTATTCCAGTTCATTAAACTCTGGCATGATATAAGAAAAGTAGTCACTCAATGAGTCCTTGTGCTGATTTATCACTCCTCCTGACCTTTGGTAGTGCTGTCTCTACAATGTAATATGTAACATGGACAAAGCTACCCATGGAAATGAGTGGCAGCTGTTACAAGGGTTAATAATGATAGTTTGTAACATTGAAAGGGATGATTGAAAAATGTGAGTTTGTGTCAAGGATGATTGCAATAATACCTGTAAATATCTCAAAAATGATATTTTAGTTGCTAAATGTCAAGGAGACAGAAGGGATTGTGCTCACTAAGAAGCTGCAATTGAGTTAGGAAAGATGACGTAAGAGCAGAATATTCCTTCTTAGCTGTGATCTCAGAATAGGATTCCGTTTCAACAGATTAATTGTATTCAGAGTGTGTGGCAATAGCCCCATGGTTTCTAGTTCTTGTTAGTTTTTGTTAAATTTCAGCTAAGGTGCTATCAAAACCCAGTCATCAGTTTTGTGTAATGGGAGCTACTATGTAATTACAAATTAGCATTAAACTACCTCTTTCACATGACACAGGTTATTGGACAAGTTTCTGTATGTAATTTAAAAACACTTGCTCCTTTGGTGTGTTGTGTGGTTTCCTTCGACAATACTTGCTCCATCTCTTGAGCAATGTATTTAAAAAAATAGAGAGGAATGATTTTTCAGAAGTGCTGTCTGAAGTGAGATGAATTTTTTGTGAGACTTTGAGGCCAGAATCAAAAAGTAAAGAGAGAATGCTCCTTTTCACCTAGGGACTGTGAATGTTAGATGCTTGGGGGGAAAGTAGAGCAAGTACTGGAAAAGAGGTCATGAGCTTTAGTAAACAGAATGCTCCTATGCATACCAAGAGACAAGAAGTTCTAAATTAGTTAATTTAGTACTTCAAAAACAGCAGGTAGCATTGTTTATTGGAGAGAATGCATTAAACCATGGTAAATGGCACAACTTCAGGCTGATAAAGAAATCGCTGAGCTTGCTGTTAAAGCGTCCCCTTTTGTAGATATGAGACCCTGCCATATAGGGGCCACTACAGGAGATTGGTATTACACTTTCAACAAGCTATGAACCCCAGCATGCTGTTGAGGAGGTGGGATAATTTGATATACAATATATGGCCCAGTCCAGCTTTTTAAAATGCAAATATAAAATGCTTGTTTAACTTTAATACAAATGAAGTTTGTATTTCTTCCTCCGGACATGGCAGTAGTGATGGAAACTATCTTCTCACCGAAGTGAGAACCTGACTTGGACTGCTCTTTGAAACTCGCATAGAACAAGGCTTTATCCAAAGAGCAGTTCAAGAGGAGGAGACTAAGATTCTGTTGTCAAATCTATCCTGATGAGATTTAGCAATCATCCATGGGGAAAAATAGCAGTTCAGTAGCGACAGTTTGTGTTTACTTTCAGAGGAATCTTACAAAGGAACCATGCCAGGATGGCACAGTTCTTAGCAGTTCCATTGATAACATGCTATGAAGCACTAGCATAGATAAAAAATTTGCTTATAGCCCCCTATACAAATAGGCAGTTGCAGTTTAAAGTTAGTAGCCCTTCTCAGTTAGGATAAGAGATGTGGTTTGCGCATTTGCTCCTAGTTTCAGATTCACAAATTGTACACTAAAGTTGTCTCACTGTCTCACCTTGTTTGAGATAGCTTTTGATTGTGAAAAGCACATCTGACAAGAAGAAGAAGACTGCTATGCATTTTAGAGCTGTGTAGCTAAATATTTCTTCAGCGTGCAGACCCAAATAGGACAGACAGGCATGAGTATATTCGTCAATCCAGAACAAGTAATTTTAAATCATTCTTCTGTCCTTGATGGCATCATTCCACTGAAAGAATTCTGCTGCATAATGCAGTCAAGTCTGCTAGATTTGTCCCTTCTAATACCTTATTGTTTAGATAATGGTGCCTATGAATTTAAAGTCATTTCCCTATATTTATAAAAATTCCTTTCCATTCCTCTTCCCACAAGTCAACAGTTTTTTTTATTATTTTCATAGTTAATAACTACAGAAAATCAAAGTTAAAGAAAACAGCATTTTCAAATAATAGCAGTAAACAACTATACATGGATAATATGGTTCTTAATATTTATAACATTTATTCTTAGAGTCTTCACTGTCGCACATCCACTTATATTGTTATTTTTACTTTTAACAACTTACTTTTAACCTGTCTTATATATTAGTACACAAGCGAAGAGAGTAAAAACAGTTATTATATTATATCTAAAAAATATATTTGCTGTAAATTTAATATTCAGCAATAAATATATCACATTTTAAAAAACTGGTTATTTTTTTAATCTCATCTTCTTAATTTACTTTAGTTTATAATATCATTATAGCATCAAGACATAACAGTATAATATGTTAAATATAACTTCCATATCTTTAAAAATTTCTTTTTTTGGCTATTTACAAGATTACAACTTTGTCATGGTGGCATATTCTCTTCCCAGTTTTCTCGATCGGGATATTTTTTTCGACTTCGCATTTTCCTGCAGGTGTCACTCTGCTGCTGCTACCAGGTATAGAGACAGTTCTTACAATTTTCCTGGTAGGTAAACTGGAAAATTTCCAAACAGCATTGTCTTTGCATCCATATGACATTCAATTATCAATTTTTTTGTGTTTCTGGATGTATTTCCAGTTTTTTTTTACTTTCTTACACATCCACCACATATGATAAAATTATCCATCTTCTTCTTGACATTCCCTCTGTAGTTTTTATTCTTCCTGATATTTTCTGAGTGGTATACCATCTGAGTGGTATACCATCTGTTTTTTAGTAGCGTCTCCTTTTGGTAGAACGAAACAGGTATAAAAACCAAGTCTTCTTCTTCTACTGGTAGCTTTTCTAATAACTATTAGCAGAGTGAAATTTCTTCGTTAAGAATAAGCATACTTCTGGTTAATATGTGATGAGAAAACATGTCCCTCCATTTAATTTATTTATTTTTTTTGCTTACGCACTTTTCATCTTGATCAGAATCAAGGCACTTCTTACAAATGAAGCTTGAAAGTTCTTAAAAGTTACAGCCACCTGTGAAGGATCTAATTAAATTGAGTGAATAAGCTGAATGAATAAGTGGATATTGGAATCTGAATGTTAACAGGAAAGCTTCCTATCACTTTTTCAAGTGACTCCAGAGTCCAATTTTAGTGTGGTACATATCCTGAGAGGACATAGTTTAACAGCAGAATATGTTTTGCATCCATAAAATCACCGTATTTATTATACTTGCCCAAAAATATACTTTCCCCAAAAATAAGACAGGGTCTTATATTAATTTTTGCTCCAAAAGATGCGTTAGGGCTTATTTTCACGGGATGTCTTATTTTTTCCCCATGATTTTGCACCCCCGCCCCCTGCCCCATGACCAGGTCAGCTGCACCGGGGCATCTGTAACTAAGGCTTATTTTTGGAGTAGGGCTTATATTTCAAGCATCCTCCAAAATCCCGAAAAATCAGGCTAGGGCTTATTTTCAGGGTAGGTCTTATTTTCATGGAAACAGATAAGAACATAAGAACATAAGAACTAGCCTGCTGGATCAGACCAGAGTCCATCTAGTCCAGCATTCTGCTACTCGCAGTGGCCCACCAGGTGCCTTTGGGAGCTCACATGCAGGAGGTGAAAGCAATGGCCTTCTGCTGCTGCTGCTGCTCCTGAGCACCTGGTCTGCTAAGGCATTTGCAATCTGAGATCAAGGAGGATCAAGATTGGTAGCCATAGATTGACTTCTCCATAAATCTGTCCAAGCCCTTTTTAAAGCTATCCAGGTTAGTGGCCATCACCACCTCCTGTGGCAGCATATTCCAAAGACCAATCACACGTTGTGTGAAGAAGTGTTTCCTTTTATTAGTCCTAATTCTTCCCCCCAGCATTTTCAATGAATGCCCCCTGGTTCTAGTATTGTGAGAAAGAGAGAAAAATTTCTCTCTGTCAACCTTTTCTACCCCATGCATAATTTTATAGACTTCAATCATATCCCCCCTCAGACGTCTCCTCTCCAAACTAAAGAGTCCCAAACGCTGCAGCCTCTCCTCATAAGGAAGGTGCTCCAATCCTTCAATCATCCTCGTTGCCCTTCTCTGCACTTTTTCTATCTCTTCGATATCCTTTTTGAGATGTGGCGACCAGAACTGAACACAGTACTCCAAGTGCGGTCGCACCACTGCTTTATATTTATTTATTTATTTTGGGGGTTTTATACCGCCCTACCCCCGAAGGGCTCTGGGCGGTGAACAACAGTTTAAAACATACAATCAAGTCGATTTAAAATAGATACAGCGTTTAAACATATAAAACATATAAAACAGCGTCAGCAACAAAATCCAATTTTAAAAACCTTCGCAAAGGAGGGGGGAGGGGTCCCATAGATGGTGTAGGGACCCTAGAACAAGAACTAGAGTAGAGGGGGGAAGGGGGGGGCACACATCAGCGGCCGGGCACTCCAAAAGCCCGGTGGAACAACTCCGTCTTACAGGCCCTGCAGAACTCACCAAGATCCCGCAGGGCCCGGACAGCTGGAGGAAGAGTGTTCCACCAGGCAGGGGCCAGGGCCGTAAAAGCCCTGGCCCGGGTGGAGGCCAGCCGCATCATAGAGGGGCCGGGGACTAGCAGCAAATTGGCCTCTGCCGAACGCAGAGGCCTGGAAGGGACATATGGGGTAATGCGGTCCCGAAGGTACGAGGGTCCCAGACCACGTAAGGCCTTAAAGGTCAGCACCCATACCTTGAAGATGATCCGGAACTCAACTGGGAGCCAATGCAGGCGGCGCAGCACAGGTTGGATATGATCACGAAGAAGCCTGTGAGTAGGCGGGCGCGCATGTTGGACCAGCTTTAACCTCCGGATCAAGCGCAAGGGTAGGCCAGCGTAGAAGGCGAGTTACAATAGTCCAACCTGGAGGTGACCGTTGCATGGATCACTGTGGCCAGGTCAGTGCGGGAGAGGAAGGGAGCCAGCCGTTGGGCCTGACGAAGATGGAAGAATGCAGCCCGGGTTATATGGGCCACCTGGGTCTCCATTGAAAGAGACGAATCCAGGTGGACCCCCAGGCTGCGAACGGAGGAGGTCGGTGCCAATGAGACCCCCTCCCACACCGGCGGCTGGAAATTCCCAACCTCGCCCCCACGGCCAAGCCAAAGGATCTCCGTCTTCGATGGATTAAGTTTTAACCTGCTCTGCTGCAACCAACCAGCGACCGCCTCCAAACAATGCTGTAGAGCTGCAGGGGCAGCGACCGTTCCCCCCTCCATCAACAGAATGAGCTGAGTGTCATCAGCATATTGATGGCAGATCAGCCCAAAGCTCCGTACCAGCTGAGCAAGGGGGTCGCATGTAGATGTTAAACAATAGCGGGGACAGTAGCGCCCCCTGAGGCACACCGCAACAAAGTGGGTACCTCTGAGAGGCTTGGTCCGCGCACCACACTTGCTGACTCCGGTCCCGGAGAAGCGAGGCAATCCATTGAAGGACAGTGCCCGCGCAGGGCGGCCAGGCGGTGGGTCAAAAGGTCATTGGTGCGACCCGCACGTCAAATGCTGCTTGGTCCAGATCTAACAATACCAACAGCGCCCGATCCGCCTCGGTCAAGCTGCATCACCGGGCGATGTCTGTGGCTGACAAGAACTATCTCTGTCCCATGCCCAGCAGGAAGCGGACTGGAAGGGATCGAAGGCCGGTGTGTCATCCAGGAAACCCTGACGCTGCTCCAACACCACTCTCTCAATTACCTTCCCAGGAGCGAAAGATTGACATGGGGCGGTGGTGGCCAGATCTCAGGATCTAATGATGGTCTTTTCAAGAGTGGAAGCGGACCACTGCCTCCTTCAACCCACCGGAAAGACTCCTTGCTCAAAGGGAGCCATTGATGATATTCAACAGGTGGGGTCGTAACTCCTCCCGGCAGGTTTTTATAAGCCAGGAGGGGCACGGATCCAGAGGACAGGTAGTAGGTCTAACAGCAGCCAAGGCCCTGTCAACAGCGGCTTCGGAGAGCAGGGAAAACTGGGCCAAACAAGGGCCTGAAGACGGCAAGGGAGCCTCCAGTTCACTAATTGTAGACAAAGTGGAGGGAAGGTCCCAGCGGAGCGACGTGACTTTGTCTGCAAAAAAGCTCATAAATGCCTCAGGACTAATCGCCAATTGGGAATTTACTGAACCCTCCGATAAGGAGGTTAAAGATCGAATCACTTTCGGAACAATTGTGCTGGGCGAGGCTAGCAGATCGCGAGAGAGGAGGAGAAGAGCGTCCTCTTAAGCCTCCTTAGGTAATTAGCCATCTCATAGGCTTTCATAAACGTCCTATAAGATGTTCGCGCAGCTTCATCACGAGATTTCCTCCACACTCACTCTAGACGTCTGAGTTCCCGCTTCATAAGGCGGAGCTCCACAGTATACCACGGAGCCCGCCGAGAGCAGGGACGCAGAGGACGTTGGGGGGCAACAACTTCGATGGCATCGGAGAGTCGGGAATTCCAATCTTCCACCTGCTCATCGAGTGTGCCGGCAGGTTTAGGATCCCACAGAGCATTCAGGAAACCAGTCGGATCCACAAGTCTCCGCGGGCTGGCATAAATCAGCCCGTCGCCTAGACAGGGTTGGTGCGGCAAATCCATCCGGACCTTCAGGGCATAATGGTCGGACCATGGCACTCTATCAGCAGAGGATACGACCAGATCAACTCCCGACCCAAAGACCAAATCTAGTGTGTGGCCAGCCTCATGAGTGGGGCCAGAATTTACTAAGGAGAGGCTAGCATCGCCATGGATGACACTAGGTCCACAGCCACTGTACAAGAGGCAGTATCGACATGGACGTTGAAGTCACCCAAGACTATAAGCCTGGGGAACCTCAACGCCCAGTCAGCCACCACCTCTAGCAGCCGTGGCAGGCTGTCCCCAGGTGCGCTAGGCGACCGGTACACCAACAGGACTGCCAACCTCTCCAAGGCCAACCACTCTAGGCCGACACGCTCTAAGCCAGTGATCTTCGGGACAGGGATAGCCCTAAAGGATGAACATTGCCACCCCGCCCCCCCGGCCCTGGGTTCGAGGCTGGTGGAGGCACGCGAAACCTAGTGGCGCGACCTCGCCCAAGGCGACGGTCTCACCTTCACGCACCCAGGTTTCGGTGACACAAGCCAGGTCCATCTGCTGGTCTCCAAGATAATCGTGGAGAACTGCGGTTTTATTATTGATGGACCTGGCATTTATCAACACCAGTGACGAAGCAGGGTGTCTCTGAACCCAACCACTCTCGTTCCTTGGGATAGGACGGAGGTCAGAAGGCGAACGAGCATATCCATATCTTGTCCGCTGTCTATCATAAGGCCGCCGCCTACCATCATATTTACCCCGTCCCATTAACACTGGGATCCCCAGCCCCATAAATGGTGCCCCCATGTCTCCGTTATCTCCCCTCTCTCAATAGCCTAGCTAAAAAACTCCACCTCATGTGGGTCTAAACTTACCACTACTCACAACTAACCAATTTGAGACTAATACTAAACTACACTAATTCTAATCTATAACAGCTAAAATATTACTACAATCACACAGTTATAGGCAGATAATACAAGACCAAAGGAGAGAAGGGCCACAAGAACTCTAGCTATTGATTGAACAGCCCCCGATGCTCACACTACAGGTCGCTGTAGATGTAACTAATAGCTGGCAGATAGAAATTGACAATGGCCAGGCACCTGGAACACGCAAGAACCAGTGGGGGCCAGAGGAGGGCGCTAGATGACAACACAAGCCACACCAAGTCGCTTCTGGCTGCGTTCTCCAGTAGGCTTAGTGATTGAAATGGAACACAAGCGGCAAACATGGGGCTCACACCACCCAGTCTGCTCTCTTGCGTATAAATCTGTGTGTTTACAATGCCCTCCCTAGAACACAACCTGCACAGCCCTCTCACAGCTGGCCTGTCATGGTCAAACAGGGTTCCAGTTCTATTAGGCAGAGAAAATCCGTTCTTTTTCGGCCACACTGTCAGTTTCACAACCAGTCGCCACTGCCTCCACCACTCCAAGCAAACAAGCTCCTGTCCCGCCTCCTGCACGCTCGCCTCCAACAGGCACCAAACCCGCAGGGTGGACGACCGCGTCACAAATGCAGCCTCCACAACGTTAAGGTTACTTAAAGGGCCGGCAGCTCTGCTTCCTCCTGCAACGGGCTCTGATGCAACTGCCGCGCCCCGTTCTTTTTTCCTGCGGAGCCCCTGGGATGGTAAAGTCCAAGCTGGAAGACGAAAGGGGGTTTCTGCCACCAACCCCTGATCTCGCTGCCACCAGGCTGCTCCGACCTCCGACGTCACGCCCAGTTCTCTTCGGCTGCGGCTGCGGGGTTTCTGGTTTGGCGTGGTCCAAGTTGGAATAATGGTGGGGGTCTTTACCACCGACTCCCAGCTATACAGCCACCAGACTCCGTCTCCAGTCATCAGCCCATCCAGTTCAAAGGAGTGGGCGCAGTGGAGAAAGCCGGAGCCCCCGCAAGGACGGAGATAAGGGAGGTGAGGGAGGCGAGAGATACACGATATAGGCACAGGAGAAGCCAGGTACCTCATGCCGCCGTCTTGTTCTCGTTTCGTTTCGCCCCAGTCCAATGAGGCTTTGCACTCATTAAATCAGCTAGCTGCCGACTAAGCTCTCAAACTCTCAAAAAAACATCTACAAAGTAGTGAGAGTGGGCAGGACTCACTCTCTAGGCTAAAAACTGGGAGAAATTTAACTTAAAAATCCAATTGTGGCGGAGCTCCGCTGCTGAGCTCCGTCGCAGACGCCATCTTAATTAGGGGCAAGACAATCCTTGCAGTTTTATTATCAACTCCTTTCCTAATTATCCCCAGCATAGAGTTTGCCTTTTTCACAGCTGCCATGCATTGAGTTGACATTCCCATGGAACTATCAACTAAGACGCCCAAATCCCTTTCCTGGTCTGTGACTGATAGCACTGACCCCTGTAGCATGTATGTGAAGTTTGGATTTTTTGCCCCTATGTGCATCACTTTACATTTTGCTACATTGAACTGCATTTGCCATTTCTGAGCCCACTCACCTAATTTATCAAGGTCCGCTTGGAGCTCTTCGCAATCCTTTGTGGTTCTCACCACCCTACATAATTTGGTATCATCTGCAAACTTGGCCACCACACTACCCACCCCTACTTCCAGGTCATTTATGAATAAGTTAAAGAGCACTGGTCCCAAAACGGATCCTTGGGGGACACCACTCCCTACATCTCTCCATTGTGAGAACTTCCCATTTATACCCACCCTTTGTTTCCTGTTCCTCAACCAGTTTTTAATCCATAGGAGGACTTCCCCTCTTATTCCTTCATTGCTGAGTTTTCTCAACAGTCTCTGATGAGGAACTTTGTCAAAAGCCTTTTGGAAATCCAAGTAGACAATGTCCACTGGTTCCCCCTTATCCACATGTCTGTTTACACCCTCAAAGAACTCTAGTAAGTTTGTAAGACAGGACTTGCCTCTACAAAAGCCATGCTGACTCTTCCTCAGCAGGTCTTGCTTTTCTACATGTTGAATAATTTTATCTTTAATGATAGATTCTACTAATTTACCAGGAACAGATGTCAAACTGAGTGGCCTGTAATTTCCGGGGTATCCCCTAGACCCTTTCTTAAAGATTGGTGTGACATTGGCCATCTTCCAGTCTTCAGGGATGGAGCCTGATTTCAGGGATAAGTTGCATATTAATGTGAGAACATCAGCAATTTCATGCTTGAGCTCTTTAAGAACTCTTGGATGAATGCAATCTGGGCCAGGGGATTTGGTAGCATTTAGTTTATCAATGGCTGCCAGAACTTCTTCCTTGTCTACCACTATCTTCGCTAGTTCCTCGGATTCACCTCCTAAGAAGCTTGGTTCAGGTGCAGGAATGTTCCTCACCTCCTCTTGGGTGAAGACAGATGCAAAGAATTCATTCAGCTTCTCTGCAATCTCCCTGTCATCTTTTAGCACACCCTTTGTTCCTTCATCATCTAATGGGCCTACCGCTTCCCTAGCTGGCTTCCTGCTTTTGATGTACTTGAAGAACTGTTTGTTGCTAGTCTTGATGTTCGCAGCCATGCGTTCCTCATAATCCTTTTTTGCCTCCCTTACAGCTAACTTGCTTCTCTTTTGCCACCATTTGTGTTCTCTCTGGTATTCGTCATCAGTTAAATTGGACTTCCATTTTCTAAAAGACATCTTTTTTTTCCTAATAATTTCCTCAACCTCCCTTGTTAACCATGGTGGCTTCCTTTTGGACTGTGTGCTGCCTTTCCTAACCTGCGGAACACATTCCAGCTGAGCTTTTAAGACGGTGTTTTTAAATAACCTCCAAGCACCTTGGACATTTTTGACTCTGTTGATTTTCCCTTTCAGCTTCCTGCGCACTATCCCCCTCATCTTTGAGAAATTTCCCTTTCTGAAGGCGAATGTAACTACATTAGTAGTTGTCACTTGTTTGCATGCAGAGATACTGAATCTGACAGCATTGTGGTTGCTGTTCCCTATTGGCTCAACAACACTGACTTCCCGCACCAGGTCCTGGGTCCCACATAGAATTAGATCTAGGATCACATCTCCCCTGGTTGGTTCTACAACCATCTGCTCTAAGCCACAGTCATTTAGCATATCCAGGAATGTTCTCTCCTTACTATGACCTGAACATGCATTTTTCCAGTTTATGTGGGGATAGTTAAAATCGCCCATTACCACAACATTTTTGCTTTTGTTGGACTCTCTAATTTGTTTTTCCATCTCAGAATCCTCTTGTGCACTTTGGTCAGGGGGACGATAATATATTCCTAATGTTAAACTATGCTTCACCCCTGGTATTGATATCCACAGTACTTCTGTAGAGGAATCAGCTCCCCCTGCATTGTCTATTTTATGTGACACTATGCTCTCTTTGATGTAGAGGGCCACCCCACCCCAAATACGCCCTGTCCTATCCTTCCTGGAGCCTGGAGCCTGGGATAACAGCATCCCACTGGTTCTCCTCATTCCACCATGTCTCTGTGATGCCCACTATATCAATGTCCTCCTTCAAAACTCTGTACTCCAGCTCCCCCATTTTAGGTCGAATGCTTCTACTATTAGCATAGAGACACTTGTATACTCTGTCCCTAACCTGGGATTTATGTGTTTTGCCCTCTAGCCTTTTGTAGACACTATCACTTATCACATTGCTATGCTCCTCGCTTGTATGTGGTTGATTTAGAAAAACCTCCCTCTCTGTCTGCATCCCCATGGACTCTGTATTCCGAACCGAAGTCACCTCAGCTCCTGTCGGCTTTCCCCCAAGGATCAGTTTAAAAGCTGTTCTGCCACCTTTTTAACGTTGAGCGCCAGCAGTCTGGTTCCTCTTTGGTTAAGATGAAGCCCGTCCCTTTTGTACAGGCCTGCCTTATCCCAAAAGGTTCCCCAGTTCCTGACAAAGCTGAAACCCTCTGCCTTACACCACCTTCTCATCCACGCATTGAGACCCTGTATCTCTGCTTGCCTAGCTCGCCCTGCGCGTGGAACAGGTAGCATTTTGGAGAAGCAGCCACCTTGGGGGGTCCTGGATTTTAACCTTTTTCCTAGCAGCCTAAATTTAGCTTCCAGAACCTCCCGGCTACATTTCCCAATGTCATTGGTACCAATGTGGACCACAACTGCTGACTCCACCCCAGCACTGTCTAACAGCCTATCTAGGCGGCTGCGACATCCGCAACCTTCGCACCAGGCAGGCAAGTCACCATGCGGTCATCACGCCTGTCACAAACCCAACTCTCTATATTCCTAATGATCGAATCACCCACTACAAGGAGCCCCCCACCTCCCCGAGGGGTATCCTCAGTGCGAGAGGATATCTGACCACCAGCTAAGGAAGGGGTCCCATCTAAGGGAGCATCTTTCACCACCTCAGACTGGCACCCTCTGTCCCCAAGACTCTCATTCTCCATGACATCTGAAGAGATGTCACCTTGGGAGTGGGACCCGGCTGCTAGGTCCCTGAAAGCCTCGTTTGTTGCCCTCTCTGCCTCTCTCAGCTTCACCAGGTCTGCCACCTTGGCTTCAAGAGAACGCACACGTTCCTTGAGTGCCAGGAGCTCATTGCAGCGAGGGCACACCCATGATTTCTGCCCTAGTGGCAGATAGTCATACATGTGACAGTGCAAAACACTGGAAAGCCCCCCTCCCCCTGCTGGCTTCCTGCCTTCATATCTAATTTTGTTTAGATATTCAAATATTGATTTTAATTAGTGCCTCCCTGTTAAGGTTTCTATACCTTCTACTATCCCTTAAAATATGTTCTTATTTAGTAAAACACCTGTGCGCGCCTAATGGCGCGCGCCGCTGGTTCCAGAGACTAACTGAAAAGATTTAAAAATGTGAGAAGCCCCATCCCTTCAGCACTAACTGAAAAGATTTACAAATGTGAGAAGCCCCACCCCTTCAGCAGCCTCCACCAATCAGCAGCCCTAGGACAAGGAGAAAAAAAGAAAAAACCCTGTTTAAAATACACTGTTTAAAAGATGTGGCTTTGAGAAAAGCCCTCTGTAAAGAAAAATCAGAGCTCCTCAGCCCTTTCTGGCCCACTGCTGTTCTCCACTGCTCCTCTTCTCTGCTGGTTCCAGAGACTAACTGAAAAGATTTAAAAATGTGAGAAGCCCCACCCCTTCAGCACTAACTGAAAAGATTTACAAATGTGAGAAGCCCCACCCCTTCAGCAGCCTCCACCAATCAGCCTCCACCAATCAGCAGATTTAAAAATGTGCCGGTTACCACTGGGACGACCTCAGCTGGTTTGTGCCATAGACGCTGAAGTTAGATTTTCAAATCGTGGTATCTAGTGACCTTCTCGTGTTCTTTTTCAATGACCCTGCTGTCACTGGGGTCTGCTATGTCGATGATGCTCACTTTCTTGTCCTCGATCATGGTGATGTCTGGTGTATCATGTTTCAACACTTTGTCCGATTGTGTTGTTGTTGTTGTTGTTGTTGTTGTTGTTGTAGTTGTATACTGCCCTCCCCCGGAGACCTCAGGGCAGTGAACAACATGAATATGAAACAACCTAATCAATTAACCACAATTAATTAATTAATTAATTAAGGCTCTATACATATTAAAATACGAAACTCCATTAAAATACAGCGTTCTAAGTTACAAAAAAACAACAGATTGCGTCTCACAACTAAACCCCCCTGAGAGAGTTCACCAATGTTATAAAGAGAGTTCATTGCAGGGTTCACAGATGTTATAAAGAGGGGGTGGGGGCAATCAGCGGCCGGCCTCCCCAAAAGCCTGGTGGAACAGCTCGGTCTTACAGGCCCTGCGGAACTCCTTAAGGTCCCGCAGGGCCCGGACAGCTGGAGGAAGAGCGTTCCACCAGGCAGGGGCCAAGGCTGTAAAAGCCCTGGCCTGAGTGGAGATCAGCTGCATCATTGAGGGGCCAGGGACCACCAGTAAATTGGCCTCTGTGAGCACAGAGGCCAAGTTGGGACATATAGGGCAAGACAGTCCCGCAGGTACGAGC
This sequence comes from Sphaerodactylus townsendi, assembly GCF_021028975.2. Classification (NCBI taxonomy): domain Eukaryota; kingdom Metazoa; phylum Chordata; class Lepidosauria; order Squamata; family Sphaerodactylidae; genus Sphaerodactylus; species Sphaerodactylus townsendi. The sequence continues at coordinate 70,275,580 of NC_059425.1, forward strand.
GTCCCAGGCCGTGCAATGCCTTAAATATGGTACAAGGGTCCCAGGCTGCACAAAGCCTTAAATATGGGTAAAAGCCTGCACTTCTCTTGATGGCTTTCTTTCCTAAATGAATTGTCTAGGCAAAATATTTGACTAGAGTACCTTTGCACTAGCATAGAGTAACGATGACTGAGCAATAGTTTGACTGAGCAATACTATTAACTCAGGATTATTTTAAAAAAACTACAATAAATGTATCAGCTGCCATCAAATTTAAATGGTGACATTTGTTGTCATCTTATTTGTCCTTCTCTTTGTGCTTTGAGAGCTGTAAATTTTTTTTATGATACAGGTTCCCTTTGAGCATGGCATGAATGTCCTTACTGTGGAGAACCTATGAGATTTTGGTTTTGCTTTTCTTTAGCCTTTAACTGGAAAATCTAAAATGTAAATATTTCTAAACCTAGCCAAATTTTTATCTTGGCTAAACAACAGAGTGATTGCTAGTTGGTGTCTAGAATAATGTTAAGAGTTTAATATTTTCCCCACCCATATTATCACTGTCTTTACAGTAGCATGCTACTAAGATAAACTTAGAGGCTGCACTAATGCTTTTGAGCACAGGGAATCTAATAGCAGTGGTGAGCCAGACATTGACTCAATTCAGATATATCCAACTATGGTTTATTTAACTATGGTTAATTTGTGAAACAGGGCTTGGATTATAAATAACCAACTCTGGCTGTGTAGCTAGAAAGTACATGAGGGTGGTTTGGGAAAACAAGGATCTATGCTTTGATAGGTTTCACAACACCATGGTTAAAATGAATGGTGGGTAATAAATCACCTTCACATATTCTGATTTGATAGACCCTAACAACAGTTCTTAGTGAAGGAGCCTGCAGTCAGAGAATTGCATTAATATAGCTTAATTAAACCATACTTTTGACTGAACTGAGTCATTAATCATTCCATTCATCTGGAATAGCTCAATAGATGATATCTTGCTTTTAGTGTGGCCACATTAATGGTAAACTAGCTGTCTTCACTCTTCCCTTGCTAATATATTGTGTCTGTCTATGGCAGATGATGTGCAGAGAGATAATTAGCACTGCTTGGAAGCAAAGTATGTTTTTATTGTTAAGTATCTTTTCTGTGTACTTTATCCTCATTTTCATCAGGACGGAAGCTCACTGACTGTTTTATGTGGCATGTGAAACAGATGTGAATTTGTGTTGGCATGGATATATATTTATGTTTATGGGGGGTGGACAATGTGACTATTTTCAGTCCTTCACCTTGTAGCTTTTTAAAGGTATGAGTATGTCTAATTCCCAAAGGTATGAGTATGTCTAATTCAGCCAATGGTCCCTGGGCAGTGTTACCCAAAATGGTGGGACGCAAGAACCCTCTTTGGTTGGGGAAATTAGCTATAGAGCACATATTGCCTATATATACAAGTTTCAGTTCTTTATAAGAATGCAGCAGAGAAAAGATTTCTTTTTCAATGGTTTTTATTGGGAAAATAACAAATGGAATAAAACAAAATCTCACTCACAACCACTAAGTTACTGGGGTAAAAACACATGCATTCAAGGGTTCCTAAGATATAATTTAGAGGTGAAAGACAGGTTTTGGATGTAGAGAGAGAAGGGATGGAATATCAAAGATTATATTACCAGTCTTGTAGTGTGTGTCCAGGAAACAGACCTAATGGCTAGGCTCTGGATGATCTGCGCAGATGGAACAATATTACAGACCACCATGGTGGCATGATAATATTGAACAACTGACTGGGGTCTGAGACATGCTTCTTATAGGGAAAAGCATGTCTTGGGGCCAAGGAAATCTTTGAACAAAGGATTCTTCCTGCTGTTCCAAGTGAGGTAATAGTCTTGAGTATCAGACCATTGAGCCATCTTTGATGGGTTTTTGCCAGGTGTTGGACAAAACAGGTAACAACCCTTAATGGGCATTGCAACATAAGATGACCACAAGTAGATGAGTCAGAGGAAAGACTCTTGAGTAGATTAAGAGACAAATACAAAAGAACTGGTCTCGCCCAGGTTGTTCTGTTGTCCATATTCAAATGCTGTTTCAAATCCTGAGTATGGACCAGGCATTAAGTTGTACGTATGTGAGGGGGGGGGGGAGTCCTTGAGGCATTCTTGCCAGTCCCAATATGGAGTTTCTGAAACAGATTCCTTTCAGGGCATTGTTTTGCCATGTCTGACAGGGCAGCATTCCGGGAGAAAGACCATTTTTTCACCCTCTGCGCTGCTATACGTCAGATGGCTTCAGCAGGGAGCCGTCAAAAAGAGTCTCTTTCTGCCGGCTCAGCCTTGAAGAGGTGGCCCTGCAGACTGAGTGGCAGCAAGGATCTGCCATAGGTCTGGAGGGGATGTGTATCCCAGGCAGTCCTGCGTGTGTTCTTGCTATGCAGACCACCCTGTACCTCCGTTCCTTAGCAAGACAGGGTCTTCCCTTGACTCTGGCTTGGATTTCCTCTGAGCCTTTAAAAAAATGTCCTGTTCCTCAGTCCTGGTTTATTTTCAATACTAACAGTGACTTTCAAAAGTATACATTTGTATGCCTTTGAGCTTGAACACTTTCAAATGACCACTGCTTTGTTCATGGGTTGGGAAGCATACCACCTTAGACAAGTCCATTGAAGTAGACATGACAAATGGAAGATCATTATGAATAGGAGATAAAGAAGACAAATTGCTGTTGCTGAGACCCTTTTGTTTTCATCAAGCAGCTGAAAAATTGGAGCTTATGTTTGAGTGCATAACATGGTGATAATTGATTATAGTTAATACTCTCCTGACAATGACAATGGAAAACCAGTGCAGAACAGGAACCACATAAAAGGCACAATTCACAGGGAAGTAGCTCTTTTTGAGCCCTGTTACCCCATTTCAGATCAGCTATTAAGTGCATATCTGGGATCCCTTCTCTGATGCACCAGGCAAGCTATGCATCCTGTTTGTTTTATTTCCTAAAATTGGTCTCTGTCAAAGTCAGAAATAGTAAATTAGGGCATCTGTCTTTAATCTGGGAGCTAAAGGAAGGCCGTTTCCGCACGGCTACAGTGGGCGTTGGGTCGGCGTACAGAAACTACTGGGACGACGGCGCCACGCTGCACTGTCGTCCGATCGACCTACCTGCTCTGCGACCGTCCAGCGTGTCGCCGAGACCAGGGAACATGCCCCCCCTGCCCTGCGCGACCACTCCGGAGTCGCAGGGCAGGAGGGTCGTGTCCCCAGGCCTCGGCAACGTGCCGGACGGTTGCAGAGCAGGTAGGTCAATCAGGCACAGGGGGGAGGGATGGCGCCTTCCAGTTGCTGCCATATGCACTGCAGCGGCTAGAAGCCCCCATTTTCCAAAAACCTTGCTGGGGAAGTGAGGTGGGAAAACGGCAGCTTTGCGTCGCTCGGGAGGCGCGAGGGCGGCACGGCTGCGAAGCAGCTGCGCCCCCCGTGCGAACAGCTCCCTGGGGACGGTGTTTTTGCCGTCCCCATGGCGCTGTATTAGGCCCGTGCGGAAAGGGCCAAAGAGAACTGGAGCAGTGCAAAATCACAGCACCACCGTCTCACAGCACTTCATGTCCATGTCCCAGCGTGGGGAACCAGTCAGTAAGTGTTTGGGTGGGACTTGCTATGCAAAGGTGTGGTTGACTGAATTGTATTGTGGGTGTAAAGGATTCAATGGTGTTGATGAACGGGTCAGCCGCCTGGCCTTGACTACATTCCACAGCCCGGGCGATGGGCCAGCTTCTTCGGCGGAGACCTTATCTCTGCGAGGGAGATGAGACCTCCGTTCCCATGGGAATCCGGGAGGGGGGATGGGATGGACAGAGGTATAACCTGTGTTTCTGGCGGGAGATCTTATTCCTGCCACTGCGTGTACATGAGCTTTCTAAGATGTCTGAATAAACGGTCTTTTACACCAAAGAGCCTTTTATTTCTGCTTCTATGGAATTCCTTACATTGTGGCAGGAATCCTAATTCATCTATATTCCTAGTACAGTGGACCTCTGGTGTCTCGGCATGGAGAGGTTGGATGTTTCTGTGGAAGGTGCGGTAGCCCCCAAAGAGGGCTCCGACCTTTCCCTTCTGGATCTGGAGGAACCGGCGGGAGAACGGGTCTCGCTGGTGACTCTTTCCCGTCCTCGTATCAGCACGAGTCTTCCTTTACTCCGTTGGAACGAGGGACGTGAAGACGACCATGGGCACTTACATGAGTCGTTTGGGGCGCTGTCTATGGATCGAGAGCCTGTGGATCGGATATCTACCCGTTTTCGTATGGATTACAAACCTCAGATGCAACCTGTCACGGAGGAGACGGGCCTGACCACCTTTCATGCGGCAACCCAGGAGTCCATTGAACGATTCCTGGACTCGTATTTTGGTGATGCTCCCAAAGACCCACCGTGGCATAGCACTGGGGCCCGTCCGAAGACCACCAGTGACACTGGGACTATACCAGGGATTGGGAGGGGTATCCGTACCGTCTTCCGCACGGCCCCCCCGGTCCCGGACCAGCGTCTGCACCTGAGATGCCCCGTGGAGCCACCCGGTGGAAGACACGATGTCTCGCGTCCAGACGACGAGGAGTCCGGAGGAAGCCTGCACTCCCAGCCGGATCTGTTCCTCTCTCCCATCGAAGAGAGCTGGGCTGAGGAAGTGGGCGACTGCGAGAGGCCCAGGAAGCATGGGCCCGTGAACGCCAGCTATGGGAAGAGGAACGGGAACAGCTGCAGCAAGAGCGTGAAAACCTGCAGAGAGATCGGGAACAGCAGCGCAAAGAAGTCCAACTCGAATTGGACCGTGCCAAAGAGGCGCTCCAACGGCAATATGCGCAGAATCTATCAGTCCATGATAAAGTCCTGGAACACTCCAAACTGAACTTACAGCGTCAACACGAAAGTGTTCAGGCCTTGCGTACACAAAGTGAACTTACTGCAGCTGTTCAACGGGACGAACTGGCTAAATTGGCAGCTTTGCATGCGCACCAGGATGCATTGACTCGCAAGGAGAGAGAGCTGGCTGCCTTGGAGAGGGAACTGAAGAAGCAACAGACCAGGACAGCCCAAGTTGGAGTCTACGCTGTCACGGGTACAGCCGGCGCCAGAGGGGCGGCGCTGCTGGGTCCAGCCACCTTCCAAGGACCGGCTCCCACCGAAACGCCAGCTGCACCGGGCGTTGATACCTCCACCGATTCCGGCCCCCCCTGGCGCAACCGCTGCCTCAACCTGCTCAACCTCGCGCAACCGCCGCCCCTGCGGGCTTGCCAAGGGCCGTGGAGAGGGGTTACTACAGACCTCCAATCCCTGCCCGTTCGATGGGACCGCTTCAAAACTTCCCTACTTCATCTTGCAACCTCGATGCCCACATGGAGGACTATGGCGATTTATACCCGGTCTGGCGCCGAAAAAAATACGGGACATCGGCTCAGTCCTGGATGGGGCGGCAGCCGACTGGTTTGTGACTCTTTGAACCTGCAAGATGAAGATACTCGCACGGTGCCCGCATTCCTCCAAGCCTTAAGGGCTCGCTTCCAAGATCCGGGTGCTGAAAAGCGAAGCTATCCGCACCATCAAAACTATTCAGCAAGGCAACCGCTCGTTTGCAGAATTTGCCCATGAATTTCGTGCGGCGGCTGCTCGACTCCCTCCTGAGTGGCCTGAGCGCATGAAATCACGAATACTTCTCGGATGCGGTCAACGGCAAGCTCGCGTGAAACGGTGTTTTTGATTCGGGTCCCCCGCACTATTGCTGATTGGATTGAATTGGGATCCCAGGTGGCGTCTACCGCTTTAGAGTGCGCTTCGTGCGAGGAGAGCCACCAACGCCAGAAGCCTGCCACTGCGTCCACCAAGCCAAGCCCAGCCGCCCCTACCGAGACCACCTCCGGCGCCGTCGCCGACTGGGATTGTGTCTTTACTACGGAGGACCAGGTCATCTAGCCGCCAACTGCCGAAAACAGAAGCCAACCGCTCCGGCCGCGCAAGCACCCATCTGCCAAGCCACCACGCCAAAATCAGGGCCGCCCTAACGGGCTCGTCTAAGGCAGTCATCGAAGGCAACCCAGAGGAGGGGAAGCAGCTGTTTGCCTTTCTTCAGCCCCCATGGACATGGGTTCGACTCCAGACGCGGTGAGTGAAGGCAGTGCCCCCATTACAATCCAAGCGTTTCTGGCCAACCCCGCTAAACATACTCGTATTATAGCCTCGCCCTTGTGGGATTCTGGCTGCTCCCATTGCTTAATGCGGCCCCAGGTGGCGGAGGAGCTAGGTCTAGACCAAGTCCCCTGGCTAAGCCCATACCATTCACCCAAATGGACGGCAGTCCTCTCGGGAGCGAAGGACCGGCCCAGTTCAAAACACAACCGGTTCTCCTCCGTTGCGCCGACCATTGGGAGAAAATTAGTTTTATTCTGGCGCCAGTGGCCAAACACTCCATAGTTCTGGGCATGCCATGGTTGTTGTTGCATGAACCAAAATTCCTTTGGAAAGAAAGGATCTTAGAATTCACTGACCCTCCCTGCGGTGAACACATGAATTGGGAAACTTCGACTTCTCCTGACACACCTGGCTTCATCAGCGATTGCTCGATTCTACCGGCATTCCACCAGCGTACCAAGATCTAGCCAGAGTATTTCAGGAGCAAGAATGCGATCAGTTGCCACCCCATAGAGACACTGACTGCAAAATCGTAATACAGCCAGAGGGCGAACTGCCCAAAGGTAGAATCTACTGCATGAGTCCCAAAGAGGAGAAGGAACTTCGTGCCTTCTTAGACAAGAACCTCGGCCGCGGGTTCATCACGGCGAGCTACCAAACACACACATGCTGCTCCTGTATTGTTTGTAAAAAAGAAAGATGGAGTCTTTACGGCTCTGCACAGATTACCGAGGTCTCAATGCAGTCTCCCTGGACAATAAATACCCTTTGCCGTTGATCAAGGACCTTTTAGACGCATTGGGCAAAGGGCGCATCTTTACTAAGTTGGACTTGAGAGAAGCTTACTACAGGGTCAGAATTGCTGAAGGCTATGAACACTTGACTGCATTTAACACAAAGTTTGGACAGTTTGAATACTTAATAATGCCATTCCGGGTTAAGTGGGGCCCCGAGCTTTTATGGCCCTTATCAACGGAGTTCTCCATGATTTATTGTATAAGGGAGTAGTGGTGTACTTAGATGATGTTTTAATTTATTCACAAACCATGGAGGAGCATGAAGCATTGGTTGAGAAGTATTGAAAGCGTTTGCTCGACAACTCCCTCTTTGCCAAACTTTCCAAGTGCTGTTTCCACCAAACCTCTATTGACTATTTGGGTTACGGATCTCTGTGAGGGCCTACAAATGGATCCTGCTAAGATTGATGCGGTCCTCCAATGGCCTGCCCCTACCAACCGAAAAGAACTCCAATCTTTTCTAGGTTTTGCTAATTTCTATCGTGGACTTTATACCCCAATTCGCTGAACTGACTCTCCCTCTTACAGACCTCTTACGCACTAAGGGTAAAGATCCACTGTCCGCCAAGCCCGGGGCCCCTTTCCTGGTCCGAAGAATGTCAGACAGCCTTTCAGCTTTTAAAATCTGCTTTTACCACCGAACCTCTCCTAAAGCACCCTGACCCAGATCTCCCGTTTGTGGTTCACGTGGATGCCTCGGACAAAGCGCTTGGGGCAGCCCTGTTGCAGAGAAATAAAGATGATAGGCTGGTTCCGTGTGCTTATTTATCAAAGAAATTCTCCCGTGCTGAACTCAACTGGACTGTAGGGGATAAAGAGACTGCGGCCATCAAAGTAGCACTCTCCACTTGGCGCCACTGGCTGGAGGGGGCTAAACACCCCTTTCAAGTTTGGTTGGATCACAAGAACTTGGCCGCCCTTTCCACCCCCCTAAGGATGTCCAGCGAAACAACTTCGTTGGCCGATTTCTTTTCTCGTTTCTCTTTCACGGTCCATTTTTTCCCCGGAAAAACCAATAAACTTCGCTGATGCGCTCTCGCGCCTACCCGGGGAGGGGGGTGGAGCCAGCTTACGGGACATTCCGCGCACTGTTCTCTCCCCCTCCCAATTAGGGCTGGCTGTCACCCGATCTCAGACATCCACTCCTCCTTCTCCGCCCATTCCCAGCCTGGTCTCTCCTTTCCTACGGGAACTTGAGGAGGAAGGCGACTCCCAGTTGCGTTTGGAGAATGGCGTTTGGCGGCGGGGGGATTGTTGGTGCGATGCCTCCCCTCCGCAAGCAGGTTCTCGAGGCCTGCCATGATGCCCGCTCGGCTGGACATTTTGGCTTTCTAAAAACTCTGCATTTGGCCCGCCGTCAGTTCTGGTGGCGCGCGATGCGCAAAAGACATTGAGGCGTATATTAAAGGTTGCTCTGTTTGTGCAGAAGCCAAGAGCGTTCGGAAAGCCCCATGGTCTGTTGAAACCTCTCCCGGTGGCCTCCACGCCCCTGGAAGTCATCTCCATGGATTTTATTACAGATTTGCCAGAAAGTCATGGCAACATCGGTCTTGTGGGTGGTGGTGGACTTATTTTCTAAACAAGCCCATTTTCTTCCATGTGCTTCCATCGCCTCCGCTCCTAAGTTAGCTCGTCTGTTCATTCAGCATGTTTACCGTCTACACTCCGCCCCCGTTAAGGTGGTCTCCGACCGCGGACCCCAATTCATTTCAAAGTTCTGGAAAGCTTTTCTAGGGTTGTTAGGGGCCGCCCCGGCGGTTGCCGCCCCCTACCACGTTCAAAGTGACGGTGAGTCGGAGAGAACGAACAGAACCCTAGAGCAGTATTTACGTTGTTACACCAACTACCACCAAGACAATTGGTGCAAGCTAATTCCGTTTGCAGAGTACGCCTATAACAATGCGGTGCATAGCAGTACAAAAAAGACCCCCTTCGAAATTGTGTCCGGTCGCTCCTTCCCGCCGTTGCCGCAACTACCTGCGGAAGCATTGGATCCTCCAGAGTTTCAACAATGGATTTCATCTCTGGCCGAAGGGTGGAAAGCGGTCCAGACTGCCTTACAACAGTCTAAAGACTCCCAAAAGCTGCAAGCGGATAAACACCGCTCGGATTTCCCTCTGCGTGTGTGGCGCTTGGGTGTATTTGTCTACCAAAAATCTCAGAGACGTGCATAAATTTTCAAAACTAGGCAAAAGATTCGTGGGACCTTTTCAGATTACTAAAGTGATTAATGATGTCACTGCCCGATTGGATTTGCCTAACTCTCTTAGTAACATTCATCCTGTCTTCCATTCCAGTTTACTCAAGGAGGCTCCCGTTTCCGATGCCTGGCACGACCCGCCGGAGAGACCCCCACCGACTATTATTGATGGCCACAAGCATTACGAAATTGACGCCATCCTGGACTCTCGCTTTAATCGCAAACGCTTACAATATTTAGTCTCTTGGGTGGGGTATTCCTCTGGGTATAATCAATGGGTTTATTCCGAAAATATTGACGCCCCCGCCCTTATTTCTGCTTTCCACCGCGCCTTTCCGCACAAACCTGGGGGGGAGGGGTCTTTTTTAAGGGAGGCAGAGTGTAAAGGATTCAATGGTGTTGATGAACGGGTCAGCCGCCTGGCCTTGACTACATTCCACAGCCCAGGCGATGGGCCAGCTTCTTCGGCGGAGACCTTATCTCTGCGAGGGAGATGAGACCTCCGTTCCCATGGGAATCCGGGAGGGGGGATGGGATGGACAGAGGTATAACCTGTGTTTCTGACGGGAGATCTTATTCCTGCCACTGCGTGTACATGAGCTTTCTAAGATGTCTGAATAAACGGTCTTTTACACCAAAGAGCCTTTTATTTCTGCTTCTATGGAATTCCTTACAGTGGGTGGGGTTTTCAGTCCATTTACATTCATATTCACATTTGCATTCCCTGCAGTAGCAACAGTATAAGTGAATGCAAATCCTGTGTCTGGGTGGAGTTCATTGTCCATGAATATAGCATGTCCTTGGCCTTTGATTCTGGTGTTTTTAAGTACTGGGAGCCAAGTTTTGTTAACTCTGAGAGTCTCTTCCTTCTTGTTGAAGTTGTCTCGGTGTTTGTGGATTTCAGTAGCCTCCCTATGTAGTCTGGCATAGTAACTGTCCGAGTTGTCTAGAATTTCAGTATTTTCAAATAAAATGTTATGTCTAGTTTTGTTTAGAGCATGTTCTGCTACTGCAGATTTTTCGGGATGGTTAAGCTGACAGGGTATTTCGTGCTCTTTAATACATGTCTGAATGCTGGTTTTGTAGTTCCTATGTAGAGCTGCAGGGTATGTGATAGACTCCTGCCGAAGTGAGGGGATCTCTCTTGTCCTTTGCTGAGCGTAGCATTTGCTGTATTTTTCAGGTAGGTTTGAAGATTGCTTGTAGGTTATGTTTTTTCATCCGTTTCCCTATTTGATCTATGATTCCCTTGATGCATGGTAGAAATATTTTTTCCTGTGGTGGGCTGTTTCTCCTCAGTCCTCCGAGTTTTTTCTTAAAGCTCTTCTGATTTCTGTTGTGGAGTAGCCACTTGCCTGCAGAGTCCAGTCTAGATGATTGATTTCATCAGGGAGGAGGTTTTGCACAGTTTTGCACAGATTCGTTTTGCATAATCTGTCAAAGTTTTGATTATACCCCCTTTTAGTTGTGGGTGGTAGTTGGAGTTTTTATGTAGATACCGGTCTCTGTGTGTTGGTTTTCTGTATACTGTGTGGCCCAATTGATGGTTGGGTTTGTGAAAGATCAAGACATCTAAAAAAGGAAGTTTTCCTCCTTTTTCAGTTTCTGTGGTAAATTGGATGTTTGAGTGAATGCCATTAAAGTGGTCCAGAAAATTCAGCAGTTCTTCCTCACTATGGCTCCAGATTGTAAAGGCATCATCCACAAATCAGAACCAAGTTGTGGGTTTTCTGGGTGCTGTTTTGAGGGCTTGTTTCTTGAAATGTTCCATCTAAAAATTGGCTATCTCTGGGCTGAGGGGGCTTCCCATGGCTACCCCGTCTGTCTGCTCATAGTAATCATTGTCCCATCAGAAGTAGCTGGTTGTTAGGCAGTGATGTCGTTGGAAAAAATCTGGTTGATGAGTGTGAGTGTGTCCTTCACTGGAACCCTAGTGAATAGTGAGACAACATCGAAGCTGGTAAGTCTGTTTCTGGGGTTGAGATGGAGATTGCTAATTTTTTCGATGAAGTGGGCTGAAGTGAGTCTTTAACATAATGTGTTATGTATTCAATGTGGCTTTGTAACTGAAGTCAATAATTTTGCCAGTTCATATGTGGGGAACCAATCACACTAATAGGCCCGAGTGGGATGGAGTCCTTATGAATTTTCGGGAGTTCATATAACCGGGGTCGAAGAGCTTCTGACTTGCAGAGTCATTAGCATATGTCTAGTGGGATGGAGGAATTCTTAATCAGTGTGTTGATCTGGTGAATGATTTTCTTGGTCGGGTCTTGTTTTAGTTTTTGTATGTTATGGGATCCAGGAGTTCTCTGATTTTTTTCCTTATTTTGTTCAGTGTTCATGATTACTGTTCATTTCCCTTGTCTCCTGGAAGTATGATGATTTCTGGATCTGATCTGAGATTCCTAATGGCATTTCTTTCCTGTTGTGTAATGTTGCTGGAGGGAAGTTTTGCTTTCCGCAATATCCTTGCTGTTTCTTCTCTTCGTTCCTCCCCTTCCTCTTCTGGAAGGTGCTGAATGGCTGAATGGCTGATCTACGTTAGCAATGATGTCTTCCATGTGAACTCTGTTGGAGTAGCAGCAAAATTGCCTCCTGTGGCTAGCATGGATGTTTCGTCACTGGAAAGCTGCCGTTCAGTCAAATTTATGATGATTCTTGAAGTGTCCAATGCGAGTTTCTGCTGATGTTTTTGGATTTTGCTGAATTTCTGCTTCTGTCTTTTTGTGTGGCTAGCAATGTCTTTTTCCATTTTTCTGTAGGTGAGATTGTCGATTTTTCTGCAGTCCTTTGATTACTCCTTTGACCAAGTTTATGACCCAATCGGTGTAACTTAGTTGTATGGTGCCCATTTGTTTGGGTCTGTGGCAAAAAAGTGGGTTGGCACTTAAAATGCTGGGGGAGGGCATGCAAATGAAATAGTTTGACTTTTTGATTTATTTTTCTTTATGGGAATAAGATTATGAAGTCAAGGATTTTTTCCAAGCAATCTAATCTTAAAGGGGAATGTAACTTTGTCTTAAATACAGGAGATTACAAGTACAAGAAGAAAAGAATTCCTAAGTGAACATGCTGCTCCTTTCTCAGCTTTCTTGACTGACCGCTTTGGTCGCCAGCACAACTACCTGAGGATCTCCCTCACTGAGAAATGTAATCTCAGATGTAAGTATGTCTCTGCAAATGGAGATCTGTAAGTGATGTGTTGTAAAGCAATGAGCCTGATTAAGAATCCAGTCAGCCCATGTGGATTCTGCTATAATACACAGCCCTGACTTCATGGAAGTGTTTTCTCACTGGTAGCTACAATCACTATGGTAACACATTATTTGGGAGACGAAGGAGGTAAAGCAAGATTATGTCCATTTATTTCCTTTTGTAGAAACAACTCTATTCCAGATAGAAGTAAAATAATTTATTGTCACTGACCAGAAAAATTGCTTAAATGAAAACATGGTAGTATTGCAACAACTGGTTGTTGTAGGTTTTCCAGGCTATGTGGTGTTACCCAGCTTTCACAGGTTGTGAACTTATTTCTAAGGAATCTCCACCAGCTGCTAAGAGTCTTAAAGTAGCAATGGGGAAAATAACTCGGCTTGGCAATGCGAGAGGCAAGCTGGGTAAGGATCTTTTAAGACTATGTATACCAGAAACGGCTTGAAACATATCTGCAGAGAATTCACAAAAGACCAAATTGCAGTTTAAATATTTTTATATAAAATTATATAAAAGCAATCACACAGTGAGACACTAAGGCACATACACACAGTTCCTAAGTATATACTTAGATAGAATAGGAGTTGGGTAAGTATATAAATATACTTAGATAGAATAGGAGTTGGGGAAGCAGGGGACTTATACGTAACCTAAATCTGCAGAGAAGTTCTGGAAGAAGGCAGGGATTCCTATGCCAGCATGGAGAGTGGGGACTAGCAGCAGCTGGAGCCAGCAGCCGCTGAAGCCAGCCTGGAGGGTTTGAGCCAGCATTGAGAGCCAGCATTGAGAACCTGAACCAGCAGCAGGAGCTGGCTAGCTAGCCAGCTAGCGTTAGAGTAAAGAACCAGCATTAAGAACGTGGAACTTTGGGTGCACTGTATTTTTATACTCCTGTGAGCAGTTTGGGGCAGGACAGGTAAGTTTAAGTTTCATTTTCCTAAATTCTCTGGAATTTCCCATGCTGGGCTTGCTGGGCTGAGCTAATTAGCAGGTCTATCTATTATTCTAAACCCCAGGACAATGCAGTCAATTGCTCTTAGATTATATCAGTGATACCATGAATGGTTTATGCAGAGATACTTCTTACAGTCTCTGCCTTCAGTATTCAGATTTGGCTGAGGCTTGATTAAATCAGGATGGGATCTTGTTGTTAGGGAGATCATATCTAGAGGTTGGGGAAATGCAAGGAAGAAGCAATTGTTTGTAAACATGTTTTCTCAAAAGCACAGTATCAGGGAGTTCTAAAAGCAGCTTAGTGAGGTGTGGTGTTCAGGAGATTTGCAGATTCCATTATGTGAATAGAGTACTTTGGCTGGGTAAGATAATCAAAGATGCATGTCCTTGTTATTGAGACGTCCAGATAATTGCCTGGAGTAACTCACAAATCTAATCAAACAGACTGTTTTGCCTTAGGCTTGCTCTCAGTTTGGACACTCTGCTATCTACCCATTCAAACATGGAAACTGGCATTTTGCAGCACATAGCATGAGAAACAATATGAAATCTAATATTTCATAAGGCAGGGTATACAGGACAGGGTTACATTGGTCATGGTCTGGTAGTTTTTGCTCCTAATGTTTCACCTGCATCTATGGCTGGCATCTTCAGAGGCATGTCATCACAGATGGCAACCGTAAATGCAGATGAAAAGTTAGGAGCAAAAACTACTGGACCATGGCCACACAGCCTGAAAAATCCACAACCTGTTGATTCTGGCCATGAAAGCCCTCAACAGTACATTGTAGTAACTATTTGTGGCTAAAGTAAATTTTGCTGTATCCTCAAGGGTACTTGGCCCCATCTTGGCTTCCTTACAGCAATACTGTTTTCAGTAACATCTATACAAGATCTCCAGTTCATGCAACTTTGTGGATATACTATTTTGTGCATCATTAGCAACTACAGTGTGGATTCAGTGGCAAATGCAGCAGTGGGAACTATACCAAAAAATAACTTTTATGTGGAAGCTGATCTTATTTCCAAGTAAGTGGTAGATTTGGATTCTAACAAAAAATGAGTCAAAATTTGAATGTTTATTGGTGTTGTATGTTTCAGGTCAGTACTGTATGCCAGAGGAAGGAGTCCCACTGACTCCCAAGTCTGAACTACTGACCACACAGGAGATAATCACGCTTGCCAGACTCTTTGTGAATGAAGGAGTGGACAAGATCCGACTAACTGGAGGAGAGCCTCTCATCCGACCTGATGTGGTTGATATTATAGGTGTCTTCCTTATATATTTTATATGTAATGTTTGTGGGGTTCTCTGGTGCACAAAGTTTAATTTAGAGTACAGTGCCATGCCATTTGTCACCCACATGGCTTTTGTCAATTTGTGCACATCTGTAGACATGCTCTATTAACAAATTAGTGTTAGCCAGACATAGGAATGACAGTCCTCCTGAGCATCATGAGGTTATTCTTTTTAGCTCTGTCCTATAGCAACACTGTCCAGGCGCCTTCCTTTCATAATGTGTTCTGAAGGCGGGTATGTAACCTTACATAATTTTATTTATCTACTTGTTTGTTCTGTTCAAAACATCTGTTAGCCATCTTCTTGCTCAGCAAGCAGGAGACAACTTCAAGCTGACTTGGCAAAAAAAAATTACTAGTTTAGCATTTTTACATAAACTCACATTGAGCAGAAATAAAACATTCTGAATGCATCTTGGGAGGAAAGCTGTGTGGACTTCCTTCCCAAAATACTTTTTTTCCTGTCCTTAGGATGTTTTATTTATGTTGTGCAGAAAGGACGTGTGTCATCCAGAACCTGTTTCTTTCTGATTCATCTAACTCTCTAGAATTAACAGCCAATCCTGGATGTGTTTAGTTGAAACATGCAACTTTGGGGGATTCCCTTTCCTCAGTGGATCTCACTAGCAGGTGAGTATAGAAAAGTGATTTGTTATAACACTCCTTTTTTTGTTATTCCTGTGTTTTTTCCAGCTCAACTGCGAAATCTAGAAGGGTTGCAAACCATCGCTATCACAAGCAATGGGATTAATTTGGGCCGAATGTTGCCCCGGCTGAAGCAGGCCGGCTTGAATGCCATTAACATTAGCTTGGACACCTTGGTCCCAGCCAAATATGAATTCATTGCCCGTCGAAAAGGTACAATTGCAGCCTTGTTGGGATTTTTACAGAAACATTGTGTTTAGCATTTTTTTCTTTATGTCCTGTTTGGAGGACAATCTGACTTCCCAATGGTGTGAAATATGAAAGCTAATTTAGGAGTATGTACCCTTGACCTAGAACTGCTGCTGATCTCTTCCATTCTCTCACAGGTTTTTTTTTACAAACCCCCCCCCCCCCGCCTTCAGCATAAATTTTAAGCTACCACTTGATAACATGTTAAAATTTTATCCAATTTATAATAAACATTTGTCAGTTGTATTTTTAGTTGGCAGCCAGAATAAATCTAGGTATAATTGTTTTTTGTTGTTGGCGGCAGGCAAATTTTTTTTATTCATGTGATGAATGGCCCCATTTATTAATAGAAGATTAGAGCAATGTATGGTGCGTAGTCTTAGAACTGGTATTACAGAATACCTCTCTAACCCCCACTGGGCATTGTATTGCAAGTTAAAGGGCACATATTGATGTTGCTTTCCTAACAATGCAGAACACATTTGCTGAGGCCCAAGCAGTTTGAGCTTTGACATGGATAGGCCTGGCTAGCCCAGTCTCATCAGATCTCAGAAGCTAAGCAGGGTCAACCCTGGCAATCATTTGGATGGGAAATCTCTAAGGAATACCCAAATCATGACATAGAGGGAGGAAATCGCAAACCACCTCTGAATATTTCTTCCCTTGAAAATAGCACCAGGGTCATTATAAGTTAGATGTGACTTGACAACAACAAAAAAATCAGTTTGAGAACCAATCCAGCTTCATTTTTTAATCATATTAAAAAGATACCCTTAAGAATATTAACAAATGTGTAGCAATCGCTATTTGGCATGGTCTAAAGACCAAGCTAGATATTACATCCAATTTGTGGAAGGCAATGCTATTTTAGAGCTGAACTGTGCCATTAAAAAATGCTGCAAGGAACTGGTCCTGGTAGGGCTTGCAATGTGGCAGGACCAGGTGATCTCATTTCTCCCCTTCCCTGTGTGTCTTTGCAAGTTCCAAAATAGCCCCCTGTGGCCCTTTCACTGCATTTTAAATGGCCAAGTTCAGCTTAAAATAGTTACCATAATACCTACTTTTGTCCTAAATGGTGTTCCTATTGATGTAAAAATATTTTGGAAGCAGTTATAAGCAGCATGGAAGTAGGATTGATATTTCAAAATCACATAAACAAAAAAGTTTGAAATCAGATTTTTGAGAGCAATTTTGAAGTAATGACTACTTGTAGCCACTAGAGGGTACAACAATACCAGTTAAATCAAATGTACTTAAAAAAAACCCAATCAACAGAAAGATAACTTTGATGGATTCAAGATGTTTTATGTTTCCACTATGTTTATATTTAGTTGATTTTAAATATGGAATGTACTGTGTAGACCAGGGGTAGGGAACCTGCGGCTCTCCAGATGTTCAGGAACTACAATTCCCATCAGCCTCTGTCAGCATGGCCAATTGGCTATGCTGGTAGGGGCTGATGGGAATTGTAGTTCCTGAACATCTGGAGAGCCGCAGGTTCCCTACCCCTGGTGTAGACAAACCTTCGAATAGATTGAGAGACCTATCTTTTCTGTATTTGATCATATATTAAATTTCAGAAAACGTATCATGTTCAAATACAGGTATAAACTAATACAAATAAAACGAATAATGTTTCATCACTCCACAGTGTACAGTGGTCAAGGACATGATTCTCCACAGGCTCCAGCATTTTTGAACACAGAATCATAATCTGGTTAAATGAATAGAACCGTCAAGTTTAAAGGATTCCAAATTGCTTTGCTGCTCTAAAACTCTGACCCTATAGCTTTATAAATTTATAAAAGAGTCTATTATTATTATTATTATTATTATTATTATTATTATTATTATTATTATTATTATTATTATTATTATTATTATATTTAATAGACCACCCTATTAGATTAGAGTCGGGAAGCTGCCAAAGTGTGTTGCCTCTCTGAAACTTTTGAGAAAGAGTCAGCAATTCATATGGAGGCATGGACACTGCTGATCCTTGAATACAGAAATAAGGAGGGAAGGATAGAATAGATTAAAATGCCTTCCTCCACCCTTTGCTCATGATTACCGAGATCCTGCCCCCACACTCCCACCTCTCCTCTCCCACAGACAACCCGCCTCCCAACTGCCACCCCACTCCATGGCTCTCTGCGCCAACTACTCGCTGGTTCCCTGCGGGTATAGAGTATCTGGCTGTCCCACTCAGCCCAGTCACCCCCCCTCCCCCGATCAGCTTCCCATCCTGACCTAGTTTCTGTATTCCCTAGGCCCTGTGGCAAGGCCAGGTTAACCCAGACTAGGGGGGTCAAGGGGAAACCCCGGCATCCCTCATTCATCCACTACTTCCCTACCCACCCAAAAGGGAAAAAAAGACACAAAACCCTAACCCCACTAAAATTCCACAGTGCAATCCACCCCTAGACTCAAACAGGCACCCCAACAGGCGGTGCCCTTGTGCCACTGCCCTTCATGGGTTCAGAGAAGTGCCACTGCCACTTGTTTTTTGCATGGGCAGATGTTCTTCTATCAGAAAGCATTCTGCTGAGTTAAGGGCACGCTGCAGGGTAGACATTCTGCCTCTGGGACTTATCTTGTCAGCCTTTGATCTCCCTGTATACACTGCAAATCGAATGGAAGGGCAATTAATAGTAATTATCCTGAATGCCTTTGATAGTCACAGCAGTCCTACATCACAGGCCATCAAATAGCTCCTCACAGTAGCTAGTCTCCTGTCATGAACAAAATTAACTGTATGTTTTTGATCAGTTTTGACAAGGGCTCTGGGGATTATTCAGATTTCTTGACTGTTCCTTGGTATCGGAGTGCCTAAATGTCTTACAATCTAGAATTTTGCAAGAGAGTATCTTAAGATAACATGCCCTGCTTTCATCCTCCCCCTGCTGTATAGGGTCCCTAACATCATCGGGACCCATCACTCTTCTTGGGAGGGTTGCATATGGGTTCGTGGGATACTGTTTTAGAATGAAAATTTTAAACTTTTATATATTTATGTTTATATATGCTTTTATATTGTTCACCGCCCTGAGCCCTTTTGGGATAGGGCGGTATACGAAATCAAATAATAAATAAATAAATAAATAAACATACTGTTTGTGACTGTGTCACAGGTAGTGTAGACACCGTATCACATGACCTTTGAATGTAACCATTTTTCTCAGGCTAGAAATCTTGTAATTTTCCTTTGTTCCAAAATATAGATTATATGAAGACAGTGCCTCTTTTATTAGAAGGTAATAATAGACCTATCCCTCCTCCAGTTGCGATCAGTTATGCACTTGTGATTGATTTTCACTGCTGTGCAAATGTGTTCTAGTTTTGTATTTTCTAGTAATCTGCTCAAAATGAATAAGTCAAGAAGCAGTACTAGGTAGAAGACTTCTTGAAACATAGACTACACAGTTACTTGCTCATATGGAAACAGTTTGGCTCCGTGATCTCGGTGGGGTCAAGATTCAGAGATCGCCTTGCCAAGGAAGCTTGCTGGGTGACCTTGGGCCACTTATATGCATACTCTGTCCCCTACATACAAAAGTTGCTGTGAGAATAGAAGGTGATGTATTCTGCCTTAGTGCGATAGAAGTGCACTAAAGAGCCAAACAACCACGTGCTATACACATTGTGTGTAGATGCAGTAGAGTGGAGGGGAAGGCAAAGTGACTATAACAGCTTGATATGATTTGCTGACCTTGGTCTATTTGGCAATGCCTAATGGCCCTGGAAGCCCTTTTTTCCTGCTCCAAAGTGCACTTTTCTCACTGTCAAAATTTTTAAAGAACAGCAATGTCAAAAATGAAAGATGAAAGTGACCACCTTTTCCCTTGAGAAATATATGTGCCTCTAGCTTGGGTTTGAAGAGGTTCTTTTGAAAAATGGCTGGGAAATGAACATTAGTTTTTTGCGCTCCACTAATTTGTTTAGTTGTTATTGATAAACTTTCTGATTACTGTTTACTCAGGATTGGATCCAGTTATTTCCTTGTGTTAGAGGAAGAGAGCATGATATTACACAGGGATGGGCTGATTGAAATGGAGCTTTTTAACTGGCCATTCAGACATCATTATTATTACTCTGATAATTAATCAGTTTGAAACTGAACAGTATTCATGCTGCTCAGGAGCATATAGTATGCATGTGTGATGAATTAAAATGGTTGACTATTATCCTGAAATCTACTGGAAAATCATTTTTAAGTTTATTTTTTTTAATCCTCTCAGTCACATGTGATTGTTATTATTTTAGGATTCCACAAGGTAATGGAAGGGATTCACAAAGCCATTGAACTTGGATATAATCCTGTCAAGGTGAGAGTCCATGTATTCAGTCTTCCAGCTCAAGTTATTAATCAAAGATCTGTGCAGAAAGCTTTTCCCTCCTTTTCCATGAAACTAGGCAGCATTTGTGGAGTGGAAATACTGTATGGTCTCTGATAATTTAAAAATGCTTTTTGTGTATTTGAAATACTGAAATGAAAATGATTTATCTGGGGATAAGAGGCCTGTGCCTCTTTGAGCAAGGAGGAGCTGTCACTCAGTCAAAGAGGACATGGCTTCCAGAATATTCCAAAGGCAACCCTTGGCATCAACAGCTACTGCTAATCTGGTAGCAGGATTAGGAAAGACCTCTGCCTGTGGCATTGAGGAATCAGTGCCAGTTGGAGTAAACAGTTTTGAGCCAGATGGGCCAACTATCTGGCTTCCAATAAGGCAGCCTCCTCCTGTTTATAACTTTCATTGTTCCCTGTGGTGTGTGCATGTTGTACACTGACTGCTTTTGTGGCTTGGAGCAGGCTTTGTGCTTTCCATTGTCCACCTCCAATTCAATATCAGTCTCAGTATTTAAGAATGTGTTTTGGGATAGCACGTTTAAAACTGTCTGCAACTAGCATCGCTTTGTGCAGGCATGTGTAGCATCTTTCCAGACTTGAACGTTTCCCCAGTAAATTCAGTATTATTGTGGAGAGAGATTTTAGTGCTTAGATCTTGTTTTAGATTTCCGACCATATGTTTGTCGTTGGACATTATGATAGCTAAACATTGGAAGACGTGAATTGGAGATGGGTTACTGGGAAATCAGCCATATTTAGATTGTTACTGGGTGAATGTAGAGTTGTCTCAATCTGCTGTTAGATGTCTACTTTATTGGATTTTACCAGTTCTTATTATAGACCCTGTATTTTGATTATTACATCTAATAATCAGTAATGTTTGTTTAAATATATTTATGTGATAAGTTTTCTGTGTGTTGCTTAGATTACCATTCAATCTAGAATGGAAAACAGATGTAAGTGTAGAGTGTCTATTCATTCCTCAACATGTATCTTTTTATTATCCTCCCAGAACACTCATTAAAAAGAGCCCTTTTCAGTTATAATCCTCAGTCACGTGAATGGAAGGTGATGTTGTTTCCATGCCCACATTTGCTTCAGTCAGTTACTCTTTCTCCTTTCCAGGTGAACTGCGTAGTTATGAGAGGCCTCAATGAAGATGAACTGGTGGATTTTGTGGCTCTTACAGAGAAGCAGCCCCTGGATGTGCGCTTCATAGAGTACATGCCCTTCAGTGGTGAGTACTTCAATTTCTAGCTGTGCTTGGCTTGAAGGAGTGACTGGTGCTAATGTAGGAAGTTTCCATTTCTCCCTCCCAGAGTTTGGTGATGAAATTCCAACCTGCAGACTTCAGTAGCTTTTGTGACCTTTATCAGGTTTTGATTTGCAAGTATAACCTACTTATCCTTGGCTACATCAATCTCCATTGGAGACCTAGAAAAATTAAAAAGTTAATATAATTACAGCACCCTCTGGCTTGTCAAACAAATTCAAAATTGCTTCAAGAAATTAACAAACCTTTAATTTAAGCACAACTTTCTATCATTTAGGGATAAATAATAGTGAACATATATGTGTGTGTGTGTCTGTATGTATATGTGTAGCACAACTCAATTATACAAAATTTTCAGTGCCTTTTAAGAAAAGCACTCAAAACAGCTATAACTGCTAACAATACCCAGTAAATAAAGAAAAGCTAGAAAGTCCAAACAATTAATAATGCAGGGCTTTTTTTTTTCCTTCTGTTATTAGGGTGTAGGTCTTCAACTTGGGCCTGTAAAAAAATAAGCAATTCCCTCAATTGAGTTGTGGGCCTTCGTTTTCGTGTTGCAGGCCACATCAACTCAGGAGCACAACATAAATAACAACCTAATAAACGCTACCATTACATTGGAAAAATTCTAATATACTTTTCTCTTTTATTGGGCCCACCACATACATGTAAAAAAAATGAGCAATTTCCTCAATTGAGCTGTGAGCTTCCTTTCTCCTGTTGCAGGCCAGATCAACTGAGGAGGGTGGGGCTCTTGCAGTTGGTAATATGTAAGCAAGCTTACCAACTGCACATGCTCATTGAGCTCTTATCCCCTGGGCTCTAAGATCCAACCAAAACACAATACTAGAATGGCATGAGCTGCACAAGTAGGAACTATTGACATAGCTGGTAGCAGGGAAATGCTGTTTCGTAGCTCTGGGAAGAAAACTGAAACATTTAAAACAATTAGCTTTGTGCAATCCTTATCTGAAGCTGTAGTGGCTAGATTGAAGTTTCAACCCATGTTCAGATAAAGAGGGCAGAGGCACTCCATGGTTTCTCCAATCCTGGCTCTGCTGTGGCCCGGCACCACAGGGTTGAAGCCAAAATCACAACTGTACTTTCTGTTATCTGTGGCGTGAGGGTCTTGCTGTTCTGTCTCTTTGTGGCTTGCTTGTAACTAGTGAAGTATGCATGCCTTCCCCCATTTCCTGGAGAAGGGAGTTTGTCTGTCGCGACCTTGGGCTAACTCATAACAATACTGCATTTACACTATCTTTTCTCAAGTGGTCAATTGTGGGAATCAATGGGAGGAGGGAACATCTGAATGGTCAGCGTTTGAATGTTCGATGATATAAACTGGCTGCAAAAGTTTGAGCGTCAGCTCTGGCTTTCTGCAGCCCAGGTCTTGACACAGTTAAATAAAGCTCTAGAAAATATTCCTGAGTCTCAATTATTGACTGGAGTAACAGACCCTTACACTTGGCTGAGAGAGGGCTCTCCCAACAGCTGCGACCGGAGATACTAGGGATTAACCTGCATATGCAGCATGTGCTTTAGCATTTTTCTACGACCCCCTCACCAATTGATAACACTGTGATCGTGGTGTTTTCATCCCTCTCATTCTAGGCAATAAATGGAACTTCAAGAAAATGGTGAGCTACAAGGAGATGTTGGATACAATAAAGCAAAGATGGCCGGAGTTGGAAAAGCTGTCATGTGAAGAAGCCTCTAGCACTGCCAAGGTGGTTAAATTCTTGGGTGCCTTTGCATGTGCTGTTTAAGTACAGGACCTATGCCTGTGAAATTATCTTGTACACCTGACAGTTGAAATAGTCAAAACTAAAGGGTTATACCATATGATGGTAGTTTGAGGCCAGTCACAGTGTCCTAGATATGAGGTTCTAGAGGGAAGAATATGAAAGTAATACAGATTGAGTGCTAGTAATAAAAGGAATAAATGAGGCGTGATATTCTACAAATTTCTACAGTTTCCAGTCTGAGTATGAGAGGATAGAGGGAATATTTCCTCTTGGGTGCTGTGTGGTTTCTGGGCTATATGGCCGTGTTCTAGCAGCATTCTCTCCTGATGTTTCGCCTGCATCTGTGGCTGGCATCTTCAGAGGATCTGATGTTGGGAAAGCAAGTGGAGTATATATATCTGTTGGCGTGTCCAGGGTTGGTGGAGAAACATAGTCTGTGAGTAACAAAGAAGGCAACCAGGTCAATAGTTGAGAACATCTGAATAGAAGTATGAGTAACAATGAAGTCTATAGCATGGGAGTAACAATGGAGATAGCAAGGTCACTGGTGGGAGCATCTGAATAGAAGTATCCTGGCCTTTGTTTCTTTTGTCTATGGTCATCCTGTGAAAGCCTTCGACAATACAATATTTCCTCTCTTTCCCAGGATATTTAGAAAAACTGTCACTCCTATGTCTTGTCCATGCTGGTCTATTGGAATCAGGGGTGTTCAGATATGGATTTTCTCCCCTGCACAATTATAAAAATGTACGGAATCGTGTACAAACAATATTCATAGTGGGTGTGGTTTTTATTTTGTTTGCGACTTACTAGAATACCTTTATGTGTGAAGGGAGCCTTTATATTCAATTTATATGTCAAAATTATTTCACTGAGCAAAATGTCCATGAGGAAAACTGTTTCAATCACTGGATGCTGATTGTATTTGTATTGTAGTATTCCATATTTTTGCAAGTAATTTTGCCAGCATTAACTTTAATTAAACCAGGTGCAACTGAAAGGGAAGGGTAAGACAGAGAAACATAAATCATAATATGGCTGTAGCACCTTCAGTTCTTCAGAACTTGCATTTAGTAGCTGAACCTTAAAGCTTTTCTTGGGAGGAATGATACATAAAGGCAGTTCATATACTGCAATAAGACACTTCATTATTATACAGAATGAATCTGCAGGTATGAGTCTTGATGCTAATTTGGAGTCCCTGGCTAATTTGGTTTTTTGGTTTCACATATGCAAAAATATTCACACGTGAACCTCACATGGGTTGTATGCTGTTTTCAGCACAGCTATTTTCTGTGTAAGTATTTTGAAGAAGTTTTGATATGAACATTTTCTTACTCAAATACTGCCAGTACAGCTACTCTGTAGTCTTTCAGTTGTCCATGTCTTTAAGCGCAGCTGAAAAGATGTAATTCTAGATGCCATTCCTTGTAATGTGCTTCCACATAGTGGAAAAAGTGACACAACCACAGAAAAAGAACCACATAAGCAGGCATGAAAATCAAGTGGATTTCCTTTGCCTGCTGTGACCTTTCCCTTAAAAAAAATTGCCCTAACATTCAGTTCAACTTTATTATTTATTTATATATTATTATTTCTAACTTATATAAATAAGGGTTAGCCTGGAGGAACAGCATTAGTTGCTAATGTTCTGCTCTTCTGGCACAACGGTAGTTCCTGCATAAGAACCCTCTGCCCTGTCTCACAATGAGTTGCCTGGAGAGCCAAAAACCAGGCATGAAGGCTGTGGACTTCACCTGACGTTACCACCTGGCCCTGGTATTGCAAGATTTATCGTCTTTGAATATGGAGGGTTCCTTCTGTTTGCAGAGGAGAGGGAGGTGACTTGAGTTGACTCCCTCTTAAACGTTCTCAGTAATGTATTCCAACTGCTGTCTCTTTTCTTTCCTGCTCCCTGCCTTGGCAGGCATACAAGATGCCAAATTTTCAGGGACAAGTCAGCTTCATCACCTCAATGTCTGAGCACTTCTGTGGGTCCTGTAATCGTCTGAGGATCACAGCTGATGGTAACTTGAAGGTAGTAGTATCCTGTTGTTTTCAGAGTCATCTATTGTAGTTAAGTCCCTGCTAATATTTGATTACATAAACTCTAACAAACACTCTCAAAGATAGAATTGCTTCCAGAACCAATTCAGGAGTCATTTGATGGATGCTTCCAAGCACTTCTATAATTTTGTTTTGTTGCCTTGAGGAACAACTACATGTTGTTTGCACTTTTTTGCCTACTCCTTTCTTTCTGAAAAACCTTGCCTGCATTTCTGTAACTTCTGGTTTCATAACATAGCTTGCTTGAGCTGTAAAACTAATTAGTAAGAAGCCGAAGATTAAATACCCTGTTTAGCTTTTTATGTTATCTTAAATTGGCAACAGGCAAGCTGTTCCCAGTCATGTGGCTGGAGACTGTGGAAGTTGGGTTTTGCTTCCACTGTTTTATCCAGTTTCTCTGCACAGCTCTGCGTCATCTGTCAATTCAAACATATGTTTCACAGACTGAAAACTGTTGGGAGTGGTGGAGGGAAGGATGATCAACATTTCCTGCCACGTTAAACTGTTTTTAAAATTAGTTTTCAGTTAAATGTCAGCACAAACATTCCTCCATGCAGCAATGACAGCAACTGTCTCACTAATATTTGCTGACATCAAACTGCATTGAGTTCAACAGCTTAAGCTGATTACTGAACTAAATGTTAGTACATGGGAATGTGCAAGAGAGGGGTTTTGGATGCCCTATGTGTCTGTCAGACACTTGGTAAATTGGAACTTTTGTTATATGGCCATTTGCCACTTGATGATTGTTTACACTCCCTAAGAACAGCAGCAGCCAGTGATAAGAAAGTGTTCACATGATCAGATCACTGCTACACAAACTGATTGTTCAGAATCCATCTGAATCCAGTGCATAATTACTCAAAGGACACCAATGCTACTTATTTTCCATTGGTCCACCTCACTTAGTATTTGCTGTGACTCAAAGTGGCAAGTCTCAGGCAGAAGAAGGTCTTTTCTAATAACTGCAACCTCTGGTTCTTTTGCTAAGGATTGAGTTTGGAACCTTCCACATGGAAGGACTATAGCCTCTGTCCCTTATCTAGCATCTTCTCTTTGATCTTTTCTTGTGTATGTGTGTTTTAGGTGTGCCTTTTTGGAAATTCAGAAGTGTCTTTGCGGGATTACCTACGATCTAATGCCACTAATGAAGAATTGGTTCAAGTTATTGGTGCAGCTGTTGGCAGGAAGAAGAAACAACATGCTGGTATGGTTTGTTTTGCCCCTCCTCAAAGCATTATAATCTGAATTTTACCCGTGATGTGAGATCAGACTGAAACATCAATGCTGTGACCTAACCTATAATAGAATGCATGATACATAGGACTTGATGGGACCCCTAGAAAGAAAGATATTATATTACAGTATAAGGTCCCTTCTGCACAGCACAAGTAGAGCGGGTTGCATTCAGGATAAAGTAACCCGCTCTCCTGTTTTTGCGTTCGCATGCCTCTGTGCAGGCAGCGAACGGAGACTGTGGAAACAATACGGGTTGCTGTTGCGCCTTCGACTTACCTCCGTCCACTGTGTAGCTAGGCAGGCAGGCATGGACCCCTACAGCCATGCTGAGGTCTTGTGATGGCACAAGACATCCCTGTGACCCTGCTTGGCCATGCAACTGCGAGGTGGGGACTTTAAAAAAAAGGGAAGTGTGGCCGATTAAAACACTTCCTGGCCAGCCGTTTGCTTGAGAGCAGCTGCAACTCAGATTTAAACAAAAGAAATGCAGATAGCGCAATTCTCAAAAAAACCCATTTTGGGAGAATTAACATGGGGCAGCCTTGCTTTGGGGGTGGGAGCCATGCGAAGTTCCCCCCTGAAACAGGTTTTTTCCCATCCTCAGTTCGGGTTTATTGGCCCATGTGGAAGAGGCCTAAGAGGATGTTATATGCTTCTCATTCTGAATGATAACTGGCCACTTTATATAACCATCCTTCCTGTTAGTCCCATTTGAGACCTCCAAGATATCTAGCAACATTAAAGTATTGTGTCAAGACAACTGTGAGGTTTAGTTGTGGGGCTTGTGTTTCCATTATTTTAATAATATTTTTGTTACCACAGCAAGTGGTAAATACTTCTGCTGACTATAGATTTGAAAGGCTAGAAGGGTAGGCAGAAAAAAATCATGCTGAGTAACACATGAATTCTATTGCCATAGGAATTTCTGCTTTCTAATACAAAGATAAAAGTTGACCACATTATAAAGTACTTATTTCATAGAGACTTCCAATTTCTTCTGCAATGATTATTAACCCTTAAACTCTAAGCTTTCAGCACTTGGCCATTAAACACCAAAATTAAATTAAATCTTTAACATCATTATGAATTACTCCTTAACGTTATTAACACTCCTTAACTGTCAAAACCACAAGTCATTAATTTTCCCCCCTATTTTGTCTACATATACTATTAAGGGCTTCCAATTGTCTATGAACTTAGTTAAGTTCTTTTTTTTAAGTAATGAAGTTAACTGGGCCATCTCGGCCAACTCTTAACACCTTCACACACTATTCTTCAGCTGTAGGTATACCTGAAGTTTTCCATTCCTGTGCATGTAATATTCTTGCTGCTGCTGTCATATATAAAAACAAACTTCCAGCAAATGGGTTATCAATTCAGGCCCACTTTGTTTTGCTTTTGCAAATACTTTAGAATACTTTGCACTGAACTTTAGAATACTTTGCACTGTAGAATATTTAGATGAGTACAACTCAGTGAGAGTCTGTAATTCTTGCCTATTCATTACTTTATTTCCAGGCATGTTCAACATTTCTCAGATGAACAACAGACCAATGATCCTCATTGGTGGGTGATCAGTGAGTACGTAAAAAACCATTCTGTCCCCCTGTCTCTTGGAAAGGAATTCAGGCTAACTCATGCAAAACTGAATGTACTGCCAGCATAGTCTAGGCATATCTAAATTTCTAAACGAGAGATATAAAATCTTAGAATATAGATAAATAAAAAACAAGCCAAACCAAGCAGAAAATATATCTTTTGGTAACAATCTCAGAATGTGCGTGACATAAACACCTTTGCTGTGTGTACACCTTGCTTGTCAGCTTCATGGAAGCATCTGTGTTGCTTTGCTTTTTCTTCTTGCGACATCTGATTGAGCAGCTTAAAATAAAAAAGTCCTTCATTCTTTGTCTCAGTCATTTTAAAAGCTAGTACGTAGTAGGGATCGACAACTTGGGATACAGGAACAGTCTATTCCTTCCATGGCGTATAGGAACAGTTTGGTAATTTAGGCCCTATTCTGATAGCACTGATGGGGAACGGGGGATTGCATTTAATCAAATGAGACATTTTGGGGTGAAAGACGGAGCTAGATGCAAAGATAGGGGCCATCCAACTGCTTTTGGAATGGCAGGCGTCTTCCTATAGCCTTTTACGTAGCCAGTAACTGGATATCGTCTGACAAGCATGCATTTTGCATCATGGGTAAACTAACCACTGGCATTCTTTGTCCAAACACTGTGGGCTCTGTGACCAGAGCTAGCACATCTGTACAAAGATCAGCTAGAGAGGCTTTGTAATTTAGACTTCAGGCTTTATTATACAATGAAGGCAGCTAGCATATGAACAGACAGATGAAAATGGGTGGGGAACACACGGGTGGGGGGTTGAGGAAATGTAGCATTCACTGCACAAAATTGAATGCTATGAAAAAAATTAATTGTAACATGTTGCCATACTTTTCTTTCATTGTTTTAGTCAGATCTTTAAAATATAATCTGATCCCAGCGCTTCATTCAAAGGCAACTTTTTTCCCTTGACATGTTCTTTCTCATAGGTTCACTTACAGTGTAGGGCATTTGATAAGTTTAGAAATTCAGCTGAAAGTTTTACAGGAGATGCTGCTACTGTGTACAGAACAGAAGAAAAATGGTTCTGTGAGTTTGCAGTGTTGGACTATGGAAAATGTGTGTCCTGTTCTGAAATCCTCACATTGCTGTAATCTGCCCTCTGCTTCTCATGCCCAGTAATTAATACTAGTACCTTCTATGGCAGACAGTCTCACTGCATCCTCTTTAAGTGTTACGTAGTGAGATTCAGTCCCATTTGTTCTGAGTGTGAAGAGCCGAGGAAGAAGAGGAACAGAAGTTTGCATTTATACTGTTTTTCTCAACTGCAGGGAGTCTTAAAGCAGCTTAACAAACTTCTTCTCTTCCTTTCCCCGCAACAGACACCTTGTAAGGTAGTGGGGCTGAGATAGTTCTGAGAGAACTGTGACTTGCCCAAGGTCACCCAGCAGGCTTCATGGGTCCAGTTCACCAGATTAGGGTTCACCACTCAGGTGAAAGAATGGGGAATCAAACCTGATTCTCCAAATTACTCTAGCGTGCATTACTTAGCAGTCGCTCCAAGTTATGTGGGGGCCTTGCTTTGTTGTATGCTATCGTGAGAAGAAATTTGTTAACAGAAAGTTCATAAATATCCCTGATGGTAATTGTTTAATTCTGTTATTTCTTTTATATTTTTTCTTGGGGGGGGGGGGGGCGGAGAATTATGCTATATCCCATGTTTTAAGATGACTTATAATTCTGAACATTGAAAACATAACAAAATGCCATAAAACCCCATCAACTCTTCCAGACCTGTGGCTTGCCATTTAAAGCAGCCTTATAGTACCCCCTACAAATCTTCAAGAAGCACATTCTGCAAGGTAGTAACTAGTATAGAAGAAATTTAAGTTCTAGTAGATACCAAGTGAGTCTCCTTAAGGTGGAAAACAACCAGAAGGTAGAAACCAGGAGACTGTAGTTGTAGCAGAGGGATGTTCTACTAGCCCTCTAGAAATTGTTTATGAGAGCCAGCATGGTATAGAGATTAAGAGCGGTGGGACTCTAATCTGGTGATTCAGGTTTGTTTCTCCACTCCTACTCGTGAAGCCTGCTAGCTGACCTTGGACTAGTCACAGTACTCTTCAGACTCTCTCAGCTCATCTACCTGACAAGGTGTCTGTTGTGGGGAGAGTAAGGGAATGTGATTATATGTGATTATCAGCTGCATAATGGCCTATTATGCACAAGGTGTCTGGCGTGCAATGGGGGTAACAAGATTTCTTGTGTAGATTTATTTCCTCAAGTCGTACTTTCACTTTCCGTTCTCTCCACGACAAGGAAGACCAATTCTAACGCAATTTTTAATTTGCTTTGTGGCAAAGAGGGTAGATTTGCCAGTGAGTAAAGCTTTGCCTGGACATGTTCCCTCTACCCACAGCCAGCCTACCTAACTCCACCCTTCCCATTCCCTCGCATTACTGTCCACGCCTTCCCCCTTCCCCCTCATTCCATGTTGCTGGCTCTTTCTCTAAGTGCTTATATCAGAACAGTACAAGCAGGGTCTCTTTCTGTCTCTACTCCACTTCTCCCACTCTGCTTCCACCCTCCCTGATGATTGGAAGGGCTTTTTACAACTTTATTTCAAGCAAGCCTCTATTTTAAAACAATTTTCCTGGCTGCAGCAGCAGCAGCCGATATAACTGTATCGATATAACTGCAATTTAACAAATCCCTTTATCTTGCAATTATGGGTGTGATTAGATCTGTGCCTTTAAGAGGAGTTGACAGGTGGAGTTAAGAGAACCAGAAAAAGCTGCAGAGGCCCTTTGAGACCAGAATAAAGCTAGCTGTGGGTCGGGTAGAGAATGGCACCTTGCATGAAAACAGAAAAACGTGAGGAGATCATACTACAACCTCATCGCACAGCTAAAAGCCATGTGTTAAGTTTTCCAAGCATAATGGACCTTAAACTCCTTAAGGAGGAGAAAAGCCGATATAAAAACCTAATCTTGTTCAGTTCATTAAGATAATCCTGAGTATGGCACCTCTGGAAAGATTGGTTGTTGTGGGTTTTCCAGGCTGTGTGGCCATGGTCTGGTAGATCTTGTTCCTAACGTTTCATCTGCATCTGTGGCTGGCATCTTTGGAGGTGTATCATAGAGGGAAGTCTGTTACACACTGTGTCCAGACTTCCCTCTGTGATACACCTCTGAAGATGCCAGCCACAGATGCAGGCGAAACGTTAGGAACAAGATCTACCACACCACGGCCACACAACCCGGAAAACCCACAACAACCAGTTGAATCCGGCCGTGAAAGCCTTTGACAATACATCTGTAAAGATTGTTTCTCCAAAGAGAAGGCTAAACACTCCTTGATGAACAGAAGGCATCTTATCTACTGATCATTTGGGTACTTTATCAATTTTTTTCCAGTTCTTCTCCCCCTCCACCCCCACCCCCCAGTATTCTTGGCCTCAATCTGGGTCAAGAACAGGTTTTCAGAGCTTAACTGTGGCCTCTAGCCTCAAGAGAAAATGAACAAAGGGCATTGCATGGTATTTCTGGCTCATGATCTCTGGAGGAGCTGGCTGCATAAATCCATGGAGTGGAGAGAGTTCTGAGACGGAAACACTAAATGCTTTTTGAGAATGCTTTTCCAGAGTACAAAGGGGTAAGATGCTCCTTAGGCATGTTGAAATGGCCTGTGAGAAGGCAGGGAATTTTTTTCCTGTATTGTGCCTTCACTAGATGCTGGAAGATAGCTGCACAAACTACCTACATACTGTTAAGAGAGATCTGGCCACTGCTTTCTTCTTTTTCCTCTCGTGCTCATAAAGAGTAGCTCAGTTGGAGTTAGTCCTTGGCACTGGACTCTAGAATTGACACAGCCAAGGGATTAATGAGAAGGGCAGCCAGTTCCCAGTGGACCTGGACCTTGAGATGGCAGAGCGCCCAGCCTGAGCAGGAGTAACATGTCTCTGAGGGACGCTGAGCAGTCTGCCTCAAAGCTCCAAGTATGGTGTGTCTGTTGCTAGTGCAGCAAGAGCTGGCAAGAACAAGTGGTACTTCTGTAGACACTTGAAGCTCTTGCCTGTGTCTTCCTGTGTGAAGCAGCACCAGAGTTTTGCTCAGATGGTCAAGGTGTGACATGCTATAAGGGAGATAGTTAGAAGTTAACTGATATGTTTCTAGTTTTCTGCACTGACAGAGGGAACCTGACTGTGTGATGTTGTTCTCCCATGCTGTGGTTCATATTAAGAATGGAAGTGGAAAGAGATCAGCCTTATACGTGACCTCTCTGTGGGCCTCAATACAGAGCCTAGTGGAGTTCTTCAGTTTTGCCTCTGAAGTTAATTCCCTATCCCTACCTAATTCTCAGTTTCAAGTGAGTAAGGCCATTCTGCCAATCTTCTAGGTTCCCAGTTAGAATAAAGAAATAGTTGGCAAAGTAGACTACTACTTCAGGGGCAATTTACTGACCATAATTAAGTCTGTCACATTTATCTAGTCTTGCTTACGAGTACTTGAAGAGTTTCCATGCTGTATAAGATCATTAGTAGCATTTGACATTTTAGATGATGAAAGTCTGTTCTGTGTTTGTCATTCTTTTCCTAGAATCAGCATCAAGGTCATTCCCACTGCTTGAAGATGTCGTGCACAACCAAGGAACTTTAAATGGTGCCAGGTCCAGACTTGGCCACTGGCTGACTCCGAGAGCCAGTTTATCCAAGCTGATGGGGAAAACATTTAAGAAAAATGTGTTTACAGGACATCATGCCTTGCCAGGATCTCACACAGCACGACAACTTGTATCAGGAATTCTGCAAGCTCAGCTGAGTAGCAACTGCATTCTACAAAAGAATTTGAGCTCTAGTTTGGACACCAAGTGCCTTAGGACAGGAATGTCTCCCTCCAAGCCGAAATCCCACAAGATTAGGGTCGTTCACTTCAATGTGGGAAACCAGCTGTCAGAGAAGCAGTCAAGATGTCTGTCCACTGTCAAGTTTCTTGGTGCCTCAGACTGCCTAACCCACACTGACCAGGACGGCCGGGCTTCCATGGTGGATGTGGGCAGAAAGGTTGATTCTGAAAGGACCGCAGTGGCCAGTGCCGTGGTTCACCTGGGTGAGAAGGTGTTTGAATTAGTGCGGCAGAACCAGATGAAAAAAGGGGATGTGCTGGCAGTTGCCCAGATTGCAGGGATTCAGGGTGCTAAGTTGACCAGTCAGCTGATCCCTCTTTGCCACAACATTCCGCTAAATCTGGTGGATGTTTCTCTGAGTCTAGATGAGAGCAAGCATGTGGTAGTGATCCAGGCTCTGTGCCGCACATACGGGAAAACAGGTGTTGAGATGGAGGCCTTGACAGCTGTCAGTCTAGCTGCTTTGACTGTGTACGATATGTGCAAAGCAGTCACTCATGACATGACCATTGAAGATATAAAACTACTCAGCAAGGAAGGAGGGCAGAGAGGAAACTTCCAGCGAGGTTAGCAGGTATCTGAAGATTCTGAACCAACAGAGAAAGGCTTGGTTCCTTGGAGTCAAAGGCTTCCTCACACTAAGATCTCACCTTGCTAAAGTATTCTGGGCTTGTGAAATTTGCTGAGGTGTACCTGGGCAGAACACCTCAACTATTTGCACATACTCTCTTCATTAGCACTAAAATCACTTGTACACCAGGACTTCAATTAGAATCCATGGCTTAGGGGTTGGCTGATGCAGAACTAAGAATTCAAACTGGAACAAAATTAGTCAACTGAGCTGTTATGTTGATGCCTTGCTTAGGCCCAAAATGACAAAAAATAAACAAGTAGCTATCTGATTGTTTCCTAGACAGCCTGTACTTGATATCGGGAATCATTTGTTTGCCCACTGGAAGAAATGGGTGCTAAGTAATCAGCTTTGTGTAGAAAGACCTGTACATAAACTTAATATTGAGTATAAATATGTCACAGTAACTTGCACCACCAAAACTGTTTCCTGGCTACAAAATTGTGCCTAATGTAGCTCAAAATATAACCAAGCTAGATCATGTTTCTTCCAATTTGGCACACTTCTCCTTTGAGCAATGTTTCAGGGGAACAGTCCTGTTTGTCTTCTTTAGGAATAATGTACTGAGAGCCATACTTTTTGTGTCAAAGCTACTCACAAGGATACCTTTCCCAACATTCAGAATTGTTTTCACTTTATTTCCTTGAACCACATCAGTCTCGATATCAGAATTTTCTCTTGCATTTACTGATCTCTCTTTGCCTGCTGTTCCTCTGACATGCAAGGACAGAGATAGCAGGTCAGTGTCTTTGACAGCCACATCTGTGCAGTAGCAGCAGGTCCTTCCCAAATGCAGCAAAAAAAAAGTAGCAGCAGCAGCTTGCAACCCATCAGCTAGATCTCCACCACCTCCTTGAGGGGTGCTCCAGTCCCTTCATCAAGAAGTGTGTAGCTAGTTTTAATGCTGACAGTGCTGATAATGAGTATTTTGTGTAGCTGATTCTTGGAACCAGTTGGGTGCTTTGAACGCATTCAGGTAAGTATGACCAAGCATAACCCAGCTTGATGGCTTAATACAGGGTAGCCATTCTGCGAAAATGGCACTTATGCTGTTGTGACGTTTTGGTGCCTTTTCCTTTTGTTTGAGTTCACACAGGGCCCTTTTCAGTGTATACTTTGGACAAATTACTTTGAAAGGATGATTGCCATTCTGAGATCAACCAGGGAAATTTTTGTGAAGGCATATGTTGCATCTCATGTTGCCTGCTGTGATATTTGAACAATGTTGACTTCCCCACTAAGCAGTTCGTAAATGGCAGGGAATTATCTTAATAGGCATGCATGGCAAATCTTGGGCCCTCAGTATGCAACAAGCAAAGCTATTTCAGTGTTGTGAGCCAAGACACTGAGAAATATGTTTATGTTTTGTCCTATAGCAACCCTTGAAAAAAATGTCTTATTGCTTGTAAATAGTGAGAGGGAAGTCAGGCTGCAGGGAGCTACTTATCAGGAAGCTCCAGCAAAATAATACAATTTGGCCTGTGCCATGTTATGGCTAAGATGAGTGACAACTAAACCAAAATCAACATTTGTTTGTGTAGCCCCATCACAGCAACCTAATTCTAGTCGCCAATGTCCTAACTCTCATCTCCTGTATCAGACAATAAATGCTCTGAATTCACATCGGCAGCATCCATAAGATCCACCAAAAAGGATTCCTATGCAAATACTGGTGAAATGAAAGCTACAAGGAGAGACTCAGTGGCAGAGCATCTGCAGGGTTCCTGGCATCTCCAGCCCCTACCAGTCTGAATAGAAAATACTGCCTATGGTGGACCAGAGGGCTGATTCTGTATAAGGTAGCTTCATGTAAGTTCAATGAGGGTATACCACATTGCTACCAGTGGAGTATTGTTTGTGGCTGATAAGTTATCACTGTTGGGGTAGACTAGGACACTGACGTAACAAGCAAGGGCAGATTGCCCTTGTGGTTCTGGTAGCACCCCAGGAACAGCCCAGTCCAGACCTGGGCCTACATGAAGTCTCAGCCTACTAACTCATCCAGTGCTGCCAGCATCACAGAGGCCACTTGGCTCATCTGGCTCCTAGCCAGTCACCAGGAACTTGCTAGATAAGTTAAAGATCAGTCTGCCCTGGTCAGTCTTGCCCCTGTTGCTTAGGGATGGCAGGTTGCAGTTCAATTTTGATTTAAGTCAGTAGCAAAAGAGCCATGGGCATGATGTCAAACTTGAGCTTGCAAACTAAATGTCACGAAACTAATTTTGAATAGACTTCCAGAGATTAAGTTAGAAGATAATAAAGACTATATAGTTCCCACATATTAAATGCCAAGGAGTTCTTTTTTTAAAAAAAGAAACCTATACAAGATGCACATGTGATGGTATTTTTGTTTTGTTTGCTTTTATTTAAATGCAGTGACACAACATCTTTTTAGGGGGCTTACAAATGAAGTTGGCTCCATGAAAAGAAAATGTATTGCAAATACTGGATCTAAATATGTTACATTAACTTTTAGGGAAGGCTATGCACTAACAGATGACAGGGTTGGATCCCATGGACCTGTAATGGCTGAACTTTCCTCTGACAGAGAATCCTTCCATTGGAGGAAGGCACCACTGTTAGAATAGATCTGCAGGATCCAACCTTCTATCTAGGCATGAAGTTCTTTATTCAATTGCACTGGAATTTTTATTTGATGATGAATAAATAGGGCTATATGGCTTAGGGATTTGGTAAAGTGACCTTTTG
The DNA here is from genome assembly GCF_021028975.2 of Sphaerodactylus townsendi. Taxonomy (NCBI): domain Eukaryota; kingdom Metazoa; phylum Chordata; class Lepidosauria; order Squamata; family Sphaerodactylidae; genus Sphaerodactylus; species Sphaerodactylus townsendi. The sequence continues at coordinate 70,311,591 of NC_059425.1, forward strand.
ATTTGTCTTAGGAGGCCAGTTACATTTGAAGTGACTTAATGGTGTCTTTTGGTGCCATAACTGAACACTGTTATGCTCTGGCAACTACGCACAACCATTTGGACATTAAAGTGTCGTACGGTGTAAGCATGTTTTATAGATAACAACTTATGGAATTGGGGAAGAATTATTTACACCCAGCTATACTGTGGTGGTATCATTGAGAAACTTTTTTGCTTTTTTTGGCTGTAGTAGATTTCTAATAAATTACAGTTACAATCAATAACAGAATATGTGTGTTTATTTTCATGTTCATTTCATGTACCCAGTGAGTACCCGTTTACAAACTTTTGCAAACTATCTTGAACCATCTCAGTCTTTAGAACTGAGCAGCATTTGTGAGCCTCTGCCAAAAATATATCAGGTTGTACATTGTTGCCTATTAGAATGACTGACCCAAGGCAGAATGAAGGTAAGGAATAGCCATTGAAAGACTTTGTAAAAGAAGGAGCGGCTAGCAATGAAAGTAACTTTCCTTATAGTCAAAGCAAGGGAAAGTGTCCAGAGAACAAGGAAGAGCAACAGCAGGGATACAAAAAGGGATAATGGGGGCTGGTACAATACCCAGACTTTTGGGAGGAGGGAGGCAAGGGAAAGAACCCCAACAGCCCAGTCATAGATGTTTGGCAAGACAATACCCCTCCCTCCCTCCCTCTTTTTTTTTTTTTTTGCAACACTACTCTCCTTGCTATGTAGCCTTGGGGAGGGGTGGGGGGTGGGGGTAAAGCCAAGGCAAAGAGCCCTGTCACTATTGTTTTGCAAGGCAAGATTTATTTTTTTTAAAAAAAGTAAAAGCAGCAGCACACTCCTCACTGTGTAGACCTAGGGTGGGCGGAAGCCTAAGCAAAGAGTTCTTCACTGCTGTTTTGCAACACAAGAATTTTGTAAAGGAAAAGCAGCAGTATTCTCCTTGCTGTGTAGCTGGGGGGCAGGGGGAGGGACCAAGGTAAAGAACCAGCAAAGGCATGTATAGTTCTCAATTTCTATTCCCCATTCACATGGCTCTCTCTCCCCCCCCCCTCTCTCTCTCTCAAAAAAAACCCCCCTTCCTGATTTTTACACTGTCCTGTGGGGCAAAATCAAAATATACTTTATTGCCTTGCCAACATCATATTTAATAGATCAGGGCTTCAGTGCAGTCACCCGGCTTCTTTCCAAACAGAGAAACAGACTGAAGATTATAGAAAGTTGGAGATGTAAGACTTCTTCTTAGTGCCTTGCAGCCTTATGTTGAGAAGCTGATATCCCTGCACCAAGTATATCCATCCCATTAAAACTAAAGACATAACAGGTGAGATGCAAACATCACATTTCATACTGTTAAAACAGATAAATACATTGTTTTACTAGGTCATGTTTTATTTGTGAAATACATGTGTTTACAGTGTTAGAAGTAGCTCACAGTTTACTCATTCATCCAACAGCAGCTGTTTCAAGGTGGATCCCTCTGCCCCCATCAACAGAAAAATCCTCTAGGTAAGGGCTTTGTCTACTTTTCTGAAACATTGGGCAGGTGCCATATTGAGAAAAAGTGCTCAGAAGAACCACAAGTGACTCCTTAGCTACTGAGTGAGTGTCACTATGTTAATGGATTATCTTCTATGACATCTGGAGATCCTTGTTTCGTTCTTGGATTTTGGTCATAAAAGACACTTGGATTTGTTGTGTTGTCAGGCATAGGATCTATATTACATAGCACATGAGCTGGCTGGTAAATGGATCTCTGAAAAATTCTGAATTGGAATACAGTGGAATTTAATGAGGTATTCTAAATAACATAGTGGTATTGTATAGGTCAGATATTCCCTGTACACTTTCTGCCTCACTGTATATTTTGGGCTTGTTCATAAAGTCTTTTCAGATCTTGACTTTCTGAAATGAAAGAGTTAATAAATCTGAATGTCCCAACAGGGGCTTACATACCAATGTCATATTTTGTAGGATAAGGATTTTCTACAAACTCTGAAGAACAGTCCTTACATCCTCCCACAAAAATAATTGGATCATGATCCAAATTGTACCTCTTGACATGATGAGCTAGACAATAGTTGAAAGCACTTTAGATGAATGGTGAAATGGGAATGTTGCTTTCAAGAGTCCTAATGATTAAGATCTCTGAAATTTCTGTTGACTCAGACAAAGCTAGGTAAGCAATCTAATACTTCCATTAGTACATATATGTTGGCCTTTTATCCTGAAAAATTTTAAGAATTATTTGCTAATATTTTGGATGGAGCACATCAGTGTCCTTGTTGAGACATCCAGGCCAATATCTCTTTTCTATTCAAGCAGCTACCCCCTCAGTTCTCCGCTTCAGCAATCTATCCTTCTTCAGCCAAGATGTGGCACTAAGTTGAAATGTTATAAGTCATCACCATGTGCAGCACTGGTTGCTGACACAGAAAGACATTGAGAGGGAAGGGGAGGCACAAGGTCCACATATAAACAAAGTTGAGGAGATACTGTATATACTCGTGTATAAGTCGACCCGCATATAAGTCGAGGCACCTAATTTTGCTACAAAAACTGGGAAAACTTATTGACTCGCGTATAAGTCGAGGGTGGGAAATGCAGCATCAATTGAGGCATCAGTAGGTTAAGTGTTTTTGAATATTTATTTCAAAGAAAAACAGTAAACTGGCTCTGTAAGTGGAAAAGAGGGTCAACAAGAACAATATGGTATCAACCATAACTTTAAAAGTACAAAAACCTTAGCTCAGCCAGCAACCAAGCTAAAACACAAGAGTTAAAATCCTTCAAAACCGGATTCCTCATCATCATCTGTATGTCCAAATGTAACCCAACTTAGATTTTAAGAGGGATATTATCAGAAATGAAAAATCTACTATTAGCTTCCATTGTAAACAATGGGGGATGGGGCATCCCCTTTGGGGGTCAATAATTTTGGATCCCCTGACCCAAACTTCGCCAAACCTGGCTGGTATTATAAAGAGACTCTCCTGATGAGACCAGCCAGGTTTGGTGAAGTTTGGTTCAGAGGGTCCAAAGTTATGGACCCTCAAAAGGGTAGCCCCATCTACTAATAGCTCCTATTGAAAACAATGGGGAATGGGGGCACCTCCTTTGGGGGTCCATAACTTTTGACCCCCTGAACCAAACTTTACCAAACTTGGCTGGTATCATCAGGAGAGTCTTCTGAGGGTACCCTGAAGTTTTGGTGCCTCTAGCATAAAAGCTGCACCCCCTGCTGGCCGGCAAAGTAAAAACACACAAAAAATTTAATGACCCGCATATAAGTCGAGGGGAGCTTTTTCAGCATTAAAAATGTGCTGAAAAATTCGACTTATACATGAGTATCTACGGTAATACGTGCTACCCACAAAGTGTTGTGTCTTATGTTACGGCTGGCAGTTCTGCCCGATATTTACTAAAGTTGTGGTTGGTGGAAAAGGTAAAATGCTGCCAAAGCCTGCGTTTCAGGGTTTGGAGAGAATTGAGGCAAAGCTGCACTAGTCTCATTAACACAGAAAGCAAGAATCTGGAGAATTACAAGGGCTCAGAAATGTTCTTGATGTGAAGCCAAATGCCTCAGTGTGCATATTCACACAGAAGGGGCATATCTTGAGAACTTCTCCATTCTAATGATAAATGAAAGACAGAGCATCACCATGGCATATGTAACTGAACTGAAATGTTGTCGTTCTTTACAAGATATTCTTATTTTCTATAAAGCTGGGTTTGTTTGAGATGGCCAACATGGTCATCCCATGACTAGAGATTGACAGCTCCAAGGCAGTTCATTATCTGTTTGTATTTGTTTGAGAGAGGCAGAATATTTAAAAATACATGTATTCTGTCACTACCCCTTTAAAAGATAGATGTCCTGGGTTATAGCCGTTTGAAGATGGCTCTACTTTTGAACAATGTGAACATAAGGGGGTTAGATGATTGTCACCATTTCAGTTTCTGATGTTCCTCTATTTGATACAATGGTGAGTAAACATTTTTGCAGATTGCCTACTGTAATAATACTTCCAGTCTATTTGCAGGACAAGCCAGCTATGCCCAGAGGTCCAGAAATACTCACCATTTGCTGCAAGTGCCTCAGTGTGCATTATTCTGCTATGTCAAATGTTCTTTAGATCGTGCTGATTGTACTGTGAGATATTGCAAAATCCAGATTTGGGGAGATAGTTCTCCCCAGGAGCAATATGGCATCGTTGCTTCTCTTCAAGATGTTGAATTTGAAAAGGAGAGGGGGCATTAAGAGCTGGCAGAAGAGAAGGTGGTGGCAGCATTGAAGAACCACTGCATTTGTTTAAAGTGGTTCCACATGGAATGAACGAGGACCTAATTGGTTGCTGAGCATCTTGCTGTGTGGTTTTGGGCAGTCATTCCACATCAACAAGCTGTTATTTATTTACTTTAAAACTTGCATTCCGTGGAAAAAGATGGCCCAAGATAGTATTATTGCTAAAATTAAATACAGCTGGCAGGAGTGCAACGAGGGGGAGAGAGACCCACTCAGTGAGTAGGACAAGGCCTGCAAACATAACTACTGTTGCTTTTAAAACGAACTTCTCTGCTCCATATTTGCTAGATTCAACCCTGGGAGAAAACCTTTCTCCCCTTAAAGTTTAAGAGGCTGCCTTTAGGAAGCAGACCTCTCTGATCCTACTTTGTATCCTGGCCAAGTCTTATCTAAACTCCTGCTTTGCTGCTTAGGATTCCCAGGTTCATGAAATGTGAGAATTTATAAATGCAAAGCATGAGCTGAGCACTGCATTCAGCCATGGCCCTTTTGGTAATCTAAGGCCTGATTAGCATCTTTTATGAGGGCAGATTTATCATTGCAATGAAATAAAAACACACAAATTATTTCAAGCCTCTTCCCATAATGGAAACACTGCCAAATTATCATATAATACAGCCAAATGGAATAGGATCCGCATTCTGTACTAGGGAACATCCTATGTTCAGAGTAAATGATGCAAATTGGATTACTTGTTTCATTTTGTGTAATTCTTATTGTGACATTATAGGGGTGGGGCATTAAAACTGGCATTTAGATGAATCTACTGGGAATGGCTTGGGGAGCTATGTACAGTGGTGGGATTCAGCAGGTTCACACCACTTTGGCAGAACCGGTTGTTAAAATGGTGCTTGTAAACAACCAGTTGTTAAATTATTTGAATCCCACCACTGGAACCGGTTGTTAAATCATTTAAATCTCACTACTGGCTACGTATGGATGATACTCCACTTTGGGTTACCTCTTCTTCAGACATTCAGAGACTGTGATCAGAAAGTAATGATGGGCAGTATGAAAGCTGACAGAGTTGCCCTTTATCCAGAGGAAGACCTGAGGTGCTGAGAGCAAGCCACAATGGTCCAGTATTCAGCCAGTTCTAAACAGAAGCTGCCTCTGAAGAACAGGCATGGCTTTGCCTCTGAAGAACAGGCATGACTTTCTCCAGGTTTAGCTGTGACCTCTTCAAGAGAAAAAGGGTATGACCACCATGAGACATAGCATGGAAAAGAGCTACATGGGGCTGCCTCTGAAGGGTGTCTCAGAACTCCAACAGATAAAAAAAAAATGCTAGCAAGACTTTGCCTGTGGAGATGATAGTCTACATTTGTTCAAATCTTGGCATTAGAATCCATTTGTGTTTCTGGTTTTGTTCTGTCCCGCAAGTAAAGCAATCAAAAGGTGCCCTGTTCTTGGGTGGAACAGAGTGGGAGACATACAAGCAAGGTGTAACAGTTCAAAAACAAGTTTATTGCTTAGAAGAATTGAGACCTCCCAGGGTCTAACTAAGATAAAGTACTTTCTTGACTGGAACAGTTTGAAGCTTGAGACTTTTGTTCTTTCTTTGACTGCTTCCAGGAAAGTCCACTTTGTCTGTGCTTCTTCTGGGTTCCTTGAGTGTCCTTTAACTGGATTCTACTTTCTGTACACCTTAACTTTATGCTATCTCTATACACCTTGGACATAACATATATTGCAGTCTTCCAACTACCCTAGGCACCTTAGACTGACAGACTGAGCTAAACAGGAGGGTTACTGGGTAATAACAGGAAGACTGTCTCTAGTGGGACAGGGTCCAACTAAAATTCCCTCCCTTGGAACACTATACAAAGAACTAAACCCATTGTAACTATAGGGATAACTGATGCTTAATGAGAAAATAATAAAAGCTTCTCTGGGGGCATGACAGGTCAAGTGCTAGTGTTGTCACCTTGACAGTAGAGCAACTTTTTTAAAAACACACATAATATATCTTATTCCCATTTATAAAACAAATCTATTCAAGGACATTCCTTTTAAAAATGGAAATTCATTTAGCTGCATTTGTTTGATTCGGGACTGAAGGGACAATCATTTTTTTTCATGTTCATGGGTTCAATTCCAGTCCTATTCACAGTCCATCTGTTGAGATGGCTTTTGTGACACCAAATACTTTTATTCTTCCATGGAAAAAGGGAAGAAGAGGAAGAGCCCATCCTACTTCATCCTGGCACCAAGCAGGTTAAGAAAAAGCATCTGTTGCTGAAAACTAAACTGTTGAAGTGACAGTTGCAGGAACTTGTAAAATAACTGTCAATCTTACTACCAGTTCCTGACTTCAGAGGTGACAGAGGGTGATGAAGGCACACGGGACTTCAGAATTTTCTTTTGTTCTGATGCATTTTCTGTTTCTATGTTGAGTCTCTTCATGATGCAAGGTGGGCTAAGTGATTCAGGTATTCTGACAGGAATACTTGCCACGAAGGGCAGATATTTGGATTGAGATCTGAGAGCAATTAGACAATCTATGATTCAGTCTCTACAAATTAACAACAGTCACTTAACCCTGATCCATTCCATTTTCTCTTAGAAACTGTTTGGATTTACTCACTGACTTTGAAAAAATTCCCTTTCACCAGTTTGGATCTGGGAGCTTCTGGCTTTGGGCTGGGGAACCTAACTAAAATAGCTTTCAGTGCCTATCCAACTTCTTCCTCCTGCATTCTATAAACTAACACACACCCTTAGATAACAAGAAGGGTAAAGGTTTAATGGAGAGAGTTGTCAATAAGCAAAGGAAGAATTTTGTTCATGAATTAGCTTGTCTGCAGGTTTGGAGTTTCTTCTGTTGGGTTGTAGTTTTGTCTCAGTACCAGAGTTTACTTGTTTGCATAAACTGATTAGACCTAGCAGTGGGTGGAGGATATGCAGACAGCTGGAGCTGAAACCTGAGATTGACTAACTTTGGAAAGCAGCATTTATGGTGAAAAAATTGAACTCACTGAAGGTAGCTTTAGAAATAGTATGGTATTTTCAACCCTGAGGGAAGCAAACAGCATATGGTTGCCAACTCTTGAGTCAGAAAATTCCTGAAGATTTGGAGGTGGAACTGGAGGAGGTTGGAGTTTGTGGTAGGGAAGGAGCTCAACAGGGATGTGATACCACAGCGTTTACTCTTCAAAGCAGCCATTTTCCCCAGGGAAACTGATCTCTGTAGTTCAGACATCATTTGTAATTCCGGGAGAACTCTAGCCACCACCCAAAAGCTGGCAACCCTAAAACAGCAGTATGTATGTAAGAGAGAAGCAGACGGAAGCAAATGGTAGGCCTTGATATGACTTGTTAAACTAAAAAAAAAAACCTGATAAGGAATGAGAATTGCTGCTGAAGGTTGCCTTGCAAATTTTTAAAAGTAGCACAGTTGAATAAAAATATACTGAACTTCCTGCTCTAATGGCACATCCAAATGAAATAGTTTTGCTGTGCCTCATTCCTTTTTGGTGGCTAAAGTGCCTTGATGGAAGTATCGGTAAATGTCCTGAACAGAGAGAGAGAGGATCTCTTCCCCAACCCCCAACCCCTCCCAAGGACATTGCTCCACAGTCACAATAAGAATACTGTAATACTGATTACAGTGGAACCTCGGTTTACGACAACTTCGGATTTCGTTGGTTTCGGTTATCGTCAACCATCGCCAGCGAAATCCAAGGTGATTTTTGCATAACTAAGCTGCGTTGTTTGCATTGCGCCTGCGCAAACGACATACCTCGGTTTTCATTGGTTTCGGTTTTCATCGGGTATTTCTGAACGGATCACTGACGAAAACCGAGGTTCCACTGTACACAGTTCTGCTGACCAGGTAAGAGCCAGCCTAGACTGAGAAAAAACATACACTGTGTATTCCCTTGTGTCTCCCTCTGCACCCATATGTAAAACGGAATGCATCTTTACCAACAACAGAGATATAAAAACAGGTAGTAAACCACAATTGTACAATGACTCACATACTCAAGATGAAGATTTTAGTACTCAAGTTGTCATTCTTAATCATATTCTACACATTTTATAAACCCTCACATTTTTTCAAAATTAAAGTGAAGGAAAGAAGGAAAGCTTGTTGGGTAGCAGGTAGTTTTGCTGTTTGCATATAATCCAAACCCAAGTGCTTGAACAACCCTAGAGGGACAGTGAGCGAGCGTGTTCATAGACCTAGCAATGCTTCACTTTCTACATTTTGGAACCTTCCCCTGACATGCCTCCCAAACTTTGTAAAAAAAACATTAGGCAGGGGTGCCAGGGAAAGGCAGGACCAGAGGACATCTCAAAGAAAACTCTAGGTAGTTTTGATCTCTTTCTCCCCCTGAATCAATCTCATAAAAATACCAGGTATACTAGCCCTGTTTGAAGTTTGTTGCACTCATGCTTCCTGACTTTACTGCATATACAGAATATGTCAATGTTCATCCTGAAAATGGTGGTGTTGTTTTAACATGGTGCTTGTGTTGAACAATAAAATAATCTTAGCTAGGGCATATTAGACTTTGTTTAAACATATTTGGCTCACTAAATAAAATACTGCACAGGAATGAATTAGGGACAATATATCTTTAATTTTTTTTAGTATTACATTATATTCTTATAAAAAGGTGCCAATAAAAAGGGTGCTACAGGTTTTGTACATTTAATTCATTTATATTTTTAATCTGATCAACAAATGAGGAGACACCAAAGCATTAGACATGCAAGACCAACTCACAGTAGGGCTTTCTTAGTCAATATGGAAGGAGCCACTCCTTAGCTAATATAAAAGATCACTTAAGACAGGGTTGCTACCTCTGAGTACACTTCAGAAAAGTGTATTTTCTTTATAGAAATATATATACACAGGTGGCACAGCGATGGTTGCTTTTGTTTTGAGGAAGATGGAATCAAAATGCTGATGTTAAGCTTGAGAAACTGTAGGTAAAATAAAAATGTGTCATATACCCAGTGTCTATTTCCAATATTACCTTGTAGTATAGAGCATGGTGAAAAAATACAGGCTAAGCTGCAAGTCTTCAACATATCATGGACATTTTAGATGTGGTTGGCAGTTCTTGTCTCTTACCAATTAAGATTAGAAGCAAACACCACCACAAGGCACTCAGAGGATATTTATGTATTGCACTATGCATTAGAGCAGGGGTCTGCAACCTGCAGCTCTCCAGATGTTCATGGATTATAATTCCCATCAGCCAATTGGCCATGCTGGCAGGGTCTGATGGGATTTGTAGTCCATGAACATCTGGAGAGCAGCAGGTTGCAGACCCCTGCATTAGAGTGACACCAATACTTTGGACTTGATTTGTGTTCTACTTTGGAAAAGGGTTGGCCTCCACTGGATAAATGAATGGAAAGAGAATAAAGCCCTTCTGTACTTTAGGAGAAGCATGACCACGTTGATAGAACAATCTAACCAGATGAAATACCCGCCCCTCATCCAACCTGGCCTAGAATTACCAAGCATAGCACCCAGCTTGCTTCTAATGCCCTGGTGTAGTCTCAATAGTCATAGCTGCAATGTAACATATACACAAAAGTAGCAAACTAAAATAAGGCAAAATAAATAGAGGTGCTTCATTTACAAGTTTTCCCTAAAACATTCCTAAAATTGTAATTTTTTAACATTAACATTGAGTTTTTTAAAAAAACTGCATACATCATGTACATAACAGAACTGTACAACTGTCCTTTCCCTCAATGGAAGCTCCTAAGCTATTGGACTACAACATGATAGAATAATAATCTACACAAAGCTCTGAAGATTGAGGAGGTAAGTAACCCTTTCTGAGATAATCTCCCCTTTCATCCTCTCCTACATCCATCTCAAATGCTGCACTTGTTATTGAAGCGCTTCTGAACATGAGTTTCCTAATCACAAGCCACTGTAAGTGCTTGCCACATGGTTCCATCTTTGGGGCAGGGGTGAGATTTGGCTTTATTATTTCTTACAACACATGGAATGCCTTTTTAGAAGGGCTGCAGGAATGGTTTTGTTTCAAGAACTGTTTCAGCAGCTGATAGGAAATTATTAATCCATCTCTATCAAACCAGGTGTGCTACTGGCTTGAATTGCCAGTATTCAGCTTTCGCTATTAATCAGCATTACTTACAGAAATAGTCAACTTAATTAGGAGCACATATTGCTGCAACTGTTTTCCTGGAGTGCAAGAGTTTCCTGTGTGTCACTTACATGATTTCAAAAGCTGCATATGGTGGGGAGAGGGAGGGAGGGGGAAAAGGGAAGTGGGCAGACTACTGGTAATAGCTTGATAACCAGGGTTCCATAGACTACTGGTAATAGCTTGATAACCAGGGTTCCATAGGAATAAAAGTTGTAGGCTGAAGAGAGTAAGATAAAGTTAATATTCATTATGTCTAGCTTTGGATATACTTGACAAGTTTTTTCACTTCAGTTATAATGAGGGAGAAATAGTGAAGGTCTGATAAATGTGCCCGGGAGTGTAATGAACTGGAAAACATTTTCTATGTTTCCTTTAGAAAAGCAAATAGTCAAGAGGCTGTAAACCAACACCTATCCTCACAGAAGAGAAATTGCTATTTCCCCATCCCATTGGCAGTTAGAACTTTTTATTACGAGACTGTTGCCAAAATAGATGCAAATACAAACTTAAATTAGGTGAGCTTTGGGTCAAGTGGAATCTCCCTTTCCCTGTTCTTTGTCCAATTATACCTTGGCTGGTTCTGTCTTCCTGTAACAAATGCTATTGGTGGACCTCTCAATAAGGTGCAGTCCAAACATAACACTAGCCCACTCCTCGTTAGCAACGTGATGTGGTATACTTGCCAAAGCACATGATTACAGCACATACTCATGTTAAGTATTCTGTTGTTGAAAAAACCCATTATCACATGCTATCTCTGCCCTCTCATGTGAAATTCTGAATGTTTCATATTCCATGAATCACTGCTAACTCCCTAAGGAAGATCCAGAAGCTGTATTAGATGCCAGTGCTTTGGAGAGACCCACAGACAGAGAGGAAGCGCTACAGTCTCCACTCATTCATATTTTTTTTAGTCATAATGCAATGGTTGGGTAGAAAATTTGTCACTGAAGGCTTCGTCTCCTCTGAGCATTATGCGCACAGAGGCTAAAATGATCAAATTACAATGTAATTCTTGAGGTAGTAAACTAACAACCTAATATGCCAAATATTTGTGGTAATCTGTACATATCAACCTGTACATATGGCATGTCACAACAGAAAAGTTCACAGGGTAAGTATAACATTTAGACCAGGCTTGAAATGATGTGGAGGGTGCTGATAGATTCCCCTTTTTGAAACTATGCAGATAGGGAGGAGGAGAGAGAATATGTGTGTATGTATCCTGAGCATTGGATACCACAGTTGTCATCTGTACTGAAGCAAAGCAATGGATTAGAACAGCCCGTGACCGTACTAAAGCATCAACTGCTACTTTTCTACAAAGGTACAGAGGAAATAGTAGCTGTTGAGGAATAAATCCCTGACAGGCATGAAGGTGCATGTTAAAACTCTGACACAAGGTGTCTCATTTGAACAGCAGATTTAGGAGCAGGAAATGACATGCACATGTTATCCTTTGCAGTATTCAAAGGACAGCCTAGCCCTGAAACAGATGATGTTTATAATTGTGGCTCAAAAACTACCCACCAGAACTAAAACTCAAGACACAGTTAATAGGGTTGTGAGAAGGTACTGTGAGTATCCTTGGTAAATGTCTGAGGGCCACTCTATATGTTCAGAGACAGTGATACAGAATAAACCACTCCAAAAACACGTTATCATTAAAAAAAGTCTGGTCTGAAGAAGTCCCACTTGATATTAAACTAAGATTCCAATGAAAGGATAAGTCTTCAGCAGGGGAAGGAGAAAAGATACGGGTTGATGCCTTCTAGCCATTCTACTGGACATGGTAGCTTCATTTCATTTACTATTCATGCAGATTGGCATATCTCATGAATAAAGGAATGATGCCAGTGCAGCAAATCTTTTGACAGAAAATGAATGAAACCTACAGAAAGTGTAATTCCACTTTAGCTGTAATGTCATACACACATTGCAAAGACTCTAATAAAGCTCATTTGGCTTGATAAATCTTTTGACAGAAAATGAATGAAATTTACAGAAAGTGTAATTCCACTTTAGCTGTGCTGTTATATACACATTGCAAAGACTCTAATAAAGCTCATTTGGCTTGATAAAGAGAAATGACCATAGTGTTATCCTTGAAACAGGCATTGCCAATTTTTTCTTTAACAAGAGCTATTTCTGAATAACAGAAACTATCTCAAGCTATTCCCTCCCTCCAGGTTGCCAGATTTTGTTCTTTTTAGCAACAGAACCTGGAATACTAAGAGCAACAGACGCGAAGCTCATCAGCTAAGCAACAAATAGGAAAACCCTATGAAATAAAAGCCTATTTTTTAAAAAAGCCTAGAGGAGATCCTTTTTAAAAAAATTTCCTGGATTTTCTAGGGGATGCTTGAATCACATACTAGAGTCCTCTGCATAAGAAGCTGCCAGAATAGAAGTGCCATATAAATATACAGAGAGATATAAGCTCTACCAACAGAACTAGCCTGGAGCTCAGCCCAACATTATACAGATTGCCATGGACATTGCAGGAAATGTGGGAAAAATTCCAAAATACACACACAGTTGAGGACTCTGGATTTTAGGGACAACTGGTAACCGAAACAAAGGTCTCTTGGATATTACTTGTTGGAATTGTGAGAATTTGTATATTCTCTACAGACTGCTTCCTGATACATAATTTCTGTTTCCATGACCTATGTTGCTGATATCAAAGAACAGAAGAAAAAAGGATCCCAGAAGAACATCTAAAGTTTATGCTCTGACAAGGGGTAACTTTGCCTCTCACTATGGCACATATTGCTTCAGTGTATTGTCTCTGGAATGAGTAGAGGAAAACTACTACATCTGTACTACTGACAGCAGCAAAGAGTTTAAAATAGCACTTTTTTTTCTTTAGAAACATCCAAGGAAAAATATTCCCCAAAAGTACAGCCTTGAAAAACTTGGAAACTCTTTTTTAAAAAAACAAATCTAAAAAAAAAACTTTTATAAAAGGTGCCTGTTTGCAAATGGAGGTTTTAAATGTGGTGTTTCATGAGGTTTCTAAGATTGGAACCTGGGGAGCAGAGAGCAATGTGGTCAGCCCTTGTACGATAACCAGCTCGTCACCGTGAGTATAAAGCAGAAGCACTGTGTTGTGGAATGTCATGAACAGGAACATTTAGAGATGGTAGACTCAAAACATAGCATAAAAAAAGAAATTACAGTTTAGACCGATTATTTTGTTTTTGCTTATCTCCAGAGCTGAGAATTTGGTTTAGTTGTGTGACCAGAATACCACACCTTTTCTTTTCTTTTTTGCCATCAAGTCACAGCTGACGTATGGTGACCCCTGGTGGGGTTTTCAAGGCAAGAGACATTCAGAGGTGGTTTGCCATTGCCTGCCTCCATGTCACGACCCTAACGTCTCCTATCCAAATACTTGACAGGATTGAGGCTGAGAGTGTGGCCTAAAGTCACCCAGCAAGTTTCCACAGTAGTTTCCCCGCCCTTATAGTTTTTAACTATTGTTTGCATAGAATACTGTTTGGACAGTGCTTGAGATATAGGCATTTGCTACTCTACAGACTCAAGGTTAAGTTAGAAATTAAATAACACTTGGAGACAAACCAAAGTAGGAGCTTAAAGTGACAATTTGAGCCTCTGTTGAATTCTCCAGAATCCCATGGATTGCCTTCTTTCTTAAATGCAATCTTTTGCCAGAAAATGATTAGACTGTCTCAGTGTCTCACACCCAGGCTTATTGCCCTCTTTTTATCTCTGGCCATTGAAAGCAAGGATAATCTAATGTTCACACAGAAATGAAAAAAAGGAGTCAAGAAATCTTGCACTGTCCACTTTGACTGCAGCATAGCCACAAGAGCATACGGAAACAAAATCCAAAATAAAGGCTTTTTCTCTGTTCTTCCCATGCACATTAGATTATTTTGTGTGTATAATCCATTATTATCTGCGGTTGCCAGAGCTCTTTCCAAGAATCACCTTTAGTTGTTTCTCCTGTTTTATTCTTCTTAGCACTCTCTATCTCTCCATACCAAATCCTTCTGTCTCAAAGCTACCTACTGATAACTGCATTTATCATTAGCCATATGCAGCACTTGCTGGGATTTGAGAGCTTTTAAGATAGCCAGCTCATTAAATGAAATCACCCACTCATCCCAGTGAAGTTATGGCTGCCCATAAATGAAGGATTACCACTTTCAACCATCAGACAACTCCATTTGTCCATTTAATTCCTATTCAGTGAACAATTTTGTTGTGCTAACAAAGTGATGCAGCTTTGAATGTGGGATTATTCATGGATCACATTGCTCAGCAATGACAACAGCTCTAGCTTGGACCAGCTGTGGTACCTTTTCCTTAAAGACCATTCTTTCTCATTTTATCATAACTTGGCACATCCCTGAAGACTCAGTAAATCCCTGAAGACTCAAATGGTTCTAGAAAAGAAAGGGGTTTTACAAACAGTTCATGTAACTGCAAGCTAAGCAGTTCTCTCAACTTCCTCTGACACAGTATCACTTGCTTTGCATATCATAAGCCCAGTTCTGATCACTGGCCTTCTGTAAATCCAGTGGAAGAACGAAACTGCAGTACCGTAGAACCACTCCATCACAAACTCCAGATGACCAAGCCAAACCATGAAGAAGGAGCAAGAAGTTTCAGAACCAGCCTGAGACTGTCTTACATTTTCTCAGCAAGACTGAGAGCGGGCTTTTATGTATATAATTTGGCACAGAGTAAATACTGTTCTTCTTCCCCCTCTTGCTATTTGGCTCCCAAGACCCAACAATTTAGGGCTTAATTGAATTTGCAGGGGAAGTGTCAAGAAGTTAAATGCACCCATCAAAAGCAACATCTCTGTGACAAAACCCTTGGACTGTATAGAGGCACTTTTAGAACCATTCCCAATTAGATGGATAAGGAAGAGAACAAGATGCTCATAATGGAAAATTAAACAAAGTCTTGGGCTAGCCATATCTCCTCTCCTGGGGAAATAACTAGCTAGTCTCTATCATCTTGTTTGGCTCTTAGCTGTGATCTTCTTTCTTTCATGGTTCTCTTTCATGGCAGTTTTTCATCCCTCTCTTGTGCTCTCCTTTAATAACCGAGCTTTGTCACAGCCCGTTCCCGGCTTGTCTCCAAACTTTGGTTTCCTGAACGCTTGCGGTTACGCTTGAGCTTCGATAAGTCCTTGTCAAAGACCTCGCCTGACCTCAAGGCGGATACGAGATCATCAAACTCTCCTCCTCCTTCCTCAGAGATGCTGCTGTCCTTTGCTTTCTTTTGTCGCCTCTCCTTCTCTCGTTGTTCTTTGAGCTGTTGGGAAAAGACAGACAGATTGAAATTTCTCAGCAGCTCTGCAGAAATCATACTGCTGTTCATTCCTTAGGATAGCTTTAAATGCCGTAAAATATTAATGGCTTCTTAGAGCCCAAACTCCCGATAATTTGCTAAAAGAAGGCAAGGTGAATAATAAAGGCCAATGGTCCCATATCCACCATCCCTATTTCTAGAAGTGGCTAGCCAGATGGAGGAGAAAGCTCAAATTTGGTTAAGGGCATTAAGGAGGTGGCCATGTCTGGTTTTTTGATCCAAGCACACAACATTCAAAGTAGGTCACTTGTGGACTTAGAAATTCTACCCCCATGTAAAAAAGTAAACCTCTATACATGGGTTTTATTGTACAGCTATAAAAATTGATAGTTTAAAACGAGGTAGATATTTTAAAAATCATGTAAAAAAAATCAAATATATTAAATATATTTACATTTGACTGTGAGAAAAGGGAGGGAGCACGGAATGAGGTACCAAATAAAGGATTTGTGACATTTCTGAGATATTAATGAACAAAATGCTAGCCACATACTGCAAGAAGAGGGATCAAACAGAGGCACAACCAATCTCAATTTTAAATTCAGAGCAGGAAGTCTCTGAGAGGTAAACAAGATGCATTGTGGGAAACTGTGATCAGATTTTCAATGCTGCTGATGTTTTAAATGGTGTTTTAAAGAATTTTTAAAAATTCAGATCAGTCATTTAGAATGCTACTCTAACCCGCTCAGTACTTCCCTCTGTGTTTGTCCTAATTTCTGCTATTAGCTGGGGGGGGCAGAATATAGAGACATGCTCTCTACTTTTATCTTCCCCCTGGTACTAAATAGCTTCAAGAGGAGGGAGACAAGGCTGATGGTTGAAACAACAGGAAAGAAGTAGTGCTAAACTGTTTCTGAAGACAAATTAACAGGGCCAAAGTTTGCTTTAAAGTTAAAGTGATCTGATCATAATCTCTTGTGTCATATTTGCTTTGTCCTTTTCAAAATTGCCAAATCTAAATCAAAAAGGCCTTTTGAAAATATAATTCAAACTATGAGCCACAGCTTATTTCACTGGGATAAATTTTGCATAAAAGCCACTGGGAGCACTCTTGGATAAATGACTGGTAAATTATAACTGAATTTGCTGAAATGTACTGTCACTTTATGTTAAAAACACAAAGAAGCAGGACCTTTCTTCTTAAACCCAAGGCACTCCCATGAGGCTGAAAATTAGAAAGAGGAAAAAGAAAGAGAAAATATTCCTCCCCCTCCCCATTGGGGGGGGGGGTAATATGAGACCCCTGACTTACTGAATTTTTACTGACTTACTGATATGGTCTTACTGATTTCATGGGAGTTAAAAATGCATCCTAAATCATGACCCATCGCATTTCCTTTGCTGGCTAGGCACAATTCTGCCCCTTAGCCAAGTATCTAATTGTCCTCTATTCCCAACCAATGACCCTCACTCTTGGACATGAAATTATGTCCTATTCTCCCCTCCATTCATGAGTCATGGCAGCATTTCTTTTTTTGCAACAACTGTAAAAGTGTTAATTATTTTTGTACCGTCACAAGCTAAAGCCAAGGCTTGATCTTTTATACAATGCACAAGAACATTCATTGTAAAAGACTTGCAGAATTTTTTGGAAACAGGCTTTCCCGTCCAATCCTTCTGACTAAGGAAAACAGAGAAATTTTGAAAACATCAGTTGAGCACAAATGCAGCCCTCATTCTTAGCAAGGCTGGAGTTGTCATAGCTGTTAGGGTTAAAGTGCTGGTAACATGAAAAGAGGCAAAAGCAATTCTCAGGCTTTGGAAAATCAGAAGGTTAGAGAAGGAGGTTAGTTCACATGAACCTTCCTACTCCCGAGGGATTCTGGTATCAGAGAATTTGCTGCAGGATCCATTAAGCAAATGAAGCACCCCTCTTGAACTTAAAGAATTGGCTTGCCAGAGCCAAAAACAATAACAGTAGCTCTGCTAGTAAAGACAGCAATAAAAAAATGTTGTTAGATGCTCAAAAGGTGAATGAAGTCCAGTGTCCCAGAGAAAGTGTTCAGAGAGAAAGTGTTCAGGAAATGACTTTCCATGGGGTGGTAATTATTTGTAACTGTCCTTACCAGTCCACATCCCCAAGTATCACTAACACTATTGCACAGATATTTCTATGATGAAATGCCCTCAAGAATTACAATGATATATAAATAGCATACATCACAGACCCTCAAAGCAAACTAGGTCCTAGTCAACAATGCAATTCTCTGGGAGCAATATTTCAGCCACTTTTATGACCCTGAGATGAAGACTGAATATCTGGACTCTCATAATGTAAAACGATGTCATTCACCTTCACCATGTGATTCAGTGGCAGTGGCTGATTTCTCTGATGGGTTCTTTATGGTTGCAATGTTTCCTATTGCAAGGATACTGGATCTGTCCACTGGTATTTACTCCTTCGCTACAGCTAGTGTTATTTTCCATATTGCCTGCATTGTACTCTTGGGCAGCAAGGGCTCTTATTAACATGCAGACATCACACTATTGAGAGGCAAGTGAAAGAAACAAAATATCCTAGGTGCTCTGTTACCAAAGAGTTTGTGCAGTGTTGATGGAGACATACTGCAAACTCAGGTCAGGCAACTGGCAGCACAGAGGACAGAGATGTCCCTCAGTTTTCCCTGAGCTGCTGGAATAAATGGCTTCACAGAAGAAAGCAAAAGATGTATCTCCCTGTTTTACTCCAGACCTTGAATTCTCACCATTGCTTCCATGCGTGCCCTGCGCTCCTCCTCTTCTTTCTTCTTCCTCATATTCTCCAGATCTTGCTTGGCTTCTGTGAAAGACTGCAGGAAGGTGTCAAAGATGCCAAAAAATTCATCTGGCTGCATCCGACCCTCATTCTCTCCAAAGTGCTTCAGCGCCTTGGCATACTGTCAGAGAAAGGAAGAAAGGTGGGGGAAGAAACATAAACACCAGCGAATAGAACTAAAAAGAAAAGGCATAAATGTATATGAACTGGAACGACTAGTGTTCCTTTAACTGCTTATGAAGATTTGTTTTACTGTCCTGCAGCCCAAGGGAGTTTATACCTCATTCTACGTTTCTATCCTGTGAGAGTTATCCCAGGTCCAGTGAGATGGTGTAAGTTTAGAGAAGGTCATACAATACAATAAAGACCTTGGCTAAGCCTGCAAGAAATTGCAAAATTACTCAGTGGGGCAGAAGCATAATTCTGCTGGGTGGAATACCCTTTAGTTTACTTAGCACAATGCCTAACCTGATGTTGGCACATCACTCCCTCATGTGTGAAGATGCAAAAAGCGAATGTGTTTCACCACCAAAAGAACTGTGAGCTAAAAAGACTTGAACCTAGTTAGTGATCCTAAGACTATGGCCTTGGATCTGGTGGTGATTTCTGTCAGCCTCCCCTCCCCTGCTCCTGAAGCCTCTCAGCCCCCCTACCCCCGCCCCAATGCTACTCCTGGATAAGCTTCAGGAATAGCACAAGGGAGAAATAGACAAAAACTGCTTCCTCTCAATTCACAGAACTCTTCTGCTGGTTCAAAATAATCTTTCACAATAAAATTTGAGTTCTGTTTGCTTTTTGCAAACATAGCAGCAGATCAGGCATTTTAATAGCCTGGATGTTAACAGGCTCTGTAATCCAGGGAGGAAATGAGGTTTATTTGTGTGGGGAGAGGACAATAGTTGAACAGTATCTTACTTCTCCCCCAGTCGCTCTGCCTTCAATATTAATCAGCCACAAAGAAGAAGAAGAAGAAGAAGAAGAAGAAGAAGAAGAAGAAGAAGAAGAAGAAGAAGAAGAAGAAGAAGAAGAAGAAGAAGAAGAAGAAGAAGAAGAAGAAGAAGAAGAAGAAGAAGAGATGGATTTATATCCCCCCTTTCTCTCCTGTAGGAGACTCAAAGGGGCTTACAAACTCCTTTCCCTTCCCCGCTCACAACAAACACCCTGTGAGGCTGAGAGAACTCAGAAGCTGTGACTAGCCCAAGGTCACCCAGCTGGTGTGTGTTGGAGTGCACAGGCTAATCTGAATTCCCCAGATAAGCCTCCACAGCTCAATCAGCAGATCAGGGAATCAACTCCAGTTCCTCCAGATTAGCGTACACCTGCTCTTAACCACTACACCACTGCTGCTCCTTAACCTAGTGGTATTAGCAGTCTGTATTGCAATCTATCACCCAAATGACATTCACAGTAATTACACACACACACATATATATGGGGCTCTAAATGTAGCTTCCATAATAAGGGGTAACAGCTTTTGAACACCAGTGGTAGGGGCCAACCACAGGGGCAGGCACTGACCTCCATGCCCTGCTTGTAGGCCTTCTGAGGGCATTTGCCTGGTTGTTGTGTGAAACAGGATACCGGATTAAATTGGCCATTGTTCTGATCCAGCATGGTTGTTCCTACATTCACCAGTATTTGTTCCAATGGTAGCTTGGAAGTAAAATGCTTAAGAATCGACAGGCCTCCTTATGAGGTGAAAATGTATCACTCATTCAGCATATCGTTCCGGACATTAACTCTGAACTAACGTGTGCGTTATATACACATTACTGCAAATAACATGCCAATCTTATTTGAGATTGTGAACTGTGTATGCCTGAAGAGAAATCTGGGACTTGAGACAGCTGAAGTGAGTTTCTTGCCTCTTTCTGTCATTCCCCCTTCTCATATCTGAATCACTAGGGAAGGTTATGATTCTGACAATTATGCCAGAAGCCATGTTAAAGGATAATGGTTGGACAGAAATTCTAAAATGTAGAGAGATAAACAGTTAAGTCCAATCAATTTCCACTCAGCTTCTTCCCTCCCAGAACAGGCTTTATTGGTGCCCATTTTTGAAAGAAACCTACTTTTAGAAATTGCACATTTTCCTCCTCCTTCCATGGCTCTTTTCCTTTCATGTCATATCTATCAGGATCCAACTAAGTTTGATGATAAATGTGTGGAAAAGTAGCAGCTACACATGTATCACCATTGTAAATTCCATTAGAACATATCCTTGTCATGACATCATGGGCACTCTGTGTTTCCCCAGCACACTAGAAGCAGCCAGTGAAGTGGAATGACATCTGGATGTAAGCTCAACGAGAACAGAAGGGAGGAGGAGAAGGGAGCTAGTTGCTTGGCTGCTGTTTTGATGGCAGCTGAGTCTTAAATCCTTGTCAGTCCATGTCTCTGTTGCACCATATAAGCCAAACGGATCTATTCCTGAAAAAGTTATAAAGCTAGTGAGATTCCTGAACCATTTGATAGATGTACTCTGGGCCTCATGTTTTCTATGGATACCTCTACAACTGGACTACACAACTGGACTCTGAGAAGTAAACCAACATTAAACATTTGACAACACGTGGGCCGTTTCCTCACTTAAAAAAAAAGCAGAGGCAAAACAGTTTTGTAAGCTTCGGGTGTTTTTGAGCGTGCAGTCACACTCCCCACTGCAGGTAGTCGTGGAGGGTTTCCCAAGAGGCGCTGTTCCGAACAGGAACAGAAATGACGAGCGCTGAGGGGTCACCGGGGGGAGGGGGGCAGAATCAGGGCGGCTGTGTTGTCGCTGCTCCGGTAGTGGGGACTGCTGCTGGAACCCATGTTACTTGAAGCAAGTAGTGCGCAACAAAAGGTGAGTGAGGAAACAGCCATGGTCAGTATTCTTGTGAAGTATACTGAGTAGTTTTAGGACAAGGTACTTTCCATAATGAATGGCATGGACTCAATCTTGTTCCTTCCTGTGTTATCATTTATACCTTGTGTGTCTTCTACAAGACCAGTCACTCAGGTGTTTGGAGGTGGCAGTAGACCAGGAAAAAAAGTGAAGGAAAAGTGTGTTCCAGTTTTGTTATAAGTGCTTAACTGTAGTAAAGATATCTTTAATAGACTGAAGGATTCTTCTATACTCCTATATGATGCAGAAGTATCCTTTTTTTTCTCTACGGAAGAGCTTTGTTCTGCCCACTGTAAAGGATATGTGAGTGCTGTAGATGAAAATTTCTAGAACACTGCCTAATTATGAAGCAGTGGCTTTGATTACTGACAGAGTGCTCCTGGAGTGAGAAGCTCATTTTTGCCCTTTCTTACCAAAAGTAATAAAATTATTTTCATGCTTGAAAATTGCAAGTTGCCTATGAAGGACAGAGTGCAGAGTCCAGGGTGACTTAGGACATGTAAGGCATTTAGGGTCTTGCATGATTAGAATTTCCATTCCACCACCAACACCACCTCTGAGTATGTACAAGCTTATTGGATTAGAACAATGTCTCCCACAAGGGCTGTCAAGATGCACCAAAAGGTCCAATGCAGGTACAGAGTGGCTAAAACCCTGCCCCGTTCCTACAAAATGCCTACAAAAATGGTATTCAGGTAATACTGCTCCAAACATAAGAGTTCTCACTCAGTCATGTTTAACTGACAGTGATGGTTTGATCATGTCAACAGTTTACAAAACAACTTCTCCCTCAAAGGCAGACATTATTTTCTTGGCTAGTTACTGTTCTATATTCAGCAATTGTTTTGGATGGATAGCTAGTTAAGTAGATAATTGCTCCATGAATATAGAATTCCAATCAAGGACAATTTTTACCAGTTTGGATTGTATACTGTGTATGGCATGTATTTTGGAGGGAAGATCTCATAGTGGTGTGGAGAGGTGTATAATTGTGAATATATACAACTGTATGGTGTTAGACCTGATACGTTTGTCCTAGTAATCCAGGGATTGGTGAGCATCTCCCTTGCCCCTGTACTATGCCCTTGACTCAGAAGACTTGCTGAATATACCAGTCGGCTTGCCCCTGACTTGCCGATTCCTTAACTGCAGAATCCGCTAAAACCCTCTTCTCTCCCATGGGAAGACCAAGTCTTTTGCCACTATGTCCCAACCCATGATTAAAAACACATTAAAGTGTAGCAAAGGCTTCATGTTGTTTCACTTTGTACTGCAAGAGACGTAGATGTATTTTTTTGTTAAAATATAATTTCCTCAAGTTATCACTCTTCCATCTCATGACATAATAAGTCTGTAGTTCAGTGCCTGTATGGCTCCCATTGCCAGACTTTCCACTGAATTTCACCTTCAGCCAAAGCAAATAGTTTAGACAGTTGTTTATTTTATAGAGTTGTTTCAACAAGGAGATGGAAAGTGGAACAGAGGCATATGATCACGGCTACTCCTGCCAATGAAATTAAGTGGCTGCAGAGACTCCATTAGAGATAGCCAGAAAGTGGATTGGGGGTGGGGGGGATCTGACTGGAAGGCAAAGAGCAATGATGGAAACAGTCCCACAATGATGCACTGTTACTTGGGGTGGGAAAGGGAAAAGAAGAATGACACAGAGCATCTTGTCTAGACAAAATGTTCATTCCTCTAATGAAGGGAGCTTTGATTCTTAAAAGCTTGTATCCTGAAAATCTTGTTGGTATCTAAGGAGCTACTGGGTTTGAATCTAGCTAATCTACTTTGGACCAACATGGCTACCCTCTGAAACTACCAAAGATTTTGTAATTAAGATCTAGTTTGATGACCCAGGAGTCCAAGGTGACTTTAAGTCTTACAAGTTACCTGTACCGCCTCATGTAACTATTCACTTGAGTGGTCATGTGAGCAGTGTAATGACAGTGGAAGGAACTCATGGAAGATGGCTTCTTGTACTTGTTCTGTGAGCAAGGGGGTGATGCTAAAATCTGCAGGTAAATCTGAAAGAGATCGGGTGACCTAATAGAAACATGAACTTTTCCAGCCCTACAGGAAAACTGTGATGGTAAAATGGCCTGGAAGTGAAGCAAGTCAGACAGCATCAATGAAGCCAGGCAGAAGCTTACCAGCAGTCTTTTTTAAAGCCATCAGTTCTTGGGTTCAAGCTTGGGTGACTCAAGTAAACCTATGGTTGTCATAACCCCTCATGGCTATGTGGAATAAACTGGAGGAGGTGTGGGAGGTGAACCCACCATCCATTATTTCCGTCACTGGTTGGGTATGAATGCCCCTGTGGAGCTGCCAATGCCCTAGGCTCTTGCTTGGTTTGCCATGGCTACATGTGGTCCTCCTCGACCACCAATAACTCTCTCAGCCAATTAAAGGACCAACAGAACTGTTTGGTCCTCAGTGGCCAACTATGTGAGGTAAGTACAAGGAATTAATTTTTTGAGGATGATGTTTTGGGTCAATACTGGAAGAAAAACAAGATATAAGAATCCAAATACATGAATTTGAGCAGCCTACCTCATAAACATTCCTCCTCTCTCATACTAGAACATGGGCTCATCTGCTGCAGCTGAAGGGTAAGAGACTCAAAACAGACAAGAGAAAGTATTTCTTCACGCGATAAACTGTGGAACTCCTTGTCACAGGATGTGGTGATGGCTGCCAACTTGGAAGGCTTTAAGAGGGGAGTGGACATATTCATGGAGGCAGACGTGTAGCTATAAGGAGGTGGGGTGGGGACTGGCACACCGAGCGGGCACGTGTGGGTCAAGTGGAGGGTGGAAAATCACCTCCAAAACCCTCCCCCTTCCCCCTGCCCTGCCAGAGGCCACTGCCAGGTGCCCCCACCCGGCTCTGCTCCTGCATGGGAGGGGTGTGTGGGCCAAGCATGGGGGGGCAAAGACCTTCCCTCCCCCCACCATCCAAAAAGGCCAGCCAGGTCTGCAGGGGTCCAGCAGAGACCTTCTCTCCCCCACCACCCCTTCCCATTTTCCCTACCCCTAGCCATCCCATGCTGCCTTCTCCACCCTTAGCCACACTTTGCCACACACCCCACCCCTTGCCACCCTTCTTCCACCTCTAGCCAGCCCCCCCAACTCCTAGTGACCCATTGACACCCTTCCCCATCCCTTGCCACCCTCCCTCCACCCCTAGCTACCACTTGCCACCCTCCCCATTCCTTGCCACCCTCCCCAACCCCAGCCACCCCTTGCCACTCTCCCTCCACCCCTAGCCACTCCTTGCCACCCTCCCCAACCCCCAGCCACCCCCTTATTAAAAACACTCTTTATTATGCCTTGACATTAATTTAGCTAGGTCCATATTTAGAACAATATTTAACCCCAATGGCTGTCATTGATTATCATCTTAATGACCAAATATTCTTACACTAAGGCCTATTTCAACTGTGATAAAGCATATTTGTGTGTGTTTTGTTGTTGAAACTTTAAAAGGACCAGGATCATGGAATTTCTTTGTATTCTGGCCTCTTCCCTTACTGGCCCTGTTCTAAGAAGTTTCCATGGCAGGGACAGCACTTGTGATTCAACAAACAGAGAGCTCATTGAGGAATGGAGCAGTTTTGGGCCCTGAGAAGCACATCTGGTTTACTAAAAAGTTCAAGTTTTGAGAGGAAAAAGGGAGGGAGGCAGAGGAGGGAGAAAAGAAGAAAAACAAAGTGAGCATGAGAAATAGTTTCAGTTCTGTTAAGGATGGAGAATTCCTATTCTAGGCTCCAAAGGCAGCAACCCAGGATTTGATGAAGAGCGAAAGCTGTGAGTTTCTCCAACAGATGCCAAAAAGGAGCTTGTACAAGAATAGTAGGTGCCTGTATGCTAGAAAAAGACAGTAAAACCCAAAAATCTGAAAGGCATGTTACAGTAATTAGAATTCAACATCTCCAGTAGAGAGCATGCTTTTGGCAAACACATAAAAATGTGTGCAGCCACTTCCAGAAGTGCTTTGCTTTTCTGGGAGAAGACTCTTTAATTAGCCAAGCCGAAACATGAGCATCTTTTTCCTTTCTCAGTACAATTAAAATCTCCTTTGGAAGAAAAAAAAACCTACACACCATTCAAGTCCTAACCTGCATAGTCTCAGAAAACAAACAGCATAATGCCACTATTTAGGTTGACCTTCAGTCAACCCTAAAAGGTCTAAAAATACATGATCCATCAACTTTATACAAGTATAAGTCTTATCCATAGACCTGGGATAAGGTCTCTAGAGAGATGGCATAGAATGAAGTTGATGGGCAACAAGTTCAAGACTACACAAGAAAAATACTTTACTCAGCAAATAAATTGGAGAATGTACTGTTTACAATATGGAAGAATATATGATGGAAAAACTATAAGGGTTTTTCTCTATGGCTCATTCCACATGGGCCAAAAACAGCGGTGTGAAAATGGTGTGAAAATGGTGTAAAAGGTCAGAGCTACTGAATGTATAAAATTAGTCATGTATGTATAAAATCATGTCAGAGCTACTGAATGTATAAAATTAGGGTGACCCTAGGAACGTGTCTTTGGGGCTTTTTTATTCTTCCTTAAGGGGAGGTCTCCTAGTTATGGCTGCAGGAAAGTGCCTGAGGGAGACTGGTCAATTTGAAGTGAAATACCAGGTTCCTGAGGAGAGAGCTGTGACCCTTCTTAGTTTAAGCCAGTAGACATGGGGATTCTAGGCAGGGACCCAAACAACTCACTGTTGGTCATAGGACCATTTGAGAGCCTAAACAAACATACTTTCTTAGTGCGTGTGTGTGTTTTTATGTGTTCCTCAATCCTACCAAAGAAATGTTTGAGGTTACTGTTTATTTTAAATAAAATCTTTTGTTATGGAGCTGTAAGGTGATATGGGCTCTAGTGCTGATTTTGAGGGAGGTCCTTAATGGCAGTAAGGAATAATTCCTGATGTAATAACTCCCTGTGCTTGGAACTTGTGAAAGGGGAATCCTTTCCTCCCCCGTTTGGTTTTGTTACAATTGGTGACAGCAATGGGATCTGAAAAAAACACCCATGTAGCAGTGTTCCCGCAACATCTAGGAATCAGTATTATAAATATTTTATTTTATTTTAAAAAATTCCTGTCAGAAATGGCACCAACAAAAAAAAACATGCAAAGGCCCAGAGAGAGGGTACCTCAGAGGGAGGTACTTCATCTGAGGAAAATTTCAGTCCGCAATTAGAGTTGATGAGGATGAAAATTAAGTTGGCCAAAATAGAAACTGACAGAGAACAGGCAAAAATAATTGAAGAGAGAGAAATTCTTAGAGCCAGAATACAGGTTGAAGAGAATGAGAGAGAGAAAATGGCTCATGAGAGGGAAATGTGTGCTTTAAGATTACAGGAGATGCAGCTGAGGGTGGAGACACCTCTCCCTCCCCCTTGAGCCATGAAAAACAGTTAACAGTCAAAGAGAATGAGTGGTTTTGAACTGTAAAGCAGAGTAGATCTGTGGCATAACGTTTTGAAATAATAAACACAGAAAGAAAGTGTATGTGTGATTCCAAAGCATGGCTGGCTTAAGCAAATGTTTAAATTTGCCCTGCTTATGAGGTCAAACTGGGGGCTATGTATGGTGTAACTGTACAAAAGAACCACTGGGTGGACAATGGAGCTGTCCTGATAAACTCCTTTTAAATTATCCAGAGCACAGAACTATTTGTTTTTCCTGTCAGCTTGTGGTAGTACAGCAGTGGCCATGGTTCCAGTGGAGTGCACCAAATATTTAAAATACGCTGGTAGTAAGTAAAGTACGAGGAACACTACAATAATTTCTCAGCACAAAATGCAAAGTCCTTACCTTTAAAGACTAACCAGATAACTTGAAATACCCCCTTTATCCTCTGCTATCTAGCCCAAAGCTACAAGACTTGTTTTCTTCCCAAGACTTGTTGTCTGTGCCTCAGTTTATTTATTTTATTTTATTTATTTATTGTTTAAACTTCTATACCGCCCAATCCCCTAGGGCAGGGGTAGGGAACCTGCGGCTCTCCAGATGTTCAGGAACTACAATTCCCATCAGCCCCTACCAGCATGGCCAATTGGCCATGCTGACAGAGGCTGATGGGAATTGTAGTTCCTGAACATCTGGAGAGCCGCAGGTTCCCTACCCCTGCCCTAGGGGCTCTGAGGTTTGCTGAGGTGAGGTAAATGGGGACCAGAGAAAAGACATTTCCCATGCTGGCACTCCACATTTTGAATATCTTCCCCCCAGATGCTTGCCTGGCACCTACTTTATTACCCTTCAGTTGTCTGATAAAAACATTTTCCCAGGCTTTCAATTTAAGGGCTCCATCTTTTCAAGCTGTTTAATGTCCTTCTAGTTAGAAGCCTATTTTATGTTTGTTTTCATATTGATAATTTTTATGTTTGTTGTTTTCACAATTTTATTGTATTTTTATATCATCAACTACCTCAAACAAGTCTCTGGAGAGACAACATACACACTTTTCTAAATGAATAAATAGTGAAGTCTATAGAAATAGTGCAGTCATAAAAATGTGGTCAGAATGTGACTGAGCACAAGGTTCCCATATACTTTAAAGCAGGGGTCGCAATGGACATCCCAGCACCCACTGACACCTTTCCTGGTGAAAGTGGGAGGAGCTAGATGGGTCTTTTGCCCTGAATGGCCATTGGAGAGCTCACAGCTGAGAAGATTTTTTTTATACTGCTTTAGCAGAAAATGCCATCACAGCACAAGGATCTTTACTCCATGACTGTACGCAAGAAAATGTTTTAAAACATTATGCTCATTTTAAACAGCATCTGTTAAACAGAAATTCTACTTGAATCATTGATTCATTGAATGTTGAATCATTACTACTGGAGTTATACTTAACTCCCAGCCATCTTGTGGGTAGCTCTGCTTCCCATGGCAGAGATTTTGTGATTGTAACCACCACAAATCCTGATCCACATCTGATCCATATACAAGCTGAAGCAGATTACAAACTGAAACATTCTGATTCTCTGTGAGATTCCAAATGTTGCAAGCTTTTCTCAGTCAGATACAGACTTGTTATTCCCAAGCTTTTAGCCATGTTCAAAATCAAGAAGTGTTCTACTCAAGTATCAAAATATAATTCCAAAATGTACTCCAAAGGTTGGAAGATAGACAGGTTTCCATTTTCAAAAACAAAACGTTCCATTGGTTTTTGCACATCAGATTTCCTTCCTAATGATGAACTGAACAGAAATATCTGCTGCATGAGACAGACCATTAAAAAATCATCTTGCCATAATGTGTTTCAGGATCATGAGATCTATCAGTCACTAGGCATTTAGAAGTGCTTTCTTACCTTATCCCTTGCATCATTCAAAAGGTCTTCTAGCTCTGAAAAGCTAAAACTGGCTACTGTGATGAAGTCACTCATGACAGGAACAAACCTATCACCCGCTTCCCGCATTCGTCTCTTCTGGTAATCTAGCTCCTGAAAAAAGGGAAAGGTGAGAACAGTTGATTAATAGCGAACAACAAAGTATCTAGTGAAATTATTATAGGTGATGCAGTCACATCGCTTTATTGAACAATTTTTCCTCCAATGCTTAATAAAAAACATGTCATAACAAAGACTCTAAGAATCTACATGTTCAGTTGTAATAGGGGGGGCGTTTATTTTTTTGGAAACATCCATTTGCCTGACAGAGTGCATTCTGGATGAATAACCACTGAAATGTATGAAAAGGCACTCCCTAAGTCTTTCTAGTTGTGGAACACAAAATTATACATGGAAATTCAAAGTGAAGAATCTTTTTTTAAAAAAAAAATGCATTCCCAATGTATTAAGAGACTGTAGCCATAGGACCATCTGCAAGGACCCAACTGTTTCTGGGATATTCAGTTTCTTTATTTTTCTTTTCTGTTTTAAAGTTTATAGCATTTTACTTATAGGGAAAAGACGCAAGCTCATAAAAAGTTTCTACTTTTATAACCAGTAAGGGCAAATGTACTGGGGCAAGTATTTAAGCATTTGTCTGAATGAAATTAACTTTTCTAATGATTTACACATTGGAAGCACAGCTATGGTTCTGCTAATGATGGGTACGAACATTAAAGATAATAGATTGTGCAGTTGCTTTCAGTTCCATATACCTTCTACTACTAGGAATACTTTTTGCCTTTTTTTTCATTGCAGTTGTGTTGCTCTTGGTTCACCCACCAGACAAATAATGACTGTGATGAGTAAACAAAATTATCTTGACTAGCAATACTTAATCAGTTCTACATCAGCTTCATCTGGATTTATCTGCCTCAGCATTTTTAGGGAAATCAAAATATCATAGGGAGAACTGCAGGGCAGTAATTGCTATGACCAGCTACCATTCTAACCCCCTTTGTAGGGACCACATCCTCAGTGGTAAAGACCACACTTTGTCCACAAATATTCCCTGGTACCCACACCTCCATTGAGAAAATGTCAATTAGCAGGGCTGGTACAGATGTAGTTGATGTAGACAATATTGCTAGGGTTGCCAACCTCCAGATGGTCAGCACCAGAACAGTATGCACAAGAAAAGGCTGTCAGTGACAAGAACTCAAATAACTACTAAATATATATTTACAAATACTATATGCACAAGCAACAAGTCTCTATATCATATGAATTTGTATGGAACTGTCCCTCAGTCTCCACTGCACAGTTATCAAATAATTCTCAGTATAAATATAGGACTTGGCCTTCAGTCACCACTTAGACTCAAGACAGAAATTTGAGTTAGTCGGCTCCCAGGTAATGCCTGACCTCATGGCGTTTTGCAGGCTTGAAAAATTGTTAGTGCTCACTGAGCCTCCCACAATCAATCCTTTCACAGTATTTCTATTAGGACACCATTCAGTCTCAGAGTCTTTCCACAGAGATCAGTTCACCTGAAGAAAACGGTCACTTTGGAAGGTACATTCTATGGCACTATAGCCCATTGAACCCCCACCCCTCCTCAGGCTCCACCCACAAAATCTCCAGGTATTTCCCAACCCCCAGAGGTTGCACATGTTGACTCTAAAGCATGACCCTGTATAATGCATATGTTCATATGGGTGCTGTGTGGTTTCCGGGCTGTATGGCCGTGTTCTAGCAGCATTCTCTCCTGACGTTTCGCCTGCATCTGTGGCTGGCATCTTCAGAAGATCCTCTGAAGATGCCAGCCACAGATGCAGGCGAAACGTCAGGAGAGAATGCTGCTAGAACAAGGCCATACAGCCTGGAAACCACACAGCACCCAAGTGATTCCGGCCGTGAAAGCCTTCGACAATACATATGTTCATACTTCTGCTTCTTTATTCAAGGGTCATGCATGTCAGATGATCCTGTTTCCAAATGTTGAGAACATATGGAAACTTGTGAACATTTAGTGATTCTCACATTATACTGAGACAGCTAGTTCTACCATTAAATATATAAGGTGGCATAATTTTGCTCTCAACCATTCAACACTGAACTGCTTTTCTTCTGAAAGATCCTACTCAAATGTGATCTGCAGAGTTGAGTGTTTCTTCCATAAATGCTTGTCAGTGCTTTAGATAACCTCAGGAGGTCAGTCAAGCACAATTATTAAGTGTTCCCTACCACACAGTTCAAGTCTTCAAGACTCTAGCTTCCATATTTGCTATTTACTCTAGCCCCCAGGACTTTGGCTGACTTCATGTACATAATGCATTAATTTTCCTTAAACCAAACAAAATTATTGTTTATCATATTCAGCAGCTCTTCTACTTAATTTGAGGTACAATTGGGCTACCTAATAATTAACCATTTGCAATCAGTTTTCAAATATATATCCTCAGTACGTACACATTTGCCAGTGCACACGGAATGTTTACCCTGTAGTACAGGATATTAACCAAATGTGGCTATTTTGTTTCTGAAACAACAAAATAGGGAACTGAATCTGTTAGGGTAGACCAAATTGTGAACACTTTTGTATCTTGCAACTGTAGCACTATTAAGGAATATAAGTATATGGAAATAATTAAAGGTTTGTCCATATTTAGTACTGGGAGCACAGAAAAAAAATCTGATCATTTATTTTGTCCCTCTTTTCTTAACCACCACATCCTCCTCTGCTTCTTCAGTTTAAATGTATTTATTTAGAACATTTTTATCCTGCCTTCTTTCAAGGAGTTCAGTGTGGTATGCGTAAGTCTTCCTCTTCCATTTTATCTTTTCAATAACTATGTGAGTTAGATCAGACTGAGAGAGCAAGACTGGTTCAAGTTAACCCAGTAAGTTTCATAGCAAGCAGAGTTTTGAACACAGATCCCTACAGCCCAAGTCCAAGTCTCTCAGGACACTCTCAAGGCAATACTCTCATGTTTTGCTGGAAGATCCGATGTGCACTGATGGAATAATGTGCATTATTACACTCCTTTTTAATAATCAGTGTACTACCTGGTTCAGGGATTGCTTGGGACATTATTACCTCTCTGACAATAAAAAGTAAAAAGTAAACATATCATTGTAATGGGCTGAACTAAAATGTGGACATTTGTTCAAATCTCTCTCATATTTGGTTCAAAGCTTTCAAAGATTGAGACCTGGACACAGGTGGTATTTGCAGAAAGGCAAGAAGGATCACAAAACAGCAGCGCAAGCTTATAAGTTTTCATTTTGTGATGCTAGCCTCATTCTGGGAAGTCTCTGAAAGCTGGCCTTGCATCTCGTCATTTTTAAATGCTGCTGCCAGTCCCGGGAAGCAAAGTATTACAAAGTGCCTCTGTGAGCAGCTGACTGTGAACCTATTTTTAGTTTTGTGTTTGTAATAAGGGGCCTTGAAGAAACCTCTCAGCAGCCAAAGCCAGAACTGTGGCAAGAACACACTGGAACACAGTCAAGACTTGCACCTTTTTTCTTTCTTTTTCCCCCCTGTTGTCTCCTCCCAACAAGGCTATTCCATTGTTACTATAGTGTTGCATTTTTACATGCCAAAAATGTGAAATGAATGAGCAAGGCCTGGGAGGTGGAGGCTGCCAAGGCTAAGAAAACTTGGGTGGGGTGGGGGTATTGGTACATGAATGGGAAAAAGATCTTGCCCAGGAGGAGGTACTTGCAAGGATACTGAGAAAACAGTCCACAAGCTGAAAGCAAACCAAAGCAATGGCTTTGTCACTTGACAGCAGTGACTATTCCTAGGCTGCCTGAAATTCCTAGGTTGTCTGAAACTGCCCACACCAAGGCATGAAGGCGCAGTGCTCTCTTTCCATGGGAAAACCTGTGTCTATCAGAGACAGGGTGGGACAGGGTGGTAACCTTGTCAAGGGATAAGGTTCCTAAACTTCACATGAATGAGCCCTGAGAGTGGATCCACATGACTACTGGATTAAAGTGCACAAACACACACAGTTCATGGAGGTTAGGCACCCTTTAATTCCTTTTTAGCCCTTTCTCCATACTCACAGTTGAATTGGATGGATTTCCCCCTACCCTTACCAAGTGTGATCCTGGACGACATGAAGATTCTTAGATACGTTAGTGGCTGCAGGTACCTGATCAGGGATTGGTAATTAAGCCCAATTTCACTTTGTACTCACATGAAGCTGCCTCAGACCATTGGCCCATCAAGATCAGCAGGTCTACTCAGACTGGCAGTGGCTCTCCAGGATCTTAGGCTGAGGTCTTTAAACTCAGTCGCTCTGTCCAGTCCTTTTAAAGGGTGATGCTGGGGACTGGGTCTGGGACCTTTGCATGCAAAGCAGAGGCTCTTCTACTGAGCCACAACTGGCAGAACTCTGGAGCAGGGAGTGGAATCTGGGATGGACAATCTACCCTGAGCACAGGCAAAAGTGCTCATGGCAGAGACCAAGGGAATCCCAGAGATGTCCTGAAGCCACACTGGGGAGGTCTCATATATTTGAATCACTGCCAGACGTCTCAAAGCATACAAGGCAAGTGCTATCATTACTTCACATACTCAAAGCCCTGCAAGTGAGGAAAGGGAGAATAGGTCTAGAGATAAGTCTAGAGAAGCTTAGGTAGAATATTAGGCTGGGCTATGGTGAATCCATCTTACTTTACCAACAAGCCTCAAAACTTATAAAACCAGAAGTCTGGTTTGGAACAAAAGAGCATAATCCTGTGGTGTGGCATCAGTTATCCTCATCCTCTCAAATGTCTTCAGCCTACTTTCTGCTGCGACTTTACCAACCCAGTGCTGGACCTAATAAAAAAACCTGTGCTTACATGCGTAAGTATTCACAGACCATTCTCTGAAGTAGGTGGTCTGAAGATTCAAAGTATGCATAAAACAACCTCCAAAAGAGGGAACTGAACTTCCAATGCTATTCCATCCACACTTCTTCTCACTAAAATATTCCCAAATAAACTAAACACAAGAAGTTGCTTCAAAATTCCTTAAATTATGACTGTAATTAAAAAGGCCATTGGCAAGAAACTGAATTCAAACACTATTTTAATTCAACTGACAACTGTCTTGAACTAGCAAGTTGAATGATTTATGGTGCAAAGAGAGGCAGAAATATTATTCAGTTCTGTGGCTGACAGGTGACCTCTGTCTGCAAACACAAAACAGCACAAAGGGACACTTTTCTCAATGTATGATTAGCAGGTGTACATAACAGACCAGCACTGAGTACTTGCCAAAACTGAACCTGGAACGTCAATACCTGCCCTCCAAGTTCAGCACCCACTGAACACTAATCTGTCTCCAAAGTTCTGTATACATAATTGCTCATACATAGTTGACCCTGTTAAGGAGGTCATTGAAGGTCATCCCAATGCACAAGTGAGAGGGAGAGTGACTCATTGAAGGCCACACAGAGAGCTAGTGGCACAGCCAAGATGAGAAAGTAGGTGTTCTTGGCTCCAAGTCTTCCATTCAGCCCACCAGACCACAATACCCTAGAGAACCCATGTATGTTTGAGCCTTTCTGTTTCACAAGAGCCTGTTTGGCTTCATTTCTTTTTCGCTGGGGGGATTCTCAAGACCTGAAGCAGAATTCTAAAAAAGCATTTCTTCCAAAGCCTATAAAACTGAAAAGTGAACATAAGAGGATTTTTTTAAAAAGTCAATTACTCATTAGAAAGAAGACGTATTATTCTATAAGGTTAAGTACAAAATGTCTTTCCCACTGAATTTTGTATGTAAAGTGCAAGCTGGAAGCATGTACAATCCTGTGCACTGGAGTGGACTGTACAAGAAAGATGTTTGTATGTGAATGGAACATTGTTGAACAAAGCTGGAAAGAATGAGTTTGTTTGGCTTTAGGGTGGAGATACTGACAGCTAGCAAAGAAAGGGAAATTCCCACACTCACGTGGAAGCCTAGGACATGTAGACAGTGGGTACTTCAGACATGCAGATAGCGGGTACTTCAGATAGCAACATGTAAACACATAGTCACTGACCAGATAGTGACTGCAACTGACACCAACAGCTCATGCCTGTAGTAGGTTGGCTGTGGCCCCAGTCCTGACTGAGCCTTTATCTCCCATAGAAGGGCAAAAATTCTCCTCTTCCCCTTTCCCTCAATTGCTCTGTAGCAGTGGCTGGCAATTCTGCCTATCAAAGCAAACATACTACAGACACACCCATTCTCAGTAAGCTGTGGATGCTCAAGAAAGGATCTAAAGATCTCGCAAAATTATTATACCAGCTATTAATCAAGAAAGATACAAGGCAGAGATGTAGAACTGTACTGTACCTGTGTATTTAATTAGAAGTAGAAATATCTACAGATCCTTCACAGATGTTTTCAAGCTGCTTTCAGACATCATTGCAAGCTCCAGTTAAGCTGAGATTATGCGTAAACATGTCTTGTTGCCATGCACGCTCATCACTGAATATGATTAAGAATTCCTGGTTTTCAAGCAAATTCCAAGCATCCCCCTCCCCCTCAATTTCTGGAGAGCATGACATCTGAATGCAGCCTTAGTCTTAGGAATGACTCATATGTCACAAATAGTACAGTAGCCTGTATCTAACCATACATTCCAAAGACTTAAGGGCACTTGAGTTTTCTTAAGAGGGCATGGGAATTGCTGATTCCCCCTTTCACTGTAAAGCTCCAATTTGTCCCTTGCACTATTCTAAAGGATCTACCGACCCTCAAAGACCTTCATTTTGGTCGATGACCAATATACCGTAGCAGAAGAAAGGAAAACAGCAGAAATCTCTGCCTCCGCAAAGATCCGGAATTCTCTGGAACTAGGCCACTGTGTAAAGAAGTGTAATAGTTCTTAAGTGCAATCAATAGTGCTGTAAGAAAAGTATAGCACAAACAGACTTGTGCCTCTCCAAACTTTGCCTACTTTCCTCCTACCAAGCAGCCTTTTCGGGCCGGTAACAAATTCTTTACAATTCTAGCATCCCCATCCAGATGAAGGTGGGGAAAAGAGGTGGAGGAGAAGTGCCAATGTGTTTGCCCCCTCCACTGGCATAAGGAGCACCCTTGCTAGCACAGGGAACTGCCTTTCAGCTCTGCAGCAATGAAAGCTGAAAGTCTAGGTCACCATGGAACTGTGTGGGCATCCCAATCAGATGCTGGCCTGGGGGGGGGGCAGTCCAGGGCGTTCCTGGGGGGTGAAGCTGACTGCAGCCAGCTCCCTGGAAGCCACTCAAAAGGAGGGCATAAGTCCATTTAGCCCCACTGAGGGCCCCGTACATCCATTTAACCCCATGAAGGCACTCTGAAGGCAATGTGGTAGTGGTGCCAATCCCAGCCACCTTGGTTTTGGATGGGGTTGCCTTCCTCACCCAACCTGCATAAGCTTGCCCAAGAGGCCATGCCAAACACTTGCTCACAGGGACCAGAAGGCTTTCAAGGAAGTGAACAAAAGAGTTCAATATTTTTAATGCTTGTCATTTGTCAGACTCTCGTTTCATTCTTCTCCACTCCCCCAGCAGCAGATCAAATAAGCATCTTGTTAAGTAGCACATCTGTTAATACCATCAGCCTGGCCTTTCTAAGAGAGACATTAAAATGCATTCAATCTCAAGGAAACAGGCTTTGTCTGACAAAGGCTCCTTCTATCACCAAAAATACAGTGCCCCAAATCCCAAGTGAAGCAGTTTTTTTTAACATGGAGTGTTTGAAAGCCATGACATACTTACAGCTTCAACAGCTTTCAATCCAGTCTTTATATTAGTAACTTCCTTCTCCAGTTCTACCAGGCTACAAGGAGACATAAAGACATGGCAGTTAAAACAAAAAGGGCAGTGTTACATGGGGATACAGGAACTGCCAAGGGAGAAAAGTTCACTGGTCCATTATCTGGTATCCTCCCTCTGGCTACAACTCCTTACCAGATACACAGAGGTGGCAGGAAGAGGTTCATTTCTTCTTTGAACAAGCTCTTTAATATGAAGCTTAAGATCAACTTCCCTCACTGCTTTCAGTTACATTAAAGATCCCATCCAATTCAGAGCAGGCTGAAGTATTTTAGCCACAGGCCATCATAAAGGGAATGCAGGATACAATGCTTAAAACACTCCATGCTTTAATAAGTCCTGCTAGCCATTTGGCCAGCCTGAAATAAATGCTGAATCCACAAGAAAAAAAAAACCTCACTATCAGAGTACCTATAACAATGAGATTAGTCTCCTCCTCCCCACAGGTACCACATTCCATTCTTTTCCCTCTGACTAGTTGACAACTAGTTTACCTTTTTGATGACTTCTAAAGAAACGTATCTTTCTAGAACTCTTATCAACAACCATGCTCTTGCAATTAGATCTCTCCCCCAGCCACACAAGCAATTGATCATGTTGTGATTTTAAGAATCAGTTTCTTTGCATAGGGCTACACATTTCCTTTCACAAAACAGAGGGGATGAGAAATGATTTTTGATGCCAGATTTTACACCAGAAACCCACATTCAACACATGTGCAGCTAACCTGACTATGTGTGGAATAAATCCAGTCCTGGCTGTTGAAACAGCTCATCAACAACAAGCCAGTCAACAGCTCTTCAGTGAGCAAACCCTGGTTAATCAGTTGAAGGAAGATTACTATGAATAAAGATCACCAGGATGGGAATGGTTACAAGTTATAAATGCAGAGTGGTAAATGCTTGCCAGCCTTTCATCCAGCAGTATACCAGTCAAGAGTCCATGTCACATAAGAGCAATGTGACAGCGGGTGCCGGTTAATGTTTCAATGTGTTCAAGGTGGACAGCCTGTCATGTGGCATGACACTGTGGACTCTGCAAAGTGTTATAGCTATAACTGAGGTGGACAGAAGGCTGTCCTGCTCCTGAGGGGAGAAGAGTTTGTGTTTCTTTCCTGTAAGAGACTCAATGGCTTACAAACTCCTTTCTCTTCCACTCCCAACAATAGACAGCTTGTGAGGGAGGTGGGGCTGACAGAGTTCCCAAGAACTATGACTAGTCCAAGATCACCCAGCAGGCTTCGTGTGTAGGAGTGAGCAAACAAATCTGCTTCACCAGATAATAGTCCACCGTTCATGTGGAGGAGTGGGGAATCAAACCCAGTTTTCCAGATTAGAGTCCAGCGCCTCTTATCCATTACACTATGCTGGCTCTCAGAGGAGTGCTGCTCCAAGCCAATTGCCTTTGAGAAGGGGGATAAAATGTTAGCAGAAATACAGGAGAAGACAGGAGTTGAGTTCTGCCTTAAGGGGAGAGCAGTGACAACTCAGCTCTGTCTCAGGGTAGCAAAGGGCAGTTATGTCTGGTAGTGTAGCAAGCGGTTTAGGTCTATCTCTGGGAAAGAAAAGAATGCTTGATTGTTAGGCCTGTCTCTGGGGTTGAGCAGATTTTGCGCAATTTACTTTGACACTGAGGGTGGTATGGGGGGAATTCTGTGTATGAGAGATGATCCAAGTAAGTCAATAAGAGTCTGCTTGTGCCTGAAAACATTGTAGAAAAGTACAACTACTGGGTGCTGTGTGTGGTTTCGGGCTGTATATGCTTCCGTCTGTTCCTAGCAGCATTCTCTCCTGGCCGTTTAAGCTACCATCTGTGGCTGGCATCTTCAGAAGAAGTCTCTGAAGATGCCAGCCACCGTCGAGCGGCTGCCTTCTGTCTTCAGCTCCTTCGACGGTAGAAGCGCAGGCAGTACAACTACTGGGTGCTGTGGTTTCGAGGGCTGTATAGCCGATGTTCTAGCAGCATTCTCTCCTCCTGGCCCGTTTAGCCCTTACATCTGTGGCTGGCATCTTCAGAGGATCTCTGAAGATGCCAGCCACAGGCTGAAAATACTGTATTCTGGCTCCTTAACTCAGGCTCTACAACATAATATTCAACCATTAGAAAACCTTGACAATTACAACTACTCTCTGAAGTCATAATCAGGTTAACTTTTTGTGCCTCAGCCAGGTTTCTACTTTTGCTCCCCGAAGATCTGTGCTGCTGGTTTGTTCCCTTAAAACCAACATACAAACAAACAAATCTTCTAAGTTGTTTATATAGCATATATAGTTTATATATTAACCCAGCATTTGCAGTCTCCATAATTTGCAGTCTCAATAATTTCCTTGGGCACCACAATACTTACCTCACAGTAGTGAGCCCAAACACTGTATATTCACTACTTGTAGAACACCTGGAAATTGCGCGGAAAATTTATAGTTCAAAATGAACCTAGATCCCAAAAATCTTAGGAGTCTGTGTACGTCCCTTCAGCAGAGAAAAAAAATGTTTGTCACAGCATGTCTTGTGCAATATCCATTTTTAGAGCAGAGCTGCTAGTACCTGATTGGAGAACAGTGATATGGTTGAAAAGTCGTGGTTTTTTTTTTAACTCACTTCAATGGAATTTATTAGAACTGTCAATTTTATCCCATTCTTTCTTTATTTACCAATTTCCATGAACTGCCTTGTTTACAGGAAAGGCCGGTTACAGATCCTCAAACAAATCACACAGAGACACAGACATGCTTACTTGACTTTTGCTGCTTCTGGAAGATGTTGCAGTTCTGCATGTATGTCCAAGATATCTATGTAGTTCTTCTCAAAGATCATAATTAAGTAGTGCAACAACGTAATGTTCCTACAGGCAAAGTGAGCAAAAGCCAAGAGGAGGAAAGGGTTAGCTACCATCAGATATAAAAAGATTGACTATGAATTCAGGCTCAAACAGACAAAGGATTAGGTATACGTATCAACACTTAAGTTTATCATATAACAGCAGAGTGGATAACAAGTAATAACTGATGTTAAAGGAAAAGCCACAAAACACATCCACACCTCATCCTTCCTCATTTCCTCACCCCAAAATTATTCCCCATGTAAAAAAAACCCCTCATAAATTTCAAACCTACTTATCTATGCTAGATTTGGTATCAGCTATTTTGTTCAGGCTGGAGACTTTAAAGCCATATGCATTTCCTCTTTGGCCCTTGTTCATGTAATTGCCAAAGGCTAAAACAACCTCCAGGAGTTGCTTTAGGCGCTTGCTACGGGTGAGCTCTTTGGAGGCCAGAAGAATCGCTGAAAGAGAGACAGAGGAACCTTTAGGTTAGTTAGCATCCATAGCAATCTATAAGGAAGGCATTTTAACAAATAGGTGGCAGAGGAAGAACAGTGGAGCACAACTGGCCACAAACTCAGGGTGGAAGTCAACTTACATAGGATCTGACCCTGTGAACACCCTAGCCTGCTCCCCTCCCACAATGGTGGAAGTCACTGCAGCTCTGTGGCAACACAGACCTCTGAGTTTGCCTGCCACGGAGCTGAGGGATGGCCAGCTGGTGGCAGATTTGCTCCCTGCACTGTTGTACATGGGGGGGGGGGATGCGACAGTGCAGCCCTAAACTGCTCCCTGTGTGCATTCGGCTCCCCCTCCGATCTGGATGAGGTTGCCCATGTAAAAACATGGTTTATTTTCACAAATTAATGTAATTTGCTTTCATTGCATTGTTTGTTAAATGTATTATCCTGGCTTAAAAAAAATTGTTCTCTAATTCTGTAATCCACCTTGAAGCTCAATGAGAAAGTGAACTATACATGAAGTAAGTAAATAAACAGATGACTACGATTAATTTCTGAAACCAGGATTTGGCTTGCAGATGGACCGCTCAAATCCTGGTATCTCTGTGGCCTGGGAGCACACAAGGGTGGTGCTGGTAAACAAGCATGAACTTTGCAGCTAACAGGTTCGGCAGGCAAACATATTGTGTTCAACTGTTTTGATCACTCATGAACAGAGACTTGAGTCTGTTCAGTCTGATGTCTTCCAGGTCAAACAGTTATCAACCGTTTTGTGGATACAGAGTAGCTGTGGCAATGGAATTTAATTTCCCTGCCTTACAGGCACTTTTGCATTTGTAAATTAGGTAAAATCAGATTAAATCCTCAGGATCATGGATGGATAGATCAGGTAATTTAATAAAACAGGAGGGAAAGTATGTGAATGCACAAAATACCCTTGATAATACCTCCTGCTATATGTCCTACCAGAAAACCACTGGGCACAAGTATAAATTCAATGGTAGTGAAAAACAAAGCCTCTCTTCCCTGCTTGCCTTCTGCCATGCTTATACACACTTCACTGAACACCAATCAAACTTTTTTAAAAAAAATCAAGTTTATTTATAATCACTAGCTAACTTGATTGATTTGCTCACACTTTATTTATATGATTGATTGCTGAGTGTCATGAAGCAACAATAGGTCTGTGGGGTAAGCTGAACCAGTAAGTGCTTATGCATTTATAAAACAAGTGAGGGTGAAGCCAAGGGAGGTAGTGAAATCATACTGAAGATGAGCTGAGATTAAGAAACCGAAATATGTGATGTCTCCTAACAAACATAGATTTAGAAAATCTATGTTATCTAGCGCATTTTTATTCCCATCATATCCAAGGAGCTCCAGGTGGCATACATGGTCCTCCCTGCTTCATTTCATCTTCATAACAACCCTTCAAGATAAGCAAGGCAGACAGAGAGTGGCCCAAGGCCACACAGAAGTTTCAGGGCAAAGCATGAACTGAGTCCAGAACTTCCAGATACTGATCACTGTAGGAGAAGAGTTTGGATTTATATCCCCCCTTTCTCTTCTGCAGGAGACTCAAAGGGGTTTACAATCTCCTTGCCCTTCCCCCCTCACAACAAACACCCTGTGAGGTAGGTGGGGCTGAGAGAGCTCCAAGAAGCTGTGACTAGCCCAAGGTCACCCAGCTGGCATGTGTGGGAGTGTACAGGCTAATCTGAATTCCCCAGGTAAGTCTCCACAGCTCAGGCGGCAGAGCTGGGAATCAAACCCGGTTCCTCCAGATTAGATACATGAGCTCTTAACCTCCTACACCACTGCTGTTCCTGTACCATAAGATTGCACTAACCACAGTTAATTTAATTAAACCGCATGTTTGCATGATGACTGGACTGTCCCACAATTTAGAGTACATCAAAATGCAAAGTGCAGGAGTGTTATGCAACAATTTTTCCAAAATATTGATGAATAAATAGAGACCCTTAAGAAATGCGCAGGAAGGAGTCATTTCCCTACCTTTGCTCCTTTCCTCTCCCCTTCTGTCAAAGTTCCCCCTCTTTCTGTCTTCACCCCCTATCTATCAGTCTTCCCTCACCTATTCTGCATCAGTTTTCTCCCTCTTTCTACCCCAGCCCCTTCTCTAGCAAGTACACACTACTGTTTGTACTGCCGCTCCCCCACCTGTGACCTGCCCATGAACTGCTGATGCAGCTGCCACGTGCTGAGCTGACCTCAGCAAACAGTTTGCCCACAGGGCAGAATGTGGCCAGCTCAGCTTAATGTCTAGCCTTCTCTGCCTCCTCTCAGGCAACAACCTGTGCGCCGGCTGGTAAGTCTGAACAGTGTTCAGTGTTGATGTGGCCTCAACCCACAGATTTAGGTATCCATGGATGGAGACCACACATTGCTCTTTGATATATAGATAGTTCCCATTGAAAGTGCTGCCAGAGAAGCCCTGGACTTCTTTTCAGTCCAGTCTTTCAGTCCAGTCTTTCAGTGACACAGAGTTGTCCAGGATGCTGGCATTGCTTGTCTAGTAATATAAAAACAGTTGAACAATCTTTTTTTGTCCAGCCTATCTATTGATAGCCTGATACCAATGATAAGATACTGTCTGAGAAGACCTTGATGTTACCTTCCACTTTTGGCTTGGCTTCTGCAAGCCTCTCTGGGAACTTCTTCTTAAAGAATAAGGCTTGGAGTCGCTGTTGGTAGTGTTCAATTCTGAACAAGAAAGAGTAAGCAGAATACTTCAATTATCTCTCAGTGAGAGCCTACAAAAAGCAGAACCAGCAAAATCTCTGTACAAGCCTTATAAAACTACAAAGTCGACTCTGTGGTCCAGTGATCAGAACCAGATAGACTAACGTTCCTTGATTATAATTTAGTATTATTTTAAATAAATATAAGAAACTTCACTAGCCACTTTCATCTGGGCAGAAGGACTCACTGCAATACACTGCAATACACGGTAGCCATAGTCTTACTTAAGAGGTAAATTAGGTTGTAGTTAAATCACAGTATAGACAATTCACTGAAGAGCTGACTAAATCATATTTTTATTTGTAAATCATATTTACATATGTAAATTTACATATGTAAATTTATTTGTAAATCATATTTTTATTTTTAATTAAAGGAATTGAATTCATGGTATTAATTTACAATGAAAATTACAATAGATTGAAAGAGAAAATGGAACATTCTGAACAACATTCCATCTTATCTTACTCTATATAATTGACTAACATGCAAAGTGTACAAACCCTCAACCAATAGGCTTGCAGGGTGTACGAATCCTCAACCAATGGGGGCATGCGACTGTCCTGCACACCCATTGGTTGAGGGTTCATCCCAACCCCTGTCCACCCTCCCCACCACCTGCTGCGGTGTCTCCTTCTGCAACAGGGAGAGACCGCTGTACCCTTCCTCAATGGAAAAAACCTGAGCAGTAGAGGGATGATCGCTTCCCTTCAGGCCACTGGGGCTGGAAGGAGAGCATTTGCAGGGGGAGGATAAGGAAGGCTGCTGAGCCAAGCCGAGGCCAGGTGGATGACTGTTTCCCTTCAGGCCAGTAGGGCTGGAAAATCAGTGGTTCAGGGAAAGGATCAAGCCAAGTCAAGGGCAAACAGAAGAGCCCCGTAAGAAGGGGAAGGGGAACAATAGCAAGCCACGCACCTCCCTCTCTAAATAGTGGGGCGGCCAGTGTTGCTGGAAGGACAGCACTTGGGGGGGGGCAGCCAAAGAAGGCTGCTGCACTCTCCCCGCTTTCACTAGAGGCCATTTCATTGCAATCTGAAATGGGCTTTTCTGCTAGTTTTATATATAATACTGTGCATTTATTTTTAACGTTCAATAGATTGCCCTTCAGATCTATTACAAAAAGGTAGGGTGGGATATAAGTCTTTTAAATAAATCATTTGTTAAAACCCATATTTGCTCTCATTTTTACAGACACACGTACCTGCTCATTTCATAAAGGAAACGGTCTGCCCGAGCCATGCGGTCAATTTCATGCTTATGTTCTTCCAGAAGGTCAATATCACTCTTCTCTGGAACAAACTTCAGTAGCTGAAACCACAGGTGCAAACAAACAAACAAAACCCAGCATGAAGGAATCAACTAGAGCAGGGAGGATTCTAGCAAGAATTGCTACTGCGAGGAAAGGCTGCTCCAAATTCCCCATGTGAGGAACAGCAGTAAAGGAATGCAGCTGTGTTCACAAGAGAGGCTTTTCTGAAACATCTGGTTGCTCCTCTGCATTCAGCCTTCATTCTATGACTTCATTGCACACTTTTAAATTCCCAACAAGATTTCCCATTTCATGTTATTCCCTTGACAGCATTCCAGAATGTAGTGTTGGACTAAAGCACAATACAGCACCAGAGATTGCTCCAAGGATGTAGGTAAGTGGGGTTTTCGGGTTCAACCCCCCCCATTGCATGTCTGAAGCTCCGCCCCCCGTTTGTGGTTTTTGGGTGTTTTAGTGTTTTTTCGGTTTTTGGCCTGCAGGGGGCGCAGTTTTTAGGCTAGCAGCACCAACAATTCAGGAATTTTTTGGGAGACTCTCCCGATGATACCATCTAGGTTTGGTGAGGTTTGGTTCAGGGGGTCCAAAGTTATGGACTCCCAAAGGGGGTGCGCCATCCCCCATTGTTTCCAATGGGAGCTAATAGAAGATGGGTGCTACACCTTTGAGAGTCCATAACTTTGGACCCCCTGAACCAAACTTCACCAAATCTGGGTGGAATCATCAGGAGAGTCTCCTAAAGATACCCTGAAAGTTTGGTACTGCTAGCTTAACAATTGCACCCTTGACAGCAGGCACCCCCCAAATTTCCCCAGATTATCC
Source organism: Sphaerodactylus townsendi (assembly GCF_021028975.2). NCBI lineage: Eukaryota > Metazoa > Chordata > Lepidosauria > Squamata > Sphaerodactylidae > Sphaerodactylus > Sphaerodactylus townsendi. The sequence goes on from NC_059425.1 coordinate 70,356,328, forward strand.
TTTTAAATTCACCCCCTTTGGCATGGTTTTAAAGGCAGAATATGAGGTCCCCAGTTTAAACACTGAAAGTGATGCTGTTTCAGGGTGGGGGATAATCCACCTGCAAACAGCATCACTTCCAATGTTGTTTTAACTGGGGACCCCAGATTCTTCCTTTAAGGTGGATTTAAAAGGAGAATCTGGGCTCCCTAATTTAAACACCATTGAAAGTGATGCTATTTGGGGGTGGATCCCAGCATCACAGTGGCTGCCCAAGGGGGGGGGGCATGCAAAACTCAGATTTTGCACCAGACTCCATTTTCCCTAGGTATGCCTCTGCATGGAGTGGATAGCAGAAGGGGCTGCCGGCTGCCGTCGCTGGCCTCGGAGAATTACTTTGATAAGCACAGAGGCCGGGGGTGGGGCTCGGGGAGGCGTGACCACGCCCCAAGGAGTGGGTGGGGGTGTGGCCTCACCCCAACCCCCCTAAGAAATCTATACCTATGTCACTGAGTTGCTCATCCCACTTTTTATAGACTATGCTTTATGCCATTAAAGGTATTTGTATTGTATTGTATAGACTATGCCTCATCCACTCCTTCCAATTTTAAAATGATTCTGCTATGCAGAGATAATGAACAATATCAATGTCACTTGATAGACAGGCTTCAGTTTGTGAGCTGGTCTTAACAAGCTGATACATTGACAGATTTTTGGCATATCTAGGAGGAAGTAACACTTTGACTTGGCCCTAAAAACATCCCAGTCATTTGGAACAAACTGCCTGGGAAGAATAATAGACAAAGAATCTGCCTTTTATAATTCCCCCTTTATCCTAAGATACATGAGTGTTTAAAATTTCTGGCAACCTACAGATAACAACAGTGATTGCTTAACAAATCTGAAGGCCCAGCCATAGGTAAACGCATAGATCTTATGTGTCTCTCTCCATTAATGACAGACTGCCTCTTTTAGTGCTTTCAGAACAGAAATTCAAAGAACTTGCTGAAGAAAAGGACTGATCTTATTTTAGTAGATAAGGCAACTCGACATTTTAACAGTGGTATAGGCATCACAGTAAGATAACAGCATAGCAGAGAGCTGTACAAAGGCCCTGCATACCAGGCACACTAGAGGCAGGAAAATAGTCAAAAGGGAGAGGGTGAAAGCAGGATGTTTCAAACTGAGAAACAAAAAATAGGGACTTGCCTAAGGTTAGCTAGCAAGTTTCTTACCATGGCAAAATATCAACTGAGGCCCTCATAAAGTTACACATTAACTCAGATCACCACACAAAAAATAAAATAACAATAAAGACAAAATAAAAATGAGCATGTTTGCTTAATTCCTTAAATTTTAAATGTCTGTTTGTCTACAGTCTTTTTCCCTTCTGTTTTCTCAATCTTAGGTCTTATTCTTCCTCCCCTTATAATATCAAAACATAAAAGCCATGCAAAATCTTTTATTAGTACTGTCCAAAGTATCACAAAACTGTGTGAGCCTTCAAGTTCAGCACAAGGGTAATAAAACTGGCCTTATCTTACAATGGTATTAATAGAACAGTTTAGAAGCCCAACAGCCACAGAGGGATTCCACACCAAAGCACAGAATTGCACGCTGTGAATTTGTGCTGCCTGAAAAATTCAATTGCTACATTATGCCATTACCAAACCATATTCACAGGTACCATATGGTACAAGTCATTCTTTCCAACACATCTGGGCAGTACCTAATGAATCAGGTGCTATGAGTGAAAAAGAGGAAGAGAATGTGTATCTCTGCATTTTTAAAGACCCCTTGAAAGCAACTCACCTGCTCAAGCATATCTTTAGCCAGATCTTCTTCTTCATCCATTTTCAGGATTGCCTGTCGGATTTCTTCATTAGATAGTTTCAACCTTAATATTAATGGTGATCCATTAATTGGATTGCACAACCTTTTTGGACAAATTCAATCAATATTTTGATGGGGGAGGGGATTAAATTCCTGGAATCAAACTTATTGCAATAATAATGCTTACACACAATATCTATCTATTTTAACCCAAAATTATTGATAATTAATATACATAGCCCTTCCATGACATAGCTGAAACATGTACAGTGACAGAGTAAATGCATTTATTGTAAATGAATTTTCCATGAATGATATGTCATGCAGAAAAGCTATCATACAACTTATTTTGAAACTTCCATGACAGTGCCCATTCCAGCTGTGAACTGGGCCAGAAAAAGAAACATCTATCTATTCTAGACCAATATGAATTTGTAATTATGGGAATTTCAAAGCCTATAAATGTATAGTACTTAACAGAAAAAGGAGAAAACACTGACTAATGATACAGCTACTAAGAAACTGATAGAATGTCGGTTTTTCTGCCATCTTTTGGATGAGGTAGTGATTTTGGAATGCTGGACAAAGAAATTGGCCATAGTTATTCATGACCTCATGGCTGCATTTGAATACTGTCGAGAACTTGTTAGCATGGCCTTCAGCCTCTGCCTTATGAAATATTGGATTTTCATATCATTTCTTACACTGTGTGCTATAAAATGCCAGTTTCCATGTTTGTATGGGTGGATAGCAGAGTGTCCAAGCTGAAAGCAAGCCTAAGGCAAAAGGTCTGTTTGCAAGATTAAATCAGTGAATGAGTTACTCCAGTCAATAGAATCTGGAAGCCTCATGGACCATGGACATATCTTGATTACCACATCCCGCTAAGCTGTTGTGACACAATGGATCCCAGAGAACTCCCTTATACTAGATGTTGCATTTAATCTGCCTCTGAGAAACCATTTCCTCAACAATTGCTTCTTCCCTTCATTTCCTCTACCTTTCAGATACAATTACCCTAACAATCGATCCCTTTCTGATCCAATCAAAGCCTCAGCCAAATTGAATACTTGGGCAGAGTCCTTTAGAAGACTCGCTATTCAAAAGCCCATCAAGACTTTCCTGATGTAATAAAAAAACCAATTGGCCCCATTGTCCCGGGAAGTAGAAACAATAGATAGAGCTATTAATTAGCTCAAGCCAGCAATCCCAGCATGGGAAGTCCTAACAAAGGAAAACGAAACTGAAACTTACTTGTTCCCGCCCTTACTTGTGCAAAAGGTATAAAAGTACTGTGTACCCCAGAGTCAGCACTTTTTACTGGCTAAACCTCTCTTGGTCTAGTTGGTTGGAGACACGATATCGTCCTTCGCATTGGATCCCTATACTGGCATAGGAATCCTTGCCTTCTTCAAGATCTTCTCTGCAGAATTTAGGTAACGTATAAGTCCCCTGCTCCCCCCTTTCAATTCTATCATCCAAACCTATCCCTCTCCTCCCTTTTTATATCACTTAGGAACTGTGTGTATGCGTCTCCATAGCTTACTGTGTGATTGTTTGCAACTAAAATTTATATAAAAGTATTTTAAACTACAGTTTGGTCTCTTGTGCATTCTCTGTGGAACGTTTCAAAAGCCAATTCTGGTATAGTTGTCTAAAAGATCCCACCTAGCCTGCCTCTTGCACTGCCAAGCTGAGTTATTTCCCCATTGCTACTATAAAATATATTCATACTGTTAAGCTAGATAACAAACTTTTAACAGGAACATTATTTGACAGCTAGGGTGATCACATATGTAGGTTACAGAGATCATTTTTTCCTCAGTTTTATAAAATTCTTATTAACTGTTAGCACCAATTTAAAACTACCAGCTATTACCTCTAAAGTCACAGAGACCAGAATACTTGAATGACCACTTTTTCCTGATGAACCTGTTCAACAGTTATGATCACTGTCAGAAGCCCTGCTTTGTGACAGAGGCAGAGTTTGTGAAAATGAGAGACAGAATAATTTCTGCTGTAGCCACCAAAGGTTTGAAACTTTCTCTCTCTGCTAAACTTACAATCTTTTGGGGTCTAGCAAAGAAATTTTTATTCCCTGACATTTTAACAGAGCGGTGTAGTAATTAAGAGAAGGCAAACTTTAATCTCAAGAATTGGGTTTAATTCCCCACATGAGCGGTGGAGTCTTATCTGGTGAACCAGATTCGTTTTCCCACTCCTACATTCCTGCTGGGTGACTGGGCTAGTCACAGTTCATTCAAAACTCTCTCAGCCCCACCTACATCACAAGGTTCCAAATTGTTTAGTTCATGTACCAAAAATGTTCAACTGGAAGTAACAGATTGTCAATCTTTATTTTGCTTTTTTATTGTAATATAATTAATTACTTGATATATGTATTGAAATTTTAATCTGTGTGATATTTCAATTGTTTGATAAAGATTAAAACAAAAAAGGTGTCTGTTAAGGGGAGTGGAAAAGAAAGGAGTTTTTAAGCCCTTCTGATTCTCCTTACAGGATAGAAAGGTAGAGACGTATCGGGGGTGAAATGGCACCCAGGGACAATACCTGCTCTGGGTGCCCCCCACCTTGTGTCTGGGGGCAGGCCCTGGGGGCAGCTCAGATGGGCACTGAAGTGGCAGGTTGGCTCCGCCCCCAAGGACCTGGGGAGGGAAGGAGGCAGCTCGGATGGGCGCCACATACTGCTCACCGGGACAGGGGGGGTCAAATGGCCCCCAGGTCAGCGTGGGGAAGGAGGGATGGGGGGATTTTGCCCCCCCACCAGTGTGCCCAGGATCATTTGATCTCCTGTCCCTGTGGGCAGTACACCCCCAGAGAAAGCGGGTTATAAATCCAAACTCTTCTTCTACTACAGTTTTTCCTCTTCCTGGTGCAGAATATTCAGTATTGTTTTACAATTTCAGTTTTTGAGTTACTATCTGCTACTGTTTTAGAAGTTTTTAATCTACTGTTGCTTTAATAATTTTATCTGATTCTTTTCACTTTGGGCTGTTGATATTATTAAAATAGTAGTTTTTAATGTTTAAGCACTGGCTGTACTTATATGTTTATTATTCTAATGAATTATCATGAACTGCCTGTAGCATTTTATGCAGAGAGCTGTTATATCTTAATGTGTTTAATTTTTACAAAGAAGAGACAGTAATACATCTGATAAATTTCTCATGTTGTAATGCTGTCCACTACAATCAGCTTTTGGAAATTAAAATATGAAAATATACATTATAACCATCTACTTAAAACTGTACTCTTTCCAGATATTCAGAAACATGAAGATACTGTTATGCATGCAGGCAATCACTGCTAAATGCAGTCCCAGTCTGAGGGTCTGGATCTGCTTAAAGCTCTGGAACAAGGCATGCACTTGGGCACCCAAGGACCATGTACTGAAGCCAAAAGTCAAGCTGTCAGAATTCTTTGCTACTACTCTAATCTTGCTTTTTCACTTTGTCCAAATATACACATGTCATACTGAATGGATAATGGACACTAGTGTACAAAAAAAAAGCACATGCTTCCAACTGGCATTAGTCTGAGCAAAGTCAAAAACTGAAGAGACTGTGGAGAACAAATTCTGCTCTTCCATCCCAACAGATCCCTCCTATCTCAGATTTTACAATCAATTAAGCAAGTCACTCAAGATAACTTTTTTTCAGATTTCAGCTCTGGAAATCAGCTCTGTGATCCCACAGGTTTCCAGCCTCACTTTGTTTGACACCTTTGAAAATGGTTGGTTAGCAGGAAAAGTGGTTTACTACTGTGGAAAGATAAGTAGTGGTCCAAGAAATCAAAATGTTTTAGGAACTGTTCCCAGCAACTGCAAATGAAACATTTGGTTTGGGTAACTTGTCCTCTTCTCAGAGGGAATTACAGATAAAATGCTACAAGCCTGCAGGGGACTTTGCAGGGGCTGCAGCTATGCCTCCAAAAACAGAGATAGAGCTACACATCAAAGAACAGTCTACCCCAATTCACCACACAGTCACACAGTCATAGCAATAGTCCAGTAACTGCAAGAGATTGGATGAACAACCAGGCCAAAGGGCCATTAATCAAGTTCTGTTCTAGTCTCATTACTTTTTCAAAACTTCTTGCCAACTGTGCAGTGGACCTCAAAACAGCCAATAATAACAAAAAGCAGATGTGTCACTTTTTAAACAAAAACAGGTGAATGAAATGAACCAAAACCTAAAGCAGATCCCTAAAAACTTTCCAGTGAGGTCAAAGGAAGATGACTACTGGTGTGTGTGTGTTTTGGGTGTAGATGACACATTAAGATTTCACAGTAGCAAAAAAACCCCACACTAAATAATTCATCTTTCATTTGTGGGGCACACATCATCAAGAATTTCCCCGCTAATCAGGTAAAGAAACACTTATAATTTTGTACCACTGGCACATTCCAAGCTGTATGCTTAATTCAAACATTATCTCTAGTTCACAGTTGTTTTTATGAAAAGGATGGAATATAAAAGCAGCTAGACATTTCTGCTGCAGACAAATGTAGAAAACAGCACTTTGCAAACACTTTTTTAACTAAAACAAAACAAAATCCATTATCAGTAGATGCAACATCTCTTCCCCAAATATGTAACTTTCTTTGCTGCTGCAGTGGCAATTTCCAGCAATTCTTAAAATCCTCACGACATCATCCTAATCGATCAGGGATTATGTACTGAGCATTGTCAAGTCACACTGCTATACAGCCAATCTGACACAGCTGTGGCAACATGATGAAGCATTTTGAGAGTGAGAGTATTTCTGTTGGGGTGAAAGCCTTTGCAAAAGGGCTTCCTATTATCACTCAGTCCTTGTGCAAATCTTCCTACCACAAATTACTAGAACAGCACAGTTCCTCATCTGCATTCTGTGCCCTTTGTGATGTGACAACAAGCCTGCAGAGAGAAGGAGGAACTACAGTGGTACCTCGGCTATTGTTGACTTCGGTTTTCGTAAGTTTCGGTTTTCATTGACTTTTTCTGGCCAAAGTTTGTGTCCTCAAACACAGAAAAAGTTTGCCCAGAAAAAGTCCACAAAAACCAAAACCAACGAAAAGTCCAGGAAAACCGAAGCTGGCTGGGGTTTAAGGAAGCCCAGCTGGGAGGCAGAGGGAGCTCCTTATTTGGGCAGTGACTCCCCCTGATGTCACTGCCCAAATAGGGAGCTCCCTCTGTCTCCCTGGCTGGGGTTTGAGGAAGCCAATTAATCCCTTCGAGGCACTTTTTGGAGTGCCTCGAACGGATTAATTGGATTTACGTTGATTCCTATGGGAAATGGTGCCTCGGTTTTCGTCAACTTTGGTTTTCGTTGATTCCTTTCGGACGAATTATCAACGAAAACCGAGGTACCACTGTATTTAACTGCATTATCCTTCCAGGTTCGTTGTTCCAGCTACCCACACAGTTCATTGACTCCCTTTGACTTGGGATAACTATAAACAATTGCAAGTCAAGCTTAAACCATTCTGTCATCTGCTTGATTTTCTAGGCTCTTTGGTTCTAAGACTCTTTTGCTTATTCTGCAGTCTTTCCATATATTGACCTCTCTTATCCTGTCCAGGCATCTTGCAAATTCTGTAATATGGTTGTCTGTGACCTTCAGTCTCATTCAGATGAGACTCATAACTCCAGCACCAAGCACTCATACCTATCTTAATCATTCACATTTTTTATTCACTGATACACTCCAATTATAGTATCACTATTTTTAAAAAATTCCTAGCCTTGGTCTGGTATGCTCCTGAAAAATCACAGAGTAAAACTTCCCCTTTCTCCACACCACCACAAAAACTCATGCTGGAGTGAGGAAAGCCAAATGTCTGGGTAATTTCCACACCATACTGAAACTGCACAATTATCAAATGGTTTCTAATATGATACTTAGGCTGGTTCCTACCCTTGATCCCCTCAGAACATATAAATGATTTCTACTGACTCTGCAGACTCATTAATCACTAATCTCCTTAGGACACCTTGACTGATTTAACACCAGTGAACATCAAGTGGCTTATTGTTTGGCCATCTCAGAGGCAGAGAGAGAGAGAGAAAGCCTCTGGCTTATTCCAAACATAGCATGCTGTATTTTTGGCATAAATCTTGTTTTAGCTCTTCAATTTTCCTCTGTTAACCTAACATCCCAAATTATAGGTCAGAAAAGACTCACCTTTCTCAACCGTATGTCCTCAGAAAGAAAGAAAAAAACTGTGCTACTTGTCATCTTTTAAGTTTTATCCATCTTTCACGGAAAAGGTCCTGTCACAAATGTTTGCAGGACACTTGGCTCAAGAGTTACCTCAGTTTTCAATACTATCAGAACAGAGAAGATCTTGCTCGTGTTTAAGCTCCTATACTAGAACAAAATATTTTAACTTGAAATTAATACATTTGCCTTGCCAACAAAAAAATCAAATAATCAATGAATAAACTGAGACGAAGCAAAATTTCAATGCACACATAGCCATTTACCAACATGCCTCAATTGAGCCTTGACTTTGAGGGGATCCCATTAATATGTTACCTAGGGTGAACATTTTGTTTTCATAAACTGTTCAGTCTCTTTTAAAATGTACATCAAGAGACCATCAGAAAGCCATGTCTGCCTTAAAGGAAACAGTACTGTGGCTGATCTGTACACGTACAAAGAAAAAAATGATACAGCCTTTACTTCAGCGAGGGTGGAGGATCATGTTACTGAATAATCTCCCTTTTTTAAAAAAGTTACAGGACCAAGATAAGAAGTATAGTTGGGCCTACTTCCTGGCATGATACTCTTCTGTGCAGGGATCACAGCAAAGGATCAGGGCCTTTCCTTCAATATTGTAAAGAGACAAACTGCTTTTCCCCCCATGCATTTGTCCTGCAGTTTTGTCATAGCGCATGTGTGCTTCATTCTTAGGTATTAAAATCAAAGTTCAAGAAAGAAGCAGTCCTTAAAATGTTAGGAAAGCAAAACAGGAGATCTGGCAACCTGCTAACTTGGCGAGCTTTGTCATAAAGATAGTTTATAACTGAATCCTGAAGGTTGTTAACACATCAGCTAAAAACAGTGACATTTTCAAAGTGATCGTTGATTTTTTCTTCTACAAGTTCTATACAACTTGTTTTCACACCTGCCGCCTTTTCTTTTCAACCTGAGAAGTCAGTTTCTTCCTTTGTAATAACATGCATAATATAAGGATAAATGCCAGCTTGCTTCTGGAGGGTCTGGAAGCACAATTTCCCATTACCAATGATCAGTTAAAACTCAAACAGAAAGCTGAACAGAGCAAACCACCAGCTAATACATTCCTAAAGTTCCCAATTTGATATAGCTCAGTTCATCTGACAGAGAAGAATAGGCATGTAGCCAGAATTTGACAGATTGCAGGAAGGGGACTGAAGTGTCTGAAAGGGCAAGTGTTATATGAATCGTATCATAGTTATTCAACAGATACTTCACTATCTCCCAATGTTAAAAACGTCTTTATTTCATCTGACTTATGAATGACCAAACACAGGATCAGAGACCAGAACACAGGGGTTGAGAAAAAGGACAAATTGTCACCGGGGCTTCATATTTCACCTCCACCCCTTTGGTTCTGAGCCTTCAAGAATTATTTGAAAGAAGAAAAATCAGTAGAAAACCATGGATTTTACTACAAATACTACAACAACAATAGCATGAACAGTCTTAGTGCATGATAGATTTGATAGGGGGTAGGTAAGGCTAGCCAAATAACCTTCCTATAGGGAGAGACATATCTACTGCTGGGGTAGGAGGGAAATATCTAACGCTGGCAGGTTGTGTGTGTGTGTTTTAAGCGTGTAAGTACATTCCTGTCCTGGAGGGCAACTGCATTTTAATACACATGGCTTAAGAGAATCACTTCTTTCAGCTGTTTTGTAACATGATGATTAAACAGCCAGAATTTTCTTTTGATCTGCAAATGACAGCAATTCACTTCCTTTTGTTACAAGGTTTCATTGCAAATGACTCTCACTTTCTCAATTCTGGTCTCTGATCCTACGTTTGGTCATTCATAAGTCATAACATAGACAGACAGACATGTTATGACTTATGAATGACCAAAAGGACCAGAGACCAGAATCAATCAATCAATCAATCAATCAATCAATCAATCAATCAATCAATCAATCAATCAATCAATCAATCAATCAATCAATCAATCAATCAATCAATCAATCAACCTACCTATCCTTGCAAGTAAGACTGCTACTTACCTACCTATCCTTGCAAGTAAGACTGCTACTTGGGATGTTGTACTGAATGCAACTGTAGGAAAGCAAACTGTAGGAGAGCTGTAGGAGAGCAAACTGAGACCAAGGAAAATTTCTCACAGAAAGTATGGCTTGGAGCAAAGTTTTAAATGGCATGGATAAAAATATTTTGTGGGAGTATGGGAAGTCCTTCTTGAGGTGAGAAGAAGCCCTGCTGGTGTTAAGTATATGGTTTTAGTTTTGAAAACATAATCCTAGAAGGAAATTTTTTAAACAGTCTTAAAAAGGTATAGGCATAGTGCAGACAGGATAGCACTAGAAACCTATCAATGACAATGATGGGCCACTGCCATAGATGTGCAGTGGTGAGCAGGAGTTCATAGGGCCAAGCCTCAGCCTCAGGGCACACTTGGCTCAGAGCCTTCAAATAATTGTCACTTCTTCGCTGCTGCCAAGTTGCAGGAAGAAGCAGTGGGTGTTGGTGTTGCTAAACAGAATGTCCCATGCAATGCTGGCTCTGGTGCCTCAGGAGAAGCTTGACTTGCTTTGTGGCCTTTTCCACTTCTCAGTCCACTTCTGCTCTCCTACAGCTGCATTCAGTACAACATCCCAAGTAGCAATAAATGTGGAGTGGCTAGGGACAGGAGATAGCTTTTGTTTCTTCAACTGTAGGTAATTTACAAAGCTTATTTTGTGAATGAATCTAAAAACAAAAAATTGTGCTAGGATCTATTGCTTGACAATGAAGCTAGAATGTAGACTACTTTCATTTAAAGAAAAACTAAGGCTTATCCTGTTACTAGGGTGGGATATACAGATGTTTGCAATTTTACAATAAAAATTAAGAAACCATTTTAATTTCTACATCAACTCATGGATTTATCAAGGTCAGGCAGTGTTCAAGTCCTGACTTCCATTCCCACCACAAGACCATTTCCATTCTTCGGCTAAACTTTAGAAATGTTCGGGTCAAAGGTGGTCCCTTAAGGCAAAAATAAAAAAAGACATCCATCCAATTATGGAGCAAGCAAAGAAGGTCAAAATAAGTTTGGGAAATTCAGAACTTCCCAGTGCATTACAGAGTCAAAAAGGAATTAAAATGATATACTCTTTCTGGCAGATATCGTTGTATCAGATCCACTTTGCACAGATAATGGTTGTATTGACCTGAGATCTGCAGATGATGCACTCTCCATTATCCTTTCTCCTGGTAGTCTCACACTAGGAATGATCATTTATTGGTGCCATTGCCAGGTGGTGCCTCATTTTTAGCTTCAGCTTGTCTAGTTTTACCTTCTGTCCTCTGGCTCATACTGTGTGTGTGTGTCCCTCTGCTAAACAATTCAAGCCTGAACAGGTTTGTGATATATAGAGAATTAAGCTGAGTTCTCAAACTGCTGATAGAGATTTAAGACTGGCTAATTCCACATGGCATGCTCAATTTAACCAGACTGTTTATTGCACACTGAATTTAATGCAAAGCCATCTCCCCATGTCTTGACTGCATATGAGAAAGAGAGAAAAAGAACACCCACTTCCAGGAGCCTCTCATAATCCATTGGAAGTCAGCATGGTGTAGTATTACTCTCTGATATGAAGATTCCCCACTCCTCCACATGAAGCCTGCTGGGTGACTTTGGGCTAGTCACAGTTCCCTCAGAACTCTCTCAGCCTCACATACCTCACAAGGCGTCTAATGTGGGGAAAGGAAGGGAAGGTGATTGAAACTCATAAGGGAAATGCTGACTTTTTTCAACTCTTCCTCTTGAGAGAGTGGTTTGATAGTCTGAATTCTCATAAAATGAAAAGCGAAAGCTCTTTTTACTCCTACAGGAGACTTAACTTGTCTGCTTCAGAATAGACTTGTCTGCTTCAGATTAAGAAACTGAAAAGGACTTTACAATGGGCCAAAGAATTTAGCCATCCACAGAACTCCACTTCACAGTGCTGGGCAGCTGAATCTGGGATCCAACGAACTATGCTTCCAATACCCCACCATGCCCATGGGGCCTTTGGACTCACTCATCCATGCCAAAGAGACTTTCAAAAGCAGTTTGTGATGTGACATGTTGCTATTTTTGTTTTTAGAAAAAGGTAAAAATTAATTTTAGCATGGACAAGTTCTTGGGTACAGTTTTTGAGATTCCAATATCTCAAATACCAAGAGGCTGTGTGATCCATCCCACTGACTTAGTACACCCTTTCTTGCACTCTGGAATGGCTTCATTTCATCTGGCTCTCCCTTTCCCATAGTCTCTTTTTCCTCCTCCACCCCAAATTACTTCTCAAGATATACTTCATGCAAACAATTTCATAAACCAACCAAGTGACAGCTCATCTTATCTCAGACTGCCCCTTCCCAGGTCCATATTCCTGCTACTCACGTCATAACTTTGCCTATTATTCATTGAGGCAAGTAGGTAAGGGTTGGGTTCAAGGGGTTCAAACCCCTCCCATTATACATGGAACAGTTAATATAATGGCTAAAGGCGTATGGGGGAGAATGGTGCCCAGAGCCAAACCTTATCCAGATGCTCCCCCTGTGTCTGGGGGTGGGGCTCATGGCGAGCTTGGGAGTGGAACCCCCAAGCCCACCCTCCCTCCCTCACAGCTCAGCTTCTGCCCTCCCCAGAGCCTGGGGAGAGCAAAAGCAATTGCCAGCCTCCGGAGATGTGCTTTTATAGGCACGGAGGCTGGGGGCAGGGCTTGAGGGGGTGTGGCCAAACCCTGAGGTGGGGCTTGGGGGCGTGCCCCCAAGCCTCGCCCCCGGCTTCCATGCTTATAAAGGCATGTCTCTGGAGGCTGACAGTCAATTATGATCTCCCCAGGCTCTGGGGAGGGCAGAAGCTGGGGCTGCGGAGAGGGAAGGTTGTGTTGAGACCTTTTTTTGGTTGTGTTGAGACCTTGTCCATTATCCTTATTTCCCAAATTTTATTATACCAGCTTGTGATAGTAGGCAGTTTTTTTCTCTTCCTGCTTTTTGCTGCTAGTAGTATGGCTGCTGTTAATAACAATACTATGATTTGTCTTCTGATCTGAGGAACTGTTTGTCTAAAACTCCTAAATGAGATATGATTAATGTCCAAAACTATTGCATCTTAACACAATCCAATCAACTATGAAAACCAGAAAGAGTTTTGCCATACTTTTTCATACAAGACAATGAATATTGATTAGTAATGTGATGAATTTTATCTGAATTTAGTTACCATCTAATATATACTGAAGTTAATTGAAGGTAAAGTGAAAGAATATGAATACCAAATAGAGGGACATATGTTAAGATCTAGTGGTGAGCCAGAATTATTTTCCCATTTGGATATAAATCCAGAATTTTCTGCCTATATATGTTCTCCGAATTTTTTTTTAATATAACAAGGATAGCCTTTTGCAGAGATATGGGCCTTTCTTAAGAACATAAGAATAAGCCTGCTGGATCAGACCAGAGTCCATCTAGTCCAGCACTCTGCTACTCACAGTGGCCCACCAGATGCCTTTGGACGCTCATATGCAGGATGTAAAAGCAATGGCCTTCTGTTGCTGCTGCTTCCGAGCACCTGGTCTGCTAAGGCATTTGCAATCTCAGATCAAAGAGGATCAAGATTGGTAGTCATAGATTGGCTTCTCCTCCATAAATCTGTCCAAGCCCCTTTCAAAGTTATCCAGGTTAGTGACCATCACGACCTCCTGTGGCAGCATATCCCAAACACCAATCACCAAACACCAATCCTTTTATTATTCCTAATTCTTCCCCCCAGCATTTTCAATGTATGCCCCCTGGTTGTAGTATTATGAGAAAGAGAGAAAAATTCTTGGAAAATGGCCTTGTTAGTTAAAACATTTTTTATCTATTGGATTGCTTCAAATATTGAACTTGGAGATACTGATACCAAGGAGTTTGTTTCCTGTCTTTAGATGCAAGACTTATTTTGTTAACATTAGTCCATTTTTCGCTGTCTCATTTATTCTATTATTATTATTATTTATTAGATTTATAGGCCGCCTCACTCCCAAAGGGCATGAGGTGGCTCACAGTGCAGCTGTTCCAATAACAGCACATAAAATACATAACTAAAACTTAACCCCATTAAAACAAATTTCCACAGCAGCAGTTAAAATTTAAATAACAAAGTTAAAAGCAAGCAAAATTTAGACAGGCGCCCGATCAAAAAGGCTAGGAGGGGAATGTATGTTGTTGCCTTTCAACTCTTGATGATTTTTCAGAGAGTTTTCCATCTGTATGTTATTGCCTTTCAACTCTTAATGATATTTCAGAGAGTTTTCCATCTGTGGGTGAGCAGCTAAATGGTAGTTTGCTTTGCATAGTTTCTGAACACCCAGAAATCAAATCCAAACAGATGCAGAACACTTACTTAGAAAGCAGGATGACACAATTTTGAGCCCTCCGGCCATCAATTACAGAAAGCTCTTTGACTTTTCGACTGGACAGGTACAAGTCTTCAGTTGATCCCATTTCCTTCTACAAACAGTTAATAAACATGAAAATCAGTGCCATGAATTTTCCTCCCCTGATTTTTTCTTTCTGTGCACAACTTGGATGGGCAACTCTGTTAGATAACCAATGCTCTAAGTTCAGATAACTGAGTTTGTGAAGAAGTTGAAAGGATGCAGGATTGTAACGCTACAAAACAAACATCATGGACTCACATGATGGTTTTATCAGTCTTAATTCCATAATGTTGCTCATAATTAAGTCAAAGATGTATTTGCTTATGGTCACTGATCCAATTACACACAACTCTGTGCAGGAATGTGTGTTTACTGGGGTCTGGTTCTCATCTTATTTCTACCACTGTAGGCAAAATTGTCTAAGCCAGATGAATAAAATTTTACAGCATAATCAACATTATAGCATACAATAAAACCTAACAAAAAGTATCATGCATTATAGTGCAGTGCGTGCTTGCGCATCTCACAAAACACATTGTGCCTAGAAATCTGAAACAGCTGTGGGGGGGTGGGGGGAACGACACTGGCTCTGGAACTTGAACAATTAAAATCACTACTCAGGAGCAGTAACTGAAACCTTTCCCCTTCTATACAATAAGGAAAAGACATAGTAGGATCCTTCACATTCTTTTGGTACCCTTCTCTGCTTCTCATGTATTCAGGCAAGTGAAAGCACAGT
This sequence comes from Sphaerodactylus townsendi, assembly GCF_021028975.2. Taxonomy (NCBI): domain Eukaryota; kingdom Metazoa; phylum Chordata; class Lepidosauria; order Squamata; family Sphaerodactylidae; genus Sphaerodactylus; species Sphaerodactylus townsendi. The sequence continues at coordinate 70,371,529 of NC_059425.1, forward strand.
GACAATTCTCCATGCTCCTCTCAGACATTCATGCAAGAGATCCCATGTTGTCTCCATCCTACTACAAACAACACACTTAAGTGCACATAAAATTAAACCTTACTCATGCAGTGACCAGTTTGGATGATCGATATTGCAATGGGGTCCCTTAAAGTAAACACTGGAATAGAACTCCAGAAATCAGACAGGAGACAGGCAGGAATACTTACCTGCTTACAGGAGGAAGGGTTAGTTAGCAGGTCCTACACAGGTAGCAGTTGAAGATAACAGAGAAGGGAAACATGCCAACTGTTAGCCATAGAAGTAAAAGGTACAGAGGTCATCAAAGCCAACAATATTTACCCCTGTATGGTTTTCTAAGTGATTAAAATGCTCTTCTACTAAACATAACCCTCTATTAAGAATTTCAAAGAGGAACACATTGGGGTCTGTTCTCCTTTCCATGCATATGTATAATGGCACAATCAACAGGGATGCAATATTGTGCTCACTGCGTTTGTGCAAGGTTCCCATGAAAGATAATTAACTGTTGCATCACCTCATTCTACAGTTATATAATTAGTCTTCAAAATAAACATCAGTGAAGGGGTTACAAGTAAAGTTCTTCTCCAACTTGAATAGTTGAACAATATTGCTCCATCATTGTATAACTAACTGCAGACACATTTCTCAGGTGAAGAGAACAGACCCTTTGTCTTTTCAAAGAAAGAAGAAGCAGTTTAAAAACTAAAAGAAACTGGAAAATCATATTAATATTATGTTAGTTGCAGCAGGAAAAATGTCTCATACATGCTCTGTTTCTTCAGAACAAAAAAACAGTGATTTTTCTGGACATTTGGATTTTGGTGCATCTGGATGTAGCTAACAAGTTGCAAATTTAGGGCAAGCAATTATGGGCAAGGGTACAAAATTTCCAAATTTAAACAAAAAAATGAGAATGGAAAAGAATGAAATTGCTGAGAAACTTGTCAGATTTCTAGTTGAAGAGAAGGTTTTGACGGTTTGCTCCATTTTTTCTTCCTCCCCACCAGCTAGTTAAGGTTTGAGCTGTTTCAAGATAAATCAGTATGACACACAACAATAAATCCCTGTTTAAAGGGGAAAAATGTAAAACAGAAGCAAAAATGGATATGAACAAGAAGTTGCCTCAGAAGAAAAATGGCTTTATAAATACTTTAGATAAATAAATAAATATTAAGACACAACACTGGTTTGTTTTGCTCAGCCTTGTCTATTCTGAGCAGATGAACTACTCTGATATGAAAGAAACATTTGCATTGCCAAGGGGGAACAGTCAATCACAGAAGCATAACATTCAGAAAACTACATTTGGATATTAATTGGTCAAAACCTAATCCCCCAAAATAATAATTCATAAAAATAATTAAAACTGAAATGGAAAATTACTGACAATAATATTTGTAAAAGTTTGAATTTAGCCATTAATCAAGCAGTATAATGGAAAGAGTTAGGATGTGTGTATGCTGTAACCAGTGATGAAAACAGGCAGTACCAACACAGATTATCAGTGATAAGGATCTCTCAATGTTTTGGGGGACAGGGAATGGATTGGGGATGTAGAATGGGGTCCCCACCTCATTTTTAAAAAGAAAAATATACCCACATTCTATAGCTGCTATAAGTTGTGGTAAGGAACCTTCTGTTCACACTGAAAGCAGTTGGTAATTTAATTTTATAGAGAAATGGATTGCTTAGATGAGGAGAGCTTTCCCCTATTCCCTTTCAAGCAACATTTCCTGAACTCTGTTTCAGCTGTTTTCTCTCAGGCTGTAACTTCCAGTATTGAAGTAGGGATGGGAGGAAAAAAATGTTTCAAGTACCAGAGGACTATGAGGTAGAGTAACATTTTCTTCTCCAAACTTATGTTCAGCTTCTGTTTTAAAAGAGATCTCTACTTGTATTGTAGAAATGAATGGGTAAATCCATACATAAAAATCTTAGGATTTTTTAAAAATTGTATATGATTTGTACTCATCTACTTTTTTTGAAAAGCCAATGAGTGCTGTAGCCAGGTGTGCCTTTCATTTGATTTGAAACTTCTCTCCTCTTCTTGGCCCTGCCATCCTCACCAGTGGATCCCTGCTTCTATAATTTCCAGACTAGATTACTGTAATACGTTTTACAGAGGACTGTCTATAAAGGTAACCCAGAAATTGCAAACAATGAAGCTGCCATATTGAATGTCATGGTTATCTATCAAGGTGAGTATTGTCTACTCTGACCAGCAATGGTCTTGAAAGTTTTTGATATAAGTCTTTAACACATCATGTACTACTTGATTTTAAACTGGAAATGCCAGTAATTGAACCTGGTACCTTTCTGCAGATGCTGTTCTGCAGATGGTGCAACAGCTCTGTCTATGGAAAAAGAAAAGGCTGAACAATAGAAGACAACATAAAGCAGAAGTCTGTGGGATGGTTGTGGAAGGAAGGTAGGGAGTTAGGAAGAAAAAAATGGCCTTGACAAAAAGGGTGATGTGATATTGGATTTTGGAGACATGGAGAAGCACGTGGCCTGGGAGGATTGGGACAGTGAGAACTGCAAATAGTTCTAGGGTCAACTGGAAATGTAAAGTTCTTCATATGAATCCCCACAGCTATGACACATCCAAAAATATTATTTTAAGGGAAACTGAAAGATGTTACAGTCAGGTTTGTTTAGGCTCTGATGACTTTCATTGGTTCTACTTGGCAGAGGCGTACCAGGATAAAATAGAACCCGGAGCAAAACCTGCTCCAAGAGCCCCCCACCCTGCACCCCACTTACTTTTGCCAGCAGATGGTCCAGTGGCAGCAGCCTTCACCGCTTTCCTTCCCTCTGAGCGGACAGCCTGCTCAGAGAAGAAGGGAAGTGGCTAGAGGGGCACCTTCGCCACTTCCCTTCTCTCTGAGTGGGCAGCCCACTCAGAGAAGAAGAGAAGCGGCTGGAGGGGCGCTATTTGCCTTCACCACTTCCCCTCCCTCTGAGTGGGCAGCCTGCTCACAGAAGAAGGGAAGCAGCTGGAGGGGCACCATTTGCCTTCGCCGCTTCTCTCACCCATGTCGTCCTCTTCGACAACAAGGCAGGTCAAGGGAGGCCAAAGACTCTCGGGGTAGGGAAAAGCATCTGGTCACATGGGGGGCCAATTTTGCACGTGACCAGATTAGTTGTGCCCGGGAACATGGGTTACCCGATGCCACCGGGCAGATACGCCTCTGCTACTAGAATAGGGCAAAATGTTGGATTTTTTAAAAAGGGGAATTGCTCCTCTAAAACTAGAAACTGTAAACAGGTTGTGATATAGCATAAAAGGGAAAACTGAAGGATAGACTAAGATCCACTAGAGTCACAGTTCAACAGCACTGGATAAAAGCTCATCAGTCTGCAAAGCAACTTTAGGCTGTCATTTTAACAGCAGATGGCTGCTTCAAAAAGGCTGGCTGCTTCAAAAAGGCTGGAAAAGACCAAGTTTGCAGCGTCTGTTCCAATAGCTAGGGGAGTGGAGAATCTGGAGGGGAGGAAAAGAGAGGTAAAAATAGCTCTCTTCCAGCTGAATCTCATTCATCAGATGCAGACAGAATGCAGGTAAGTTTCTTTCCAAGAAGAGAAGAGAAAAAATTTAATACATGGCTGCTGTTAAAATATGTTGTTAGTGTTACTATCTGCAACTCAGGGTTAGCCAGAAGAATTGGGGGGGGGGGGGGGAGAGAAAGCAAAGTGAAACAAACAAAAGAAGTTCAGTTAATCCAATCATACTACTTAAAACTCTTTAGCTGATTGGGAAATTTTATTCATGATGACTGGGGTAGATGGTAGATGGGCTGGGAAAAGGGGGGAAATAATAGCACAAGTTACAAAGCAACTAACACTCTACAACTAAAACAGAATGTTACCTACCAGGTTCCAGGATCTGCATTTTATATGAACGACAAGGCCAACTGCAGGTCAGAGTCAGAGCCAAAGCAATGACCCAGAAGTTTAGTTTGGCTCTCATCTTTACTTTGAAAACACTACATCTATGGAAAAAAAACCTGTTCCTATGATTGGCTTTTCTCCATTGTTGCATCAGCTGTTGGAAGTAATTCTGCCCAGTATCATATGAAACTCAGAGTCTATGTTGATAGCAAAAGAAGGGATAAGTCCTTACCTGGTGTCTCTGATAAGCAGAGAACATTTTTTCAAAATCCTCCAGATCTAACATCTTGAAAGCTCTTAAATCATCGATTTCGTGCCAGATTGTGCCATTTATCTTCTCCTGCAATCAAAAGAGATAAACATACATTCAGGGAACCATACAATGAAACCTTGTAACAAAAGGAAGTGAATTGCAGTCAACCAATGACTCAGATCTGCAGAAATAACTTTTTACCAGTAGAAGAATGTCCATGATCCTGAAAGTCCCCTCCCAAATCTCTTACCCATAGTTAAGAAACTGTCACTGTTACATCTGCACAAATCTTGTAAGAGGTACCTTAAGGGTTCATTCAAATGTCATAATAAAGCACAGTTTGATGTCACAAACTCATTAAGTCTTGGAATACAGACAGGCCAACAAATCAGGATTTTCAGTTGGCATTATACAGCAATTTCAATCGACAGTTTGTAGTCATTTGTTAACCACAGTTTGTACTCATTGTTGCAATGCCTGAGTTCACAAATCACAGTCTGATGAGTGGCAGCACATCTTGCATTGGTTTGGTCATAGAGACAATAGTACAGGAAGATGACTTTTCTACTGGGAAAGAAGCGTCCATGACTTAACACGGCCACCATTGCCGGGGGTGGAAGGGACAGCCTCCAGGCTCGGCTGCCTCCATCCCAAGCCTCACGAGCTCACAGGGGCTCACGAGGCTTCCCCCCTGCCTTCCACGCCCACATGGTAGGCATCAGGAGCTCGGGGTGATGAGGTCAGGTCTCCTGATGTCATCAGGGGAGGCTGGGCCAGGCAGCCTACATAAGGCCAGGCCCGGCCTCACCACCTCCCCACTCTGCCAGTACGCTTAGTCTACTTTGAACCAATATTTTAATAAAAGGCTATGTCTAACCTATTTTCACAATCAAATGCTGTTGTTATAGTTTTAATTTAGGGTATAAAATCTGGGAGGGTTTTAGTTACTTCCCTCAAACAGCAAATGGAGAACATGTAAGCCAGAGTTACTTACTATTTGAAGTTTGTTACCTACATCTTGTAGCCAGAATTTGTTGGGCAACCTATGGTGTCTCAAGATTTTTTATTGCATTATAAGTTTGTTGTAACCTGCCCTGAGCCCTGTGGGGATAGGGCAGGACAAAAGCCAAACAAACAAACAAACAAACAAATAAATAAAGAAGAAAGATGTCTGGATGCATCCTTACTCTTTGTTCTTCATCCTTCAACAGAAGCTGAAGAGCCGTGGGTTTCTTTTTTGGATGCTTTCAGACCACTGCTTCCTTCTCCAACTTTTTTACATCTTAACACATACTTTATAAATTAATGTTGTATTTTAATGCACATTACTGTACCCCATGTAAAACTTTTGAAACATTGATGGCCCAAGAGCAAAATATAAATAAAAGTATTGTTATTATTTTATGCTACAGAAGTGGTTGCTTCCGCCCTTTAAAACACATGAAAAGAAACAGAAACAGATGACAATCAAATTGGCGACAACGAAGGCCTTCACAGCATGTGTTGTCTTGTAGTCCAGAAGAAAGGATTACCCAGTGCCAACAAAGGGACCTCTCCTGAGCTGAAGTTCCTGAAGTGCACTCAAGCAGTAAAGTACATTAACACTTCATTACTGAACTTATTAGGAACAGCTTCCGTTCCCCACTCATGGTTATTAAAGAGAGGAAGAGAAATGTGTTACTTAAAACAATCAGGACATGAACAAAGCAAAGAGAACGACTGGTGGGGGTGGCGGGAGAAGAGATGATCAAAGGAAGGAAAAACCTTTTGAGGAAATCCAGGACGGGCAGCATAAAAACAACAGAAATGCCTTTTCTTGAGTCTCTTGAAGTGGCATGACAGTATAGGAAGCTGTGTTGCATAAGAACAAGGGGCTTTCAAAAGTACTGTGAAAACTTCTGTTTCCCTTCTACTTGAGAGCCAACATAGTATGAATATAGGGGGAGGGGTCATAACTTGGTGGTAGAGTACCTGCTTGACATGCAGAAGGTCCCAGGGTCAATCCCCAGGGTCTCCAGTTAAAAGACATCAAGCTGAGACCCTGGAAAGCTGCTGCCCGTCTGATTCAGTACAAGGCAGATTCTTGTCCTTGTGGCGGCTAGACTAGTGTGAGACTGAGAAAAGAAGGATTTAAACCTCATGCAGTCATACAGCTCACTGGGCGATGTTTAGCCAGTCACACACACTATATTTATGGAAGAGAAAAGAACCACACAACCATGCTCTGAGCATCTTGAAAGAAAGTGTTTCTGTAAACTCACTTATAGCTTTAAGACACACCTTCCTGTATACTGCAAGAGTATGGGGATTATCCTTAGAAAACCTTCCCCTCTTCTAGTTGTCCCTATGGTAAGCATCAGAAGACAGCTGCCTATACAGGAGAGCCCACACTAATACACATAAAGAATAGAGACCTGTGGAAGACATGAATTGACTGAAGCATCTTGTCTGTCTATATGGCAGAGGAAATATACTGAAAACGTCAAGTACTACAATTGGAGATGTTTGGATGTGTCCCAACTTTTGTGGTAATAGTATTGGTATTTTTGGTAATACACTCAGCAAGTCAAAAGCTGCTATTCTGAGAGTTCATTTTTCAGTAAGGGTAATGCTTACTTTTCTTATGTCTTTGACCGAATACCATTTCCTTAGCCAGTGTTTCACATGTTAATTTTGCCATAGAGCCTGAAAGTTTGTTTACAGGCCTTTTTGCTGTACATTCAGTAAAACAAGGTTTAGGCCTACCTGACACAAACAGTAGATCATATAATAAAACCAGTTTCTAAACTGGAACAGTTTGGACTGAGGGAAGCTACATAATTGAGCACCCCTCCAATTTTTTAAATTTAAAACTATATTGTGGACAAAGATTTTAGCCTTTTCCTCAAGGAATTAATTTGTAGGGCCCCCATCTGGTCACAGGGGAATTCTTCTGCCCCACCCCTGATATTGTGTGAAAGGACAAGCCATGTTAGGATGATTAGCTGTCCCTCACTGCAAGCTGTGGCAATCTATACCACTTCTTCCCATCTCATTCAAAAGAGAGATCAGGAATGACCACTGAATAAATGTTCAAAATGTAAGCTGAAAAAAGGCTAGATTTTCATTTCATTGAAACTACAATGCCCATCCCTTTATCATGTATAAATATGAAACCAAGAAAGGTCCTATCCCAAAAAGTATGTGCAAAGTGTTCTTTGTTATCAATGAGCTTAATTGGAGACCATTACATGCAGTGCAGATGTTTGAAAACGATCAGCAACTCATAGGTAACCCCCCCTCTCCATTGTGGAAGGGAGTCTCCTATTCTTATGCTGACCTTTTTTACTGCTAGAAATGGAATGGCTCTTCCAAACAATTTCTTCAACTATACTCTCATACTCTGCTATTAACAATTTATAGTAATCAGTCAGGAAGACTGGAACAAAATTTCACCTATTGTTGCTAAGATAAATGATTCTCTTCATTCCCTATAATATTTACAGCCCCTAACCATGATTTAAAAATAAAACAAAACATGTTCTTTTTTTATGTTACTTCATCAGTATATCATTTGTTTTCTTAATGAGAGGTTTCAGTTCCAAGAGAATCTTGTCAAGTTGCTTATCTGGTTTCTCTGCTATGCAAAAGTTATAGTCCATTATGAGAAATCAGACCTGTGAACAATATTTCCCAGGATTCCCCAGAGATTGTCTAAGACATAAGGGGGAAAGAATTTGGAGTATATGCAATTAGCCAGAGTTTGTCTTTATAAGGAACTGGCCCTTTTGAGTGCATCTGTTCCCTAAACGCATTATACAATCACACTGTAATCATGTCATTCTGCAGTTACATATTTGAATTGAAGCACAATTTACTGAGAGAGAAACCAGAGATATGAAGCACAAAGAAAGTCCATCAGAAGGGATTTGCCTCCCATTTGTTTCTATCTAAACCAAAGCCGAATTTATCATGAATAAATGATGCTTGAATCTCCACCCTGTTCATAGAAGAGGAGGGTAATTTTTGCTGGTCTCCCCTCCCCGACTTCCTTGATGCTCCAGGGGTGTTCACTGATCTCAGAAACATATAGGGACTCACAGAAAACTGCAGTAAGGTAGGCAGGAAAATTGCTGTATAAGCATTTGCAGCTCCACTTGTGTTGTTTTGGATGACATCCATTGCTTTGGGGTAACTTTTTAAAAAAGGATGACTATTTTGGCACTGAAGAAAAACCATGACATTTAAAAAATGGGAACATATTCCAATTTTGTGTTCCAAATAATATAACTACAAGTGTTATTAATGAGCTTCATTTAATTTCTTCTGTGTTAGTATGAGAAACCCTAAATGTCTGTCTTTTAGATATTTCAGCCTATATATTGGGAGGAGCTTCACACCTACTCACAACATATATTGTGAGTATATATTGGGAGGAGCTTCACACCTACTCACAACAGAATATCTCACAAAGAGAAGCTACTGCTTCAGCTATGGTTACAAACCTCACTCTTTAGAAAGATTATTCTATTGTACACAAACTCTCATAGCTTTCTCCAAGCAAAACATCTTTTCCTCTCCAAGCACAATCTCTGATTTCAAAGGTCTTTATATTCAACTTTGTATTCATTTAGAGTGAACCTTTAAGAGTCTAATGTAAAATGAATAGGTTGTTTTTCCATCTCAGAAGCAAATGTGAAATTATGATCATAGGTCATGGAAGTATTCTGCTTTTATTTCCCAGAAATTCAGACACAGCAAGCTTGCTGGTATAAGGCTTCCAAGTGCCTAGAAAGTAATAAACAAACATCTCAGAGGAAATTTGTGAATTGTCACGGACTCCTCTTTAAAAACAAGACTATCTTCCTCCACACACTCTTCTTGGTTTCACTCTTTGTTGGCCACAATTTACTACCAAACACTTCATCAACAAAAGCTGGAAAATTGCATATTTTAAAGAACAGCCCAGTTGTAGTTTCCCTCTGTTAAACGTTAAGCCTAACAACAGCCTGCAGACTTAAACCCAAGTTAGACATGTCTCCTTTACTAAAGATGCCCACTGTGCTTTCTGAGCTTCTATCGCTGTATCTCAATAGTGACATTAACATTTTGGGTTACAGAGACAATTCATTTTTGGAGCATCAATCCTTCCTAAATAGTACTGGGAAAGACTAGGGCCCAACAGGACTACTGACTCTCCCCATTTAAGAATCTGTTTTTGATTTGTTTATTTTTGGGTTTGGGGTTTTTTTTAGGACAATGGTATTAGTTTTTAATGTGATAGTTTGCCTTTAAAGAATAAGAATATATTTTTAGAACAGGAAGAATTTTGGTCAAAAGCAAAAGAAGGTAAGCTGGTTTTCATTAACTCAAAAAATGATCCTGATCCAAACTCTACATACTTGATTTGCTCAACTCTTCCCATTCAAGATTCCCCTGACACTTTCACTCCTACTGTGCTTTTAAAAAATCCCTTTAGCCACTAAATCTGTTAGCTTGACAATATCCTTAAGAGAGGCAAGAGAGAACTTTAAAGTGCTTCTTTATTTAAGAAAGATATGTATGGAAATGTTTTGAAAACAACAAAATGTTCTTATTAAACTGGATACTCAATTGCACAGAGGAATATGTGCTTGGCATTAAGGTTGGTCGAAATTTTTGGTGATTAAGATGAAATTTTTGCTTACCCTTCATTTCTTTGAAGCCCCACATGGGAACATGGCAGTCCTATGGAGCAGGGAAGGGTGGCTATAACCTTGCCTGAGACCTTGGCAAGCTAGCACCAGTTAGAATAAACAGCTCTAGGTCAGACTGATCAAAGATCTGACTCAGTATAAGAGAGCTTCATATATTCTTCAGATCTGAAGTTAATAATATTGTGAGATGCTTTGATCTATGGTAATGATGTGTCAGACTTCTCAATAACCAGCAGTAAACAAGTGCCGCTAGATAGCAGCCAAGTCACTCAGCTTGCAAATTAGAATCAGACCTATTGTTTCAAAGAAAGAGTCATGCACCATGAACAGTAGTATCGCATGATACAAGTCCAGCTCTAAAGGGTACCTTTCAGGTTTGAACTGTGGGACTCATAACAAATTTTTCCACATTACCAAAAACAAACAAAAACAATGTAGCATATAAATGATACAAAATATACCCCAACCAACAAGTACAGTTAACTTCCAAATACAACAACTGGTTGAGAAACAGGAAACAAAGAGTGGGTATAAATGGGAAGTTCTCACAATGGAGAGATGTCGGGAGTGGTGTCCCCCAAGGATCCGTTTTGGGACCAGTGCTCTTTAACCTATTCATAAATGACCTGGAAGTAGGGGTGGGTAGCGTGGTGGCCAAGTTTGCAGATGATACCAAATTATGTAGGGTGGTGAGAACCACAAAGGATTGCGAAGAGCTCCAAGCGGACCTTGATAAATTAGGTGAGTGGGCTCAGAAATGGCAAATGCAGTTCAATGTAGAAAAATGTAAAGTGATGCACATAGGGGCAAAAAATCCAAACTTCACATACACGCTACAGGGGTCAGTGCTATCAGTCACAGACCAGGAAAGGGATTTCTAGGGAGTCTTGAGTTGGCTGATAGTTCCAATGGGAATAAGTCAACTCTCAATGCATGGCAGCTGTGAAAAAGGCAAACCTCTATGCTGGGGATCATTAGAAAAAGGAATTGATAATAATAAAACTGCAAAGATTGTCATGCCCATATATAAAAGCAAGTGGTGCGACCGCGACTTGGAGTACTGTGTCCAGTCTCTGGTCGCCACATCTCAAAAAAAAAGGGATATCGAAGAGATAAAGAAAAAGTGCAGAGAAGGGCAACAAAGGATGATTGAGGGACTGGAGCACCTTCCCTATGCAGGGAGAGGGCTGCAAGCGTTTGGGACTCTTTAGTTTGGAGAGGAGGCGGGCTGAGGGGGGGGATATGAGGTTGAAGTCTACAAAATTATGCATGGGGTAGAAAATGTTGACAGAGAGAACTTTTTCTCTCTTTCTCACAATACTAGAACCAGGGGGCATTCATTGAAAATGCTGGGGGGAAGAATTAGGACTAATAAAAGGAAACACTTCTTCACACAACGTGTGATTGGTGGTTTGGAATATGCTGCCACAGGAGGGTGGTGATGGCCACTAATCTGGATAGCTTTAAAAGGGGCTTGGACAGATTTATGGAGGAGAAGTCGATTTATGGCTACCAATCTTGATCCTCTTTGATCTGAGATTGCAAATGCCTTAACAGACCAGGTGATCGGGAGCAACAGCCGCAGAAGGCCATTGCGTTCACATCCTACATGTGAGCTCCCAAAGGCACCTGGTGGGCCACTGCGAGTAGCAGAGAGCTGGACTAGATGGACTTTGGTCTGATCCAGCTGGCTTGTTCATATGTTCTTATGTTCTTAACAAGTACAGTTAACTTCCATATATTACAAAGAAATCAATAGGCAGGAACACTGATCATAGCATACTCCTCTCAACCCCCAAAACTATTCTGCGTGCCCCAAAATAACATTTAATTCACCTCCCAAGTCCCCATTTATTAACACAGCTGCCTCCACTCTAAACCAGCGAGAAGAATAAGTCTGTGGTTGCTGTACACTAAACAGAAACACCTGCGTTCCTCTTACTTTCCACCCCCCTACAAATACACCATACATATAAATTTATATATGTAGTTATTATAACTTTTCTTCGAAGCACTAAGTCTCATGTTTTGAAAATGAAAATAAATCCCTCTCTTACATTCTCTCCCACAGCCCCACGTGGCTCTGACAGACAAGCACAGGCGGTGCAGCAAATATTTCACTTCATCTTATTTAAAAGAAAAGGAGAACAAGAGAGAGAATTCTTGTGGCATTCCAGAGGTCCCAGGACACTCATTCCAAATGCCTGAGTTGAGCCCTGAGTGACTTGGAGTCTAAAAAAGAGCATGGATTTCTAGGCAGCCATCCAAATTCAACACAGACAGTATTCTATCTGTACTTTTTTAGCAGCCAAAAAAGAAATAGGGTAGTTGGGAGTATAGGAGAGGGAGGGGACTGCTGAGCAGGAAAACAAGGAGCGAGCTGTGAAAAAAATCAGTCTGGATACTCTTCCAGAAGGATGTGCTACAGATGCACTATGAAAAACTACAAAGAAGGGTGATTGTGTCAAGCAATGAGTTTGCAATGAATGAGCTGTGTGTCAGTGCTGGACCCCTTAAATATTCTTCTTGGAATTCTCATAGCCAGAGGGTTGGTTCAGATATTTCTGTTATTATTTGACTATTGAATAAACCCTTTTTCTGCAAGCACCAGCATCTAAATACTGTTAGTCTGGCCACATCCGAATATCAACACATGCATCCTCCATAGAAATATGGTACTAGTGGGGGTTTTCCACATGTTCAGGAAATATTAATATTTTGAACGTTATCGTTTCCACGTGGGAATGCTGTCATAAGGTAAAATATTTTTGACAGTGGAGAGATACAAAGGAAAGTCTGAACTGGTAAAAATCTAGTTTCAAGGTGGCAGGAGCTAACATAATACAAAATATTTTATATTTCATTTCAGCTTCTCATCACTCCCACACTCAGGCTCATTCCGCACACGCAGAATAATGCACTTTCAAACTGCTTTCAGTGCTCTTTGAAGCTGTGCGGAATGGCAAAATCCACTTGCAAACAGTTGTGAAAGTGGTTTGAAAATGGCCTCAGGTTGAGATTTTTCACCAACACACTCTAAGATGCAACAAGGGACATATACCTTTGCCTAGCATATGTAGACACTGGCTGAGTATGGTAGCATAGTATTTCAATGCCATGTTTCAGTCCATGCTTTATACAACACATATGACTGCTGAAGGGATACTGGTGTTACACTTGCAACATATACAGAGTATGGACTGCATTACTGTGTCCTTAAGCACTTATGCATACATGCCTAACAAACCTCACAGAACTATGGTTTTCTATATGTACCACAGGGATCACATCTCCTGCATAAATTATAGAGCCACCTAAGAGGCTGGCATAACAACTTGACAAGAAAGCTATTAAATCTTCATATTTTAATTCCACAGCCATATAAATACTAGTAAGATTATCTCAAGCACTGCATATACACATGGCTATACAGGCAGCTGCTGCATCCAGAACCTGATCCTCAGTCCATCAAGGTCAGTAGTTGTCAGATTGACAACAGCTTTTCAGACCTCAGATGCCTTTAACATCACTGACTAGCTCATCTTTTTTTAAAAATGCTGGAGATATTTACAATTGACTGTACAACCTTCTGTATACCAAACACAAATGCTCTATCACTGAGCCACAACCCATTCTAATCAGTAGCATAAGTCAGACTCTTACCTCACTCAGTTTGGCCCAGTTGAAGGATTTCAAATGCGGATGAGATGGCTGTGGGACGAATTTCTTCTTCAGATTTGTACCACTGGTGCTGAGTGTGGTTGTGGAAACTGGAGGCATTCCCATGTTGAAAAATGGGGGAGCTCCAGGAGGAGGAGGGGGCCCTCCTGGAGGAGGAGGTGGAGCTGGTGGAGGTGGACTAGAGAACGGAAGAGGAGGTGGAGAAGGAGGCAAAGTTTCTGATGATGGCACATCGGAAGAAAGAGAAAATGGGCCACCTGGAGGCAGTTGAGGAGGGGATGGGAAGGAAATGTTGCCACCCTGGTAGGGGAAAAGATGACATTTAGAATGCACATTTTCAGCATATATCACATTCTTTGGTGGCATAATGTAGTCATCATTATTCTACCCCCCACCACAGCACCAAACATTAATTATGGTTAATTCTAATTCTAATTGTTCTTTTTGACTCTGAATTCTGCCTTACATACCATAACTTTTATTTTAAATTCCTCTGGTAAGGCTACATGCATCCAATTACAGCTAATCATCGTATCTACTTTGTGATACAATATAATGTGTGAAAATCACAACAAAGAAAGAAACAAGCTAGAGGCAGTGAAAGGAAAGAATGGAAAGAATAGGTTCTGTAGTCATTAATCCCATACCAGGGCATTCAAGAACTTTCTTACAACCTTAAACAAATGTTGTTTGTTTCTCTGTTTTATTGAGGGCACAAGCACAGAATTGTGGCTTGGTTGTCTCTATTTGATTGATTTTATAAATATCCCATATCATACCGAGAACTCATTGAGCTGAGCTACAAGGTCAGTCATTTGGTCCCGGGTTTGGCGTAGTTCCAGGGCTTCTTTCTGCAGCTTGTCCTTCATTTTATTTAATGTCTTCATCATTTCATCTTTTTCCTGGGTCTTTATATCACATTCCCGTTCTTTCTTCTCTAGCTTGCTCATCAGCTCAGTGTGTTCTGTGAACAGCAGTGGGAAGAAGATGGAAAACTGACGGACGGTTTCAAGAAATCTAGATGAGCTCAAAACTCATGAATTATCCCCCAAAGAAACTATGTGTAAGACACATCTGAAGGAATTAACTGTCCTGGGAAGGAAGGTGGTTATACTAAAATTAGGAATGGAAGGTTATTATTGAAAGGTGGTTTAGGTGAGAATCATCAGCTAGCAACTTCTAACAATGAGTCTTTCAAATCTACACTAAAATTGAAGAGAAAAACCAGTTTTATCAATGTTTTGGATTCAAACTCCAGCTCACCCACAGACTCATTGGAAACCTTAGGCAACTCACAGTCGGCCTGCATCTTTTCAATATTTGCAAAATGGGAACAATAATGACCTGTACAATGCTGCCTTCTTTGAGACTTTATCCTCCTATCACTTTGAAATCAATGGTTCAATGAGGTTCCCCTGTACAACAACCCCAGAAGGCCACATACCTTTTCGGAATTTTTCTGCTTGATCCCTCCATTGTTTCACTTCATTCTCATTCACCAACCTAAATGGAGATATGGAGAGTTAATTTGAGATCCATTCCAAAACAATTAAATACAAAATATGTCTAGGACATTAGAAGAAAACAGAATGTAGAATTGGCATTCTGCATGTGATAAAAGTATATATGGTACTACATGTTAATGAAAGTCTTGAGGAGATAAAGCAGAATTGAAACTTCTCCATGTAGAGGAAATGTCACATATAAAAGATTATCTCCATGTAGAGGAAATGTCTCATACAAAAGAGTCCTTACATTTAACACATTGTGTAGCTGAACTATAATATCAGTTAGCAGGATTCTTACATCTTAATGATGTTCTTGACATTGAAATTCTCCAAAGGAGCCATATCTGGATCATCACCTCGCTCATCCTGAAGAACAATTTGTTGAAGTATCCTGTCTAATAGTTGCCACTGTTGAAAACTTCCCCCATTTCGTTTATCTACAATGAAAAATGGCAGTAAGGAAATTGGGAAAAGAACTTAGTAGTTTTGCTAGTAATCCTAGTCTCCTCTGGCTTTCCTTGGACCTTACAGTTAGACTGATATAACAATAAAGTTCCTAAAGTTTCTTAGATTCTTTCAGAGTTTTGCAGAGTTGGTGATCTTTGGAGGTTTTTTAGTAGTTACTGCGAGTTTCTCTTTTAATCACTTTGGATGGGATGTTTTTGTGTTTTATTGTAGTTTTACTTCAATCTTTTATATTACTGGGTAGATAGTCTATATAAATTCTAAATAAATAAAATAGAAGGAAGAGGAGGGAGCAGATTTTATTTCCTGTTCCCCATGCTTTCCCACTGCACCTGAAGAAAGAAATTGTTTCTCCCTGGGGGAAGATGTACAGTCTTCTTGTTAGAAACCTCATGGTGCTGGGTGGCATTGAGAGATGCCAAATCTCCTCTTGGTTATGATGAGGAACATGAGGGACAAGAAAATTCAGCTTCCTGAAAGAAGCCTTTCCATATGGCATAATCATTCAATTACATTAAAGCCATTTTCAGATATTCTAACTGGGGAGAATAAAGAAGGGAAGACGCGACAAAGAGTTTGGATTTATATCCTGCTTTCTCAACCGTAGGGAGTCTCAGAGTGACTTACAAACTCCTTCTCTTCCTTTCCCCACAACAGATACAAGGTATCAGAGGTGGGTGCTGTTGCCAGACTGACCCATGGTGGATGGGTGAGTGAGTTGGGGGCTCTGTTTTAAGCAGTGATGCCTCTGAACATCCTGCAAACGCTTGGGGCATCTAGCAGTGCAGTGCCAAAATGGGGAATCTATTTTCTGCATTAAGCAAATGTACCCACAAGGACACAAAAGACCTGTCTGGACATGCCCACTCCCACATCTGCCACGCAAAGCACCAATCTCACACCCTTCCTAAAGAGATTAAGAGAGCACAATTACCCTACCTGGAGAGCGTTCCCATCTGCACACCTGTACTATACACTCCTTCAGAGACAAAGGACTTGTTATTGTGTTTGCCCTGAGTTTTCCTGCCCAGTGTTGTATTAACCCAATACTTCTTTCTCTAACCTCTCTAATGACTGCCTCATTTGCATTGTCACTGCTCTATAGCTGCAATTCCATCAGCTACCTTCCCCCTTTTCAGGTATTCCCAAGCTTGGCCAATCAAGCTAATATCTTAACCATTAGATTAACTATTCAACTATTAAGGTTGATGTCTGCCTCTTGTCTTTCCCAGGAAAGGGAGACTCCTCTTTGTCCTGGGGGATTAAGTTCTCTTAGTGTGGCTACAGGACCCGATCTCTCCTATAAAATAGGCCCTCATCCAACACTCAATGTTCAGTGTATCTGGACCACTGGTCTGGCCACAGTGTTCCACCCAGTACTTCTGCCTTGGGGTTTAGTTGCTGATACATGCCACCTGCTTTCTACCCTGCTTCCTTGGAGCCCAGTGCAGGTCACTGGACTCTGTTTCACAGATCCAAAGCCAGTATCACCCCTAAGAATCCCCCCAATTTCTCATCAACTGCAGACCTATCCCCTCAACACTGTACATATCCTAGGACTATGTGTGCATGTTTCTGCTTGATTATTGTGTGCTTCTGTACCCCTAAATAAAACTGTCAAACTGTATTCTCTCTCCTGTGGAATTTCTTGGAAAAGCTGATCTTGGTAGACATAGGCAATAAAGACCTGAGTTTGCCTGACCTTTTGCTAAGCCAAGAATCTGCTCTTGCTAATTCCCCACTCTAAAAGGGAGAGACTCCCAACATTTTGTGGTAACATTGGAGCTGAGACAATTCGAAGAGAACTGTGATTAGCCTAAGGTCACCTAGCAGACTTCATTTGTAGCAGTGGGGAAACAAACCTGGTTCACCAGATTAGAACTCACTGCTTATGTTGAGGAGTGGGGAATTAAACCTGGTTCTCCAGATTATAGTCCACTGCTCTTAACTGCCAGATTACTAGCAGACATATGAGGGCAGAGAAGGATTGTGGTGGCAAGCTTACATTTCTCCCCTTGTGCCAAACTCTCTGAAATCATGCTTTCCAGAGATCAGTGGACTCGGATACAAGATGGGGTAAAGTGGAGACCTGTACTAAAAAGATCCCCTTCTGCAAGTGGAAGCACTTGTTGCAAACTACAGAGGTTAGGATCTAAGCCATAAAACTGATAATTTAATTTGTATTAGAATTATTTTATTATATTTGGTTGGAAAGAAAAAAATTGCAGATATGCTTCTTGTAATTTTCATGTTGTCCAGTAAATTAATTATAATAAAAACAACATATACATTTTGGAACAGACTTATGCCAGATTGCACTGTGATCTGAGAGATTCCATCCACCCTATGTGCTTTCTGCAATGAGAGATCACATTTTGACACCTCAGACCTATGGATCAGCTTTAGTTACTGTGACTCACACAGGGGCAAGTAAAATGGAATCCTACATACAGCAAGAAGGAAAACATCTGGCAATCACAGTTTGCTGTTTCATAATATAACAAAGCTAATAAGACTGGACTGCCTAGAAGCAAACTTTCATAGTAGTTGCTGGATTATTAAATCAAATAGCTTTAATATTCCCAATATGTATCATGTTATTTGAAGACAGACTGCTAATTTGATTTTCCAGTTAGGACCTGCAAATATTTATGCACTCCCATGAAGTGATAGCAAAATGTGAATTTTGCCCTTAATGATAACAGAGTTTCATTTGATTGGTTTACAAAAATCTATATTCCATGTCCTTCTAAAATGCACCTGTTTCAAGAGCTCTCTGACCACAATTACAAAGCTCTTTGCCATGCTGAGGAGGGGATTTTTGGGAGCTCGGTGCTAAATAAACCACTCAGGCACTTTTATTTGATAAAATTAGCTGGCCACAGCTGTTCACTGAATTCAGGCTAGAGGAGCTAAGGCACAGCATAATAATGGATCCAGTCATCGGTCAACCTGCCTGTCAAACTGAGAAGTGCTGTCGAACTCCTTCAGCTGGTGAAGATGCAAGCTGTAGCAAGTCCAGGGACCCCATTGAATGCTGGCCTCTGTGTTCTGAGAGTCTTAATAATTTACTTTAAAAGGGCTTTATTTCCAGATAGACAGCATACAACCATTCACTTAAAGCTATTTAAGCAAGGAAGAGCCATTTAAAATTTGGAGACCTTAAGTGGAAACAGAAAACAGTGCACGGAAAGCCAGAGGTCTGTCAACTCCAACTCTGAGGTTAGCTCAGCATTAGCACACCCCCAGCTTCCCTGTAATTGAGTGAGCATGGCAACACTCATGGGCATCATGAGCAGAGTTACCCCTTTCTAAGCCCATTGCTTTCAATGTACTTAGAAGGGCTTTATTTGGCCTAAGATCACAATGTGTATGACCAAATCATAAAGATTAGCACTTCCACAAAGGCTACAGTTATTACATGTTTTTAAGCAGTAATATGTTTATTTTGGTTTAAGCATTTCAGTACAGCTGATCACTTAACATGAGTTTCAGATACATCGGATGGGTACCAGTTTTCACTCTCCAGCCACAAAATATAAAACGGTGGGAATCAAGGGACATTTAGGATGGTCTCTTCAGTAGTGTGCTCAGCATGCCCCTGTTTTGGCATTATCAAACAGCTGTACGTGTTTGTACACAATATACTCTTTTGGCTTGCACTGCATTAACTTCATCATATAGATAAGTAAGCAAGTCTCAATTGCCTGTGGGCTGCTCAAATGACACAAGATACAGTGACCCAATTAATCAATCTTTATTATGGTCACAGACCAGCATAATGTAGATATAATACCCAGATTAAAAGGATAAAATATATTAAAACTATAAATATATAACTAAAAAGATCTACTGGCAGAAGAAAATTGGGAACACAGAAAAGGTATAAGAACATAAGGGGGATGGGATAAGAGTGTAAATATTAAAAGGAAACAAGGCATAAGGGAACAATAAAATTGGCAGATAAAAGACTGTAACTATTAGATCATGGTACACTTTAATAAAACAACTTTAGTACTCATTAAGTCTGTTTTAAAGTACATCCTGTGATGCTACACAAAACCTGGCAAAGCTATGTTATATCAGGATTAATATCTATAAGTAGTAGGGAAATATCAAATTGTTCTGTGTGACCTTGGTGTTGGAATCCCCAGCCTCACCCCCAGTCTCAGGGGAATGGTACATCCAGTGGTGGGATTGAAATAATTTAACAACCAGTTCTGGTGGTGGGATTCAAATAATTTAACAACTGGTTGTTCACAAGCACCATTTTAACAACCGGGTCTGCAGAAGTGATGCAAACCTGCTGAATCCCACCACTGGGTACACCCCCACCAGCCATTTCAGCCACAGAGTGGCAGAAAAGAAGCCTCCCCTGGGCTGCCTTCTTCTCCCACACGCTCTCCAGCTGAACTGAGAGCCCTACAAGTCTGCTCTGACTCTGTTCTCTGTCCTGGTCCTCTTTGCTTCCCTACAATCTGTCCCTTTTCCTCTCCCTCCATCTCCATAGTTTGTTTTTCTATGTTGCCTCTTTCTCCTCCTCTCCTTCCCTCCTTCTCTCAAGCATCAACCACCCTCTCCCTTCCTGTTCTCCTCTCCCTTTATGCCCTTGGCCCACTCCGGCCATCCTGCCTCCCAAGCCAAAAAGTATGCGGCCCTGTCCCCTTGCCAGAGGCCGGGCTCTCCCTCCAGCCAAATCAGCCCAGTCAGAGCTGGGTTACTCTGGTCGGGTCTTGGGCGCTCCCGGTGCTGCCCCCAGGTCCCAGGCAAGGCTCGGCCTGGCTCGTTCCACCCTGCTGGGAGCAGTGATGGGCATGCCTGGCTGCTGGGAGTCCGGGGCTTCTCCGCCGGCCACCACTGCCTGGGCAGCCTTGCGCCGACCCCATCACCCTTGTTGGGTTGCTTGGGCACCTCTGATGGCTCCAGTACCCTGGGGAGTCCTTGGGGCCGTGGTCCATCACCTGCCTCCCCCTCTTTGATGAGTGTGGGGGAGATTCACTGGGGGGTGGCAGGAGTCCAGGGAGGGGGCTGTTCCCATTCCTGGACACTATGTGCCCAGATCCACAGGGACATTATCTCTCCCAATTAGGACAGCTGAAGGGAAGGCATGGCATCATGCCACAGTAAAACCCACCAAAATTTAGGTACTTCAACATTAGTTAAAGATGCCATAGGAGAGGCTGCATACCTATTGGATTCACTAGCAGGTTGGAGACCTGGCTAGATCCTATTGGAACTCTATGTCTACCACATGCTGGCTAATGTCTTCTTTGGCCTGTTCATAAATGTTGGATAAAAATGGTAAAGAAAAATCCAGAGATAAGTTTTTAGATACCAGTGCCTACATTCATGTAGACTGAAAATCATCAAACATAACTGGGCATCATACAGGAGTTGCAAAATTGGCTTGGCTTCTAACAATTTAAGTGTGGCAAGAATATAATGGCCACCTTTTGTCTTAAGGAATTTAAGGATAACAGTTGAGCTTTTCTGTGAAATTCCAGCAACATAGTCTCCATGAGCTTTTCTGCTAGTGGCAGAGTGGAAAACTAACCCAAATATTTAAAGCAGGAAATCTGCTCAATCTTACAACCATCAATCCAATCAGATTAAACACTAATAAATATAGCAATTTGGTTACAGACAACAGTAGACCATATGGCTGTAACTGCCCCCTTATGAAGAAAAGTCAATCATGGGAAAATGACCCCTTTATCTTTTCCCCAATGGGAATTGGTAACATGGATGTGATATCTTATCTTATACTTGCCTAGAACATAATCCCAATCCTAAAGAATTGGGGCATCCAGTCGTGGATTTGTAATATCAAATCTAGTTTAGCCTCCCACAACTTCTCTGATATTTAAGATTTTGCCATCTACATGCCAGGTATTCTCAAATTTATCTTCATAGTCAGAAAGGTTAGATATTCTTTAAAGGAAAGAAAACAAGCTAAGGTTGTAATGAAGCTGAATTTTGTGCCTGGTATCAAATTTTGTATTTTTCCCCCACACATCAGCAAAATCTCACTATATAAACACACCTGGAAATTATTCCCAAATAACATAAGGAAATACAAGGGTGGAGAAACTGAGTGAATTGAAAAGGCAATCTTAGGCCTGGGAAGAGACATTATACTCACAAGGCATTTGCAAGCAGTGCTGAAGGACAGACAGCAGATATGGATACGCATCTGTGTGTTTCAACCTTTTCTTGATCATCTCAAACATCTGAGAGGCGCTTTTTGTGTCAATATGTACCTACAGCAAAATGTGGGAAGAATGAAAATAAAAAAGTGTCCCTTCATGAAAAGCCTGATAGCTAAAACAACAATTCTTGAATGTTAACAAAAAGACAAGTTAAACAAAAGCAATGTTTTAAAAACATTTAAAATCTGCATTTTTTATTACAAATGGAATGTAAATTTAGGAAAACCCAATCTTTTACAAGCAAGAAAAAGGAATACAACTCACATATTTATATTATAGAAACTATTGTGTGTTGTTACAAAAAAGGAAAAAATACACTTCTTCCTACAACTATAGAAAAGGACTGTCAGAAGGAACCAGGTTTTTTAAGTGATGGCAACTTTGATACTGAACTTTTCCTCCTAGAGAAAGACATCAGCTAAGCTCTTAGGTTAAATTTAGAAAGCTGGTAAATACCTTTCTTTTAAAGAGAGTCTTTCAGGTATAGTTGTGTTTTCTAATTATGTAACTCTGTGATCATTTTTATATTGTTGTTTTAAACTGAAATTGTTTCTTCATGGTTTTTGTAACTGTGGCATTGTTACAAGCTACCCGGATGTGTCTTGTGATGACACAAGATGTATATACATGTAATAAATAAAATTAAATGTGTGCATAAAAGAAGGAACCATAGAAGCATGGTTAATGACTCACTTCTTTTTCTAAGCCACATAATATTTATATGAGAAGGAGCCACAAGACTGATCTGACCATACAGTTTCTTCAGTGGACACATTTTTAGACTGGTGAAGGGTCACACAAGAGAAAAGCAGTTCCCCCACCATTTTGGATATACACAAATCAGTAATGAATGAAGACATAGTTATACATATTCATCGCTATGTCTACAAGAAACACAAAAATTAAGACACTATGTGAATTGACTCATTACCTGTCCGCTACTGAATCTCCTAGCTGCAGTTCTTCTACACTATTTACTTCATTGCATTCTAGAGAATCACTTATTATTTTTAAGCCTCCCATAGACTCTGGATTGCTTGAGAAACACAGATATTTGAACCTTATTAATTTGAACACTTTTTCCATTGCCTTGTCTCCTTTTGATTCTCAACATTAACTCTATCCAAAGTAAACTGAGAAAAGGTCACAACTTATTTATAAGCAACAATGGGTACTTTATACAAAGAGGTGTAGTAGTGCCTGAAATGGTTAAGTTATCACAGGATGTGACTTTAGTTTCCTGACAGTTCCAAAACTCTTCCAGTGCTGGCTTCTGTAACAGAGTCTAAGTCCTTACTGCTGCAAATCCAGAAAGAATTCAGCACACAAGGAGTCAACCTGTAGCTGCTTGTGGTTGGCTGATGGCTAAACAGTGAGTTCTTTAGTCAGAGTTGAGAGAACTGAAGAGAGCTAGTGAACAGATGTATGGAGATTACTCTGTTCTCTTTATATAAAAGCTTACTCTTGGTGAGCAACAAGTCAGACAGTAGCAGTCTGTGCTGAGTCCTCAGTAAAATAAACAGTAATCCAAATTAACACACTGGTTGCTGATGTAAATTCTCCAAAGGAAATCCACACAGAGAGAATAAGCAAAAATAGGCTTACTAAGGCTGTGGTATTTCAAGGAGAGAGGAGAGAATTTTTATTTCTGTTTGGAGAGACAGAAATAAAGGAAATCCTACTCAACGAAGTGTGGGACAAGACATTTCTAGGAAGAGGCTGTGTTGAATAGTGTGGAGACATACTGCTTCAATATGTTTATCTGACAGTAAATTGTTCTTAAGGAAGTTAAGGAGAACAACTTACTGAATAACATCTATGTAATGTGAATACTGAGTGTAACAAAGTAAGAAAGGACCTAAGCCCGTGGTGGCGAACCTTTGGCACTCCAGATGTTATGGACTACAATTCCCATAAGCCCCTGCCAATTGGCCATGCTGGCAGGGGCTGATGGGAATTGTAGTCCATAACATCTGGAGTGCCAAAGGTTCGCCACCACTGACCTAAGCCATTTATCTGAAGAACTGAAATAAATTGTAATAGAATAATAAGCTAGCAACAGCAGCTACTTGTGTATATAATTTCTGAACAAACCTGCTTTACTTTTCAGTTACATTTTACTTTGCCAAAATATATTTTTGTAAAAAATAAAAGCTTATTCTAGTTCATCTTTAAAGTGTTATAAAAGCCTCTGGTGCCCCCTTTTTGATCCCTGACTGAGAAAAGGGGGGGTTGTTTTTTTATTTGTTCAAACAGTGAGGCTCTCTGCTTACAATCTCAATTGAAGAAGCCCTTTGTATTTATTTTATTAATAAGATGGAAAACCAGGGAAATATCAAGAAAAAGCAACCTCACACACTACATTCTTATTTATAATCTGACAGAATTGTTCAGAGACTGCAGAGAACAGCAGTTGGAATTTTAGAGGGAAAATCTTTTGAGGGCACTAGTGGGCAGAGGGGCACATCACAGCTTCCCATTAAAGGGGGCGATCCCATAGGAGACTACAAGCCAATCTGGGGATCTACCTGCCTGCCTCAGAGAGTAGGGAGCTGTCCATTGGGATCCTATAATTGATGGTGCTGAAGCTAGCGACAGCTCTGAACTCTTGACACTGGAATCCTGTACCACAGGCAGAAAAACTGGAGCAATGCCATTTTGGACACTCTGGCTTATAACTCCAAAGGAACACTTACTTTAGTCGATAACAGACCAAACTTGAGATTAATAAATAGCTTAAAAGTAACACATGGACAAGGGCTCCACAATTTCGGCAGATACTAGTTCCAAGACACTGGCAGAGTGCAGAAATCTGAGTGCCATTACACAAATAGGCTCAACCTGGTAAAATAAGCCAGAAGTCTAAGATGTTCAAGTCCATTTAGACTCTCCGAGAGTCTTGTGTAAAATAAATTAATCTACAAACTGCTTAGCAAGAATCAGTACTACATACAGATGCTCAAGTATTTTCCACTTCAGCTCACATCTTATGCATATGAACAGGGAGCCAGTTATTTAGAAAGCAGTTGCTTACAAAAAAAACCTTCAAAACTTCTTTGCTGCACTACTTTCCAGGCAAGCAGGCAGTCATACACAGGGCACACAGAAACCAAATAGCACCTAGTACTTATATTTCCAATAAGTTTTGCAGTGATGCCAATAGAAACTATGGAATGGAACAGAAGAAATTTTGCAATGCAATCACTTTGTCATGGAATAGTCCTCCTATTCACTGCTTGAGATGGGCAGTAAACATCAAAGGTGATAAGAAACCAGCTCAATAGTTATCATGGCTTTCTAAAACAGTTGTTTGCTGCAAAGTTCTTAGAAAGTACTGAGGCACTTTAAGTCATTAATGCCACAGAAGCTCAGTTGAGAGACCTGTCTAATTTCTAATTAAGAGACCTGTCTAATGCTGTCTAATTTCACAGTGTCTCCAACTTAGTCCCCACACTATAGTTAAAAATAGACCTTATTCCTTCCTAAAGTGGGAAAATAGGATCCTTGCCATACAGAAAATTCATACAGATTAACTCTAAAAGAAACAGAAAAACAGGCCTTTCTAGAATAGATACTCACCACTTCAAATCTTTTGGCAAGTTCCAGGTCATCTTCATTTCTCACCATCTCAAAGAAATCTAAGTGCCTAAAAGACAGAGAAAAATAATGACATGCCCATACCTCTATCTCTAGTTTAAAGTGGCACTAACTGGTTGATGGGTCCTTTCTCCATTGAAGAGTGGGATAATGACAGGTGAGGCAATATCTTTTTATTTATGAGACCAATCTGAGATGATCAGGATTTGACTTCCATAAAGTTAGTCTTCCCACCGGATTAGAGGATGAAAGTGCTGACTGAAATCTCCCCAAACAGACAGTTAAATAGATATTACATTAATGGAGGACTAGGGTTGTTGCAAAAATTCAGAATTATTTAGTGTGGAATAGTATTCATTCTGCTCATATACATGGGTATATTATGATTCAAAACGCCATTCCTAGCTGGCTTAGTGTTCTGCAATTTATGGCAGTCCAAAGTGTGATATCAATGTGTATGGTCTTGTATCACGTGCCTCTCCCCAAAAGATGCTTCTCACCTGTCTAGTGTTGCATTCTCATGTCCCCTTAGCTTGTCAATAACAGGCTGGATACCCAGCATTAGGAATTCATATCGTAAGTGCAACCGGAATTCCAAATTTTCCTAAAGGAGATAAAAATAAATCAACCCATTAGGTTCTGATTCCTTTTCAGTATTTTAAAACAGCTTGAAACGAAGCTTGAGGTGGGGGGAAGCACAAATTTTGCATTGAAGGACTGAGATTAAGTTGTCAGCATCCCTTGCTGTAAAGATGAGAGGGATCGCTACTTGGGAACTTGAAGAATTACTGGTAATCTGAATAAATCACTTCCCTCTAGATGGATTCATGGTCGGATACAGTATAAAGGTAGTTCTTTATATCCTTAACATTTAAAATAACTGGTCTACTTTATGGATGTTGTTGGAGTTAAACCAATATTGGGATATGATGAAGGAGACAACACGGTACAGACCTTGGGGGCCATAAGATCCAACCACTTCACAAATCCTAACATGAGTAATTCATTAGTAATTTCAAGTATAAGCAGGAAAAAATTGAGGGGGGAGGAACCACCATTAACTACATGCAAGATTTTAGAAGAGATACTCACCTCACCAGTACCAGCATTCAAAACAGCATTAATAAAGGACATGATAGCAGTTTTGAGATTCACCTCATCTCGATATCGCCCCAAGCTTCTGTCTAGCTCATTGAGCAATGACTGCAAAGCAACAGGAGTAAAAGTAACACAAGTGACCACAATAATACTGTCTCTTCTACACCACACATTAAAATTATTAACATTGAATGCTTAGCATGATAACAAAGATTATAAAGGCTGTGAGAAAGAGTTAAGAATTAACCTAGTCCTGTAAGAATGGGGAAAGGTAGAGAGAGTGAGAGAGTTTGTCCATAATGCACATACAACTGGTTACACAATTGTTTGTCCAGAGACAACTGTCCAGTCCCCCAGACTGAACACCCTACAGCCCCACCATTTCAATACATTAGGGCTACATAATGTAATCCTTCTAACTGTTAGATTAACCGACTAAATGTTTAGCTGAAGTACCCATTATGGACCAATTTTTACTTGTGTAGGCCGATTTTAATTAAATTAATTAGTAGAATGACTGTTGCTCTTTTGAAGCCATTAAAATGTTCATGGCTTACTAAAAGAAAGAATAAAACAAGAAAATATCAAAAATGGCTGTCTACAGTAACACGGTTTGGATGTAAATAAAATCCTTTCATACAAGTCACATTTAATTTCATACAAGTCACAAAATACAATTTTTTCTCCCTTCAAAATAATATTAAATTTGGTTGGAAAGATGGTATGGAATGAAGAAAACAAAGCACAGTTTATGGCTCAGAGGAAACCATAAACTACTGCATGCTGGTTTCACCAGTTACTGCTTTTGTTAACAGGTCATATTTGTTCTTTTCTTGTATGTGAATACATACATATATACACATACATACATACATATATGTTATATATATACATATGTTATATATATATACATATGTCTTTTATATATATATATATATATATACACACACACACACACACACACACATACACACACACACATATATGTGTGTGTGTTCTTTTCTTATATATATAAGATACACACACACACACACACACACACTTGGGTTCTGCATAGGAATGTGACAGAACTTCTGCTAATTCTTGTATTTCAAGGCTGGTGCTACTTCAGGCTTCATGTGTAGGAGTGGGGAAACAAACCTGGTTCACCAGATTAGAGTGTGCCGTTGATGTGGAAGACTGGGGAATCAAACCTGGTTCTCCAGATTGCAGACCACCTGGTCTTAACCACTATACCACACTGACTCTCAACATTCATGAATCTGACAAAGTGGGATTTAAGTCCACCAAATTTAATGCCGCACAATTGGTAGTCCTTGAACTGCCACAGGCAGCTTTGAAGTTGATGTACTGGTTTCTATAAAGCTTACTGGGTAATCAGCTATGTTTTCTATTTGGAGAAGGCAACTGGCAAGTTAAATAGGTTTCTGAATCCTTCTCTGTAATGACTCATTTATCTTTTCCCCCAAACGAAGAACATTATCTGGGAAGACTCACGCTCAAATCTCCACAAGACTTCCCCAAATGACCTGGGGTAGGTCTCTCAGTCTCAGCTCAGCCTACATTACAAAGTGATTGTGAGGAATAAGTGGAGACAAGAGGACCAAGAATGAGTTCTTCTGACATAGGGTGTGATAAAAATGTGAAAAAGTCTTTCAAAAAGTAAAATTATGACACCACTTTTAGCTGTTCATGGACACACAAGCACATTTCACTTCCACACAACTTCAGATTTCATCTCTAAGCCTGTCGCACACACTTTTTTGTTCTTCAGTGGGCAACCAGGAACAAGACTGAGCTTTGTATTCACTGCCATCTGAAACTGCCTCTGAACCAAGCTATTTGGTCCTCAACCAAATTCAATATTTTTTCATTAGCTGCAACCATTTGTGCAAGTTGTCATTCCTTCTTGGTTGTTTAAGGGGGGCGGGGGGAAGAGGAGAAAGCACTTCAAACACTGCAATTCAAATAAAAGTAACTGATTCAGCAAACTGCAGTAACAGCGAGAATCCAAAAGCCAACACTCTTCCCGTAGACTTAGCAAAAGGTTTCCTATCTTGGGTCTCTTATGGGAGACAACTCCATGATTATAGACTAGCCTCCCTAAGCACTGGTGTCTTGAAAAATTTGTGGACAAAATACAGTTAAGAAGATATTATAGTAGTAGAACAGCTTCTTACAACTTAGCCTCCTGTACATGCCTTCTGTCCCATAAGGTACAAGTTTGCAATATTATATTACATTTTGAAAAACAAAAATAGCTGGAAAAAACAAATGTAGCTCTTACATGGACCACAAGCTGACTGTGGATGGGATTCAAAAGACTGTGGATGGGATTCAATCCCCAGAACCATTAGCCAGTAAGAAGAACATGTGGACCCATGACTTATCAGCAGTGGCGTTCCTGCCTAGGGACAGGGGGTACCCTCTGTCCCCGGGCGCCCCTCATTTGGTCACATGGGGGGGCGCCAGCATTTCAGGGTCGTTTGTGGGTTTTTAAGTTTTTAAAGTGTTTTTTCACGTTCCGGCCTGCAGGGGGCGCATTTCTAGGACTAGCAACACCAAAATTTCAGGGTACCGTCCAGAGACTGTCCTGATGATACTATCCGAATTTGGTGATGTTTGGTTTAGGGGCAGCAAAGTTATGGACCCCCAAAGGGGGTGACCCCAACCCCATTGTTTTCAATGGGAGCTAACCTGAGATGGGGGCTACCCATTTGGGGGCTCATAACATTGGTCCCCCTGAACATAACTTCACCAAACTTGGGTGGCATCATAAGAATAGTTAACAGATGATACCCTGAAATTTTGGTGTCACTAGCTTTAAAAATACACTTCTTCCAGGCACCCCAAGAAATGTGCCCAAGATTCTTTGTTTTGCAGTGACTTTGCTCCATTGTAGCCAATGGGGAATTTCAGGATGGCTCCAGGAGGGCCTCCTGGTAATAGCATCCAGGTTTGGAGACCTTTGCTTCTGGGGGTTCAATTTTATGGGCCCCCAAAAGGCTTATTTTGTTTCCCCGCTCTTGCACATGAAAGCCTGTGGGCTGAGTTCTCTCAGAACTATCTCAACTCGCCCCCCCGCCCCACTCCAGAAGCAAAGCTCACCAAGCTTGGATGCTATTACCAGGAGACCCTCCTGGAGCCACTTTGAAAGTCTGGCGCCTCTATCTTCAAAAATGTGCAGCCTGCCTCAGAAATTCCTCATTAGCTACAATGGAGCAAAGTCACTGCAAAACAAAGAATCTTGGGCAAATTTCTTGGGGTGCCTGGAAGGGGTGTATTTTTAAAGCTAGTGACACCAAAATTTCAGGGTATCATCTATTAACTATTCTTATGATGCTACCCAAGTTTGGTGAAGTCATGTTCAGGGGGACCAAAGTTATGGTCCCTCAAATGGGTAGCCCCCATCTCAGGTTAGCTCCCATTGAAAACAATGCGGATGGGGGCATTCCATTTGGGTGTCCATAACTTTGCTGCCCCTGAAACAAACATCGCCAAACTCAGGTGGTATCATCAGAGCAGTCTCTGGATGATGCCCTGAAATCATGGTGCCGTTAGCTTTAAAAATGTGCTCCCTGCAGGCCAAAAAAAACACCAAAGATACGCCCCCACACCCCAAATACGTTGCATTGGCATCTATTCATATCGGGGCAGGACATAATGGGACAATTTTTGTCCGAAAGTGCCCAAATTTGCCCAGATTCCAGCTGAATCTGATATTTGTTTCATCTGAATCTCCAACTCTCAAAAGTGATGCTGTTTCAGGGTGGGGGAGAATCCAACCCCAAACAGCATCACTTTCAATTTTGTTTTAACCGGGGACCCCTGATTCTCCCTTTAAGGTAGGTTGAAAAGAAGAATCTGAGCTCCCTAGTTTAAACACCATTGAAAGTGATGCTGTTTGTGGGTGGATTCAACTGGAGGTGTTTTGTGAGAGATGATGCTGACATTTGTTTGGTAAATGTTTTGCTGGGGGTGATTTGTGAGAGATTTACATGCTTAATACCCACTTGCACTGGCTTGGAGTTGTTTCTCAGGTTAACAACCTACCTCATAGGGTTGTTGTGATTAGGAAATTAGGAAAAGAGTTGGTGGGGAGAGAGCCATGTATGTTTTGACGGGAGGGGGAGGTGTTTTGTGAGCTGGTACAAAAAATCATTGTTTGGTCATGGTGGGGGAGGGTGGCAGCCCATACGCCGGGCGGGGAGGGGGGCGCCAAACTCAGGTTTTGTCCCCGGGCGCCAGTTTGCCTAGGTACGCCCCTGCTTATCAGGGCTTTCCTTCTGCTTTTTGGGCATGTTATGCTCTCTTTCTTCTACCCTTGCCCCAGGTTGTGAGAGAGGCAACACACAAGCCAAAGCTTAAAATACAGAGGAGTTCCTCCCATTGGGCAAAGTGGGCAGTTGCCCAGGGTGCCCCCTTGTGGGGGGAGGGCCAAAAACTGCAGGTTCATTTGTGGGTTTTTTTGTATTTTCAGTGTTTTTCCATTTTTGGCCTGCAGAGGGTGCACGTTTTAGGCTAGCAGCACCAAAGTTTCAGGGATTTTTTAAAAGACTCTCCTGATGATATCACCCAGATTTGGTGAGGTTTGGTTTAGGAAGTCCAACGTTATGGACTCCCAAAGGGAGTGCCCGCAACCCCCATTGTTTCCAATGGGGGCTAATGGGAGATGGGGGCTACACCTTTGAGGGTCCATAACTTTGGACCCTCTGAACCAAACTTCACCAAACCTGGGTGGTATCATCACTAGGGTCTCATGAAGATACTCTGCAAGTTTGGTGCTGCTATCTTAATAATTGTACCCCTGACAGCAGGCACCCCCTAAATTTCCCCAGATTTTCCTTTTAAATCCACCCCCTTCCTGCTAATGCTTGTTTTCTTTCTTTCTTTTATTCTCAATGCCTAATAAAGGTTGTTGTTGTTGTTGTTGTTGTTGTTGTTGTTATTAAATCCACCCCCTTTGGCATGGATTTAAAGGGAGAATCTGAGGTCCCCAGTTTAAACATTGAAAGTGATGCTGTTTCAGGGTGGGGGATAATCCACCCCAAAACACCACCACTTTCAATGTGGTTTAAACTGCAGACCCCAGATTCTCCCTTTAAGGTGGATTTAAAAGGAGAATCTGGGCTCTCTAGTTTAAACACCATTGAAAATAATGCTGTTTGGGGGTGGATTCCAGCATCACTTGTTTAAACTAGGGAGCCCAGATTCTCCTTTTAAATCCACCTTAAAGGGAGAATCTGGGGTCCCCAGTTTAAATAACATTGAAAGTGATGCTGTTTTCCCCAGTTGGCGGCCTGGATACAACACCATAAAATGTTTTCATAGCAGTAATAAAACATTTTGAAAGCATTTTGAAAATGTTTTCAAAAAAATATTTCTGCTTTGTCGCATAGCCCATTCATGCATTCAGATTTGTGAGTTGGGGTATGTTCTATAATGTGGAAAAAAATCATTGTTTGGTCATGGTGGGAGAGGGTGGCTGCTCATGGGGGGGGGGCATCAAACTCAGGTTTTGCCCAGGGCTCCAGTTTGCCTAGTTATATTTTAACCACTGTTAAAATATAAAAACTGTTTATCATTGTGCCAGATATGCTCTATTCCTGGTTTGAGCATTTCTATGGCAGATTCCACTGTTTTTTTCTTAGCAATTTGAGGCCTTTGAATTTATAAGCTTAGGATTCATTCTATCTGTAAATATTTCAGCAAAACCTTTCTCTTTATTCATCATCATAAAAAAGCAGTTGTATAAACAACATCCACACCCGTTCTTGAACTCAATTCTAAATCCTCCAACAAAACAAAGGACTGGTGACATCAAGAAGTTTCTTTCATGCCTATTTTTTCTTCTTACGCATCATATTACTAAATGAAATATTGTATTGTCGAAGGCTTTCACGGCCGGAATCACTTGGGTGCTGTGTGGTTTCCGGGCTGTATGGCCGTGTTCTAGCAGCATTCTCCCCTGACGTTTCGCCTGCGTCTGTGGCTGGCATCTTCAGAGGATCTGACGCAGACGCAGGCGAAATGTCAGGAGAGAATGCTGCTAGAACACGGCCATACAGCCCGGAAACCACACAGCACCCAAATGAAATATTTCGTGCATGGAAAATAGAGGAAAAAACTATAGATTGAACATAAGGTCCCAAATTGAGTTCTACTATCTCTAATTTTAAGGATACTAGATAACATGTCTGGGGCAAATCTCGAAGACTTCAAAGATCTACTGCCAGATAGAACAGACAATATTAGGCTAGACAAACGGATGTTCTAGCTCTGGATAAGGCAGCTCCATATATTCCATTTAAGAAAACATGTACACCTTCCTATCTGAATTGTAGTCCATAAAGGGGCATGGCCTCTCCCACAGTAAATGAAGAGTGGAATTAGGAATGTGAAATCATGACTTCCAAAAATGCACAATAAGGATGCATGAAATTCTATCAAAATGTGAGGAATTCAAACAGCAATTTCAGTCTTCAGTGAAGATGTCTTCCCAGTATTATCAGCAGTACCCATGGCATACAAGTAAAAATCACTTAGGCCTCCGTTTGAAGTGAAACTCCTGGCAGCCAAAATGGATTTAATTGGCTGCTAGTAGTAATTTAACAAAACCTCCTTCTTTACCTTGTAAAGTTTTTTGTTTGCTTCAAACGCCCTTGGCATTCACCCTGGCTTTCAAAACAGTTTGTACTCCCATGTTGTCACTGTCACACTGCTCATACAGGAAGGCAGAGTTTCCAGATTTCCATAAAGTGAACCCACAATTTCACCTTCACTCATAAAGGCCAACAAAGTCAAAATCAATTCCTTCCACTTTTGCTATTTCTATAGAGTTTGTTTTTTAAATTAATTTTCACTATTGAGGAAGAATGTTGTTAACATTTCAGTGGCAGATATAGAAATCCTGGGATGATATTTGAGGTTGAAACAATTAGGAGAGGGGGCGGAAAACATGTCTGCTGATTAGAATCAGCTTCGGTCTGCAAGATTTCAAAATCCTGTGGAATCTTTGCTGGGTGAATCTAAATGACATTGTTCAGATGACAAGAGGCATTTCCTCTCAGAGCTGTTAGTGGGAGTTAAAGGATGTTCCAGGTATTTGCAAAAACTGGTCTACAACAGTCAGGCCTCAAAAACTAAGTGGATGATTATATTCACATGAAAAGAGTCTGTCTCTGGATTTTATACTGGAATGATTCTCTGCCTAGTACACTGACTGGTTTTCCAGTGCTATTTGAAAGTCCAGGAAAAGTTCTGAACCGAAGATGTAATAAAGTTGACCTGGTGTCTCCCTCCCCCAATTAATAAATATGGTTTGTGAGAAGTAGAACTGTATTCAAGCCAAGCATTTTTACCTCAAACACATTCCTGGCTAAAACCTGTCTAAAAATGCTACAACATTCTTTTTTATTAAAAACATAAGAAAGAGCTTGCTGGATCAGTCCAGAGTCCATCTAGTCCAGCACTCTGCTACTCACAGTGGCCCACCAGATGCCTCTGGGAGCTCACATGCAGGATGTGAAAGCAACGGCCTTCTGCTGCTGCTCCTGCTCCTGAGCACCTGGTCTGCTAAGGTATTTGCAACCTCAGATCAAGGAGGATCAAGATTGGTAGCCATAGATTGACTTCTCCATAAATTTGTCCAAGCCCCTTTTAAAGCTTTCCAAGTTAGTGGCCATCACCACCTCCTGTGGCAGCATATTCCAAACACCAATCACCAAGAAATGTTTCCTTTTAGTAGACCTAATTCCTCCCCACAGCATTTTCAATGTATGCCCCCTGGTTTTAGTATTGTAAGAAAGAGAGAGAAATTGATCTCTGTCAACATTTTCTACCCCATGAATACTTTTGTAGACTTCAATCATATCCCCCCTCAGACATCTCCTCTCCAAACTAAAGAGTCCCAAATGCTGCAGCCTCTTCTCATAAGAAAGGTGCTCCAGTCCCTCAATCATCCTCACTGCCCTTCTCTGCACTTTTTCTTTCTCTTCGATATCCTTTTTGAGAAGTGGCAACCAGAACTGAACACAGTACTCCCAAGTTCGGTTGCACCATTGCTTTATATAAGAGCATGGTATTCTTTGCAGTTTTATTATCAATTCCTTTCCTAATTATCCCCAGCATAGAGTTTGCCTTTTTCACAGCTACCATGCATTGAGTTGACATTCCCAAGGAACTATCAACTAAGACGCCCAAATCCCTTTCCTGGTCTGTGACTGATAACATTGACCCCTGTAGCGTTTATGTGAAGTGTGGATTTTTTGCCCCTATGTGCATCACTTTACATTTTGCTATATTGAACTGCATTTGCCATTTCTTAGCCCACTCACCTAATTTATCAAGGTCGGCTTGGAGCTCTTTGCAATCCTTTGCGGTTCTCACTACCCTACATAATTTGGTATCATCCGCAAACTTGGCCACCACGCTACCCACCCCTACTTCTAGTTCAATTATGAATTGGTTAAAGAGCACTGGCCCCAAAACAGATCACTGGGGGACACCACTCCCTACATCTCTCCATTGAGAGAACTTCGACACTAAAGAAATAAGGGCTGAAAGCTTTCAAGTTAGTTGGGAACTAAGAGTACTTTAGCTTTAGTTTCTTGGAAGTCACTACATGGAAAAACAATTCTTGCATCTGGATTCAAAGCACTGGCGGGGGGGGGGAACAGTAAACAGGAGCATGTCCCCACTGCTCTTAAGAAAACAAGGAGACAAACATTAATCTTTAATTCCTTTTCCCTATCCAAAAACATTTGACAGGGGTAATTATTTGTACATTCCACACATTCATGGATAAGATTGTACGTTGGTTCCCTAGAGACTTATAAAAGCTTCTGCAAACTATTAGCAGCAACTTATTAAGGTCCAGCTGTATAGTGTATGAATTGTGCTACTCTACATACTAGCTCAGAAATTAGTTATCTTTCCAGTTTTTTTCACTCAGCTGAAAAGTTTAAAAGGCAAGGGGTCTTTGAGATATGGAGAAGGGACTTCAACAAGGTCAAGTTTACAGCAGCATTGAGATTTATTTGGCATAGCAATCTGGTCAAATTGGGACAAGGGATTAAAATATGATTGAATGTTATCAGGGAAATTACTGTTAAAAATCTTTGTCAGGCATGCAAGGTCATCCTAAGCCACCTCCCGAATAAACAAACCAAGCTTCAGAAAAGTTACCTCATGCTAACCAGTTAACAGATCATATTTGCTTTTTCATACACACATACATATACAGTGAGAAAGAACTTCCTTTTAAGAAGCATAAATTCTAGTTCAATGGCCTTCAACCAATCAGTCAGGACCCTCAGATGAGTCACAATATCCCTTGAGCTACCACACAGTCACCTCTGTTGCTGCCTTTTAGAAGGAACAAAGATTAAAGAATGGCAAGATCAAGAAAGTACTAATTAGAAGGTACTGGCTAGATGAGAACAATTGAAGAAGCAGTGGAGACTACCAAACAACAAATAACAGCCACAGTGAGAAAAATTGAAAGATGTGAAGCAAAAAACATCCAGTATAGTCAAAACTAGCAATTTCAATCAGACCAAAGGCATGTCTACCAAAGTCTCAACACAAATCAATGTTGAAAGCAAAGGACCAGAGAAAAATGCAACATCTCAGTTCTGGAAAAATCTTTGGGAAACAGTAAAAATCACAAGAAGACACAGAGGATAAAATATTTTGAGAAATGTGTTGGCAAAAAACAAATGCAAGAACTGGTAATAACAACTGATATCATGAAACATTGAATCAAGAATGTGAAAAACTGGACAGCACTTGGACCTGATCAACTGGCTCAAATACCTAACCAGTTTGCACCCGACAATGGCCAAGCGGTTTAGTGAAACCATGCAAAATGGTGAAATCGATGAATACTTGATTCACAAAGATCTGGCCATCACCTGGAAACTAGATGCAAATAACATGCCTTCCCATGATGCTCAAACTGTTCACCACCATAGTAGCAGATAACATCATGGACTACTTGGAAGCGAATAACATCCTGCCGGTGGGGTAAAAAGGCAACAAAAGAAGGAGCAGGGGTACAAAAGATCAATTCCTGATAGACAAAATGATAATGGAAAACTGCAAGAATCAAAGAACAAATTTGCATATAGTCTGGATCGTTACAAGAAGGCATTCAACTCACTGCCTCATAGTTTAATAATGAAATGCTTGGAAACAATTGGTATCAGCAAAAACATTTGAGTATTCACTGAAAAAGTGATAAGACAGTGGAAAAGTGAACTGACAGTCAAAAATGAAAACTATTAAACAGTCAACATCAAATAAGGAATTTTCCATGATTATTCACTTTTCCCCTTACTGTTTATCATCACCATGATCCCACTAACAGTGATTTTAAAGAAAACAAAGTTGGGATGTCAAATGACCAAAGACTCAGAAAAAAATCTCACTTTTGTACATGGATGGTTGGAAGCTCTATGGGAAACTAGACATAGAAACCCAGTCACTAGTGAGCAAGTCTGAATATTCAGCACAGACATTTTAATGAAATTAGGCCTGGAAAAGTGCTCCACTGTTGTAATAAAGAGGGGAAAAATCATTGAGAGTGATGGCACAGAAATGCCTGATGGCCAGCTAATCAAGTCCAACCAAAAGGAAGCCTATAAATACTTGGATGTTTTGCAGATGGATAACATCAAGCATGGGCAAGTGAAGGCTGTGGTCAGCAGAGAATACACCTAGAGGGTCAGGAAAATTTTGAAATCAAAATTAAATGGTGGGAATATCATGAATGCCATCAACACCTTGGTCATACTCATAATCAGGTACACTGCAGGAGTCATAAACTGGATACAGGCTGATTTGGATGTACTGGATAGAAAAACTCAGAAGCT
The DNA here is from genome assembly GCF_021028975.2 of Sphaerodactylus townsendi. Classification (NCBI taxonomy): domain Eukaryota; kingdom Metazoa; phylum Chordata; class Lepidosauria; order Squamata; family Sphaerodactylidae; genus Sphaerodactylus; species Sphaerodactylus townsendi. Next base: position 70,408,804 of record NC_059425.1, read on the forward strand.
TATGAAAGTGCACTACATGTTACACCCGCAGAGTGATACTGATAGATTATACCTTCCCTGGAGAGGTATAATCTGGTGGCAGAGGATTACTGCAAGTAAAGCAAACAGTGGAAGAGGAGAAACATGCACTGACCAATTATGTGAATGAAAGTTAAGAATAGGTATTGATTGAAGAACAGACATTTACTGAAAACCCAGTGAACCAAACAGGAATACAAAAAAAAATGAGGTTAAAATGAGGACTGAAAGCTGGCACAACAAAGCACAGCACAGCCAATCTCTGGAGAAGATCAAGGACAAGGTAGACAATTAAAAGACCTGGCTGTGGTTAACAACTGGAACTCTGAAAAAGGAAACTGAATCCCTGCTTTCAGCCGCTCAAGAGCAAGTCATTAGAACAAATATGATTAAGGTCAGAATCGAAAAATCCTCAAATGATGCAAAATGCAGAATGTGAAAGTGAAATGTGAAATTGTCAAATGTGAAAGGAAGCTGGCGAAACTATAAATCATGTACTCAGCTGCTGCAAAAATATCACCCAGATTGAGTACAAACAGTGGCACAACTCAGTGGCCAAAACGATCCACTGGAATTTATGCAGGAATTACAGCATTAGGACAGCTAAAAACTGGTGGGAACATTGCCCAGAGAAAGTCATGGAAAATGAGAAGGTCTTGTGGGACTATTGAATTCAAATGGACAAAGTGTTGGCACATAACACTGGACGTCTCAGTGATCGAGGGAAAGAGCCGAACAACATTGACACAGCAGTACCTGGTGACAACAGGGTCACTGAAAAAGAACATGAGACGGTCACTAAATACCACCGTTTGAATATTGAGATACAGTGACTATGGCACAAACCAGCTGACATCGTCCCAGTGATAATCGGCACCCTGGAAGCCATTCTGAAATTGCTAGAGCAGCACTTGAAACATCTTCAAATCAACAACATCAACATCTGTCAGATTCAGAAGGCAGCCCTGCTGGGATCCGCACTAATACTATGCCGATACATTACAATGTCCTAGGCCTCTGGGTGAGGCTCAAATTGTCATGAAATGCCAACAACCAGCTAAAGATCTGGCAGCTGAGAAATCTACCATAATAACTGCATGTTGGAATTGTTGTAATGAAAGGCCAACAACCAGCTAAAGAACTGGCAGATGTAAAATCAACCAATAATAATAACTGTATATGAATATTCAACAATCCCATCTTTCTTGTTAACAAATGTGGGCTAAAAAAATCTAGGTTTCCTTTTAAGTAAATAGGACATTTTTATAAATCTTTAATTCGTAAAAATATGCCATTTTAACAACATCTGACCCCCTAACAACATTTAACAACATCTAACCCCCAAATAAGCATACTGACTGACTCAAAACTCATCTAGACTTTAAGTAGCTGCATTTATCACTCTTTATGAACTATTTTGTATAACAAGAGCTGTTTTTAACTTTTAAATTACACATGTCTGTAATGAAGAAGGGAGAACCTAGGAAACCTATACGCGGGCAGCCCACAGATCTTGGTAATTGCCAATCTGTTACTTAATTTTTGTATTTTCTATTCTGCCACAGAACTAATTTACAACATTTTATCAAAGAACAACATTGAAATCAATAATTGAGTTGTACTCCTTCCTATATGGCTCAGATGGATGAAGAGGCCTGTCTCACCATGTTCTTGACTGACAGAAATTGAGTAATTTAAAGCCTAAGAATATAGGGATCACTGGCTTTATTTAGAATTGTTTCCAGTTTTGCTTCAGGTGAATAAACTTTTACTGTCAAGAAGCTCAGTAACTTGAGCAGCTCTTTCATGAATTACTAAGGTTGTAAGTCTTTTTCAAAGGCATGTCAAACATCTGCATCTAATTTACCAGAGATGGATTGATTTGAAATAAAAACAACTGAATCTTATCTTATCCCCCAGAGACTTTGTTGAGTGTGTCCTTTAATATGGGGCAGAATCCAGGCACTGTCTGAAATAGTCTTATAAATGGTATTTTGAGGACACACTGATATAGAAATGAGAATCAGAAGGCGGCACAGTAGATGCCTAAGGAATGTTCCACTTCTACTAAGCAAATATGTAGTTACGTATAATTGTATTTTGAGACTCAGCATTCATGCAGCTACAATGCAGATCTTCGTATATGGGATAATAGGGTTTGAAATGAATGCAGCAAGCAATGTTAGCATCTACTATTCAATGAGAAAAGCTACTAAGCTAGAACAGTATTATAAGCCAATAAGCTGGGACACTGGTGTAAAGATAAAACTGCATCTGGAACTGTTTGTCAACATGTTGGTTTTACCTGGAATCTTGTCCTCTCTGCAGCATAGATCTGGTAGTGAAGCATAGCCTGAAGAACTTTTTTGTGACCTCCTGGCACTAAACAAACTGCCCCAAGGATCTCCAGCACAGCAATCTTGGTTTTGATGTTCTCAGTCCGTAAACTCTGAGAGATTATATTGATGCTTTCTGGATGGGCCAAAACATGTGCCCGTCCCTGGGAGTTGTTCATCAGAGCCTTGATGCACCCTATAACGGATGTATGTATGCGGCTCTCTGAGGTCTCATAGTCCATACTCTTGAGAAAGTTCAACAAGCAGGTCAGGCCATCCAGTTCAATAAACCTGGTCACAAATCTGAATAGATGAAAGAGAGGAAAATAGGTTCAAGCAACTTGGGTAGGAGACATCAGGTTAACGGAATAGAGTGGCAAAGAAATGATTCCCAGGTTACTTTTGACAAACACATGAAAATCCTCAGGAGCCATATCTGCACCTGAAGATCCTTGTCAACATTTTGTCAGCCCTACAACACACATGCATATTTTGAAAAGACTGCCACTCTTGTGTTTTGTTTCAGAAGAGAATGTGAATTTTGATTCCAACATCATATTACTGACAATCTTTAAGCATGGATATAAAAATTACACAAATGTGAGTTGAAGAACTAGAGAGAAGAAGAAGAGAGAGAGTTTGGATTTATATCCCCCCTTTCTCTCCTGCAGGAGACTCAAAGGGGCTTACAATCTCCTTGCCCTTCCCCCCTCACAACAAACACCCTGTGAGGTAGGTGGGGCTGAGAGAGCTCCGAGAAGCTGTGACTAGCCCAAGGTCACCCAGCTGGCGTGTGTGGGAGTGTACAGGCTAATCTGAATTCCCCAGATAAGCCTCCACAGCTCAGGCAGCAGAGCTGGGAATCAAACCCAGTTCCTCCAGATTAGATACACGAGCTCTTAACCTCCTACGCCACTGCTGCTCCTAGTTACCTAGATCACACAAATAATTAACATAAATATAGGTCTAGTAATTGTTTAGGGCCAAACTGAAGAATACACATGGAGATCAACTAATGAACTTCCTAAGCTTTTTTCATTGGTTGTCACATGGGGTTGTGACCCAGGAAAAGGGTTCTTCCACAAACTTAAAATGATCCCCTAGAGCTGCTATTTGCTTATCTGAGTGTACATGTATGTGAGCATGTGAGGGGGAGGGATACAGATAATATAAAAGTGTGGTGTTGTGGTTAGAATGCCAGACCAGGCACTCTTACACTGACATGAAACCTTGCTGTGTGACCTTGGGTCAGCCACTCACTTTAAGCCTAACCTCACAAGGCTGTTGTAAGCACAAAAGGGAGGACAGCATAATGTAATAAGTTGCTTTGGGTCCCCCATGGGGAGAATGGCTGGTATAAATGAAATAAATTTCAGTGGAACATTTCAGTCCCATACGGAAGCCTGAAACTAGATGGGAATGAATCTGCTTCATTCAGGAATCACTGAAGTTGGCCAGCCACTTCTCAGTCACCTTGGCACCACTCATTCAATCACCTTGCTCAAGAATGGTACATTTGAGACAGAATAGTAGTTATTCAACTCTCCTGGGTTCAGAGCAGATTTCCTTAGGAAAGGACACTTCAAGGAAGGAGTGACCACACCCTCTCTCAGGGAGGTATTTGCTGTCTTCCAAACCTAGTCCACCCTCCCCAAGATATTTAAGCAGCCAGGAGAGGCAAGGGTCATACAAACACCTAGCTTCACCCTAGTTTCATGCAAGCATGCACGCACACGCGCACACACACAAAGCCAGTTATTTTGCATTTTTAAGAGCACCTGCTTTCTTCCATTTATTCTAGATATCTAAATAGACTTTTTGTGTGCCAACAGTATAGTGACTGGAGGCCAGTTCTTTAGCTGAACTATTGATTCCAGAGAGAAACTGTGATAAAGCAGAAGTTCTGGTCTTCTATTATTTTCTTGAATATCTTAAAAATTCCCACCATGCCTTCCAAACTTTTTTGTTATTTTCTTACATCAAAATGAAGAGGAAAACTATTTGAAGTGCTTTTAAAGGACAGCATGCAGATCTGCTAAAAAATCGGTGTAAACAGTAATGATTGCAAGTGGTTGCTAACTTATGGTGTCCCCATAGAGGTGGTTTGCCATTTTGTACCTCTGCATGGGCTGAGAGAGTTCTGAAAGTACTATGATTGGTCCAAGGCCACCAAGCAGGCTTCATGTGGAAGAGTGAGGAAAGGAACCCAGTTCTCCAGAATTCTGTGAAATATAGGTGTACTTGCACGCAGAATGTTCTCCAGTTAGAAGAAAGAGAAAAAGGAGGAGGAGGAGGAGGAGGAGGAGGAGGAGGAGGAGGAGGAGGAGGAGGAGGAGGAGGAGGAAAAGAAAAAGAAGAGTTGGATTTATATCCCCCCTTTCTCTCCTATAGGAGACTCAAAGTGGTTTACAAATTCCTTTCCCTTCCACCCTCACAACAAACACCCTGTGAGGTAGATGGGGTTGAGAGAGCTCAGAAGAACTATGTCCAGCCCAAGGTCATCCAGTTGGCGTGTGTTGGAGTGTACAGGCTAACCTGAATTCCCCAGATAAGCCTCCACAGCTCAGGTGGCAGAGCGGGGAATCAAACCCAGTTCCTCCAGATTAGAATACACCTGCTCTTAACCACTACACCATTAGCGGTTTCAGTGTTTGACAGTGTTGTTGACAATCAGGCTGATATACATTGTTTAAAATGAATAATCACTCTCCCAAGGGGCCAAAACCTCTGGGAGATTTGAACAGGTCTAAGGTCAACATACCCTTTTCTGGGTTATTTTCAGTGATGACTCTTAAAAGCATGACTGCTGGAATGAAGGGCAACATACTGTGGTGAGATTAGTTTAATTAAATGCATAGTATATTTTATGGGCGGGGGGAATAATGGTTGAAATCAATCTTAGAATTATGACCACTTAACACAAACAACACATCATATGGTAAAACTATTCCTGGACTGCATCTCTTTCGGGTTCTCATTACAGTTGACGTATATTGGGCCCACACAGGGTGCGGGGGGGGGGGGGGGGGGAAGCACTTTACATAAAAACACAAACATGTAAGGAGAGGTTCTAGTTATCCTTACACTCTGCTATTAGTAGTTTTTACACAGTCCAGGAACAGCAATACAACATGGTCTGCTATTTGTGTAGACAACTTCTAAGCTTTTAGATGGGGATTTCACAGAGGAAGATACACATGTGATGTATTATGACATAAGCCAAAACCATGCAATATAAAGCTAAGAACCATTTTCTGCTTGTAAACATTTATGGGCAAAGCCCTTCAGAATGGCAGCAGGTATGGGGGAGAGGCAGGCAGCTTTATTGTCATAACAGGCAAATGGAACGACTGGTTATTGGGTTATAACTTATTGGAACGTTCCAAATAAAAACCAGGACAAGCAATTCAAGTGCCAGATGTAGCCAACACAGTTTCAGCGGAACCACTGGCTTTGGCACAGTTGCAGCATCTGTATAGAGTTGTGCTGAATCTGATTCACATATCTGTAGTTTGGAGATTTGGCAGCAACAAGTCACAAAGCTCCCAACATACCGCTTTTTTGAGGCTGCCTTAACATTTATGAGCCTTGCTGTAGTGTATAAACAAATTATAGAGTAGTAGTATGAAAAGACAGTTTGAAAACTTATATTGAATTTGGGCCACTAACTTCATCCAACTGGTTTTAACCAGAAACCAGGAAAAACCAAGGCCATAAGTATGAGGGGAATTTGGTATGAGATTTGGTGTCTGTTCAAATCTGAATTATAAAGCTGGTCCATGTGTGCATGCCTGAAGAATGAAGACAGCATACCACAAATGATTACACTCAAATGTGTTAAATGGCAGTGCTCCTTGTTGGAGCACAATAGGTCTAAGGTTTCCAACCTCAGCTGATATAAGCAAGCGTGGAGACCATTTTTTAAACGTTATAAAGTTACATTTTCCATCCCTAGAAAAATCAACAATTCTGAATATAAATCAAGGCAATTCAATGCAATCTATGCATTTAGTAGCACTTCCATTTTTACTTCTGGAGGCTGATACATATCTGTGCCTACATTGGTTTGTATATTGTATCCTTCTGGATGCAAACTGCAAGCTTCCAGAGATCACTGTTGCATTCGCTACATGAAGAAGAGTTGGTTTTTACAGCCCATTTTTCTCTGCCTTTAGGAGTCTCAAAGTAGCTTACAGTCATTATCCCTTCCTCTCCTCACAACACACAACTTAGGAGGTAGGTGAGGCTGAGAGAGTTCTGAGAGAACTGTAACTGGCCCAAGGTCTCTCAGCAGGCTTCAGGTGGAGGAGTGTGGAAGAAACCCAGTTCACCATATTAGAGTACAATGCTCTCAACCATGACAGCATGTTGCCAAGAGGTCTCTCATTCCAGCACCAACTAGATCAGGGGTAGGGAACCTGCGGCTCTCCAGATGTTCAGGAACTACAATTCCCATCAGCCCCTACCAGCATGGCCAATTGGCCATGCTGACAGAGGCTGATGGGAATTGTAGTTCCTGAACATCTGGAGAGCCGCAGGTTCCCTACCCCTGAACTAGATCTAAAGTTGCTTAATTTCTGCAAACATCCTGCATTGTGTGCTTGAAGTTGGGCTCATGGCACACTCTGAGGGAAAAGATTGGCCACCACTGTTCTATATACTTTGTCTGAAAGCTAGCAGCAGTTTTTCCAGCCTTCAGACTAGTTTCCCAGACTAACTGAGGCAGAGATTTTTTGGATCAGAAAGCACCCACATTACTGTCACTACCAAAGGCTGGACACCTGCCCATAGAAGGCAGCGAGATCAGAACTGTAACAGGACAAAACCAACCCATAGAAGGCAGCAAGATTAAAGGTTATCAGAACTGTAACAAGACAAAACCAAGCCAGAATTAAGGAAGCAATTCCCTGCCATTTTGTTCAAAAAAGTGACAAGTAGGCTAGAGAGTGGGAATCACTCTGGGCAATAGGGAAAAAATGATTTTGAAATAGGACCACTGTCCATTTTCTTAAAACTTTAACAAATTGCTGCTGAAGTCCAACAACCTTTTCCTTGATTCTACTTTAGTCCTTCTTTGGAGGTTTTTAAACAGGTTGGATGGCCATCTGTCAGGAGTGCTTTGATTATGTGTTCCTGCATTGCAGGGGGTTGGATTTCATGGCTCTTGTGGTCTCTTCCAACTCTATGATTCTATGATACACTGCCTTTCCAAGATCAACTGATATCTATTAGGAGCAATGGCTTTTGCAGGTTTCTAGACTGACATTTTAATATTCACAGTTGTTTATAGGTTCAATCAACAAGGAACATTTCTCTTCAGTTCAATCATTTGGTCTAGGATTTGTTCTTAAGCAGTGTGGTGAATAGTCCGGTTATTAAAGAACTGAATTTAATCACTGAAATATACCAACAGAAACTTATGTTTTACAATACAGCTGTTCCTACTTGTGTCATACATAACCTCAAAAGACAATACATTATTCTTCTCAATAGGCTTGTCTACGCTTTACTTTTGAGGGAAAAATCACAGCCTAGTAAAAACTATGGGCTCTCTGTCACTGACAGACCAAAGCCCAGTTGTACTATGTTGATGTGGACATGGTAGTTCTCAGATAATCTCCTCTAAGAAAGAATACATGGAATTCATTAGAGTAAGCATTGAGATATTCCCTTCCATACTTTCATATTTCTTTTGTTTCTGGTCCAAGGAAGTCAGAGGCAGGCCTGCATGAAATGCATGTCATCTTTCAAATATTATTGTGTGAACACAAGTCCATGAGGAAATAACAGGAGACAGACTGGAAATAAATCAGGACTCAGTTTAGAAAACAACTTGGTAGATTTGATGAACATTCAAAAGTGCAACAGAGATTGCAATGGATCTCAATGGGCAAGAAGTAGTATTCTGGTATCCTCTTATCAAACTATTCATGTTCCTTATGTTCAATTTTTCATTTAGTCCCCAGTCTATCATACCTTTTGCTTCCCCCAATCTGGCACTTTGGATACTATAATGTTGGAAATAGATCAGAATCAGTAGATGCACTCAATTTACTGTAATTATTTATAATTTAAGTTTCTTCATGTGCTTTTCTTGCAGAGTTTGCACAGTTCCAATCATAATAAAGTCTCATAACCCATGAAAATAATTTGGCAATTATTAGTCAGGGTTTTATAAGTGAAAATCTGTACCCACAGTCAAATATATTCAGCCTCTGAAACCTCTCGATGATTCAAAAACACATATAGCACTATTGCTGCTTTCATTTCTCTTTTCCTGTGTGGCTTTATGGCTTCTGAACTGGCAATACCATCAGCTGATGAAGGGGCACACATTTCTTGTCTAATTCTAAAACTTGAATTTTGAAAGCCTGTGTACAGAGCTGCTTACTAAAAGGATTTGTTATAGCCATGGGCCCCTCTCCACCATATCCTTTCCTTCAAAGAAGGAATTGGCTCACTCATCAGGCACTGGCATATGGCCCACTTGGCAACTAACAAATTGAGTCGCTGGAAATTAGTTGAGACATGGGGACTTAACTCAAAATTTGGCTTGGCTATAGCTATTTTAAAAAAGAAGTCTTTAGCACTGCAGCCAGCAATTTAAAAGCAAAAGCTTTATGTGACAGTATGTGGACGCTGGTGCTGACACTCATTAGGGCTATTATAAATAGAGGAAATAAATGCCTGCTGTCAGAGGTATCCAGCCAAAGTAATGCAGGGCTTGTTCAGAGAAACCTGGGCTTCAGAAGGAGATTTCCCATACTCCACTCCCAAACCCCCAAAGGGGAGCCGTCATACTAGGTAAGATGTTTCTAGTATAATTGAATAGGATAGGGAATTAAGGCTGTGAAAGGTATGGTATTTATTGTAATGACCAGAGGGTTCTAGCATGTAAAGTGAAAATGTGCAAAGTGAGAAAGAGTTCTCCCCACAAGCACCAAGCATCAGCTGAGCATAGCAGCTCCCTTAAGCACTGAGGAACACTGAAGGAAACTGATTAATAGTTAGCTACAGTAAGAAGTAGCTGTGGCAGTTAGCTCTGGCAAGGTCTAAGATACACCTTAAAGAAAATGGCAGCAATATTCCAGGGTGGGTTTTTTTTTTTTACATTTACAAACATATACAATGATTCCACATCAGCAAATATAGCCCCCAGGGATAAAAGGGAGATGTCAGGAGAGACAAGGAAGAAGAGGAAGACAACTTGGGTGAAAAAGGCTGAGAAGGCACAAAGCAGAGAGGAAGAGGACCAAGAGGAGGAGCTGTGGCCTGGGCAATCAGACCTGCTCAGGCCTGGTAGAACAACACATGGCAGAGGTACAGCTCAACCTTTGAGGTTTTCAAGGAACAAAGCAAATGAGTGCATGTAACCATGCTCATGTGGACTTGGTTCTTGACAATAAAAGGAACCTTAATGGCAACCATGAAAAATATGATATCCTGTTGTCCGCTCCCCTATCGGGGGCCACAATTTCCTGCACAGAAATTGGGCTGAGAGATGGTTCTTGTTGGCTCAAACCCAGTCAGTAGGAAGGATGATGCTGGGTGAAGGGTCCCTTGACACTTACTCTTGACCTGCCACCAGTTGGGTTCAATGTGAACAGGAGCTGGCTGCACTGATGGGATTTGGCTTGGTTTGTCTGGCCACCATTGGTCTTCATGAGAATTTTCTTGTTATTAAATAATCCCTGCTTAAAGTTGATCATTATGGAGACACCAAAGCCTTCTGGGCACAATCCAGTAAAAGTTAAGCTATTATAATTCCCCTGAAAATTGTCCTTTTGGTGTACCGGTCGCCTAGCGCACCCGGGGACGGCCTGCCGCGGTTGCTGGAGGTGGTGGCTGACTGGGCGTTGCGGTTCCCTCGACTTATTGTCTTGGGTGACTTCAACGTCCATGTCGACACCGCCTCCTGTGCAGCGGCCGCGGACCTAGTGTCATCCATGGTGACGCTAGGCCTCTCCTTAGTAAATTCTGGCCCCACTCATGAGGCCGGTCACACGCTGGATTTGGTCTTCGAGTCGGGAACTGCTTTGGTCGTATCCTCTATTGATAGAGTGCCATGGTCCGACCATTTTGCCCTGAAGGTTCGGGTGGACCTGCCGCGCCAACCCTGTCTAGGCGACGGGCTGATTTATGCCCTCCCGCGGAGACTTATGGATTCAATTGGTTTCCTGAATGCTCTGCGGGATCCTGAACCTGCCGGCACACTCGATGAGCAGGTGGAGGATTGGAATTCCCGACTCTCCGATGCCATCGATGTTGTTGCCCCCCGGCGTCCTCTGCATCCCCGTTCTCGGCGGGCTCCGTGGTATACTGGGGAGCTCCGCAATATGAAACGGGGCCTCAGACGTCTGGAGCGAGTGTGGAAGAAATCTCGTGATGAAGTGGCGCGAGCATCTTATAGGACGTTTATGAAAGCCTATGAGATGGCGACGAAGGAGGCGAAGAGGATTTTCTTCTCCTCCTCTCTCGCATCCGCTAGCTCTCGCCCGGCACAACTGTTCCATGTGATTCGGTCCCTGACCTCCTTGTCGGAGAGTTCTGTAAATTCTCAATTGACTATTGGCTGTGAGGCATTTATGAGCTTTTTTGCGGATAAAATCACGTCACTCTGCCAGGACCTTCCCCACTCTTTATCTACAATTAGCGAACTGGAGGCTCCCTTGCCGTCTTCAGGCCCATGTCTGGCCCAGTTTTCCCTGCTCTCCGAAGCCGCTGTTGACAGGGCCTTGGCTGCTGTTAGACCTACTACCTGTCCTCTGGATCCGTGCCCCTCATGGCTTGTTAAGCTTTGCCGGGAGGAGTTACGACCCCACCTGTTGAAGATCATCAATGGCTCCTTTGAGCAAGGAGTCTTTCCAGGTGGGTTGAAGGAGGCAGTGGTCCGCCCACTCTTGAAAAGACCATCCTTAGATCCTGGCGATCTGGCCAATTACCGCCCCATTTCGAATCTTTCGTTTCTGGGGAAGGTAATTGAGAGAGTGGTGTTGGAGCAGCTTCAGGGTTTCCTGGATGAAGCATCGGCGTTCGATCCCTTCCAGTCCGGCTTCCGTGCTGGGCACGGGACGGAGACCGTTCTTGTCGCTGTCGCAGATACGCTCCGTATGCAGCTTGACCGAGGCGGATTGGCGCTGTTGGTATTGTTAGACCTGACCACAGCGTTTGATATGGTCGATCACGATCTTTTGACCCACCGCCTGGCCGCTTCCGGGGTGCGGGGCACTGTCCTTCAATGGATTGCCTCGTTCATCCGGGATCGGAGTCAGCAAGTGTGGTGTGGGGACCAAGCCTCCCGGCGGTGCCCGCTTCATTGTGGGGTGCCTCAGGGAGCGCTACTGTCCCCGCTGTTATTTAATATCTACATGCGACCCCTTGCTCAGCTGGTACGGAGCTATGGGCTGATCTGTCATCAGTATGCTGATGATACTCAGCTCATTCTGTTGATGGAGGGGGGAGCGGTCACCGCCCCTGCAGCTCTCCAGCATTGTTTGGAGGCGGTTGCTGGTTGGTTGCAACAGGGCAGGTTAAAACTTAATCCATCGAAGACGGAGATCCTTTGGCTTGGTCGTGGGGGGGAGGGTGGGAATTTCCAGCCGCCGGTGTGGGAGGGGGCCTTATTGGCGCCGGCCCCCTCGGTCCGCAGCCTCAGGGTCCACCTGGATTCGTCTCTTTCAATGGAGACCCAGGTGGCCCATACGACCCGGGTTGCGTTTTTTCATCTTCGGCAAGCCCGGCGGTTGGTTCCCTTCCTCTCCCACGCAGACCTGGCCACGGTGATCCATGCAACGGTCACCTCCAGGCTGGACTATTGTAACTCGCTCTACACGGGCCTACCCTTGCGGTTGATCCGGAGGTTACAACTGGTCCAAAATGCTGCAGCCCGGCTGCTCACGGGAGGCGCCTTCCGTGACCATATTCAACCAATACTGCGCCAGCTGCATTGGCTCCCGGTCGAGTTCCGGATCATCTTCAAGGTATGGGTACTTACCTTTAAGGCCTTACGCGGCCTGGGACCCTCATACCTTCGGGACCGCATTACCCCATATGTCCGTACTAGGCCTCTGCGTTCAGCAGAGGCCAATCTGCTGGTAGTCCCTGGCCCCTCTATGATGCGGCTGGCCTCCACGCGGGCCAGGACCTTTACAGCCCTGGCCCCTGCCTGGTGGAACACTCTTCCTCCAACTGTCCGGGCCCTGCGGGATCTTGGTGAGTTCCGCAGGGCCTGCAAGACAGAGTTGTTCCGCCGGGCCTTTGGAGTGCCCAGCCGCTGATGGGTGCCCCCGCCTCCCCCCCTTGGGCCCACGACCATCTATGGGCCACTCCTCTTCTCCCTTTGGGAGAGTTTAGTTTAGTAGGAATTGTTACGGGCACTGCTGTCTATTGTTTATTAACTGCTGCATTTTAACTTAAATTTATTTATAGTTTATTCTGTACCTGTTATTTTAATGCTGTTCACCGCCCAGAGCCCTTCGGGGGTTGGGCGGTCTATAAGACCAAAAAAATAAATAAATAAATAAATAAATAAATAGTAGTCAACTATACTACAGTAGTTAATACTTCCATTGAAGTCAGTGACATTTAAAAGTGCTTATTTAGAATGTCTGTCCTCAGAATCTTACTAAGAAAAAAGAGGGGAAAAGACTGCCACATGGAACCTCTAGAAAAGGCATTTTATAGATTTTTTTGTAAATACTGAACAAATAACCAACACAGACCTTGACAATATATCAATTTCCAGTAAGCCAATAAATGTCTTTGCTATTTCAAGTCCTTTCCTTTATCCCCTGTTATCCCTAAGTCATCCTCCAGTTTGGCTTCCATGAGAATGTTATCTATTTGAGGTAATGAACTTTTGAAACGTTTGTAGTGGTAAAGACAAACCATTCTTTTTCAGTTTATTTTATGGAAAATGCCAGTCTTGAAATCACTGGGAAATAATGGTCTATCTACTGGACATTTTCCAAGTCCATGTAACATGGCAAATTGGGGCTGATATTATCCAGTCACTTCAATGGGAGGAGACTCCCTATTTTTGCTTAAAAAACAAATCCTCAAAAATGGCTGCCCAGCCCATGTGTCCTTTTCTTTATGCGACTATAAGGACTTATAAAAGAAAGTTGTAAATTATTAGGAGCTCAGGTTTGAATCTCTAGATTTCAACAAATTACATTTTATATCTGACAAGGGGAGCTCTGACTCTCACAAGCTTTTACGCTAAAAATCTTGATGGTTTCTAAGGTGCTAATGGAATTGAATCCAACTCTTCTACTACAGACCAATATGTATACCTTCTGAAACAGAAGAAATGAAGAGAACAAACCATTTTGCTGGTCATGTGTTATAACTTATATGTATTCAAGGCTTGATATTTCACAGAGTGTGATTCACAGGTATTGGAACTGATCAAAGTGAGGTATATGATCACATTCAGATACACCAGTGGAAGAAAAAAGGCCATGAAGGAAATCAAGAGAGAAAGTGGTAGAGAAGAAAGGCAGAAAGACTGAAGGTGGGGGGAGAGCTGGATGACTGATAACAGAGTTGTAGAAACTGGATGTATAGACTCAAAAAGATTTAAGAGAATGATCAAGTAATTTCAGACGGAAGAAGTTTATAATACTGATAGTTTGGAAAACATGGTACTGTACTGCAGATCCTGGTGAAAGCTGATGGTTTGATGGGAACAATTACAAGTTCTTTAAGCTTCCCTTTAAAAATTCCATACTGGTTAACCTCAGAGAGAAAAGAAAATATCTCCAATCATAACAGACATAGATACTTTCTCTAGCATCTCCTGTGATTTCATGACAACACCACATTATCCAGCCTAGCTGATTTCAGTTCAAGAAGCATGTTAATGTTGGCAATGGGAATGGATAATTACCTCATGGGCTGTGTCCGCAGAGCTGTCTTCAAGTCTTCAACTATTTTATTCCTCATTTCCATTTCTTCTTCATCAAAAGCATACAGGGTCTGCATCTGTTTGGAACAGGAGATAAAATGTAACTAATCAAGATCAGGAGAATATTGAGGCTCTTGAGAACTTAGAATTTGTTAAAGGCTAAATTGGATATGAAGCCTGGCAGCCCTCTAGGGAAGTGAAATTTACAATAATAAAGCTAGGCCAAGATGGGCTCAAACAGAGATTATGCATTTCTTGTTTAACATAACTAGATGTCTAACATAACTAGAGAGATTGATATACTAAAATGCACTGCATAACTAACACTATGTTTAGTAATTGGTATGGATCCCACAGCTGCATTGAAAAATTTGCCACTCCACCCTGAGACCCTATTATTATGACTTTGAAAATCTCAGATACTAAAATAAGACTGTCCAATAGCCTTGTATTAATAGCCATGATGGATAATTGGTTCTGTTTGCTTCCTTTAAGACAACCAAAATTACTAAAAGTGGATAATCCAGTTCCCCCCCAACCAAGAATGTGCAAACATTGTCTTGTGTTTGTATTGTACTGTGGTTGAAATTAACTGAATATATCCAATCTCTCAGTATTGGACCCTACAGCATATAGAGCAAAATGCTTCAGGTAACAATTTACTGAACAATGGAGTTCACTGCCAGGGGAGGCAGTGGATATATAATCTGATCACCTAACTGGCAAGGAAAGATGTGAATTCCAATGATCAATGCAACTTAGGAAAGCTTTTTAAGGAGTATTTTGAATCACTGCATTGTGATGAAAAAGAGCACAAATTTGAAAGAACAGGAATGTTGCAATACAATTTTAACTACATCTTACAAACAGAAGTCTTTCATGTAACCTCCAGCATGACAGAAATAAAATCTGCCTTTCATTAGAGAGCCCCTTCACCACTCTCATTTCTCAGGCCACGTCTATCATTGCACTTTTGCCACTACTATTGCAGTGCCAACAAGAGTCAAACCTTGAGGGTGGACAGCTGATGAAGTGAGAGTGATTAGTGTATACTACTTCTGGCAGATAGCTGAATTTAACGCTTGGGAAATCGAATCCACATTCTGATCCACATTCAAGTCAAACAATATCTATTATCAAGAGATACCAAGATCTATTATTCCCGAGTGATCATGTAGGCAGTGTAAAATAGCAGGGTCCACAGCCACTTCTCTTGATACAAATTACAGGAAAAAGGCTGGGATTTTTAACCGGTTTCTTTGTTGCCCTTAGCTGCATTAGGAACAGCATCATTTTTCTTGTCAGCCAAAAGGGAATTGCTCTGGCACTGAAACGGTTGAAGGTTCTCGGTAGAATCTCATCCTGGGAGTGGCGAGAACTGATAAAGCATAGCCTCAAAAAGTAGTAAAACAAGTTATCAAAGATCCTGCTTTTTTTCTGATAAAGTTTTCACAATCAGAGTGCTCTGCAGAGCAGTTACTCACAGCAGCCATGGAATTGATACGGTCTATGTAATAGTCTGGCCAGCTTGTAGCAAGTTTATTAGGATCTTCTTGTTCCTGAAACACAAAAAAATTACTTAGTTAAAACTTTGCCAAAGCTCAAGGTACTTTACAAAACAGACAATATTGAAACAACCATAAAAACATTCAAAATCTAAAACATGCCATCATTCAATAGAACAAAATCATTCTGTCTTTGCATTAGAAAGTAAACATCTTGTATTCACCCTTTTTAAAAAGAAGGTAAAGAGAAGAAGCCATGGGTTTCTGGGGACAATCAATTGATAACTCTCCACTCCTTGAAACATGCAAAGGAAGCCCTGAAGGCAAATAAAACAGTAGTGACGAAACTACAATTTTCTGATATATGCAACCTATAAAGATGGTTTCAAATGTTTTGACCCCAAAGATCGCAGTTTTAATTTTGTTCCTTTTTTGTGCAGATAAACAGAATTCAAAAACAAAACAAAAACCAAGCTGTGGGTCATTTTCTTTATCTCTGAAACAGATTCTCCCATAAAATGTTCAGATGTTTTCAACATTCTTTGTAAATCAGTACATAGCATTACATGAATATTATACTCAATACACAATGTTTGTATAAATACTACAAAATTTCATCTAAGCACTACATAACATGAAAACAGAAGACAAACATGTACAAGGGAAAAACTGGGAAATGAAATAGTTACAAATCTAAAATAATATTTAAAAACTGTGATACAGGAAACATTTGATCATCCTTAATAGCACTCTATACACCATTTTGGAGTGGCTTTAGAAAAAATGTTACAGCAAAGTGTCTGGAACCCGACCAAATAACTGCATCTCAGACAACTGCACAAACAATCAATATTTAGGGCATCCTAAGGACACCCTTCTTTGTGCAACCACAGTTACTAATGTACTCCATGACACAACAAATTCTGATACCATCATTTAGAAGAATCAGCATTACATTTTTAGCACAGCTACAAGCTGTTAAATAATTCATTTCATTGGTTTTTATGTATTACTTCATTAATATCCCATTTGTGTCCTAAAAGTATTTCTGACTGACATGTAAAATCACTTATAAATATTCTGATTTTTACAAATGCAGGGTCGTGGTCCACCTACCCTGGGTGGAGAATTAGGGAGGGGGAGGGTTAGGGAGGGGAAGAGGCCCATCATCTGGTCGTGGCCCACCCATCCTGGGCGAAAGGGGAGGGAGGGAAACATTCTTTGGGGGAAATTTTCACAATCCTCCCATATATCCCCACAGCTCCATTTTACAAACTGGGCACATTAAAAAAAAATTTGGTCTACAGAAGGAATACAAACAAGCTGCAGCAAATGACAGGAGAAAAGATTAGTGATCCTCAGAACTATGCATAAAGTCTGCTACAAATATGTTGGTGTACTGTGGAACATACATGCAAAATGTCTTCAAACCTTAACTGTAAACAAAGATGTGAACAAAGATCAACAGCTGAGTAATCACAGCTGTTGCCTTCATTGGTGTACTTCTTTCCATAGATGCTTGAGAAAGTGCAAATTTTTCAATTGAGAGTAATGGTAGAAAGTACAATTACAGACAGTTGCTTCAACTATACTACCATGTTAGCTGCCTATCTTTAAAAAATTCCAACATGCACACATGCACTAATTCAGCTATTAAACAGGGCATTATTTTTAGAGAATAATCTTATCATTTCTTCAATATAAAAAGACAGCTAATCTGCATCTTGTTAAATGAAGGTCATTCCAGACAAAGTTATGGCTTGTGCTGTATCCTATTTATACTTGATCACGAGGGAGAACACCCAGTTTGCAGTTCAAAACAATTAATTTGTGTTCCAGTTAAAGTGTCCAAGTGCAGGACAACCAGAACAAAATATGGTAGCTAAACATCATGTACAATGTCTGGGGAAGGGGAAATTCTGCTCCCACCTACTAAAACTTAAGATCTAAACTGTGCATGTTCTCTGATCCAGAAATACGATAATTGCTGCCATATTCAACATGAGAAAGATCTGGGAAGGGGGTGCTAGAAAAAGCCCAGTTTGTGGAGGGAAGAAGAATTCAGTGGAGATAAGATGCCACAGTGGAGATAAGATGCCCCCTCTTCAAAGGTGCTATTCCCTCCAGGGAAACTGATTTCTGTAGTCTGGAGATCAGTCATAATTCTGGGAACACTTCAGTCTCCTCCACCTTGAAGCTAGTAACCCTAGAAAATTTTGTTATAATACTGCCATTCTATTTGCAGATTCTCCAACATAAATCTATAGACTGGAAAGTAAGACAATTCTGCATTCATGCACATAAATGATCAGTGCTAATGACTGAGGATTTTCATATCTCTCCAAGGTATAACGCCAAATAGTCATTGAGCCAGATAAAAGCTGGGTTCTAATTTTATCCTGCAAATCCCATTTGTTCCTTAATTAATTCTGATGCATTTTGTATCCATTATATAGCAAGATTCCCTGAAGAGGAAAAAATGCAAAAGATCCCCCTCAAGACTTGACATGACTTTTTAGCTAAGACTATGATGAAAATAAAATGAAATATCTGTGACCCCACCCCACCCCCCCAAAATCAGGTCTCAGTATCATTTGATGTTGCTAGATCCATATCTCCATATTCACATCCAAAACTTAATAAAACTAGATTCAGGAAGCTAAAATAAGAATGAGAGGCACTATTTAAAATAAACAAACTTCCTACTACTTCAGAGTTGATTCGAAGAAAATTATAATGTGTGTTAAATAAATTTATTCCAAAAGCATTTATGAGCTACTTCAGTATTTGTAAGAGTTTCTCCCCAACACATACAAGACACCCCCCTTCTGGCAAACACAAGGGCTCTATTGGCAACAATGGAGTCTGGGATGCATTTGAGATTGAATTACCCATCACCAACTATTTGAAGATGGCTCGTCCATTCTTTCCCTTATCCAGCATCTTGATGAACATTTTCAAAGCTTCAGAATTCATCCGAAAGGGCCCACAAATCAAATTCAAACTACTATTCTGTAGGGAGGTGAAACAGTTTCCATTCAAATACCAAACTTCACACAGCTTTCTAGATCAGGAAGGAAAATCTTACATCAAATGGCTGCAAGACAACTTAGTATGGGTGAAAAAATTCTTTCATGCTCCAGGAGATGCTGAAGGAACACAAGGGTCCTACTCTCCAAAGCCACAGAGGCATGAATATATGGAAATAATTACCCAACTGAATGGGTAGACTGCCTAAGAAGAAACACAAGAGCCAAGCCCACTTTAACTCCTAGAGAACAGCATAAATATTAAATTTAAAAACAGATGTCAATCTGTGAGAATTTATAAGCAGCTCTCTCATTCTTCACCAGAGTATGAACTCAGCAACCACTAAGAGAACAGTGTTCCAATATCGTTCAACTGCAATGAATTCAACATATTCTACAAATAAAGCAGCTAATTTTCAACAGGCCCCGTTCCAGCATGGAAAGTGGGAATAGAGAGCTAAACTGCTGCATATAAACCTGAGATTCACAGAGTCCCTCCAATATTCAGAAGAACCAAAGGGAGGGGGGGAACCCCAACATCTATCTATACAGCTTTCAGCCATTAATATTTTCTCATGATACTTGGAAGCATCAAAACATTGTTCATTTTTAAAACTGAAGGCAAGACCATCACGTGTTAGCTTCAAGGCCAGCCAAAGATAAAAGTCAGTATCACCATCATTACTGCAGACTAAAGCAAAGATGGGAATGAAGAAGACCTGGGAGATCAGTTGAGTACTTAGTGACATTCAATTTTTTCTCTTCTTGTCCATTTCTCCTCAGGCCTGCTCACTAGATGAAATGCAGAAAATGAGGAAATCCCTGCCTGGCGCCTAGCAAGCACAGGTATTTGGACAACCATAACCTTTAAAAAGTATACAGCAAGTTCTCAGAACAACAAAGCTTCCACATTCTGGATCTCTGTACTCTGACTTTTTTGGTGTGAATAATTTCCATCTCCCCATTTTGTTCATTTCCACCAGCCTTTCCTACACCTCTCCTTCTCCTTTTCATGTCTGGCAACAGTGGGCATTTGCCGGGGTCACTGCATGAGCAAAGGGACAGAAATCTGGATTACTGGAGTGGATACTAATCCTTTTTTCTATTGTATCTGGCCAGCCTCCAGCTCACCTACCTCCTCCTCCCCCACCCCCGCCACCCATGGCAAAAGCACTAGTACATCCAGAATTCCAGAAACCAAAAAAGAATTAGAACCTGGCACTGATGTGGAAAAGGAGGAGCAGCAGGAAAGAGGAGACAACTGGAGGGGCCCTCTCCAGGTTTTGCCCGGGGCTCAAGGAAGCCTGGAGTCTGCAACTTTGTAACATGGGACAAAAAGTCGGCAACTTTGTGAAATGGGACAAAAAGCAACAACTAGATAAACCACTAGTCTGATCCAGCAGAACTCTTCTTCGGTTAACTATTTTGAAAAATCTAACTATTCAAATCTATGAAATGCAAAACTTTCCTCAAAATAAGGCACCATAATCTTATTTTGCTCCAGTCAATGGCACTTCTGCTGATTGGTGTGCTCTGATCAATCTGTACAATATGTGCAGTCTCCTACAAATCAATGCACATTGATAACCAGAACTGAAACAAATCCCAGATTTTTGCAGACTACTCACACACATACTCTCACCCCCAAACTAGCCACGCCACAAGAGGCTGTAGTTTCGAAACAAAGCAGACCCATAGGGGTCAAGTGACTCAGCAGGCAGATGGGGGTTGCAGCACCATTTCTCATAATGAATGATTAGTATTTCCAAATGTATTGTTACAATTTTGTGGATTAACATACATTTTTTCAAGGTTTCTAAGGGGAAAAGGCATCCAAAGGAAGAACAGCAAATATCTGTGCCCGTACCGAATTGGAAAAGGGATGTGTGCAAACTTTTCTACAAATTTCTACTGAGCAGGTTGATAAATCCTTCCAGAAACCCATTTGCAGCATGATCAACTATGATGAATGTTTCTCTCCAATAGACAGCGTTTGTGTGCTTAATATGATTAAACATTTCCAGCAGTCAATAATAAAGTCTTGCAACAAGCCGTATTATGCTATTATCCTACAATGGGAGAATTGAACCTTTAAATATGTCTATCTTTTCTTGACTAAGCTGTAACCAATCTTTCAGTGGGGAGGAAAAGAAAGCATTAAAACTATGAACCTTTTAGCAAATCAGAATGTGCCAATTATATCCAGTCACCATGAGGAGGTTGCAATCTCAGCCCCATTAAAAGTTAGATGGAAATATTATTATGGAATGACACAGAGAAGCTTGGCAGCAAAGTGTGCAACACCACTAAACAAGGATTTGAGAGACTCAGTTTCAAAATCCCACCCAGCACCAAAACTCACTGGCTAATCCTGTGTGACAATTCCTCAATCTTCCTTTACAAGGATATTGTGAGAATAAAAGGAAGAAAGAAGCATTACATATGCTATAATGATGGCCTTGACCTTTGCCATGAATGAATTTGCTGCATAAAGTTACCATAATAAAAGTAGTGAGTTTGGTGAGCCAATTTCAGGATTAGTTCATTAGTGTCACAAACTGCCCAATCTTGTAGTTTTCCCCTGGCAAGGAGGACTAATTAGCCTGTTTCCTCTGCTGCAAATTTTCAAATAAAACGAAGAATGGATCACAGAATCCAAGAGAATGGGTCAAACATAATGCCCAAAAGCAGAAAGGGCTGCAATCCTCCCCTCCCCAGGACTAAGCCTCTCTGAATAAAATAGAACTTATTTCTGAGTTAATCAATTGAGGATTGCACTCTCACCCCCGCCCCTCCCTAGCCTAGAATGACAACCCACAGGCCAGAATATAGCCCCTGGGATTCGGAGCACTTTTTCAGGACTTTTACCCTCCCTGACCACCCTCTAAACTGGTCAACTTAGATGCAAGTCCTCTTTTATTCATTGAGCTTATTCCAGTAAGAAGGATGATGTCCTCATCCTACTTACAGAGAAGATAAGAAGCCCATTCACATGTGTGTGTTTTTTCCGGGAAATTGTTCTCATCAAGTACACACACATAGAATTGCAGTCTTCAGGTTTTACTATCAAAGTTTATTAGTATTATGCGCAGAAAAGACATGTACAAAATTGAGAGAGAAGGTTAAGTGGATGGTATTACCTAAAGCCAGGGTCTGCAACTGCGGCTCTTCAGATGTTCATGGACTACAATTCCCATCAGCCCCCAATTGGCCATGGCAGCAGGGGCTGATGGGAATTGTAGTCCATGAACATCTGGAGAGCCACAGGTTGCAGACCCCTGACCTAGAAGCTGAAATATGAATATATGAAGTGCTGTTGTGCAGCTGCCATTACCTCCCTAGTGAAGTTTTTTGCCAATCAGTTGATACGTCAGTGACATAATTACAACTAGTAATTATTAGGTGATCCAATCCACTGCAGTTCAACTATCTATCACATGCTTCCCTGAGCTCTTGGGGAAAACATGGGATAAAATAGACAGATGCTCATCCCAATAACTGAGAGAAAAATACAAAAAGTTGAACCTTTAATTATCTTTGAGATTCTTTGTTAAGGAATTTCCCATAAAGCATGGCATGGCAATAAACACTAAAAAATTCCATCAGGTCACTTGCTAAGAGATCACTTTCTCCAAAATATAGAGGCAACAAGTAAATGTAACCCACAGTTATCTCAATTGCTCCTCAAAATTCTTCTCGTCACATTTTCCAGAATATGCTAGTTGACAATTATGCATTCTTTTAACATTATACACATGCACAATGAGCCCAACTCTTACATTACTTACACAAACATTTTGTCTCAAATGAATTAGTTCTATGTAGCCAGAGGGTAAATAAAAGTTGCCTCTAACCCTCACACATACTTTAAAAAAAAAGAAAGAAAACCGACTTTCCTGGAAGCCAACTAGGATTCAGAAAGAGTTCATCATTCTAGTTCTAAATGGAGTTAATGTCTGGGTCCATTATGTGAAATTTGAAGACCAGGGTCATATTTTCTTAAAACCAAGCATTTTCAGAGACCTCAGATGCTGATTTAAATAAACTGTATAATTGCAGCACTTAAAACAGGCTTAAACTTTACAATCGCTATATCTAGTGTAGACCTTTTCATAGGTTTTTGGATACAATCCCATTTTAGGAACATTTTAACTACTGCAAAACTGTGCTGTATATTTTACTTTTAAAAAGTCCCTCACATACCAAAGCAGAACATAAAAGAAGCCATACTGAACGAGCCTAATATTTCATGTAATCCAGCATCCTTTTTCCCACAGCAGCCAATCAGATGTCCCCAGAAGGCTTACAACCAAGGTTTCACCCTGGTATTTAAAGAGATACTACTTTTGAGGTTCCATTTACTCATCACAGTTCATAGTCATGGGTAGAAACACCCTCCATGAACATATTGCATTCCATTTTAAAGTCCAACTGAACTAATAACCATCAGTACATCTCCTGGAAGTAAATCAAGTGAATTAAAGAAGGTTCATAACCACCACTTCAACCTATTTGCAAGGTTGACATGAATCAGAACATATTAAGATAGCTCCACAACTTATGCAGCAAGCAAGATTGCTGCATTATATGTCTGTTCCTTGTAGCAAATATATCAAGGTTGGATAGTCTGTATCTTTCCTCTTCTAGAGATATACTTCTGAGAACCTTGATACATTCAGGTACATGTGGTTTAAAATGTTGGTATATCATTAAGCTTGATGTGAGAAAACACTATTTAGCCATGGTAATAATGTTTCCCACATAAACTCTACACCTGCTTTTAGAGACTACCTCACCCCATATGTTCCCCTTTTTCATACATTAAGCAAGGATGGTAAAGACACCAAGAGTAATTATTACCAACAGATTTCTGTCTCTGGAACGGCATTTTCTGGAAGAAACATTAAACTGTATTGTTAAGCAGAGATTCACTGTATAGAGAAAGGGCAGACTGGAAATATAAAATATATGGACTTAATTTAATTTCCTAATTTGCACTAGTCTAGTGGTTTACATTGGTACCTTTTTGGCAAACAACTCACGAGCATTCAGCAGAGGCAATAAAAGGGAAACTACGTAGCTGCAAACCAGCCTTCTTGCTTGTTACATAGAAAGTTGTCCTAGAACTGAGTTGGTGTTGAATATGCCAAAGACTTTTAATGCAGAGGAACATTAAAGCATTTGATCCGTAACCCACAGTCTGAAGTGCTTCAGTCTAGCAACAGATGCATCAAGTGATCACATGCTCCAGTTCTTTAGAAGTGCTAAATCTTTGTCAGATAGCACCCAAATGTCTACGACAAGTATATATGACATGTACTGAAAATTTATTTCACTCACTTTCTCTAACAGTGAAACGACCTTTCAAACAACCACTTTCTCTGCCAGCATCTTAGTCTGTCTCTCTCCTACATTTTTCCTGGTAATAACTTCTCTGGCTTCCAGAACAACTTCTGCTTTGATGACATCAAGATTTCCCCCTCCATTTAATACCACATCTTCAATTGCCTCCCTAAAGTTTAAATGGGGATGATTTGCCAACACCTCCAATTCAGTGTGCATACAACCAGAACCTCTAATTTTATTCTTCCTTTCTCTGCTGTCTCTTGCTATTAACATCAACGCTCAACTCCACACTCCATTCTATAGCCTCATTTTAAATCCTCTCTATAACACCAGGGACATACACCCATCCTTTTCTACTAGATCAGGGGTAGGGAACCTGCGGCTCTCCAGATGTTCAGGAACTACAATTCCCATCAGCCTCTGTCAGCATGGCCAATTGGCCATGCTGGTAGGGGCTGATGGGAATTGTAGTTCCTGAACATCTGGAGAGCCGCAGGTTCCCTACCCCTGTACTAGATCTACTACTTAAATGTTGATACATGCTCTGATCCTAGCAAATCTTAATGGTTAAAAACATTTTCCATGTGATCTTCCATTATCACTCCTTGTATCCACTCAACTTGGATATTGGCCTACTCATCTGATTTGTTGCTCAAAACATATGAAAATTCACCTTGCTTTGTCTAGAATAGGTTATAAGCTTGGAAAGCCCAAATAGTTCAATTCTCGGATCCCATTCTCACCCCCCAAATCATTTTTATGTGCAAAGTTATAGAATCCAACAGATGTTTGGATCTTCTAAGGTAGTGGTGGCGAACCTTTGGCACTCCAGATGTTATGGACTACAATTCCCATCAGCCCCTGCCAGCATGGCATGCTGGCAGGGGCTGATGGGAGTTGTAGTCCATAACATCTGGAGTGCCAAAGGTTCGCCACCACGGTTCTAAGGGAACAATCATATAGATTCTTATTTTAGGCATCAGCTTGCTACTGCTGTTATGGATAAAACACAAAGTCTTTAATATTAAAAAAGACAAGGATTTTAAAGGCAGTTCAATCACAGTAATAGCTCGGAAGTATGAAACAATGACTCCAGATCACATTTTGTGCCACAGAATTTAATTATGTTAATTATAATGTATAATTATGTTAATTATAATAAAAGCACATTGCTGGGGGGGGGATGCAATGGGCATTCCCCCCCCTTTCAATGGTCTGAATTGTTGGTGCCCTTCACCCCACAGAGCACTTACCTTTGCAGAGGCCAGTGTGGGTGCAGGGTTGAGGTAAGTGTCAAAGGTAGGTATTTTGGGGTGAGGGAGTGTGATTTATGAAATGGGAGGATGCAAGGAAGTGTGCAGCCAGCCGCCACTGATGCATGGCTGGGTGGGTTTGTTTGTGGGGTGGGGGATGCCTTCAATGGGGCTGTGGCTTACTGCCACAGCCCAGCTGAGGCAGGGGAGGGGAGGCAGGGGGCCTGATCCTGGGCACTTGATTTAGCAAGCTGAGTCTAGCACTCAGGATTGGGACACTAAGGGACAGAATGCAAGAAGGTGAACTTGCAACCAATGAGTGAGCAGGACACACTTTGTGAGTCCAGCCCACCCACTGGTCGTGGGTTCATCATTGGAATGCTCCATCCCTCAGCAGATTATTGTTTAAGATAATATCAATGAGAAAACTGGGAGACATGGTGTTTTTGTTTTGTAACTATAACTTCAAATGATTTTGTTATTTAGACCATTCACATATTATGCTCATTAAGGGGTTTTACGTTAGTGTGTCTGCTCTTGTGCTATTCCCAGTAACTTCTGAAAGAAACAGATTGTGTGGGTCGAGTCAACTGCTGGAGTTGGCAATGTCTAGTGCAAAGGAACTAAGAAGAAGACCCAGCAGGGGTGGGCAAGTAGTCAGCAAGTGGTCTGCTAGATAGGTCTGTAAAGTCAAAGACACGTCCATTCTTTTGTGTAATCTCTTGTTTGTCCTTATACTGATACACTTAGGTCTAATTTCCTCCTCCTTGGAAATTGTGCCCTTCCTTCTTTCTTAGCTAGCGAGGTTGCTGCAGGCTTTCCCATCTGAAATGTGGTTCCCTAATAAACATTTATCGTTATCTTTTTAATCAGCATGGCTGCCACTTCTCTGTATACCTACCTAGCACACCAATAACATGGATACATCCCATAGGTGTCAGTAACATTGGTGCAGGAAGTAACTGTTGCCACTTTGACCATATGATTCAAATGCTATCCTGAGTGGCACTGGATCAACCATTTGAAATATTATAAATAAGCAAATATTTGTCTACCGGAGTTGAAAATATTATTTCATGAAGACTTATCGAATCATGCCAACTGACTGTGTCCATAGCTTAGAACTATATATTTAGAAACATGACCTAAACTGCTAAGAGAAATTATTCCAGTGACTGAAAATTTTCAAACATCTGTTGTACTGAGTTTTTCAAAAAGGGAAAAGCAGAGAAACTACAAATATTTTCTGCCTTTCCCATGGTATAAAAATAAATTATTCAGATTTAAAAATAAATATATAATTTCAAGGGGACTGACCCTCAATGACCTCTACTCTTAAAATAAACAAATGAGCCAGCATTACATAATGGAAACTGCAAGTTAAGCTGAGAAAGTTAGAGCATGCAAAAGGGAAAAAACCAGAACTCTTATCTTTTCTGTTGTTTTCTAGAACAGGATTAACGTGGAGGAATTTTATCCAAGAGTGGATATTCTCCAATGTAATGTTGGCCCTTCAGTAGAATCCTGGGAAGAATTTCCATATCAGCAAGTCTACATTGATAAACTCCATAGAGTAGTGATCTGAGTGAGTAGTGATGGACACTAAGAACATCAGCAGCAGCAACTGATCTGAGTGGAAGGACAGGCAAGCAAAATGTAGCTGCTCCTCTGAAGCAGCATCAGTGGCTACAAGGAGCAACAGTCACTACTTTATTTATTTACTTACTCCATCTATACCCTGTCTTTCTTCCTAATTAAGTCCCAAAGCAGCTTCTCACCTCCATTTTAACCTCCCAACACCTTGCCTGGTATGCTGAACTGAGAGTGTATACCTAGACCAAGGTTACCTAGCAAGCTTCCATGACAGATTCAGATGCTTGGATCACCACAATACACTTGTCCTTGTACTTTCTGTATAGGTTACAGCTGTATCTAGAAGGGGGGACTATAGGATTGAAGGCCCCCCAAACCTAGAGGTGGTCCTGGCTTGGAGGCATGCACAGACATGAGGAAATAAAAATGAAGAGAGAAAAGCATAGCTAAATTCCTGTCTTGCACTATTTTAACAACCATGAGCAAGTCTCTAGTTGATGCCCATTCACTCCAGTCCAGCAAGAGTATGTGTTTAAAAATATGTCTCCATTTACTTTTAAAAATGTGTTTCCATTTACTTTTAAAAATGTGTTTCCATTTACTTTTGGTTAACAAGAGAGGTTGAGGAAATTATCAGAAAAAAGAAAATGTCTTTTAGAAAATGGAAGTCCAGTTTGGCTGATGAAGAATATGAGAGGGAACACAAATGGTGGCAAAAAAGAAGCAAGTTAGCTGTAAGGGAGGCAAAAAAGGATTATGAGGAACGCATGGCTGCAAACATCAAGACCAGCAACAAACAGTTCTTCAAGTACATCAAAAGCAGGAAGCCAGCAAGGGAAGCGGTAGGCCCGTTAGATGACAAAGGAACAAAGGGTGTGCTAAAAGATGGCAGGGAGATTGCAGAGAAGCTGAATGAATTCTTTGCATCTGTCTTCACCCAAGAGGAGGTGAGGAACATTCCTGCACCTGAACCAAGCTTCTTAGGAGGCGAATCCGAGGAACTAGCGAAGATAGTGGTAGACAAGGAAGAAGTTCTGGCAGCCATTGATAAACTAAATGTTACCAAATCTCCTGGCCCAGATTGCATTCACCCAAGAGTTCTTAAAGAGCTCAAGCATGAAATTGCTGATCTTCTCACTTTAATATGCAACTTATCCCTGAAATCAGGCTCCATCCCTGAAGACTGGAAGATGGCCAATGTCACACCAATCTTTAAGAAAGGATCTAGGGGGGACCCGGGAACTTACAGGCCAGTCAGTTTGACATCTGTTCCTGGTAAATTAGTAGAATCTATCATTAAAGATAAAATTATAAACCATGTAGAAAAGCAAGACCTGCTGAGAAAGAGTCAGCATGGCTTTTGCAGAGGCAAATCCTGTCTTACAAACTTACTAGAATTCTTTTGAGGGTGTAAACAGAGCATGTGGATAAGGGGGGGAACCAGTGGACATTGGTTCTACTTGGATTTCCAAAAGGCTTTTGACAAAGTTCCTCACCCCAGAGAGACTGTTGAGAAAACTCAGCAATGAAGGAATAAGAGGGGAAGTCCCTCCCTATGGATTAAAAACTGGTTGAGAAATAGGGCAAACAAAGAGTGGGTGTAAGAAATGGGAGAAGTTCTCACAAATGGAGAGATGTCGGGAGTGGTAAGCGTCCCCCAAGGATCCGCTTTGGGGACCAGTGCTCTTTAACCTATTCATAAATGACCTGGAAAGTAGGGTGGTGTAGCGTGGTGTAGGGTGGTGAGAAACCACAAAGGATTGGCGAAGAGCTCCAAGCGGACTCCTTTGGATAGAATTAGATGAGTGGAAAACCCAGGAAATGGCAAAATGCAGTTCTGGGAATGCTTAGCAAAAAATGTAAAGAGTGATGCAACATAGGGCAAAAAAATCCAAACTTCACATTACACGCTTACAGGGGTCAAAAGTGCTATCAGTCACAGACCAGGAAAGGGATTTAGGGCGCTCTTAGTTGATAGTTCCATGGGAATGTCAACTCAATGCATGGCAGCTGTGAAAAAAAAGGCAAACTCTATGCTGGGGATCATTAGAAAAGGAATTGATAATAAAACTGCAAAGCATTGTCATGCCCTTATATAAAGCAGTAGTGCGAACCGCGACTTGGAGGTAACTGTGTCCAAAGTTCCTGGCTGCCGCATCCTCCAAAAAGCAGGATACATGGTTGAGGAGATAGAAAAAGTGCAGAGAAGGGCTAACAAGGATGATTGAGTGGACTCTCGGAGCACCTTCCCTATGAGGAGAGGCTGCAAGCGCTTGGGGACTCTTTAGTTTGGAGAGGAGGCGGCTGAGGGGGGATATGGATTGAAGTCTACAAAATTATGCATGGGTAGTGAGAAAGTATCGCTCGACAGAGACACTTTTTTCTCTCTTTCTCACAATACTAGAACCAGGGGGCATTCATTGAAAAAAATGCTGGGGGGAAGAATTAGGACTAATAAAGCGTGGAAAACACTTCTTCACGCAACGTGTGATTGGTGTTTGGAATATGCTGCCACAGAAGGTGGTGATGGCCACTAACCTTTATAGCTTTAAAAGGGGCTTGGACAGATTTATGGAGGAGAAGTCGATTTATGGCTACCAATCTTGATCCTCTTTGATCTGAGATTGCAAATGCCTTAACAGACCAGGTGATCGGGAGCAACAGCCGCAGAAGGCCATTGCGTTCACATCCTACATGTGAGCTCCCAAAGGCACCTGGTGGGCCACTGCGAGTAGCGGAGAGCTGGACTAGATGGACTTTGGTCTGATCCAGCTGGCTTGTTCTTATGTTCTTATGTTCTTATGTTCTTAAAAAACCTTTGCAAGAAAATTACTTTTTAACAGTATTAGGTTGCCCATTTTGTTTTGCAGAACTCCTGCCAGTGACCCCTATCTTCTGCTAGCACTCAGTGGAGTGATCAGGGAAATGAGGAGGAGAAACATCATTGTACAGTGTGGTGATGTCATTTCTGGGTGACGATGCATAACAATTCTAGGTCATTTCTGGGTCTTTACCTGGAAGCAATATCACCACAACACACAATGTCGGCTGACCTCAACAAACTCCAACTAGTGCAATGCATTCCAAGATCACTGTAATCAAAAGTCACTGTGGTTATAACTGCAGCAGCCCAGTAAATTACCACAGGTTTCCAAGAAACTCTTGCCAAAGAGGACAGTTCCTCTGAAAAATGTGTCATGAATATGTAGACCAAATGCATCAGAAAGAAAATCTGTTTAGTATGTGCAAATTCTTTTAAAAGTGACAGTTAAAACCAAATACTGAAACACTGTCCTAATTTATTATGTATCCATATTTTGTGTGACAATGAGCAAGCATAATTTAAGACATGATTTCTCCTGTAAAGACCACAGAATTCAAAACAGACAATACATTAACAAGTTTCAGCCATCCATATTTCCTGCGCATATCAAATGTGCTGATAGAACAAATGATGCAATCTTTACCTGGTTCATTATGCTTTTTAAAGGGGATTGAAAGAAAATCCAGGTATTTCTTTTACAATCTCCATGGGAGAAGTGCTTTAAGAGGGGTTCAAGAGAGTGAATATAGTGTTTTAGGTAATTCCTGTGAAGACAACAGTATAGCAATGGCTAACATCTAGAGCACCAGAAACAACAAACATCCCTGCTTTGCCTCCAGCATCGATCATACCACCAAACTAGGTAAGCTACAGAAAGGTCCATGTTATCACTGAAACTTTAGGCTTGGTGCCTCCCTTACCAATGGAACACTGAGATCCAAAAGTCACCCTGCCTTCAACAGTACAGTTGACCACTCCATGTGGTAGAAGCAGGAAGTGTTTACATCTATAGAAACTCTCTGGGGATGAACACCCACACACATGCCTACATATATACCTGTTAGCTTCACTGGTCACTGCAACCACTTCGTCCTAATTCATGATTTGTTTAGGCCTCCTCTCCACTGAAACATCACCAGCCTCACATGGTCAAAGCATCATACAGGTCAAAGTATAGTACCATACAGAATTTATTTTGTTGCTCAACTAAATCGAAAGACAATACCTTCTTCTTGCTGCAGTAAATCTGCCATTTCTTCTCTGGAGGGAGAGCAAACATTGCCTCTCTGTTCTTATCAGTGAGATCCAATTCATCCTGGAGATGATAAAAGGGAGAAAATGTTCAATAGCTGCAACATTTTGTCAAATTTATTAAAATTATTTATTTACAATATTTATAATTCACCTTTCTCACAAGGCAGTTTACACACAGTGAGCCAGTAGTATAGTACAATCCCAAAAATGGTCATTCAATAACTAATTCATTAGGATTTCAGAAGTCTGGAACCACCAGAAAAAACTGAAACATAGGATAAATGTTAACATGACACACTGAACAGTACAGAAGTTACACAAATAGGATCTTACTTACAATGAACTAAATGCAGCAATATAGATAGTCCCAGTCATTTATCCAAGCAAGTTTATAAAACCATTTTGTGCACTGCAGTCCTATTACCTGCACAAAACATCCCTCTTGACTAGTTCAGTTTTGCATAATTTGCAGAAAGCCAGGAGAGTGGGAGCTTTCCTGACCTCTTTGGGCAGACCATTCTAAAAGGTAGGAGCCACAACAGAGAAAGCACGCGTATGGGCAGTTGTTGATTTTGCCCACCCGCAGGTTGGCAGCTACAGAAGCCCCTGATGAGTTGAACAAAGATGTTGTAGAGGAACATAGGGAAAGTAGAGGCCCCACTAGGGTTGGAGATTCGGACAGTCCGAATCTGGATTTTTACCAATTCGTGATTCGATTCGACGATTCGACGAGCAGGGCCTAATCTGTTTCGTCCCTAACTTCAACAGAGCCAACCATGGACTGATCGTTTCCATTCATGCTTTTATTTTTTGCTGTTTTCATCGCTTGGCCTGCAGGCTGATATCGGTGCCTCCCAAAATATTTATCAGAGATCATCCATGATATTCTTCCAGAGTTGCGTAGCTTAGTTAAAGTTGCGGACCCCCAAAGGCGTCCCTATCCCCATTCTTTCCAATGGGAACTGCTGGCGGCTACCCTTTTGAGGGTCCATAACTTTGGCCCCTGAACCAAACTGCACCTCAACTTGAGTGGCATCATCAGGACAGTCTCCCGATGATACACTGGAAATATTGGTACCAATACATCTACAAATGCACCCCTGGTACACTTCAGAAATTTGCATTGAAGATTTAGCTCTGTAGTGACTTGCTGCATTGTTAAAATAATAGGAATTTCTGATAGAGGGAAGCCGTATGCACATTTTCATGAACTCAATAAACTTCAGGGTATTAGGAGGGCCTGTGATGACACCATCTGTGCTCGTGGAACTTTACTTTAGGGGTCTCTACCCTTTTGGGGTCCCATAGAATTAAACCCCTGGAAGCTGTAATTCCCAAACCTGGATGGTGTCATCCGGTGAGTCTCTCCTGAAGATGCCCCGAAAGTTTTGTGACCATACCTTCAGAAATGCACCTCACAGTTCTGCTCAGAAATTCCTCATTGACACAGCAATACAGCCAAGTCAATGCAGAACGAAAAGAATCTAAAGCAAATTTGTGGAGTGCCTGCAGGGGATGTATTTGATACGTATCAGCACCAAATTATCAGTATCACTGTGGTGACTGTCCTGATGTTGCCCACCAAGCTCTTTGGTGCAGTTTGCCTCAGGTATGGCCCTCAAAAGGGTGTAACTATCCCCATTGTTTCCAATGGGATGATATAAGCGATTCCATATTCATGTCCTCCTGAAGGTCCAAAATCGCATCGCCCTGTAGAATATTAGACAGTTCTGATGATAATTCTGAGTAGGTCACTAGCTTTTAAAATGGCTAGCGTTTCACCGCCACTACTCCAGCAGGCTTCATGTGCAGGAGCGTGAAACATGAAACCGTGAATGTTTAAAGCTAGTGGCACTGACTTCAGGGTATCATCAGGAGTTTGTCCTGATGATACCCCAAGTTTGCGCAGTTTGTCTGGGGCCAAAGTTATGGACCCTCAAAGGATACCATCCCCATTGTTTCCAATGGGAGCTAAGGAGATGGTGGTTACCATTTTGGGGGTCCATAACTTTGGCCCCCAAACCAAACTGCACTTGCCAGTGTCATCGACAGTCTCCTGATGATACCCTGATATTTTGGTGGTGATATGTCTAAAATGCGCCCCTTGGTAAGCACCTCCTTAAAAAATTTGCCCAATATCTTTTTCTGGTAGTGACTCTTGCATTGCTGTCATTGGGGAATTTCTGGTGGAGATTCAGGAGGTGCACATTTATCAGGCAGGTACAGTCAACGCCTATTCTTCACAGGAGAAGTTCTTTCGGATGACACCATCCAGGTTTGAGGAACTTTTAAGCCTATGGGGCAGTGCGAATGGACCCTTACCCATAACATTGAACCCTGAAGCTAACGGGTCACTCAAACCTGGATGGTGTCATGAAGAGACTCTCCTGAAGACAACTTGAAAGTTTTAGAGTTTACCATGAGAAATGTGCACTCATTATCCTCCCACAGAAATTTCCCATTACGCAATGGAGCCAGCCAGCCACCACCACAGAGCACAGAATCTGGGGAAATTCTTTGGTGATCAGGGTGCACTTTTAAAGCTACTGTCACTGCACCCTCAGGGTATCATATGCTACTCGTCCCTATGATACCCCAAGTTTGGTGATCAGGGAGGTCCAAAGTTATGGACCTTCAAAAGTGTAGCCTCCCCATCTCCCTGTTAGCTTCCATTAGAAACAATGGGGATGGGCACTCTTTGATGGGTCAACTTGCCCCTGAACCAAAACGCACCAAATCCTTGGGGAGAATCATCAGACAGTCTCCAGATGATATCCTGAAAGTTTAGTGCCGCTAGCTTTAAAATTGCGTCCCCTGCAGGCCAAACGTAAAAAACAATTCAAAAATTCAAAATAATAAACGGACTGACTTTTTTTCGGATTTACTCCGACTTTTCGGCATATCCGAATCGGCTATGATTCGATCTGCATACAACACGGCGTCCCAAAATACCTAAATCCGAATTTTAACGACTTTTTTAGTATTGACAACCCTAACCTTACTAAATAAGAGGGCCAAAAGAAGCCACAAAAAGCTTTGAAGATATGAGATAGCTTCGATAATCCTTAAATCTTCTGAGCTCCAAGTAAACGAAGATGGGCAGTCAATGGAGTATCTGCAGAACGGGAGTAATAATTAACCTCCATCTAGCTTACATTAATAGCCAAGCCATGGCATTCTGGACCAATCTGGTTTTGAGGGGAGACCAATGTACAACGGATCACAGTAGTCTCTAGTCTCAATGTTATTGTGGCATGAGTCCAGGTGGCCAGGTCAGCCATATCAAGCTAAAGGGCAATCTTACAAGCTAGGCTGAGTTGGTAGAAAGCCTGTTGTTGTTGTTTTGCAGCTGCATTAACTTGCTTCACCAGTATCAAAGCTGGATCCAGTGTGATTCTAAGGCTTTTAGCTGAGTCAATAAGGGTCAGTTGAACTCCAACAAAGGTGGAAAGAACAATTTCCTTCAACACTTCCTCCTTCCCGACCAGCATTACCTCTGTCTTTTCAGATTTTTATTTCAATTTGCTTACTTTTAGCCAGTTAATCAGTGCAAGACATCTACCACATCACCAGAAGATTTGGATATGACTATATGGAACAGAGTATCACCAGCTTATTAATAACAAACAACCCCAGAGCTATGAATGATTTGTCCTAATGGCTTTACATACAGATTGAAAAGCATGAGGGTAGAACTGCACCCTGTGGAACCCCCACAAGATAGATCCCATACAGATGATAACTGGTTTCTAATAGCAATTCTCTAAGTTCAATCCATGAGGAATGATTTGAACCAATCCATGAGGAACAATTTGAACCAGTTCAATGCACATCCCAATATCTACTTCAGCCTCCAGGCATCTCAACATGATGGCATGATGTACTGTATTGAAGGCTGTAGAGAAATCCAGTAAGAACAACATACAGGCTTGGCTTTTGTCTACACCGAAACAGAGGTCATCCACTAAAGCTAGAAGCACCACCTCTGTCCCATATCCTAGCCTGAAGTCAGACTACAAAGGGTCTAGGGTGAATTATCCAAGAAGACATGGAACCCCTCTCTCAATCACTTTGCTTAGAAAGAGTAGGTTAAAGACCAGACAATAATTGGACACGTTTTTCCTGTAGGGATGACTTTTAAAGTAGCAGATGAATAACCACCTCTTTGAATAACTAAGGAAAGGTGTCCTTAGTTAGTGACTGATTTATAATAGATGCTAAGGGTTGGTTGATGTGATCCTCATGTGGTTTTATCAGCCAGAAATAGGCAAGAACAGAAGGTAAAAGTAATAGCTTCATAAATCCCAGGAACCTGTCTACATGCATCAAAAAATCTGGATCAATAGCCCAGATCAGTGAATTATGCTTTTTGCCCCCCTGGTGCACCTATGGTATGTTATAACTAACATCTAGATCAGAGCGTATTTTCAATATTTTATCAGCAAAACACAGAGCAAAAGTATCACAACTAATTGTCTGTTCTGGGACATCAGAGGCTCAGATTTATACATCAGTGATGGCAGGCTATCTTGAACAACTGGGACTAACATGAACTAGCTGATACTATAATAGTAGAGATGTAATCTTTCTTTGCTGCTGCCACACCACCCTTTAGGTTTTACAATGAGCTCCATAGCAAGATCTGTCAGGTTCAATATGAGTTCTCTCCCAGCATCATACTAGATGTATCCCAGCTCTTTTCAGATCACCCAACTGTGTGGTAAACCAAAAGGTTGGATTTTATCGCATGGTGGAAGAGGTTGACAAGGGAACCATGTCAATAGCTTCACATTCCAGATTTCCACATGTCTGGAATCCTAAAATCCCCCAGAGCACTTTGGAATCCAGTAGGATTCACAACCCTCAGTGGGTGGACCATTTTAATTGGGCCTTCTCTCCTGTCTGATGCTAGGACCACATTTACCTTGGTTTTAAGTAGGGAGAGGGAAATCTTCTTCCATTTATTGCATATAGTGCTGGGGCCCTAGATGCATGCCCTAGGCCACCACCCCTTCAGCTCACACTTCTGGTGAGAGCTTTCTTTTGAAATGCACTACAGATTTCAGGTCCCACATTAATTCATTTCCAGTTACGATTAGCACCTACACCATGGCAATGGAAATGTGAAACCCTCCAAAACCGATTATGGGTCCAGACAAAATGGTACCACATTAAAAAAATGCATGATGTAGAAATATAATTGATTTAACATTTTTCTCATGGCCTTTTAGGGACATTTTTGTCTCCAACCATTTGATTTAGAAACTTATAGACCCTCCTCTTTGCAAAGTACCCCACTTTCCTATGCTCATGTATATTTGCATTACCTCATTCATAGTAAACTAGTAAAAATCATCTTATAAAAACATGTCTGAAAACAAAATTCTTCCAGCATGTCACAAAACTATTCTTTCACATTATTATTTCCTCCCAATTCCTTCCAGACACATTTCAGATAAATATATAAATTGCAGATTCCATTTTTTTTCAAAAAGCACTTATTAAATACTGTACTATGATGGTGCATACTGACTGCCCTTGCTGGATACTGTAGTCTTGTTACAGAAATTTTGCTATTTCCTGAAGTCCTATTATTTCACTCTACAGCAGTGAACTTTTGTAGAAGGGAGATACAGCAAGGGGAAAAATATTAAGGTATATTAAGGCAGGAACAATACCTCTTTAAGACAGCTCCACAATGGCTCATTTGGAAACTTTTAAAGTTGAGAAACTTGTGAAAACAGTGAGCAAAACTTGCATACTGAGCCTGGTAGCGGCTGCTGATAGATTTAAAGGTCCACAGAGATTTCAGAAGCAGAAAGGTACAAAAGAAACACAAACAGTAACAAGGCTAGGTCATTCCCAGAAGCCCAAGGTGAGAGAAGGGGGGGCTACACACACACACACACAGAGAGAGAGAGAGAGAGAGAGAGAGAAAGAGAGAGAGACCTGTGCACGAAGAGGGCAAACCATGTGGAAATGTTTAGAATTAGCTTCCAAACATGAGAGCAGCCAAGCAAGGCAAGGAGTTTTATTCTTGCAATACACAATTAGAAAGTTTGAGCCAGGATCAGATTCTTGGAAACAGTAGGAGGAGCAGTAAAATTGCATGTAAGGCATTATGAGCAGAACTCTGCAGAAGCAGGAGGACAAATGTTTGGAAAGGAGTCGGACTGGTGATGGCGTGGATATCGGGCCTGCATGCATTCTTATAAGCTATGAGCTGGGACCTCCTCAGCAAAATTCTTCACAAAGGCATCATTGCTTTATGGAAATAACTTGCCAGCTTATTGTTTACTTGGCAAGGAGAGACAAGAAACAACTAACTGGATTCTATTCTGTATGCAGTAAAAACATAGGAGAAATTGGCAGCAAGTTCCATAAATAAGATTATTATTGGGAAGCTTAATTCAACTGTTGAGAGCAAGTCAAGAGTTTTCCTATAGGCTGGAAAACTGGATGGGGAGGAAGAGAATGACCGAACACATAGCCAATAAGTTAAAAAATGTAAGAGCTGACCAACTATTCTTATTGGTGGACTACAACTTGACAACTAATACTGTAATCCAGCAGATGCCAAGCCTGGGTTGCCAATTATAGATTGAGAAATTCTTGGGGATTTGGGAGTAGAACTTGACGAGAGCAAGGTTTGGGAGGGGAGTGACCTCAGTGGAGTTGTTGGCATAACCTATAACACAGGACAACAATTTGTTTGTTTCCACAAATTTGGAAAGAATGACCACTGTCATCTATATGATGGCCTGAAGGAACCTCAGAGCTCAGGACATGGTCACATAGGGGCAACAGAAGCTGTCTTCAGCAATATTCTATAGAGATATCCATTCCCCAACACCAGTGTTGCTGTGAGTCAGTCATGAACCTAAATGTTCCTTCCCCAGGAGGGAACACTCAAATTTTCAGGAACAGTTCATAAAAAGTAACTGAAACAAATGTGCAATTCCATTTCTATATGATTTATTATTTTACAGCCTATATGCAGTGGGGTCGCAATTAACTGTACTGGGAATTTCTGAGTATTATGGCCACTAGTGACCAGGTGATTCTTTTGACCCTTAAATGTAAGGGATATGACCTGGTTGTCCCTCCCCATTCTCCTCACTAACCTG
This sequence comes from Sphaerodactylus townsendi, assembly GCF_021028975.2. Lineage (NCBI taxonomy): Eukaryota > Metazoa > Chordata > Lepidosauria > Squamata > Sphaerodactylidae > Sphaerodactylus > Sphaerodactylus townsendi. The sequence continues at coordinate 70,446,997 of NC_059425.1, forward strand.
TGGCACCTTGAGGCTTTCAAGGCTTATTTCCAAGAACAATTCCTTCATTCTCCAGGTGTGTAGCCCAAGGATATGCCATAACCCAAGGTGGCTTTGGCATGCCTCGGTGACAGCAAGTGAAAAGCTACTGCTATCATAAGAGCCAGAATTAGACCTGGCACAGACCAGGGAGAAGGACAGTTATGATCAGGGACAAATACCACAGCAAACAGCAGGGCTAATGAATTGATTGTATATGTTTTATATTTTTTGTACAAAATATAGTCACATCAATAAGGTAACAGAAAACTGTAAATCAACAAAATAAGTAACTTTCCAAGAGGTAGAGAGGCTGCACCTAGGATACCAAGGGAAAATATAGGTCAAGGTGATTGTGATAAGAGCTTTAGGTGCCAGAAGCCATATTCAGCCAAGGTGCCATTTCATGCATATTGGTGCTGGAGGCATCCCACTTCGGAGTAGTTGGAGCTAACTCCCCAATGGCTGCACATTTCAGACCTGCAGAATCTCCCCAGTAGCAGCTTAGAAATTAATGAATATTTTAGGGCTAAGCTTTAGAGAGCTCACCTGGTCAAATTCAAATTGAAATCTGAGTCTTTATTTCACAATCAGAAGGTTGGAAAAGTGTTGAACATTAGCAGAGGGTAGAGGGGAAATGCTTGGCAGTATGTGACCTGTGACTTATGAAAGCTCATACCTTACTAGAAATTTCATTCATCTTCAAGGTGCTACTGGATTCTTGCTCTTTTCTACTGGGGGCAGAACATTAGCATTTGTGGTGAGATAGAAATTCATTCAGTCCTGGTCGGTCCACCACTGTAAACCTATGAATGAACTTAATGCCAGCAAATCTCGCTTGTAGTCTCCCTTGGAAGTTTCTCTGCTTGAGAGTGCCACTCTTACAATAGCAATTGCATGATATTGGGCCCAGTGTATGCATGTACATTTGTTCTGGGGGCAGCCCACTTTGGAACAGATGCCTCAAGAACTGGGCTTTGGACCAGGAAATAGTCCCCTAAATTTGGAGGTATATCATGTGTGGTGGTCCAACGGGATGCAGTGCCATTGTTCCAGTTCCTTATTCAAAACTTCTTTACAATGCATAGAATAGAATAGAATAGAATCTTTATTGGCCAAGTGTGATTGGACACACAAGGAATTTGTCTCCGGTGCATATGCTCTCAGTGTACATAAAAGAAAAATAAAAGAAAAAATGCAGACTTCAAGGTAGCAATCCAACTAGAAGCTGGTGATGCCACTAGTATCTGAACCAGGCACCACTCTCTGTCTTCTTGCAGGGGTCAGTTTTTACAAGAATGTGTGATTTGGCAGGGTCCAAAGATTTTTTGGGGAGTGCATCTGGGCCCCAGTTTTTATATGTGCATTTGTCCTGGGGGCACTCCACTTTGGAGCAGCGGCACAAGAACTTGAGTTTGGGCTGGGAAACAGCATATGTCCCATGGGAGAGCAGAGTCTTCTGAAAGTGTGGGTATGTTATGTACAGTAGGCCAAACTTTATTTTGGGGTGCAAAGGGCTAACAACTGTTCCAGTTTCTCATTCAAACCTTCTCAGCAATACAGGCTTTTTGATAGTGACCCAAATAGAAGCTATTAGTGCTGGAATCAGCATCTGGACCATGCATTACTGCATGTTTCTTGCAAGGAACATTCTATGTAGTGTGGGGATATTTGATGGGGGGTGGTCCAAAGTTTGCTCTGGGATGCAGCTGTGCCTCAGAGTCTCTATGTGTATTTGTTTGGGGTCACCACATTTTTGAGCAGCCAGCACAAAACTGGGCTTTGGCCCAAGAAACAGCATACATCCCCTTGGATGGCAGAGTCTCCAGAATGTGAGGGTATAAAATGTGTGGTGGTCCAACCATTATTTGGAGGAACATTTGGGGGTACATAGGGCATGCAACTGTTCCAGTTTCTTATCCAATAAATTGCTCTATATTTTGTTTACAATTGGATTTTTTTAAAGTTTCAACTTTTTGAAACTTTTTGATTCAAATTTTATATAATTTTATTATTTTTGTGGGGTTTTCATGATTGTACCCCACACAGGGACTTTGGTGATGGGCAGGAAATAAATCTACAGAAAAATAAAATAAATAAATAAACTCCATGACAGATAGTAATATTTACAAAAGCTCAGTATCTGAAGGTATTTAACATTATTGCTTTACATATATGCAGTCAAAAGGTGGTAAAAGATTATTTTATGTGTAAATAATGAAACAAAATCCAGAAACTATATAAGCTGCCTCATCAGGGACCAGCTCAAGGCAACTCATACAACACTGAAAATGCTGTATTTGTGATGGCTGACTTTTGTTTATAAAATTTTGGGCTGGCTCCTAGATCCAAAGAAAATTTGTGAAGGCCTGATATAGCTCATACAGCATCCATTTTTAATACACAGTAGCAATCTGACCCTGTTACGAGCTAACTTATACAAGGTTCTTAAGGATTCATGGACTGGCCCAGCCCCCAGATTATGTTGAGAGACAGTACCATACTTACTCAAAAAGAAAATGATCCTGAATGTAAGATAACTCCCTCCAAAAATATTATATTTATGTATTTAGAATATTTATACCCCACCTTTCTGCCCTCATCAGAGCCACCAAGCTAATAAATTAACAATATACACAATAAAATAACATTTTGAAAAATATTAAAATCAACAAAAAATCCATACATTGTTAGAACAATAAAAACCAGAGCCAAAATCCACAAACAAAAAGCAACCATTACATCATAGAGCAGGAAAGAGGGGTCACTGACAATATGCCAAATGAATCCAAGGAGTCTTCACCCACTGGCCGAAGATGGCAACAAAAGGAAACAGATGAGTCTCCCTATTGTAGAGTTTTGGAGCCACTACTGAGAAGGTCCTCTTCGAACCTGCTGCCCATTAAATCTTGCAAAGTGGGAGCACACGAAGGAGGGCCTCCAAAATTGACCACAATTGATCATGTAAGTTCATAATTGATTAGACCAGGGGTCCCTAACCTTTAGAGCCTGTAGGCACCTTGGGAAATTTGGAGTCTGCAGACAACTTATCACCCCATCCTTCAAACAGTCTGTGGTGTGTCTACTATTGAAGACCCCTACCCCTGGATCCAGGAGATTTCAGTAATTATAACAAGTTTCAAATGTTACATTCAAGTAGCCAGAAAGAACAAGGATCACATAGGCAAGAGGTAGGCTTCAAACCTCCAATGATCCTGTCCACATCCTCAGACTCAATAAACAGAAACGTTTCCCACATAGCTGGTCAACTTGGAACTCTGGCACCATCTGAATCTCTTACTGCTTATGTAAAATCCAAGTCCATATGGATGCAAGATGCCAAATGATTACAGTGGGCCAAGCAAGCAGTCCAGCAGATCATTATCACAAAAAGTTTTAATTACTAGACACAACTGTACCTTGTAATGCAAATTTAAAATAATCTCTGTGTGTGTGTGTGTGTGTGTGTGTGTGTGTGTGTGTGTGTGTGTGTGTGTGTGTGTGTGTGTGTGTGTGTGTGTGTGTGTGTGTGTGTGTGTGTGTGTGTGTAAGATTGTAGCAAAGATTGCAAAGCATTTACAGAACATTCCTAAACAAAGTTACACCATTCCAAGCCCACTGACCTCAGGGGACTTAGAAGAGAGTAACTCTGCGTAGGAGTCCCTGGTTTGTCAGTTAAAGTGCTGATGTAGGGTGGTGATGATGATGATGAAAGAATGCAGGCCATCCTTTTGAAGTCATCATCAGTACTGTATGAAGTGCCTTCCCCAAGTCTCAATAGTGTGGACAAGTGTTCTTTGCAGGCAAAAAAATTAGTGGCATCAGAAAGGTTAATAATAATCTAAAGATGTCAGCCATAGATGTGGGCAAAATGTTAGAAGGAAAAACTATCAGACCGCAGTCACACAGTCCAAAAAACCCATAACAGTCAGTTAATAATATTCTATTTATTCTAAAATGATGACTAATCATGGGTGCCCAAATAAACCAAAAAAATACTTTTATTGTGTACTTTTATTTTTGTATTTTGAAGCAACTTGGAATGCTAAATCAGCACATATAAATTTCTCTAGCCAATTAAAAAAAAAACTTTTGTGCTTCAGCTTTAGTTGTGCATATTTTCCAACCACAGGTTCACCAACAAATATAAGCTCTCAAAAATCCTGCAAAGTTTTATCTACCTTGCTTCATTTATTTTAGGGCAGTTCTAACTCCCACATCTCTCATAAGATACTAAAAGCAGCTTATGATTAAAAATAAAAAAACAATAGAAATAATAAAACACATAGAACAGAAATAATAAAACATTACACTTTTAAGAAATCCAGCAATAAAACCAAGATGCTAAAGGAAACAACTAACCTTAGCTTTCCGTCAGAAGCCATTGCTATTGGAGAGAAGAGGCATACTAAAATTCCAAATGTCTCCAAAACCATTACATTTACTGTTGGAATAGTCAATGTCTACTGTGCAAAGATAGAAAAGAAGGGCCTGCAGGGGGCAGCGAATGGGCAGTTAGCTACAACAGTGAAGACAGGACCTTCCTTCCTTTTGCCATTCTTTGTCTGTCTCTACAGATTGATATTCTTAGGGCAATATCCACCTTCTCGAAGGTATTCTCTCAGCTGGTATTCTCGAAGGTATTCTCTACTCTTTATTATCTTATATGTCATTTCTTAACAAACATATCTTCACCTTAATCAGACTGCACTAGAATATTGCTGCATCACTCTTGCCCTGCCAGTATTTACCTCCAAAACTACTTCCATTGATTTAGATGCTAAACACATTTGTTTGCCAAAAATAAATGACTATGAGAACCATCTATTTTTTCCCCCCTAATATGATTGCTACAGAATAAGTTTACAGATCTCAGGCACTTCAAGTTTGGCCATCCAATCACCACAATAGTACAAAACAACAAAGGAAGAGATTCTCTTTACACACCAAAAACAGAGAGACCCCCAAACATTCTTTTCCATCAGTTATGGCAAGTTTCCAAGAGTTTATTAACTCCTCTCTCGCATCTTGAGTGGAAGGCTTTATTCCAGCAGCTTGTGCCAATATGCATGCTGCCTGGCTCTCAAGAAAGCACTTCAAAATGCAAATGCTACAGTAAAGTGCAGATTAAAAAGACATCTGCTGAGCGGGCCCCAGGGAGCTATATTAAAAAGAAAGGTCCAGTTAGTGTTCTTTACATTTGGTTCCATTTTCTATCTCCTTGTTTTAGAAAATTACTGACATACATGGTCAGTTAATTTCATTTCTTGTAAGGTCACATTTTTATTAATACAGGTAGAATTTCAATGATAAAGTGTTTGAAAGGTTTGAGAGTTGAACAGTGCTTCCAATTCAGATTTCCAAGCCAGAATAGAAGGTGGCCATTATTCATAATAGCTGAAAAATGAACTCAAAAAGAGATACTAGCTAAACTGCCCAGGAAACATTAAAAGGTCTTTGGTGGGATTTAAAGCTGCTTTATGTCTTCTGCTTGGGGGAGGTAAAATTTAACAGCTTCTCCACTATGAAATATTTATTTATATGAAATAACCGTAAAATTCACAAACACCTATTCTATAATATTTGTTTACTTAATTTATACCTCACCTTTCTTCCCAATAAGAACATAAGTGGCTTACATCATTTACCTCTCTGTCATTTTATCCTCATAACAGCATGAAGTAGGTTAATCTGAGACTGTGACACAGGCCAATGGTCACTTAGCAAGCTTCTCTAAGGGTGTATGTACTACAGTGGAATAGTCTGTTTCCCTCTCATATTTATGTGAGCTGGTTTAATCTCATGGGGTGGAGTCCTTGATGGTTGCGTTTGTTAGAATTATAGACTGCATGTGTTCCCTTGTCTTGAAACCAGTTGCTCCCATCCCTGTATCTTCTTGCTAATAAATGGATATTGCTTTGAACATACTCATCTCTTGTGCCAAAACATGAGGAATTCCTGATTTGTATGCTGTGGGCCAGGGTCAGCTATGGCGTGTTAGACAGTCCGAGGTCAGGGCAGGCATCGGGCACAAGTGTGATCAGGCGGGATCAAGATCAAGGCAGGAAGAAGCATTGTCAGACAATCCAAAGTCAAGGCAGGCAGAGGTGTGGTCAGGCAGTTTGAGGGCAAGCAGATAGGCAGGCTAGGTTCAAGAGGTGGAGTAGGGAACCAGGTGCATGGAGCTTCCCAGAGAAACACATTTGTTGCACCCAGGCCAAACTACATCCAAGACAGGGCTTCGTTAAAATGTCCCTGCTAATGTGGCCTGGATCCTGTAGTGACTCAGTCCTCGTCTGAAGCAGAAGCTCCCAGCTCAGAGCTTTCTACCATAGTGAGCAGCAATGCGGGCACTTCTCCTTTTAGCACTTAGCAACTGTCTTTGCCTCTTTCGTGCAGCTGGCTTGTTATTCAGCGGATCTGAGGTATCTGATGGCTCTGTTGTTGACTCTGCCTCGACTGGCAGAGATAGACTCGGAACTGACTCCATTGCCTGCAGCTCCTGGTTTCCAGTGCCTTCAGGCTCTATGTCAGATTCCTCATCTCCCAAAGTCTGCCTTATTACAATTTGCAAGGAAAAAGGAAATACCACAATGGCAGGGTGGGAATTCAAACACTCAAACCATGTTCTCCCAAACCCTAGTCACACTCTAATTACATTGCCTCAACATTGCCCAACAACAGAATATCTACCAGACTGCTCAAACTTTTTTTGCTGGATATGAATATGAGTTTGGGATGAAATGTAGTTCCATAGCACAATAAGACTACATTGCATTTTATGACACTCTTTTTCCAAAGTGCTCAGGGTGAAATATCCAACTTTCCTCTCCTTACAAGAGCCCTGTGAGACACATCACTTCCTGTATTTACCTTGAGACTGAATCCAGCTAATTGTGATGGCAAATCTTTCAGGCTCAGTATATCAAAAGTTTGGAAAATGCCTAATGACTCTGCTGGCATGTAACTCTCCCCCCACCCCCAACCTGAACTGAAGAGAAACAATTCTTTACATATTCATTTATTTTTTAAAATACAGTCCAATAATGTGTGATGCTATATGTTTTAGCAGGAAATGTCAAATAATCATAACATTTACTCAGACTTAAAGAGAGTGAATAGTTGTTGGTGAACACTGGCGTGTAGCCCAAAATGACATACACCATGGTGCTATACCTTGAGTGCTTCGGTTCCTATTCTAGTATATTGCTACATTGTTAATCACAAATTACATCCACAACCAGGTTTTATTGCATCATGCAGCTGTCTTTGATGCACAGATATAGTCTGTATCCATGCCAGACTATGGCATGGATATAAACGTAAATGTTTTAACATGAGCACAATCCTGCTGGAAAATCTTCTGCCATGCCTTATTCTGCCATGGGCTACAACTGAGTAGGTAATTCTCCTGTGTAAGCCTGATTGAAATGACTTGAAATTGGGATCGTTTTGCTTAAAAATACTCCACTGTTTGGATTTTACTTCACATGCTTTTACTTCCTGCTGCAAACAAGAATTATTGTATTACTTGTCTAGAATCCCAACATACCTTTTTCTAAGTTTAGTCAACGTTTTTATTATTTTCCATCTTTCAGTCATAGATATAGTTTTGAAATATACTTTTCAGAAATGTTTTGGATTAATTTTTTATAAGAGTGCTTTTTACTTCATTTTGGGAACAGTGCTGTACTTTTGTCAACCTGGTATTCTGCCTGTACCTGACAGACTATTTATAGGTGGTTTTGACAAAATGCCTGTTAGAAGAAGCTACTTGCTGGACCAGTTATTCAACTTTTAATGAATGGTTTTTATGATTATGTGGTCACTTTCTGGAGTCTTGGTGACGCTTTAGAAAGGAGTTTCTGGACAAGCTTCTGAACATTTACAGCCTCTGTTAAAGTCAACTAGTCTCAACTTACGAAATTTCATGGAACTACTCAAAATTAAAAGATCCACTGCAACTAGAATTGTCTTTTAGCCAGTGTTGGGGTTGATCCAGGAAGATGTTCTTTGGTTCTTTAGCGATTCCACTCAATTGTGAAACGTTAATGGAATGGATCCAATGGCTTCCTGCTGCCAGTTGGATCCAATGATTCCCTTCTGTGATATCTCCTTCCTCTGGATTAGAACCTTCTCTGAGTAGTAAAAATGAATCATCCCCAGATCTAAAACGTTATAAGATTAAAAACCAGTAATTAAAGCACACATTTGTCATGTGAACAGGCCTCAAGATGTCAACAAAATAGGATCAAGGTTGGTGAAACAACTATATATACTGGTTAGGTAAACATATACAGAAATATAGTTAATTAATTTATAAATGGGGGACTGTGAAGAAATACGGGACAATTTTGAAATTCCACTAAGTCCCCCAAGGACTTTGTAAGCTCCCTGGTGTTTGAAGAGGCCCTCCCCACCTCCTCACCTCCCCATTCACCCTTTAGCTGATACTCAATTAATCAGAATCTCCACATTCTGTACCTTGTAGAGCATGCTCAGTTCTCCCTGGGCAAGTGTTTTAGAGGGTAGAGTTCTTCTGGTTATATTTTTCTGCATACTTTCATATGCAAAATTCCTTATATATTCATCACAAGCTTGGCTGTATTGCATGTGTGAAGGCTAGCCACTTTACATGGAGGCAGTTAACTGTAAGGAACACTACTAGTATCTTGTGATATGACCATGTTATTGGGGAATTAAAATTTCTTGTGCAATGGAGTTGTTGTTGTTTTTGTATAATAAAACAATTGTGCACTTCATTTTTATTGCCAACAAAGCTGAAAGCATAATGAGTCCACACTTCTCTACCTCCTGCCATTGGTTATTACTATAAATGCATTGACCTTGTGGGTGCATATTTCATACATCTGATGAAGTGAGCTCTTGCTCACAAAAGCTTATACTGGTATAAAAGTCTCTAAAGTGCTACTGAATTCCCATGCTATTTTGCTACTACAGCACAATATGACTACCCATAAGAAATGATTAATTACTCCACAATTGCCTCGTTATGTTTTTTACTTACCATATGGGCAAAGATAACAGAGGGAACCAGAGCGCTAGGCTTCATGGACTGGTAATAAGACCTAGCAAAACAGGACTACTTATTTCCTATATATTCATAGCAGCCCAAGTGACTTAACAAATTTGGAAAATAGAAAAATAACATCATCGAATAGACAGAAACAACACAATAATGTAAAAGCAAAACAAGCGAAAAGCAAAATGTTACCCAGCTTAACAGTGTACGAACTTATTTTTATAGAGCAATAGGGAATTACTCGACTTGGCAATGCTGGAGGTAGGCTGGGAGGGGATCTTTTTAGACTATGTATACCAGAAACGGCTTGAAATGTATCTGCAGAAAATTCACAAAAGACCAAACTGCAGTTTAAATATTTTTATATAAGTTTTATTTTTATATAAGTTTTGGTTGCAAACAATCACACAGTGAGACTGTTCCTAAGTACATAGATAGGGAGAAAAGATAGGTGGGATGATAGAATGGGAGTTGGGGAAGCGTTATACGTTACCTAAATCTGCAGAGAAGATCCAGAAGAAGGCAAGGATCTCTATGCCAGCATATGGACCTAAAGCTGAAGGAATAGATATATCGTGTCTCTACTAACCAACTTGGACCCGATGCAGGGAGGTGGTTTCAGGTTAGAAAATGAGCAATGAAGAAACTTAAGTGTGTGAGCAGGGCTTTTATACCCCTTTGCGCAGGTAAGGTGGGAAATTCAAGCTTAGGTTTTATTTCTTTGCAACTGCTTGGGGTTTCCTTGCTGGACTCATGGGGCTGAGCTAATTAGCAGCTTTATCTATGGTCTCTACTCCCTGGGACAATGGGACAATTGGTCCTAGATTATATCAGTGATACCTTGAATGGTTTATGCAGAGGTGCTTCCTAAAGTCTCTGCCTTAAGTATTCAAATTTGGCTGAGGCTTGGTGAATCAGGAAGGGACCTTGTTATTGGGAGATCGTATCTGAGAGGTGGGGGAAATGCAGGGAAGAAGCAATGGTTTGGAGAAATGTTTTCTCAAAAGCACAGCATCAGGGGCTTCCAAAGAACAGCTTAGCGAGGTGTGGTGCTCAGGAGTTCTTACAGATTCCATTATGTTAAAGGAGTACTCTGGCAGGGTGGGATAATCAAAGATGCATGTCCTTATTATGAGGCGTCCAGATAGTATTGCCTGGAGTAACTCATAGATCTCTGCAAACAGATTGTTTTGCCTTAGGCTTGCTCTCAGCTTGGACACTCTGCTATCCACCCACACAAACATGGAAATTGGAATTCTGTAGCACACAGTATGAGAAACAATATGAAATCCAATACTTCATAAGCCAGGGTATACAGGGCAGGGTTACAAAAAGCAATGGAAAACAAATTATCAAAAATAGGAACTAATAAAAAACAACCAAATAACATTGTGATTAGCAAACAGTTGCAAAAAAAAAACACACTGCTCATTTGCTAAACAAAAATTAGTGACTTTTTTGTAAGTAAGGAGAGGAAAAGTCAGGAGAGTCTCCTGGGGCAGAGAAAGAATTTCATAGCCTGGCCTCAATGGCTGAAACTGTCCCATCCAAGTGCCTTTAACCTCCTTCTTTCCTGCATTTATTGTATTACTTAAACAATCTTCCCCTATTCTCATTCATACTGTATATGATCAAGCCTCTAGTCCCCCCCCCACCTCATTTTTTTCAACACATAAATTTACCATGGCCAAGATTCACAGTGATGAAATGTAGCCAGCTTAAAATACTTACTAAGCAGGGTTAGGGTTATTCCCACTCTTATTTATGACACTGTACACATGCATCCCCTTCCGTATTGTGAGAGCATCTTTGTCTCAAAGGAAGTATCATAGAAGTACTCATGCCAAATGTTTGCCACTGGTTTCCCAATTCAATGCTATGTGAAACCTTTACAGCAAACATATTTATTTATCATTATCTGAATTGAAAAAGGCCAACAGATGTTCCAGTCTCCCCTACCCCCAAGTCCTTAAGTGGCAAAGAAGAGCTTTTGCCTACAGAAGTTGCTGTTTTCAACAATCTACTTCCCCACACCTCCTACCACACAACTACCACAAAGACTCAGGGACTCTTGAACAAGTTCTCAGCCTTGTCATTTATGAGATGCCTTGGGGTTAATGAATGCTGATTAAACCAAACCCTGGCATTTGGGGGCTTAGGAAAAGAATAGAAATTAGGTAATACAATGCAGAAAAGTGCTGTCAATCATACTCTGTGGTCCTTCCCAAAATAGGATCCCATCCAGCATAACTGTTACAGTGTTAACAAGTCAACTGAGTAAGACCACATGGCAAATACAAAATTTAGACTGCCTAGCAGCTACGTTCTTGCATTAGTAACGAACTCATCAATTAACAAGACATAGTGAATTAGGGGCACTACATTCCATACTAGAAAGTCTTTCATCCAAGACTAAGTAGTGGTAGTAGCCTTTCCCCTTTGTTAAAAAAATAACTGGAAACTGATCTAATTATGCTGATATTCAGCAGAAAAAATCACGTATCAGGGTATTTTCCAACTTTGTTTCAAGCTAATTCTCCAACTCATGTTCATTATGAGAAAGCCTCTGATTTTCATTCCAACTAAATCACATAGCAGACCTAATATCTCAGATAAGCCTGATGTAACCATAACTTGGAAGTTAAGTAGAGTCCATGCTTGGATGGGAGGTTGGGGCTGCTATGCAGAGGAAGGTGATGGCTAGTCACCTCTTCAGTAAAATTTCTGACAGGGTCCTCCATGATGTTCTAGTGCACTGAAGACCAAACTCTAGGATAGTTAGGAATTTAGAGAACTGGTCGTAGAACCACAACTAAACAGTAATTGTCAATGGCATTTCATCTGATTGGAAGGAAGTGTACAGTGGTGGGATTCAGCCAGTTTGGACCGGTTCAGCAGAACCGGTAGCTAATTTTTTGCTGAGTTCGCCAAACTGGCTGAATCCCACCACCCCAGGGGAGGGGAACAAGGGGGCTTGCCACCAGGCTGGGCACCTTGCTGCCAGGCTGCTCCAGGGCTCTAAATTTCTGTCCAAATAATACTTTTTTTCTGTTTACTACAGAATTTATTTTCCACTGTCCATTTTTATTTTTTCCTAGCTTTCAGATAGCAACATTAAAGATATATATGCTATGGTAATATGTATACAACTCTTTCTTATGTATTTCTTTTTAAAAGGACACCATTTAGTCAATAGCAGCATAGAGAAATCCAGGAAAAGAGAAATCCAGAGACAAGGACACCCTCCCAAGAATTCAAGCTTGTTTCTGTGTTCTCCAATCATACCAGAAGCAAAGCTAGGTATGACAGCAGGGTGCAACTTCCCCTTTGCTGTTCCTGAGATCAGACGTACACTCTACCTCTGAGGAGACTGGCTGGCCAGGTAATATGATGTGATTTGTGCGGTTTTGCTGATTCTAATATAGTGTGCTATTGTGCTTCAGGAAAGTGGCCTGATTCATAAATTTAACCAAGTGTTTGTGTGCTTGGTCTTGTTTTTAGTAGAATTCTAAAAAGAATGTTCAGCACTGTGACCTCCGTAACAGAACTGAGCTGAAGTGCAACATACCTACTGGTGAGATCACTGCAGATAGAAAAGAGACATAATTAACATGGTGATATTAGGACACAGAAAGGCCCATTCCTCCATGCACACTATAGGATAGCACTTTTTAGATGTGCCTGTTGCTGGTACACTGCAGCTGCAGTGATGGATCATAC